>NC_092874.1:10381081-10991081 GCF_028372415.1 Notamacropus eugenii
TTTGAGTATACATTTGACTGCCTAAGTGTTGAATTTTTCAAAATCACTCATTTCATAGACAACTCACAGAATAACTAGAAAATGGAAGGAGGTTGAAGATGATGTCATGGAAATAATTTGAAGACTAAGAAATAAAAAAAGCAATGGGGAAATTAGCAGAGGTTGATTGGGCTGAGGAAGGGAAGGTTCTTCTGAGACCCTGAGTCATCAGGCTTCTTAATATACATGATTTAATTCATCCAATGATTCTCAAGTACCTGCTGAGCTCTGGCTACAGGTGCTGAGGGAGAGACCTCGTCAAACTAAGAACATCAATGACCTCATGGAGCTTATTGTCTATGGATTAATTGAGAAGAGATGGGAACCAAGTAATTGCTAAGCACTGTGCCAGTCACTCTGCTAAGCACTGTATAAAGAGCATTTCACAAGGGCCTCTCCAAACCACATCAACAACATCAGCCAAGGAAAGGAGGGGGATCAAGCAGAGGCAGTACGGTAGAACAGAAAGCAGGCTGTGTTTGGAGTCAGAGAACCTGGGATCACATCCTGAACTTTCTGCTTACTACCTCTGTGACACTGATCAAGTTCCTTCCCTTCTTCTGGCTCAGTTTCCTCAACAGAGAAGATGGACCACATAACCTCTGAGGTCCTTTCGAACTAAATCGATGGTCTAGACACCTAGGCACTCTTTGCAGAAGAAACAGAAATTTCCAGTTCAACAAAATCAACTAGCCCCTTACAAATGAGCAAAATCTGGACATTTGTCTCCTCTTAGGCAAATACTGCTGTTTCAGTCTGGTGCCAAGAACATTTTTGAAACGTTCTATTCCATTTGGACCCTGATTTTTGTTCTCTCCTTTCAAAGCCCCTTTCAATGATCTGCAGACATGTTGTGCTTGGGTTTCCATCGCCAAAGGAAAATAATCTGATGGCATAGTATAAATGAGCTCATCCAGGCTACACCACATAACCTCCTTGAGAAATATTTCCACCTAGTAAAAGAACCTTGGAGAGAGAAGTGGTTAATACAAAGGAATGAATCACTAATGATAGAATTATAGAGATTACATGAGAGATATTTTGGGAGTGAGGCCTCAGTTCCTTCATTTTAAGTAACCAAACGCCCCACCTGTGTGTAATGCCAGCCCTACTGACCCTGGGACATTCAATTTGTTTTTCAAAACAAACAACAGACCAGCACGTGGCAAAGATAATCAAAAGCTTTTTGCCTCTTAATTGGGATGGAGGTTCAGGGACCAGCTGAAGGGAGGAAAGAGAAGTGTAAATGCTGGCACCCAAATAAGGGGGGCCAAGGTAACTTTCACTCATCATCAAATACCCTTTGCCCTAGGGCTCAGGAAATTTCAGTACAGAAGGCCCTTTGGGGAATAGGCAATTTGACAGTGCTTTCCTGCCAAATAGAGAAACGACTTAAATTTAACCTTTGGGAAGGAAATAGAATTAGCCAACTACGTTTACCAGGCTCATTCATTTATTCAACAAGCATTTCTCAAGCTTGTAGTATGCTCTAGAGATAAGAGATAAGAGATCTAGAGATGAGTGTAATAGGGAACTGAGAACTGAACGGCATCCTGGGGTTTGTAATTCCAATCCAAAAGTGATTTGGGACTAGGAAGGTCTTTGATCCCCAAGGTGGACTAGACTCACTCCCAGGAATTCTTAAAAGGATACACAGTTTAAAATGATGAACTGATAGCTAAGATTGGCTTACTTCTACTCAGCTGTCAAAATCCCCATTCCTTCTGTTCAGTCCATCTTTCAAACACCATGTGTCATTTTCCTTCCACCTTAAAGACTGCAATGATCCCAGATTTCTTCTCAGTGAAGAGAGGGGATGTACGCCCCTCTGAATTACAAAGCTCAGGATATCAATCAGTTCTCAAGCCCTGACTATACAAAGACAAAAAACAAAGCAATCTCTTCTCTCAAAGATCTTGCATTCTCCTGAAGTGTCTCTAGTGAAAATAAGTATCAGTAGAATAACTCAAAGGAGAGTTTGCTTCTTTACCCACATTTCAGTACTAAATACACAAGTGTGGTTCACTAACATGGAGGTTTTTTATGGTCTGTTGCTACTCAGTAATACAGAGGGCAAACCCCGAGGATGGATTGAATTCCACTAGTGTTTGTTGGCTAGTAGCATAAGTGATTTGAAGCCATTTTCAAAAGATGTTATACATTAAAAGTTATTCTTAAAGACAGAGAGTTACATTCCCTTCTGTCCAATTCAGTAAGCGTTTATCAAGTGACTACTGTATTCAGGATATTGGAGCTGGGAAAATTTCAATCCTCAAATGTTCCTGAGATATCCTGTATCTGGTTATTTGTCCAACCATGCAGGTTGCAACCCGTTCATGCCTTCCCAACCTGTCTCAAGGGTGTTCTATAAGGGGAACTAATGTACAAGATATGTTCCTCACGTCATTTAGGTTATTTACATTATCCCTCTCCTATACCATATAACCAACTCATCTTGTTCTTTGATCATACATTTCTTTACAAATTGGACCTGTACTTAAGTCTTATCTCTGATAGACACAAAACACACAGATAGATATACACACATACACTTTATGTATACACATAAGTATATATATAATATATGTGTGTGTATATATATATATACATGTGTATATGTATATATATATATATATATATACATACATATATATGTGTGTGTTGGGTATATGACCCTGGACTCTTGGATCCCCAAGAAACCTTCTAAGAATATAAGTTGAAGGGACATTTCCATCTTCTTCTTCATCTGGGAGTTCCTTACATCCATTACATCACAAGTCCAGTTCCTATCCTTTGCTCTGTTGAACAATAACAGCTCCTGACCTGAAGGGACTTACTTTCTTTCTACTGGAAGAGCAAGAACTGAAATCACACATTGATGGAAGTAGTTTCACAAACTAGAGGTTACCAAGAACTCCCAGGTTACCAAGGCTGAATTAAACTCAGCCTTGGAAGAAGCTTGGTCCCTGCCTCTTGGAAAGAGCTTCTCTCCCTCCCCACCTCTACCACCATCACCCTAGGGTCCAGTCTAAACAATCAAATAAAGTACAGTGGGAGGTGACGAGTTAGATCTCAGGTTCTTTCCTTTTGACAGAACTATAGAAACATGAACAATTAAAGTCCTCCTGAGGTATCAGTTTATCTTCCTGACTTGACACAGGTATAATGAAATGTGTTAGGTCAGACATGAGTCACACTTACTGGAAAATCTGAACTGTCGTATTTCTTTACTCCATCCCCATCCAGACTGCTTTTACACTGAAACAGAGGGTGGCTGAGAGCCAAGCACCCCAGGGTTGGCGGATTCATTGTTTCAGCCAAGACTAATCAAGACAGTCTTCATGGGCTTGAGGGGCTGAATCTAGAAGGGCAAGAAACCCTCCCATCATGTTTCTCCCTTCCTTGTGACAGAAAGAATAGCTTTGTGGTACCCTATACATACTACCTGGCACATAGTAAGTGCTTCATAAATGTTTGTTGAATGACTGATTGATCACTTGCTAAAAGCTCCTGTGTCTCTTTCTTATGGTGCAGCAGAGAGAATACTAAATTTGAAATGAGGACATCCCACCTTGGATACGTACCAGCTGTGTTTAAGAGAGCCCTCCAAATGTGAAGTGGAGTGTCCTGACTTGGGAGCTGGTGAGAGCCCCTTACACACACATGCACACACACACACACACACACACACACACACACACACACACACACACCAAAAGTATTCAAGAAGCTTGTAAAGTAAATAATAATGGGGATGGAGATTACAGCTAGGTGGCCACTAATATCTGGGGAAATGCCAAATTGCGTGATTATATATGGCCCTGAAGAAATCCTTCTCACTCCCTGAGAGCCTCAGCCTCCTATTCTGTGAAATGGGAATGATAATGCCCGTGGCGCCCGAGTCTCAGGTCTATACAGGCTGTAAGGAAATCATGTAAATTACTTCTTCAGAAAGTTAAATGACATGAAGAGTTATTGGTTTTCTCCCTGACCCGGGCTAGGGAGACCATAGCATGCATTTCTCTAGACCTTCCAGGCTTTTGCAAAGCACATTGTAGATGTTGTCCCCTTAGAACCTCCTGACAATGCTGCCATTTAATCAACTAGCATGTAAGCATTGCCTGTGTGCCAGGAGTTTGCTAAGTGCTCAGGATAAAAAGAAACGCAAAAAATACCTCTAGGAGAAGTTCTGGTTTGTTTTGTTTGTTTTGCTTTGTTTTAATGGGGAAACAGAGATTCTTGGAGGTAAAGGAAGCTGCCCAAGTCACTCAGATCATGGTAGAATTTGAGCCTGTCTTTCTGACTCCAGGTCCTCCAAGAGAGAGTGGCTGGGGGGCCACAAGGGCTGACGTTATAAGATTTGTGGCAAAGCAGAGAGCAGCGATTTCCACCTCTGAGTGGCCCCACCAGCCCTTCCTAGCTTTGGTAAAACCCCTGGAACCCACAGCTTCCTTGAAGAACCCAGTAGCGTAGGCATGCCTGGATCCACAGCCATTGGGAAGAGTGGAGACTGCAGGAATTGGTCATCTTTCTAGAACCCTTTCCTCAGTGACCCCATGAAGTAGGAAGTCAGAGATCCATTTTCCAGAGAGCTGATAAGGACTTGCCTACAGTTCCCCAGTTAGTAAGCAGGTTTCAAACCCAGACTGCCAGCCTTCTGTCCCCTCCTCTCCAATGACATGATCCTCAGCCTCTACAAGAGGAGGATTCCCACGACCCCCTTGCTTCCATGCACCAGCACCAGCCCTGAGAGAAGAGCTAAGACTAGCCCTGACTCCTCTGGCATCGTTACAGTAAACAGGACTTGCTGCCAGTTTGTGCACAACTTGCCTTAGAAGGACATCTACTGGGACCTTCAGGGATTGGGAAAACTTTGAAATGCTCCAAGTTAGAAGCGTTACAGAAAACAGAAAATGGAATGGAGCTCAGACATCATGTGTAAGCTACCTGAAATCTTACACTGCAAAGGTGAGTAGGCACATCTGTGATAAGGACCAGGTGCCGAAGGTATGCACCACACCCCCGACAACCAGTCTGATTTTTCATGGAATGCTTCTTTCAAGTCTTTGACCTAGAAGGGGAAAATGAGGTTAAGCTTGGAGTAGTTAATACATAGTGGGCTGACCTTGAAGCCAGGAAATCCAGGGTTCATTAACTTCTCAGGATCCCCAGACTACTAGATCTCGGAAATTATGGTACAGTACTATGGTAAATTGTGGTAAGATGATAAATACAGACAACAGCCCACCAAAAGCGCCCTATGTCAATGTGATCATTGGTTCAACCTCTCCTATCCCCCCCAAAAATTTAGAAAATGAGGATGAAATGGAGGAGTCACTTCCTAGATTCTCCCATATGCCTCCAAAGAGTTTATCAAGCATCCTGAACAAATACTTTTCTTTTAAGAAGATAAAAGTATTTGCCCTAGAATTTGAATCATTGAATTTTAGATTGGGGGATGGGGAAGGGAGGGTAGAGCAAGAGGTCATCTAATCCAACCTCTTCATTGTACAGATGAGGAAACTGAGACCCAGAAGAATTAGACCATGTATCCACAGGTCCCAGCAAGTTAGGGGCAACTCTGCGTCTTCCTAGGTAGGGAGAAGGCTGATATCACATTATGACAGTGGAGAGACCTGAAATCCAAAAAGCTAGGTCCAAGTCCCATTCTCTTACTATGCTAGCCAAATGTTCTTGGGGAAACCATTATGCTCCCCTGAGCCTTTGCTTCCCCATCTGTTATATTAGTGGTTGAATGGAATGATCTCAAAGCTCTCTTTCTCTCTTTCTCTCTCTCTCTCTCTCTCTCTCTCTCTCTCTCTCTCTCTCTCTCTCTCTCTCTCTCTCTGCTCTGATATTCCATGTTTACAATGATGGATTGCAAAAGTGTGACAGGAGATTGGTGGCATCACAGCCATAACTCTTCTCTACTGCATGGGCCACCCTGTCATTGATGCTGCCTTCATGGGAAAGAAATATGCAGGCAGAGTGAAAAAGAACACAGGCTTTCTCCTACCAGTAGGACAATCCTGTATTTTCAACCCTGCCCAAAACCAAAACTAGTCATTCCAACAGTGTGTGTGTGTGCATGTGTGCATGTGCATGTGTGTTTGTATGTGCATGTGTACATGTGTGTATGTTTATCTGTGTGTATGTGTACAATGAGGGCTCATTTGAGTTAATCCCCGACTCATCTGTCTCTAGGAAGGGGGCAGTGGGGCAAGGGGAGGAAGCAGACAATCCCTCAGCTTTGGGCAAAAGTGAACCTTAGGAGAGAGGTGGAGGCTTCAGGGCCTTGGCATGCAGCCTAGGGCCACCAGTAGGAAGAAATAAGTGCCCCCTCCACATCTGCACCCTGAGGCAGAGGTCCACTGCCCTTCTCTAGGGACAGCTCCGCTTCTGTCCTAGGAGAATCCTGAACAGAGAGAGGATCAAGGAAGAAACTGAAAAAGGCCATGTGTTTCTCCTCTACATTCACCTGAGTCCAAAGGATCATGGATTTAGATCTAGAAAAGACCTTAGAAGCCACCAAGAACAACTCCTTCATGCTGAGGAAACTGAAACCCAAAGAGGTTAAAAATGACTTCTCTCTCTCTTCCTCCCTTCCTTTCCTTCTTTCACTTTCCATATCTATATGTACATATGCGTGTATGTCTATGTATATGTGGATGCAATTGTTTGTGTGTATGTGAATGGGGCAGCTAGGTAGTGCAGTGGATAGAGTGCCAGGGATGAAGTCAGGAAGATGTGAGTTCAAATCCAACTTCAAACATTCAAACAAACGCTATATGACCTTAAGCAAGTCACTTAATCCTGTTTGTCTCAGTTTCCTCATTTGTAAAATGAGCTGGAGGAAAAAGTGACAAACCACTCCAGCATCTTTGCCAAGAAAACCCTAAATGGAGTCACAAAGAATCAGGCACCACTGAACAACAACACTCATAGCATGTGTATAGTGCATACTACTCCCTTCAGATGAACTGAAGTGTTGAAGACTTGGTTGATTTCTCTGAGCCCTATGACTTATCAGCTTTCACAGAGGTGCTTTCCCTATTGATTATTAATTGATCGTTTTCATCCCTCCAGATTTCATTCACCTTTTGAAATGGGCATTTGTAAAGTAGTAAATAAGGACTGTTTGTTTAATACTCACTATCCCCAGTACACACACACAAACACATACACACACCACATATACTACACACACTCCCACAATTACATTGAAAGTTCAGGAGGAAATGGCACCAAACTTGAGCAGATGATGAAACCAAGAAGGCAGTTCTTGGCTCCTGGAGCAATGTCCGGCATGACCTGGATTTGGCTCCCATTGACTGAGGCTTCTAGAAGGCTGTGATCTGCTTTGGGCAGGTGGGTGGGTGAACAGGGTCTTCTAGTGAGATCACAGACCCACAGAACTGTTGGATGTGGATGGTTTTTAGTGAATGTATTCATTGGTCAGATCAGCCCAAGGTCTTCCTAAGTCACAGGGTTGTAGGTAAGAGTAAAGGGAGGAGAATGACCAAGGAGAGTTCTAAGACACTTGTTTTGTCTTGGCTTTGGAAGCCCCAGCTCTTACCTCCTATTTCTCTCGATATTATGACATATGATCCTGGATCGGAAGGGTCTTGTGTTCTTCAAACCCATCTAAGTTTCTCCATTTGTCAGGAAGCACTGAGACCACTCAATGGGAATGGGAATAATTATGAATTTCTTGTACCTTGCCAGATGGCAGCGGTAGGTTCATAGGATCATGACCCCAAAACAGGGATTCCTAATCTTATTGTGTGTATATGTGTGTGTCCTGAGTCCCTTTCACAGTCTAGTGAAGGATATGAATGCTTTCTTTGAATAATGTTTTGAAATGCATAAAACAAAACATATATGGTTACAAAGGAAACCAGTTATTTTGAAATAAATACATGGTTTTCTTTTTCTCATCCAACCATTGACACCAAGTTAAAAATCCCTATTCTAAGGTTAGAAGCCACATCTGGAGCCATCATGTACAGCTCATTTGCTTTACAGATGAGGGACTGAGACCCAGAGAAATCAAGTCAGTTTCTCAAAGTTGTACAGAGAATAAGTGATGAAGGTGGGATTTGAAAGTGGATCATCTGAATGGATGCTTTTCCCACTATACCATGATGCCTTAGGGTGGAAGAGTGGAATTGTTCTGAGATGAAACATTTCTCAATAGATTCCCAAACTTTTCATTACCAGTCCAGCAAATATCTATAAACATTCCTCCCTTTGGAGACTCTGAAGGACAAGAGCTCACATACCAAGGGTCCAGAAAATCCTTTCTTGCAACCCCCAGCTTCCTCTTTACCAGATTTCTCTAAGACCATCTTTCCCTAAATATCTACAACCATTACTCTAATATGATTTCCCTGAGTAACATCTTTCATTTTACCTCACTATCTTCATTGTCCCTCCAAGACATGCTTTAACTAGGGTAGGACAATCAGATCTTTGCTCCTGGACATCAGAATTTAGAAAGAAAGAAAATATTAAAATTAATATTAAAATATTAATATTAAAGTTAATATCAAAGTATTAACTTGTACTCCTCCTGCAATAGAGAATCCACTATTGCAACTAATTCCTCCTCTTACTCAATTGAATTTACCTTCATTTCCTCTTGTATTATTTTCACATCATGAATATTAATTTTAATATTTTCTTTCTTTCTAAATGTCGACAGTGTCCATTAGAACACTGACTTTGGGACTTGTCCAGGGGTTCCTCTTCATCTTTGGTCCCGCAAATGCTCTGCCTTCCTCATAATTACCGCACTCCAGGGCAATGATTGTTGGTTCTGTTTTCTGTCAAGAAAAATATCAAGGTGGTATGCACAACTAGTTCGTTGTTTCATTTGCACCTTTTCTCCAACCTCTTTCAGAATTATTTTTTCACAACCCAATGTATGTCTGGTCTCACAATCCTTGTACCCTTAATACTCAAGTAATCTATGGAGTTTATTTTGCTATTGGGGCACAATGGAGAGGATAAAGTTGTTACTTCTCCTCTGAGGAGAATGAAGTTTTTCTTGTCTCAAGTCTCCATTGGGCAAAGCAAGACATCAAAATTTCTGCTCAGCTGCACTCCAGGAATATACGGATTGCTTAAGGAAACCATAGCTGCTCCACAGATCTTCCATTTTCCCTGCATAATGGAAGGCAAGCAGGGTTGGCCTGAGGTGAAAGAGCAAAGATGGGGATTTGTCTTCAGAATCTCCACTCTCCCCTTTCCAGAATCACAAAATCTTAGAATTGGGAGGGGTGTCAAAGTCATCTGGTCTAACCCATTCCTGAATATATCCTGTGATATCCCCTAAGAAGTTACTCAGACTTCACATGGATACTTCCACTGATGGGGTACTTTCAGCCCACACCACTTTTAGACAACTCAAATGACTTAAAGGACAGCCAGGTGGTGCAGTGGAAAGAGCACCAGGCTTGAAGTCAGGAAGACACTTACTAGCCATATGATCCGGGGCAAATCACATAACCCTATATGCCTCAGTTTCTTCATCTGTAAAATGGGTGTAATAAGGAAATGGCAAACTACTCCAGTATCTTTGTCAAGAATATAACTCAAGCTTTTGGCTTTCGGAGCAGGATCATGGCGGTGGGCAAGAATAAGCGCCTCACCAAAGATGGCAAAAAACGAGCCAAGAAGAAAGTGGTTGATCCGTTTTCAAAGGATTGGTATGATGTAAAAGCACCAGCTATGTTCGACATTAGCAATATTGGCAAGACACTGGTTACAAGGACTCAAGGAACAAGAATTGCCTCTGATGGTCTCAAGGGTCGAGTTTTTGAAGTGAGCCTTGCTGATCTGCAGAATGATGAGGTTGCTTTTCGTAAGTTCAAGTTAATGACTGAAGATGTTCAGGGTAAAAATTGTTTGACCAATTTCCATGGAATGGACCTTAGCCGGGACGAGATGTGCTCCATGGTCAAAAAGTGGCAGACCATGATTGAAGCCCATGTAGATGTCAAAACTACTGATGGGGACTTGCTCTGCCTCTTTTGTGTTGGCTTTACCAAAAAGCACAACAACCAGATCCATAAGACCTCTCATGCCCAGCACGAACAGGTCCGTCAAATTCGTAAGAAAATGATGGAAATCATGACCCGCAAGGTGCAGACAAATGACTTGAAAGAAGTTGTCAATAAACCAATTCCAGACAGCATTGGAAAAGCTATAGAAAAGGCTTGCCAGTCCATCTACCCTCTCCATGATGTATTTGTCCAAAAGGTCAAGACGCTCAAGAAGCCCAAATTTGAACTGGGAAAGCTAATGGAACTGCATGGTGAAGGTGGGCTCTGGAAAACCTTCAGGAGATGAAACGGGCAAAAAAGTAGAAAGGGCTGATGGCTATGAACCATCAGTTCAAGAGTCTGTCTAAAATAAGAACTTTTAAAGATTGAAGAATAAAAATTTATCATTGTGGAAAAAAAAAAGAATATAACCCAAATGGGGCTACAAAGAGTCAGGCATTATAGAAAACAACAATTTGAACAGTTTTTCCTAAATTTGAACTCAAATCTCTCACAAATTGCTCCCCATTCTAGATTCTGGGATCAAACAGAATAAGAATTCTCCCTCCTTCCCTCAGTGGTATTGTGCAGTCCTAGGATTCAGAATTATAAGGGAAATTAAATATCATCTGGTGCAATGACCTCGTTTTACATGAGGAGACACTGATACCCCTAGAGATAAAATGATGATCTAGACGGAGTGAACCTGCCTCACCCCAACTGGAAATCTTCAAGTGAAGAATGGATGATCCCTTGTCAGGGGAGCCATGGGAGGAATTCTTAAAGTCTGGACTGGACTGGATGACCAGTGAGCCTCTGTGCAGCCATTGGCCAAAGTGATGCTGCTAAAGTTAAGGTCTGAGCGTGTTATCTCTTTATACTCAATAAACTCCAGTATCTCTCTATTATCTCCAGGATTAAATTGAAATTCCTCTCTTTATAATCTCTTCATAAGAAGATCCCTTCCTATAGCTGCCATCTTCGTACTCATGAATCTGCTCCCTATGCTCTTGGCTCCAGTTATGTGGAGCATACTCCCTGCTCCATGCACAAGGCCCCCCTCCATTTGCCATCCTCATGCCTTCGCACAAGCTGGCCCATATGTCTGGAATACTCTCCTTCCTTAGCTCCACCTCTTGGAATCACTGACTTCCTTTTCAAGATTGAGCTAAGTGGTGCCTTTTCCACAAAGCCTTCCCTGATCCCCCAGTACTCACCTTTATTAATGTTGTATCTTTTACATACATACATACTATATTGTCTCTCTATTAAAAGTGAAATTCCTTGAAGGCAGAGGATATCTCTCTTATGTATCCATATCCCCAATATTTAGCACAACACCTCGCACATAGTAAATCCTCAATAAATGCTTTTTGATTGATTGATTGATTACAATTCCCACTCCATGAGTGCACAATTCTCTTGTTTCAGACCACATTATCACAATCCAGAAAACTGGATTGACCATAAATGCCCTTCTGGAATCAGAAAACATTCAGCAGCCAAGTACTGGGCATTTGCGTCATAAATGTGAAATCATTTGAATAGAATCTTCTTCTGGTGGCAGAAATGATTGTGATACATCCACTTATATGGGAATACAACAGGCGTTTTGATTTAAAACAACACATAATACACAACAATGACACCAACTCTGCTTTCACCAGCTGGTATTTTGTCCTTAACTTAAAATTCAAAATGGAAATCAAGGATTTGATGAAAACAGTGATATTCCAGTAAGTGAGGTGAATCATTCTCTTGCACACACTAGAGTTGGTTTGCCAACAACAAGCCAAAGCTTCTGGAATGATCAGGGGAAGCAAACATCCTTAATCACTCTTTTAATGCATGCCCATTCACAACAGCCAAAGCAGAGATGAATAACGTTTGACATTTGGAGGCCTGAAACTTTGGCCAACCACATTCTCCCAGAGGAGAAACATCTTAAAAACTCTTGAGCTCGTTAGGGTATCTATCTTGCTTAATTTGGCAGGCAGAAAATATTCAGGGAGAAGGAAAATTGAATGAAAACTTCTTTGGCTTAACTCCTCATAGCGTGGGAATTAATTTAACCAAGTTAAAAAAAGCAGTGGCATTTTTGACCAGAGAAGTGGGAATGACTTCTATTTTGATTAGTTCCTGATGGGTTCAGGGTCCTTCAATGTACTCATGCATATCTTTGTGAGTCTCTGGAGACATCTTATTCCTACCATTAATAAGGTCTCATATTTGGGAAATCATCTTTGAACCTCATTCCTTAGGACATTAAAATCCTTTCCATCTTAACTCCAATATGATTTTCATTGTAAAACAGAAGACTCTATGGGGAATTATGGGATATATATATGTATATTATATATATTAAATCTACTGTCACTCATACAATTCAATAGCATATTCCATTTTTTGAGGCTGATTTTAAAAATCTCCGATTTCACAAGGATTCAGCTCAAGCAGTGGGGGCCTACTAAATATGCAGGACTATCCCCCTTTGCATGGTCAAGTTACATTTGGCCAACAGTAAAGCTTGGCTAGATTTTAAATGAAATTTTTCTTCTATGTTATTCCAACACCCCAAAACAACTTCCTATTTGAACCCAACAAGCTACATCATATCCCTTCTCCCATTCCAAAGTCAATTCTAATCTCCACTTATGCCCCAAGTATGAGGTCATTGCAATATGCTTCCAGGATATTTTTAGTCCTGTCCCTTTTTAAATTTGTCCCTTTGCTCCCAATGGTGAATTTTCTCCATAGCCCTCTTAGAAATGAGGAGGTGGTAATTTCTTTCATTTTTAACATTCAAGGAAGTCCTCAGTGTCCTCTGACTTAAAGACCTACCCACTTAACTTCAAAGATCAGCCTAATGAGCAACTCCAGAAAACAAACCCAGAATCTCAGATTGTGAGAGTTGGAAGACACTTCAGCTGAAAAAAGTCTGACCCATCCCTGATCAAGAATCTTCTCTCTGGCTGCCTCAGCAGGCAGTCATCCTGCCTTTGTTTGAGGATCTCCAGGTAGGGGGACCTCATTACCTTCTGAGGCAGCACATGGTGTTTTTGGGGCAGCTCTATGCAGAACTTCCCATTCATCTCATCTAAATCTTACACTGCTTCCCAAGTTTCTCTGACAAAGGCCTCATTCCTTAAACACATAGAGAACTGAGTCAAAATTATAAAAATAAGAGCCATTCCCCATTTGATAAATGGCCAAAAGATTTGATCAGTTTTCAGAGGAAGAAATCAAAGCTATCTACACCCATGTGAAAAAATACTCTAACTCACTATTGATAGGAAATAATGCAAATTAAAACAACTCTGAGGTACTACCTCATACGTATTAGATTAGCTAATAGGAGAGAAAAGAGAAATGACCAGTGTTAGAGGGGATGTGGTAAAAATGAGATTTAAATGCATTGTTGGTGGAGTTGTGAACTGATTCAGTCATTCTATGGAGCAATTTGGAACTATGCCCAAAGGGCTATAAAACCATGCATACCCATTAACCTAGCAATATAATACTAGGTCTTTATCCCAAAAGAAATTTTTTAAAAAAGGAAAAGGACCTGCATGCACAAAAATATTTATAGCATCTTTTTTCTGGGGATAAAGAATTTGAAGTTGAGAAGAAGCCTATCAAGTTGTGCTGTGAGATCATGACAGAATACTAGTGTTCTATAAGAAATGATGAGCAGGAGGCTCTCAGAAAAACCTTAAAAAGACTTACAGGAGTTGATGCAAAGTGAAATGTATGTGTATGAAGTAACAGCAGTATTGTAAGACGATCAGCTGTGAATGACTTAGCTCTTCTCAGCAATACAACGATCCAAGACAACTCTGAAGGACTTATGAGGAAAAATGCTATCCATCCCCAGGTAAAGAACAACAGTGTCTCTGAATACTGATTGAAGCATACTTGTTTTACTTTACTTTTCTTGAGGGATGTTTTTTTGGTCTATATTTTCTTTCACAACATGACTACTATGGATATGTTTTGCATGACTACACATGTATAACCTATATCGAATTGCTTGCCTTCTCCATGGGGGTTGGAGAGAGAGGAAGGAAGAGAATTTGGGAAATTTTAAAAACAAATGTTAAAATTTGTGCTGCTGGTGGTTCAGCTCCCTGGGATGAACCAAACCAATCTCTTGTCCCTTCCAATACTGGAGGACAAATAAGATGCCCCATCTAGTGAGTGTTCTCTACTCCAGGTCAAACATACCCAGTTCCATCAATTGGTGCTCACACAGAATGAGCCTGAAGACCCCCTTCATCCTGGATGTCCTTCTCTGACTCTCCCCCCACCCCAATGGTGTTCTCTTGAAACTCTGATGCCCAGGACAGAGCATCACCTCCCAGATGTGATCTGCCTACCAGGGTTCACTGGGACCAAGTCCTGGACACCATGTTTCTCTGTTGGTAACCTATGTTGCATTTACTTTCTTGGACCTGCTTTTGGAGGCTAGGTCTACCAGGTCATCCTGAGCTGCTTGATAAAAGACTTGAGAGAGAGACAGAGAGACTCAGACAAAGAGAGACAGAGACAGAAAAAGATAGCAGAGGAAGGGGAGAGAGAGAGAGACAGAGAAGCAGAGAGACAGAGAGAGAGATTGAGAGCTCTCAGTGGGAGCCCTCATTAATGCTGTTTCTGGCTTTGACTATTGGCATCTTACTGATGTGCCAATTTTGAATCCTCCCAGGCACCTCTCCCTCAGGACTCAGGCCCATTTCCCAGAGATTGTGCTACTTACTGTTTCAGTCCATTGCACCCTGGTTCCTGTCGATCTGTTCTGCTACTCTACTAGATGACCATGTCCATATTTCCCTCTCGTCCCAACCATATACACATGCCCTGGAAAACTGGAAACCCATAGTAAATTATTATAATAAAGATACTGGGTGATTAAGGATTCAGGAGGAAGTCAAGAAACTTGAGGAAAAGGAAATCAGTCCAGCACAATGCCCAGAGATCCAAAAGACCAACACACTTAGTCATCCCAAAGTAAAAACAAAAAACCAGACCCACACTAAAAATACAGTATGATAATTATAGTAATCGTAAGTGTTATCATCACTATTTGTATAATGTTCTAAGGCTTCTTGAGTGTTTTCATCCCAACAACTCTGAAGTACATGTAGTCCACATGTTATTTCCCCAGTTTTACAGATGAAGAAACTGAGGTGTAGAGAGATAAAATCATTCCCCCAGAGTTACATAGGTAGTGCCCGAGGGAGGTTCATAACAGAGTTTCCTGACTCTGAGGCCAGTGCTTCTTGTACCAGTATGCTGCTATGTTATGTTCAGGAGAAACATGCCCCACATGGGGTGAGCACTACAAGGGAGAAAGTGAAGGACAACATATATTGAGTCTGTTTTCTGAAAAGGACTCACAGAATCTTCTCTCAGCGGTCCTTTCCTCACCCAGTGAAGAGAACTACAGATGAAGGCCTGAACACACATGCTGACCCTGTCTTCATGCCCAAGACCACTGCCTGCCATCTTTGGGATACTATTCAAAACCACAAAAGTGTAATTGGATTTTGTCTTTGACCCAGTCAGCCAATGAATGTTACTGTGTGCCAAGCACAATGATAAGCACTGGAGATACAAATACAAAAAAGAAAAAGCCCCCCCTCTCCTTAGGGACCTTACAGTCTAAAGGAGGAAGACAGAATGCTAAAGGAAGCTGAAGGAAGAAAGGCTGTGTTGCGCCTCTACAGACCTCATAGGGACAATGAGAGGGTCTTGGAGGGCAACAGCACAAGCCTTGGACAACAGCAATGGTTTCTGTTGGGTCCAGCTTAGTAGGACCTCCTGGAACTTGAACTCTGTTGACTTAAGCTTCAAGAACCTGGGGTTACCTCCCCTCCATGATGAGACATCAGAGAGGACTTTAGTAGAAATCTAAAATAATAACTATAACACTTTGATAAAATAACTGTCTTTTACATTATAGATTTCATAGTCTCATAGAATGTGAGATGGAAAAGATCTTAGAGGACCATGTAGCCCAAACCTCTCATTTGACAGAAGAGAAAGTGGAGACATTTGACTCTAAACCCCTTGCTTTTTCTCATTGTATCATTCTCTCTCTGGTGAGAAGAGGGGAAGGAGGGAGAGGGCTCTGTAAAGAGCTCAGGTTATCTCACCTGAGTCTGCCAGATTCTGCTGGTTAAACGTAAATATAATTTATCAGTTCAGAAAAATCTTCCCCATGTGCCTGAGCTTGGTCATCTACAAGCTTAGGAGGAAATCTATCAAGAGTATTCAAAAGGTCGGCTCTAAAAACATAATGACAACTCATCCACCAGCTCTTACCTGTCATTCATAATTATGGCCCAGTGGTCTGACTTCTGTGTGAAGATTATGGTAACCCTCTTCTCAAATGAAAAAAATAACTTCAGATCAAATTCTTTATCAAAGACAGATTCAGGGACAGAGTGGAGAAGCTGTAGCAAGAGTAGCCCTGAGTCCCCACCAGTGGGAGCCATAAGAAGTATCCAGCCAAAGCAGGGTTCCAGGAAACCATGGAATGAGATGATGGTCCAGCCACCTTAGAGGGTCAGTTGTTCAGAGAGTATGTCCTAACCACCTTCCCCTCTGACATGAGATTCCGTAAAATGTTGTATGCCCTTATGTCTGGAAGATTATTTATGTTATTTTTTTAAATTATTGATCGGTATTTTGTTATTTACTTAGTTATTTTGAACCAATTTTAAATGCCTTGTGATTTGATTCAGGGGCAACCAGGTGACACAATGGAGAGATTACTAGATTTGGAGTCAAGAAAGCCTGAGTTCAAATCTAACTGTGTGACCCTGTGCAAGTCACTTAACCCTGTTTGCCTCAGTTTCCTCATCTGAATAGTGATCTGGAAAAGAAAATGGCAAACCACTCCAAGAAAGCCCCAAATGGGGTCATGGAGAGTCAGACACAAGGGAAAACAAGTAAACAACAATTAGACGTACGGTGCCTGCCTTGTTTATTTGTAAATAGTGGCTGAAGAGAGACTTGAACTATGTTTGTATCACTACAATTACCCAGAACACCTTATACTAAGTTTGGGGCACACAAGGAACCCTCCAAGTTGCCTCCCATTGACACACAGCAGGATCTGGTAGATTCCCTGTTACATCTCAGGAGTCTTTGAATTCACACAGCCTTCCCCCAGCCCTACAGAACGAGAACTTCCTGAGGAATTGATGGGGTTTTTCTTTGTACTTCCTAGGGCCTTACACATTATTAATATATGATTATTTACTTAAAATGATTGATGTAAGCCCCCTCCATGATATACTCTCCTCCCAAACCACTCCAGGTAGGCAAGAGGTGACTCGAAGATGAACTTCTTCTTCATCTTTTACGAAGTCATTTTCCTTTTTTTTGTTGTTGCCTAATGTGCTCAGCTCTGCTTCATTAAAAGCTCAGGGTTTAGGCTAAGTGTGGCCCCCTACTTCTTATCCAGGTGACCCTGGACATCAGCTCACCCATTTGGGCCTTGTTGGAGTCTCTATTCCTGCTGATGCCTGTAAATTATCTTCCCCCCAAATTAAAAATAAACTATTTTTTAAATGTATTTTCTTTGTTGGGATAGGGTGGGGAGGGGGGTAGAAGGCAGGGTTGAACCTTTCTCCACCTTCACCCTGAGCAGAAAGCAGAATACAGGGCAATTACACTATCCCACTGTTCAGTTTTTACATGCCTAACTCACACCTTGATCTCAAGACAAGCTCTGGTAACAAAAACAGGACTCAGCCTGCCAAGCCCCGTTACAAAGAAAGGAGTCCTTTGTCTGCCCCCCCACTCCATTCTTTTTTCGGGTAAAAATTTCCTTGAGGCTGGAAGGCCTCTCCCTTATCACCATCAGTGCCTCAGGGCACAAAGTGGCAAAGGGCCAGTATCCAGGCTGTTGGTGGTGGTAACAGAGCTGAGGCAACACCCCTGAAGGGGCAGGAGTCACTTCTGATACCTGAAACCTCCTTCAACCACCACTACCCCAGCCCTTCATGGGCAGAACCACACATTCTCTCTCTCTCTCTCTCTCTCTCTCTCTCTCTCTCTCTCTCTCTCGATATAAATATAGATAGATATAGATATCTATTTATCTAGATATCTATATATCTCTTTCTGGCCCTCTTTACACACACATGCACTCACACACGTGAACACACGCGGGTTGTCATGGGTTCTTATTGAGCAGAACATTGAGAGGACTTTTTTCACACATAGTCATTTATAGGGCTTGTTTAATTGCATTTCAAGCCCTGGTACAGAAAAGCAGCAGGTAACATTTGCAGGTTAGGAGACATCAATGAGTAAAGGTCTCTTAAATGCTTTGCAAAACTTACAATACTCTCTCAATATCAGCTTCCATTGTTGAAGCCATGGCAAAGGTGCCCCAAGGACTCTGGACTCACAGACTTGGTCTCCCACAGGAAACTTAACCCCAACGCCTCCTCTTTTATTTTCCCCACTGCCCCACCCTTGGATTGATGCAGGAAGGTCTTCAAAATACAAGTGAGCTGTAATTCATGTTCAAAGTGTGCCCAAATGGGAGTGGCCATCCTCCAAATCCTGTAGCTGCACTCAACATTTAATAGAGCTCTTGAATATGGGACAGTTTTTATTTAACCCATAGAAAATGTATATAATGCTACGAGGCCAGAATGCTAAATGCCAGAATATTGAAAATAAAGCAAAACACAATCCCAAAGACCCCAAATCTCAGCCCTCCCTCCAGCAAAGACAGTTTGGGGCCGCTACTGGAGCAACCTTCTATCATTCTGGCAAGTCCCTCCTCCCCAAGTCCTAAATGGTCTTTTCAAGCCTCAGAGCTGTGGTACTGACTGCCCTGGATAAAACTCTTCTCAAAGGGTCAGGACCTGAACTCCCAAGCTCCCAGACTCTTGATGTGGAATTGCTGAATTCTGAGATAGACGGTGAGGCAGTTTGGAAATCACTGTTTTCTCCTTAGAAGGCTGGGTTCTGAGGTCACACCAGATTTACAATGTATCAGTTCCCTTTACTTAGGAAGTTGGGGTTCAAGAACAAGGTCTTTGAACATTCTTCTCAGGTCATAAGTGAACCAATCTCTCAGTGCCATATCTTCTACTGTGTGTTGTTACTGCTGCTCTTGGAAGGCGAGTAGATTTCCTGCTGCCCTTTGAAAAATGTACAAGAGAAAAGACAAATGTACAAAGAGAAAAGACAAAGTCAAGAGTTGAATCCTCAAAGAACATGATCTGTTTGATTGGTGGACTCTGTGATCAACGACTCATCATCTTCATCATCATCATCATCGCCATTGTCACTGTCATCATCATAGCATTTATAGAAAATGTTTGCAAATCTCTTTCCATATATGACCTTATTTTATCCTCACACCAACCCTTGGGGGGAGGTGCTATTATGATCCCCATTTTACAGATAAGGGAACTGAGACAGATAGAGATTAAATGACTTGCCCAGGCTCACCCACCTAGTGAACGTCTAAGGCAAGATTTGAATTCAGGAAATCCTGACTCCAGTATAGTGCTCTATCCACTGGCTCACACCCAGCAATTTCATCAGGTTGATTGGGGAACTCCTAAATTTGATAAGGGACTCCCATGAGTGACTTAACTTACATTAATATTATTTTTCAAAGTTAGATAAGAGTTGTGCTATTATATACAGTTCATTCTTCACAAATATTTGAAGACCTATTTTGGAATAGAAAGAGCACTCATCTTAGAATCAGGACACACTTGGCTTCAAGTCCTGATTCTTACCTTTATTAGTTGTAATCATTGGTTGGCCACCAAACCTCTCTGAGCTCAGTTTCCAGATCTATAAAAGGAGAAGAATCTTATCTGCAATCACAGTTTGGTGGAATTATGATGATCATTAAATAAGAAGATGTGTTCAAAGTGCTTTGGAAACTGTAAAACCCCATAAAAAATATCAGCTACTATTACCCTGCTGTCTTGTGTCCAGGAAAAATGCCCCTTCTTTGCCTCTGGTGGAAGCTGTAGATTATTGTTGCAAGGTTAAAGAATTGTGGATATTGTAATGATAGGATTCTGAAGGAAGGGAAAAAACTTCTCTGCTAGGAGGACCACTAAGTATCATGTCACCCCAGAGAATCTGAAGAAAGAGGCAGCAAGCACCCAGACACATCCAGAATGGCCTGCTACACCGGTTCTTAGATCTGTGTTTCTAAAAGGAAAGTAAAACTTTTGGAGGGTCAACAATCTTCTTTAATAACATATACCAACAGAGAAAAAATAAGCAGAAAAATAAAGATCAACAGGGCTTCTATCTGACCATAAGCAACACATACATCACAGATCAACAGACAGATCCAACTGTCTGACCATTACATACATACATAGTTACCAGAGAGAGAAGCACCAATACCTGGGATTTCAAAGCTTGAGGACTCCTTAAAGGCTACCCAGAGTTTTATCTGGACAAATAACCTTCTTCCAATGAGTGAGTCCCAAAACAAAAGCTCACCTCAGGGTGTATATACACTTTTCAGAGGAGGTGGAGCATCATAACCCATGTGACCCAGTGCCTCATTAGCAAAAGGTGTGGGCCTTCCTGCAAAACAAACTTCCCCTAATCAAGCTTCCCTTAATGGGCTCCACCTGAAGCCTATTAATGGGTGGGAAGATCTTGAACTCTTATATAATAAGTTTCCCCTAATCAAGCAACTCCCATTAACATTACACTATAACTGTCAACCTACCAACGTATTATTTTATAGAGTTGGAAAAAAAGAATAATAAAATATATCTGGAAGGACAAAAGATCAAGAATATCAAACATATCAATGGAAAAAAAATGTGAAGGAAGGCAGCCTAGCAATTCCAGATGTCAAACCATATTACAAAGCAGTAATCATCAAAACAATCTGATACTGGTTAGGAAGTAGAGTGGGTGATTGGTGGAATAGAATAGGTACACAATTCACAGTTATAAATGATCATAGTAATCTAGTGTTTCATAAATCTAAAGACCCAAACTTTGGGGTGGGAATTTACCATCTGACAAAAATTACTGGGAAAACTGGAAAGCAGTTTGGCAGAAACGAGGCATAAAGCAAGATCTCCCACCATATACCAAGATAAGATCAAAACAGATGAATGATTTAGACATAAAGGGTGATAGCATATGTAAATTATGGGAGTGTGGAAAAAGGTACCTGTCAGATCTATGGATAAGGGAAGAGTTTATGAAAACACAAAAGACAGAGAGGATCACAGGAAATAAAATGAATAATCTTGATTACATAAAATTAAAAGATTTTTGCACAAACAAAAATAATGCAGTCAAAATTAGAAAGAAAACAGGAAAGTGAGGGAAAATTACAAGTTACCCTGGTAAAGGCTTCATTTCTCAAATTTATAGGGAGCTGAACCAAAATTATAAAAGTGAAAGCCATTTTCCAATTGATGAATGGTTAAATGATATGAACAGGCCACTTTCAGAAGAAGAAATCAGAGCTATCAATTCACCTTTTTTTTTTTTAAATGCTCCAAATCACTAATGATTAGAGAAATGAAAAGTAAAACTATTCTGAGATACCACCTCACACCTTTAAGATTGATTGACTAACATGACAGAAAAGGAAAATGACAGATGCTGGAAAGGATATGGAAAAGTAGAGACACTAATGCATCGTAAACTGGTACAACAATTCTGAAGAATAATTTAGAACTGTGTCCAAAAGGCTATAGAACTGTGTATACCTTTTGATCCAGCAATACCACTACTAGGTCTATTTCCTAAAGATATCAAAGAAAAGAGATAAAAGACCCATTTGTTCAAAAATATTCTTAGCAGTTCTTTTTTATTTTTTTGGGTAGCACAGAATTGGAAATCAAGGGGATGCCCATCAGTTAAGGAACAACTGGATAAATTGTGGTATATCATTGTGACAGAATACTATTATGTTATAAGAAAGGATGAGCTGGATGGTTTCAGAAAATTCTAGGAAGATTTACATAAAGTGATACAAAATGAATGAACATAACCAAGAGAATGCTGCATGCAGTAACATCAGTATTGTAATGATGATCAATTGTGGGACTTAGCTACTCTGATCAAGACAATGACCCAAGTCAATTCCAAAGGGTCTTTGATGAAAAATGCTATCCACCTCCAGAGAGAGAATGATGACCTCGGAATGCAGATCCATGCACACTTTTTAAAAACTTTCTTATATTTCTTGGTTTTTTTTCCTGTGTTTTCTTTCACATCATGACTAATATGGAAATATGTTTTGCATGACTTCACATGCATAATTGAAATCAATTTGTTTGCCTTCTCAAGAAGGGAGAGGGAGGGAGGGAATTTGGAACTCAAAATTTAAAAGAAAGATTATTTCTAAATTTTTTACATGTAATTGGAAAATATGGAAAGAGAGACAGAGAGAGAGAGACCGGCGAGGGGGTGGGGAAGCACTGGTAACTTGAGCTGGGAAATTCAAAATCAGTCCTTAAACTCAAGATTATCAGTTATCAGTTATCTCCAATCTGAAAATGTGCTGAAAACAGGAGACATCCCTATGACCACAAACAGGGACTAAGGAGAATGTCCAAGAGGGAAAGAGGAAGATACTTGCAGCTGGTCCTTGGATGATGCAGTCAGGATCCAGGGAGCTACAATGCTGGCTCTGCAGGAGCCTGGCTCAAAGGGTCCTTGGTACTAGGTCCGGATATTGGCCTGAAACAATGGGAAGAAGAACAGATCACCCGCCACCACAAGGAAGAGACAGCAACTGACCAGTGAGGCAGGAAGACAATTGTGACTAAGAACCTGAGGGAAAGCACCAGCTTCTCCTGGACTCTGAGGCTGCCTTTGGACAAGGGCTGTGTGTGAGTGTGTGTGAGCACCTCTGCGTGTGTGTGCATGTGTGAGCACTTCTGTGTGTGTGCACGTGTGTGTGTGAGCACCTCTGTGTACACGTGTGTGTGAACATCTCTGTGTGTGTGAGCACATCTGTGTGTGTGTGAGTGAGCACCTCTGTGTGTGTGCACGTGTGTGTGAGCACCTCTGTGTGTGTGCACATGTGTGTGTGCAAGTGAGCACCTCTGTGTGTAAGTGTGTGTGAGCACCTCTGTGTGTGTGAGTGAGCACATCTGTGTATGTATGCACATGTGTGTGTGCCTGTGTGTGTGAGAGCACCTCTGTGTGTATGCACGTGTGTGTGAGTGAGCACCTTTGTGTGTATACACATGTGTGTGTGCACCTGTGTGTGTGTGCAGCCCTTGTGAAGTTTTGTGCATCAGACTCTGCTATGAGCCACCTGAGGTCATGTTCATAACACACACTGAAGGCTTTGGATGAGTCTTCTGGGTCACAAGGGATACCTGTGAGAACCTTCTGAGAATTCCCCTGCTCTCCAAATGTGCCTTTGTTAGAAGCTCTAAGGCCAGGTTGTTCTAAGCAGCCTGAGTTAGCAGGCAGAAGTCATGGAATCCTGTGTGCAGGCCAGCCAGTCATGCTCAGACTAGGGTGTCAAGGATGCTCCCTTTATGCTGGTCTCCTGCAGCCCCCTCAGAGATAAAAGACAGTCACAGGATCTACAACCCACTGATTTCCCTGAGGTGCCTTGCACAAGGCTGTCTCAAGAGATAAAACTGCTGTAAACTTCAGACACAGTCACGAGGAAATGGCTAATCTCTTCCCCTCCAGGCCTCTTTTGGGGTATAGAAACACATTGCCATGTAAGTTAGGTGAAAGGAGCTTGGAACCTGGGCCTCCAGGCCAGCTGGTCTGAGGCACCCCTGCAAGGTTAATGGGGCCAGATCCCAGGGTTTCTCCTATCCCCCAAGCCTGGGGCTCCTTGGCTAAAAACAAACACACAGACAGACAAACAAACAAAACCCTCTCCACCACTACTAGCTTGCTACTTACTATCTGAGAGCAAGCCCTGACTGGCTGCTCCAGGTGCGGTGAATGGAGGACTGAAGGAGAAGTTCTGAGTTCTGGGTTTTACCACTCTCCCACACCATGTTTCTCTACCAGTGTGACCTCAGGCAAGAAAGTTGACTTCTCTGTGCCTCAGTTTCCTCCTTTGTAAAATAGAGATGTTCCAGGTCTGCATCGATGGTGAATTGATTCTAATGTGCCCTGGATGCTTTACCCCAAGAACAGAACTGAGCCATAAGAGAAGATCATCCATTTAGAACTGGGAGAGACCATCCAGCCCAGCCACCTTCATCTTACAAAGGAGGAAACTGAGGCACTCAACAGTTAAGTGACTTGCCCAAGATGGCACAAGGAGTAAATGCCTGATGCAGGATTTGAACCTATACTAACTCAACTACACCTAAAGCTAGAAAGAGAGAGTATGGAGGAAGGATCTGATTGCAGCTGGACCCTCAGGGGGCTAGAACTCCCAGAAGAGGCCAGGGAGTTAGGTCTGAATACAATGCCCAGAGGCTGAAGCCCAGGGGTGGGGGGTAAATCCCTAAGAACAAATGGGAAAATATCTGCCCAGAGAGTCAAAGGGAAGGGTGGAACTGCCCAGGGCTCTGAGCCTGGAAACCACTAGGAGTGAGGAAGACAGAGCTGGGGAAGTGGGGGAGGGCCCAAGATCTAGCAGGTTTGGGGAGGTGGGGGAGGGTGCCCCGAGATATAGTAGAGGAATCCCCAGAAGCCTGCCTGGGAGGTTCCTTCTTCCTACAGGGCCTCCAGACCTGAGACAAACCCACAAATGTGAATTCTATAAGAGGCTGAGAATCCAGATTCCTGCCACCTTAACCTTCCTCTGGCTAGAAGCCTGAAACTCCCTCTTAGCCCTGGACAAGTTCGAGATACTGGACTCCAGGATCACGGACATCTCATATTTTTAGATAAAGCTTTGTGGAGAACGCACCAAGGGTGGCAGAGGAGCCAAGGCCTGAGGCCAACATGACAATGAAAATGGGGCTGGGGGAGTCAGGCTTAGTCAGACAAACTTCACATCTTCCAATCACCAGTCAGGGAAAATGCTGGGAAGCTGGGTCTTGTGTACTCAGCAGCAGAACATGGTACATGCAACTCCTGTGCTAATAGTTTGGCAGGATTCTCTTTAAGTGGATTCTAACTAAAGATGCATCAGCTATTCAAAAGGAAAATCCAAAGGGATTCATTCTATGGGTCTTTCCTCTGACAGCAGCTCCCCTGAGTGCCTTAGGTTTGTCTTCTGCCAGAAGAGGCTTTCATTCCCACACCCAAAGTCATCGATTCTCCTTGGAAGGCAACAGGACATTTCTGGGTGGAGACTTGATCTCTTCCCCCAAAAGGGCTCCAGATTCCATTCTGGCCACCCTGGTGTGGGAGGTCTGTGGCCAAGAGGAAGCTCCACCAAAGAGCATTTTCCCCTGAATAGTGATCCCTGAAAGAAGAATTGTTCAGTCCTGGACTTTGCCCGTGTGAATGGCCCTTCACTCCAAACATGAGAGGCAGGGAAACAGTCATATCCCATGTGGAAGATAAGTCCCCTAAAGACTTTCCAAAGATGTCAAACCATTATTAATGATAGATTCTCAGAAAGTAAGACATGACAGCCACCCAGACACTGGTGTCTTTGATGGAGGAGTGATCATGGTTTGTATATCTCTGTCCAAAGTACGGGCTGAATAAACACTTGGTGAATTCTAATCCAATCCAATAAGCATTCCTGTGTGGAAGGGGCCCAGTGCTAGGTGCTAAGGATAAAAGGGAAAAATTCAAAGCTGCCCCTGCCTTCAAGGACCTTATGTTCTATTAAACTTAGTTGAACAAAAAAAAATTGAACTGAAGGAGGTCATCTGGTTTAATGACCTTATTTTATAGAGGGGAAACCAGACCTAAATAAGGGAAGGAACACATCCAAGGATGCCCAACAATCCTGGCAGAGCCCCTCTATTTCCTTCTGCCTTCCCAACCACCAAGTGGCCCTCAGCCAAAGAACAAAATTCCAAAGAAGCTTGGTTTGTTCTGAGTTAGCCTCTGGCCGTGGTCCTGGCTATTAGCAAAATCACCTCCTCAGTAAAGGCAGCTAGCTGCCCAGCTAGACCAGGGCATAAGTCTTTGGCTTTCTCTCTTCTCAAGGACCAGTGAGTGACTTACAGCTGCAGATCCAGAGCTTGGGTTTGAACCTCAGCTCTGTTACTTGGTTGCGTGGCTTTGATCAGGCCACTTGGCCTCTCTGTGACTCAGTTTCTTTCTCTGTTAAATGAAAGAGGAGGAAGAGACAATCTCTAACATCCCTGACAGCCCTGTAATCCCACTGAGTGATTATGACGTCCTGTGTATCCAATGTGAGCACCTTTTGCCCATGCTGTCTGGAGCAGTCCTTGCCCAACAATGAGACTGCTCCTCCCCCAGCAGAAAGTCTCTTTGCAATAGAAAGCCTCCAGCAGTCCCCACCCTTCCCAAGCCTGGTCCCCTCAGCCACAGCTGAGTGTGGGGTAGCAGAGGCAGCTTCTACTTACATTTAGGCTACCTGAGGGACCGGTAAAAGCAAGCGCAGCATTAATGTGTGGGAAGTAGAAAAATGTTTATTTAATGTTGAAAGGCCTCCAAGCCTGAGGAGGAAGGCAAACCCTGCCCCACTCCCCATGCTCCCCACGCGCGCGCACACACACACACACACACACACACACACACACACACACACACACACACTTTGAGGCCAAAGCCAGGACTCCACAGAACCTCTTCCTTTGTTTCCACAAGTACCCGAGGCACCCCAAAGCAGAGAAGCCCTAAGGCTCTGACTTGGCAGAGCATTAGAAAATCCAAATGGAGTCAGCCAAAGGGTCAGAGGTTTGGGGAGGTGGGAACATTTTCAGAAAGTTCATTTGGGCAAAATGCTACTTATGTCCTAGGTCTCTGACCTACCAAAAACCAAATGAAACTGAAGAGGCTGCCTAATTTCGTTGCTGTTAGAATTATTATAATAATAATTTTTAGAGCCACAGTAATCATGATTGCCTTCATAGGGTGGTTTGGAGTTTGCAAAGTTCTTTCCACACATTCCTGCATTTGAGCCTCACAAACTGCCTTGTGGGGGAGGGGCTGCAAGCTGTCCGTGCTTCCATTTTTACTGATGAAGAAAGTAAGGTTGAGATGGGCTGCTTTGTTGGTTTTAATTGTCAGCTGGTTGTCCCTATTTCCTGCCATTTGAATCGGCACACACTACGTAGGTGGATACACATCACCAGAGACCTTGGCAAGCTCTGGTGATGCTCTGGTCTTCTCTCTTCCCTCTGAGACAGCCTGCTCGGGGGTGGGGCCCCAAGGCAGACCCAGGTTCACCCCCTCTCTACTCCCCAATGGATTTTAATAACCTCTTTTCTTCTTCAAATCCTCTTCGCTTTTCTCTCCCTGTGAACATCTTCCTCTCTTTCCCTCCTTCATTTTTTCTCCATCCTTTTCCTTTCTCATTTGATAATAAAATGGAGCTGATATCTTTTTAATTCTTTCATTTATCATATGAAACTGAAAACTCATTTTTTTGGTTTATTTTTAAAGGAAGTAAGACATGGTTCTCTATTTCTCTTGGTATCAAATGGCAGAAAACTTGTTTTCTATTTACTTGTATATAGATCATTGTGAGAGGCAGTGTGGTAGAGGGGACAAAGGGCTGACAGAGGAGGTCTGAGTTCATGTCTTCTCTCCCACACACACTGGTGGTAAGGCCCTCTCCCAGAGCTGCCAATCTCAAACAGAAACTAAAGCCGCGAATCCGATATTAGGATCCCAGGGGCAGCACATGGACTTAGAAAACCACATTAACCTCATCTATGTCCTGCTTTATTTTTGTTCATTTTGTTAAATGTTTCCCAACGACATTTGAATCTGATTGGACTACCTTCAGGACTGTTGGAGCCTGCATTGATCATCTGCTCTCGGTCATTCTCTAAGACCGTACGGTGTACAGAAGGTGCCTACCTGTATTCCTAATGAGAATTTTCAACTCTGGGAGTCTCCTATGCCATTGAAATCACAGGGACAATCCTCCCTGTAGGTAGAGCACTGGGTTTGGAGCCCACAAAACGTGAGGTTGGATTCCATCTTGGTGTCTGTGAGCTGGAAATGACCTTCCGATAAAGGCCCCTTCATGCTTCACTATAGAGCACACCTGATCCTAGAGTCTTGGACACTGACAGCCAAGCAGAAGTTGGGGAGGGATGTAGTATTTCCTTTAACCAATGGACATGATTGTCATCTGAGTCCAGAGAGGCCCAGCACCAGAACGGCTGAAGCAAGATGAGATAGGAGCCACAGCAATTCTTCAAGGCTCCCTACCAAACCAAAACAGGACTGGAATGAATGAATGAGTGAATGAATGAATGAGTGAGTGAGTGAATTGATTAATGGATGATGATGAAAGAGGGGGAGGAAGGAAGGAAGGAAGGAAGGAAGGAAGGAAGGAAGGAAGGAAGGAAGGAAGGAAGGAAGGAAGGAACTCTTTAAGCACTTACTATGTGCCAAGCACTCTGGGGCTACAATATGTAAACATGTACTTACCCACACCACTCAAATCACAAACTCTTGAAGTCAGATAATATTGTCCCTCATCCTAGAATGACAACTTAAACAGACAATTATCAAAATACAGCAATGAGCTGAATTTCAATTGCCCCACTTGCTCCTCTCTCCCCACTGTCAGCCATGAGCATTTGGCCAGTCCAAGTGTTACCTAAGGATTCCACTTCCTGATCCCCCACAGTGGCAAACAAAAGATCACAGGATGGCATGAACCTCAGAGTCTTTTTGGTCTCTGCCCTCCGTTTAATGGAAGAGGAGCCTGAGGTCCAGAGAGGCTGTGATTTTCAAGGTTACACCCATAGGACTGGGAGAGCTGGGATTTCAATGCTGGTCCTCTGGTTTCAGATTCGATATAAAATGCTACATGTAAATGCTCTGTGTCAAAAGAGCTCAAGTTAGTTTTGTGAGTGTGGTAGGAGAAACTCAGGGCAGGGACAAACAATGGCCAAAGAGAAACTAGCCCTGAGGTGCTCCAACTCCACATTTGCAGTTCTCTTCATTCCAGGCCTCTGAGATTAACCACACTCAGTCCACACCTAGTCAGGCAACAAGCATATTATGCCTGGCCCAGAGATAGAGGCTGAATACGTACCCACATGAACAGTACAGGATCATTCAAACAGCCTGCAAAAGGAGGTCAGTTCTTTTGTTTGTTTGTTTGTACAAGTGCCAACATACTAGTTCCCTCCAAAACCCTCCTGCAACTCTTGAATTTGAGAGGAGAAGCAAGTGACAGCCTGGGGCTCCCCTGAAAAAATTGGATCCATTGTTTAGGTTGAAGTTTTCCTAATGTCCTTTCCTTTCCTAACTAGTTTCTGCTGCTTTTTCTTACTCATTGCTGAGGATATTATTCTAACAAAGTCTAGAAGTCAGGATGGTGCCAGCTGTAAATCCCTCTAGGAAAAACATTGCCAAGCTTGCAAGCAAGCTGAAGGTCACTAAAACAATTTTCTTAACCCACATACCTTCCAACAAAACTGCATACAAACTGGGAGAGAGATAATGCATCTCTGTGAATTGAGTGCATTACAGGTTGGCAAAAGGTGAAAGTTACTGATTGGATGCATCTACTCCATTTAGGCTAGGGAAATACCAAAGCCTTTTCCTGTCCCCTCTCAAGACATGTAGGAGTTATGAAGAAGTAATTATTGGTGTTTTTTCCATATGAAAGATGGAAATGATCTACATATAGCTGCAGGAATATGAGACAAAGGGTCAGCAGCTCCATCTGAGTCCTCTGGTTGGTAAGTGAAGCCCTAGGGTTTATTTTCACAGTCCAGGTGCTAGTTGTGAGGGGTATGACAAGAACTAAAAAGAATGTATTCACTCCAGCCACTTCAACCTAAATATCAGGAGATTTGAGGGAGTTTCTATTGAAAGGGAAGCATAGGCAACCAAAAAACCTGATAGGCTTTTTGTTGTGCTGGCTGGGTGAAACTGTGATCTCAGGGCTGACTCACAAAAGAGAAGAAATAGCCTTGAGTCTATGGTCTGGCTCACAACAGCACTATAGTCACTCCCTGTGGGCAAGCAGGCATCTATCAACTTCAACTGAGCAAAGCAGCAGATGACAGCTCAGTGCAGAAAGAAATCCAATAAATGATGTTTGAAGTTCTAAGGGGAAGCAGCAAGAAGCAGCTGCAGAAGTACAGCTCCAGCTGAGACATAACCCTAGAAGCATGAATTATTTAGACACTAGTGTTTCTTCTTCCACCAGGGTCACAAGAATACATAGGGGAATATGCCTCTCTGTGTTCAGGGAATGAAATTTCTTCAGCATTGTTTTACTTGGATTCAGTTTTAAGTAAAAGTTCTTTGTTTTATTATAATGTCAGTCATAAGTTTTCTTCTAGTTTCACAAGAGATTCTCAGAGGAAATTAGTTTACTGAGGTGTGGATTGAGTTATATGATTACTTTTCTTATACTATAGACCTGGAAGTAGCCAACAGTGAAGTTCATTCACAATGTTTTAAGTTCATTCACAATGTTTTAAATTGGGGAAAATTTTAAAAATAAGATTGTTTTAAAAGGGTCAAGCCAATACTATTTGTTCTAGATTTTCAGTGAACTGTCAAATGAAATGTGTGAACTTGTCATGCTACTATTGCTTTAAACATTTTGAGAATTTCTCTCTTAGAATCACCTTCAAAAATTGCTGTTCTGACTGAAGACCACAGCATTAAACATAGTACTAGGGTTGTGCGGAATCCAAAAGGTCATCTCACCTAATTTCTTCATTGTACCAGCATGGAGACCAAGCCCAGTGTCAGAAGCAGACTTGTACAAGATCACACAGCTATTAGGTAAGAGAACCAGGCATCAAAATCTGTGGGGGTTTTTATTCTAATTCGAATGTTCTTTCCATTACACAATATTTTGCTGATGGAAAATATTCATCCACTGAGATGAATTTGATATTAGAAATTATATCATCGAAACACTGATACCAAGTGTAATTGAGTGAGATCAAGTCTAATTAGGTGATCCCACATCAGGTGGGACATCAAGTTAGACAAAATTGTTTCTAGTCCATAAATGACATAAAATTCATTTAGGGAGTAAAAGTATGATTTTATCATACCTTTTTTTAAAGAGATGTGAGCTACCTAATTCATTCCAACCCTGGGTGAAAAAACAAAAAAATCAATAGACCATTATGAAAAATCCTTATAAAAATCAACTGTATACATCATATATGTTAATAGAAGTCATGGTAGGTATAAAAATATTTGTTTAATAATATGTAAATAAAATAGAGTAAATAATATATAATAATGTTATATAAATAAAATAAATAAATAATATATAGATAAAAGATATTTGTTGAATAAGCCTGTTTTGTAATCTCAAATGCATGAAGCCGTAGCGTGTTAGGGGTAGGATGAGCACACAGCTGCCACTATGTGAAATAAGGGCTGGATTTGGAAACAAGAATTGACTCCAAATCCTGCCTTTGACATGCTACCTATATGAACCTGGACAAATCACTTTACCTGCCTATGCATTAGCTTGCTCATTATTAAAGTGGGGATAATAAGAACAATTTCTTCCTAACAGTACAGCGAAAATAAAATGATGTGTATGTAAGATATGCATGTTTTCTAAATATATGGAGACACAGTTCACAGTTGGCATGGGTAGGTATGATGTGAGGTCTGTACCATCTTTGTGACTGGTATCAGGTGGGCTGTGCCTCTCATTCTACTAGTCTAGCTTTGAGGGGTGGGATGTGGGGAAGAGGGAGAGTCAGGGATAACCCAGGACCATCAGTGTCTCTGCAATCACTCCTGTCTTCACCAGGAATCTCAGATTTTAATTATGTCTCTCTGTCATGTATCAAGTATCTCTAGTCTAGGAATTCAGAGAGAAGGGCGCTTTCTGATCCCTTCTGAGGATGAGGGCAGTTCTTAGTTTTCACCTGCCATGTTAGCTCCTTCTCTCAAATGCTGTTTACACCAGACCATCACAAAGGGTGGATACAAAAATAAACTCATTTATCTAAGCAAACTAGTCATCAGGAATCAGAGAAGCTCTGCAGAGTTTAATATACCAAAAAATATAAAAGAATAAATAAATTATTCTTTTGACTGCAAGGTAAGATTTCAGCTCAAACTGAAAGAGAAAATTATCTTCCTTAGGAGAGGGTCGCTTTCAGCAGTCTTTCAAATGATAATCCCTGGAATTCAAGGAACTTGAGGGGGGCAGTATCCCACACAAGCCTGTAGTTCCAACCCCTACATCCAAAGGATCTTTCCCTTGATGGCTTCCCCAGAGCTTTTCTCTTGAAATGCTCTGCAAACAAGTGAAGGAAACAGATATACAAGGTCAGTGGATGCTCAGCCTTCTTTATGTGGAGCATACAGAACACAGCTCAGCACTCTCCTCCACTCTTCACTAAGGAGGGCACGGTTGGGATAAGTGTTATCCAGCTATGAGCTATGATCTAGTCCTGTCCCTTATAAACCTTCTGAAGATGCTGAGGCCCAGAGGCAGAAAGACAAATGTCTGAGGTCATACACATCAGGATTAATGCTAATACCTCACATTTACAGAGTACTTGGAGTTTCAGAACATTTGAAATAGGTCACTTTAGGTGGCAGAGTGGTTAGAGTGCCAGACCTGGAGTCAGAAAGACCTGAGTTCAAATCTAACTTCAGACACTTCCTAGCTGTGTGACCCTGGACAAACCACTTCACTCCTGCCTGACTCAGTTTTCTCATCTGTAAAATGAGAATAATAACATCAACTTCTCAGGGTTGTTGTGAAGATAAAGAATATTTGTAGAATTCTTAGTAAACCTTAAAGCAGTACATAAATGCCAGCTATTAGTCGTCTTACCTTGTCTTATGTAATCCTCACATACAGCAACCCTGTGAGAAAGGTGCTCCCCCCATTATACAGATGAGGAAAGTGAGGCTGATAGAAGTGAAAGAACCTGCCTGGGATGACACAACCAGTCAGCGTCTGAGGCAGGATTCAAGCCAAGGTCCTTCTTGACCCACAAGCTAATTTTCTTTTCACTCTACCCAATGTCTTCTTAAAAAGTTCATATCTACAGAAATTATAGTCCACGCTAGAACTAAAGTTTATTTGTTTTCTTCTTTTGATCACTAATCAGAACCACCAACTTCTTTAAATGGAAACTTCTCATTAAAATTTCCAGTCTCCTGCCTGTGAACCAGAACACAAACACAGGGCAGAAGAGGTTTAAAAATAACTGTGTCCTCATTGATTTGCTTCTAAAATCAAAAGTATATTTTATTTTGGGGTCAGGGTTCCCAGGGTCCTATTTGAAAGACTCTTGGGTCCCCACAGTACACAAACACACACGAATGCATCTGCACGTGCACGAGCACATGCACACACACACACACACACACACACACACACACACGCATTCATTAGCTCATTTGTGAGACTTTATATTTCCTTACAGGGATTATGTGAAAATTAAAAATGAGTAGGACCTGGGAGGGGCTAGTTTCCATGTCAGGAGTATTTTCCTCCTGTTCTTGGAAATAAAAACCCTCAAAAAAAAACCAAACCTTTAAAGGATATGGAACTTATAGGAGACTAAGTGCTATCTTCTTCCTCAGGACACCTAAGAAGAAGACAGTCCTAGAAGGAATCATTAAGTGATGTCAGAGGAAATGGGCACAGACAGGACAAACCCTGGGCTCTTAAAATATGAGTTCACAGGACAATATGGTTGCCAGATTTCCTTCAAATGCTCCTTTAAGAAGACTCTCACAATCTGCTGGTACCTCTCCTTCTCAAATTACTTTGTATTAATTTTGTATTATACATTTAAATATAGAAGTAGATAGATACACACATGCTTGTGTATGTATATATGCATATACATATGTATACATATATATACATACACATATATACTTATACACATACATAGATATTTAAATGTATACTATTTTCTTTCCCATCAGAATATAAGCTTCTTGGGAAAGGGAGTTACTTCATATTTGTCTTTGTACCTATCATGCTTAGAAAAGTGCATGGCACATAGTAGGTACTTAATAGAGCTTGCTGATTGATTTTTTAAAAATATAACCTTAGGCTGCATAAAGGGAGCAATAGTCTCCAGGGGTAAGGAATGGATAATGGCTCTTCCTCCTGTCCTCTGCCCTGGCAAGACCACATTTGGAGTATTGTGTTCAGTTCTTGATTGGTTGGTTGGTTGTTGTCCTTCGTTCTCAAAGAGGACCAAAATGACATCACCGTGATAAAGTGAAATTTCAGTGAGTCCAGCTGTGGCTGATCAGACCAATGTGAGCTCAGAATGCTCTACCACAAGGTTGAGCACAGACAGTCCATGTGAATATTTGGGGTGGATACTCCAAATTTGCACATCCTACATTTACTTTGTGCAGTCTCAGTTCTGCTTTGCTCATAGAGCACAACACTTTTCTGATGTGGGCACACCATGCTGAGTGGTCCTGTGCCAGTGTCTCCCACGTCACACAATCAAATCCAAAGTTCTTGAGAGTATCCTCATATCCCTTCTTCTGATCACCATGTGAAATAGGGCTGTGTGCTTGCTCCCATGCTTTTCAGTTTTGGTACCACATTTCAGGAGGGATATTGATAAGTTGGAGACCATCCAAAGGAAAACAACAGGGATGTTAAGGGGACCCCACTTTGTACTGTAAGATCAGTTGAAGCATTCATTTAACACAGAAAAGAAAAGACTCAGAGGATATAGGATATTCCCTTCAAGTACATGAAAAAAATTTTGAAAGAGGGATTAAGTTTATTTGCTTGAGTCAAGAGAGCAGGCTCAAGAATAATGGAAGCCACAAAGGGTGCAGAGCTGTCCAAGTGCTGAATGACCTGCCTGGGGAGGTAGCGAGTTGCCCCACACTCTAGTTCTTTAAGCAAACCTGGATGACCACTTGTTGGGTATGCTATAGAGGAGATATTATTCACTTTCAAGAACGGGTTGAACTAACATATGATCTCCTAGATCCCTTTACAATTCTATGATCTTTTTGAATATCAATATTACCACCTAGGGTTCGATATTTCCTTTACTGTTGTTGTTCAGTCATTTTCAGTCATGTCTGACCCTCTGCGACCCAGTTTCAGTTTTCTTGACAAAGATACTGGAGTTGTTTGTCATTTCCTTCTCAAGTTCATTTGACAGATGAGGCAAATAAAAATAAGTTACTTGCCCAGGGTCACACAGCTAGTAAGTGTCTGAGGCCAGATTTGAATTCAGAAAGAGGAATCTTCCTGACTCTAAGCCTGGTACTCCATGCACTGCATCACCTAGCTGTCATCCCCCAGTCTTAGGGCATCTGCCCACCATCTATGACTCTATCCAAGCATTTGACAAACATGTTCAATGACACAGAGCTGAGTCAGGTACCTGGCAGTACTCCACCAGACTTGACATCCAATCATTAATGTTTTCTCTTTGAGTCTGGATATTCAAAGAGCTTAAGTGCATCTGTTGTTTCCTCAATGATCTACTTCACATCCCTTTATATTTTTCATAAGAATATTCTAAGTTCCTAAGGTTAACAACCTTGGGATGACCAATGAATCTTCAGTCTCTCCACCCTTGCTTCAATGGGCTCCATATGGGATCAATTGCCAAATCTTGCCTCAACAATAACTCTCCACTCTTATGGCCTCATCACCTCTAAACTGTACCATTAATATAGCTTCCTAATTGATCAGACTCCAAGTTTCCAGCTTCTCCCTCCTCCATACAGCTGGCAAAATAGTCTTCCTGAAGCACAGGTCTTACCAAATCATTTCTCTGAGCAAGAACCTCCTTATTATCTCTAGGATAAAATACAAACCCCTTAACCAGGTTATCTAGTTAATTTTCTTCACCTTTCTAGGTTTAGTTCACTGTAATCTACAGTTAATTTTATTTTCATATTGAAGTGCAGAGTATGTCCTTTCTTATGATCATAAATGTTATTTGGACAGGTGACCAGGACTTTGTTGGAGGTGGCGGGGGGGGACAAATTTAGAGTGTGTGGATGGCCCTTTCTGTCCCTCCTGAAATGATGACCAAAATTATGAAGACAGCAGGGGAGCACAAGCTCCACTCCTAACTCCCATCCCTCCCTGTGCTCTCTATGGCAGCTTTGCTCTGTCTTTCTTCTACCACCCCTGACCCTCCGGGAGACGTCCTGCCCCACCTCCTTAACTGAGGACCCAGTCCTTGAAGATTTCCCAGACGGTTTGTAATCCCTAAACTCTTAGCTCATTGGTAAAATGTAAGCTTAGGGAAAGGATAGTTCTATTTTTGCCTTTGTATCATCTCCAGCACCTAGTCTAGAACTGGGCACATAACAGGTCCTTAATTATTGCTTGTCAAATTGAATTAAATTGATCCCCATAAAAAGATCAAGTTAGGATTTGGGGTGATGAGAAAACAAAGGATGTGAATAAAACAACTATTTAAAAGAGAGGTAGCAGAAGATTGTTGTTGGGGTAAAGAAAGGAAGAATCCATAACATGTTATCTTGGTCCCATCTGGATGGATCACTTTGGTAATTAAAAACACTTCCTTTCTTCCAGACCTGCGTCTTGACCAGGTCTCTTTAGCACCCACTGCTCCATGGCTAGCCAAGTGGTGGCCCATTACATTCACCACTCTGGAAGGGCAAGAGGAACTCTTGTCAGACACAAATACAGATGGACACACAGAAAACCAGAAACAGCCAGACAGACAGACAGACATAGGTTGGCAGCAGACAGACAACATATACACATAGAGCGGAAGTAACAGACTCCTATATTCTTGGCCAAGTGCTCCAACTGTACTGTTAGGGCAGAGGCTAAGATGGAGGAGGAGACTCTAACCTCTCTCCCAGGTAAAGTGATCATCATTTATCCTGAAGCCAGAGGGCTGAATAGAAAGCCCTGCATCTTGCTAGCAGCATCAAAGAGCTGCTCTGGGAGGATGACCTTGAGTGAAGCCAGGCATCCTTCAGAGCTGCTATTGAGTCTTCCCTGGGGTCCTCCCTCTGCACAATCTTCTATCTCTTCCCCTCCCCCATAAAAAAATGAAGAAAAAAGCGGGGGGGGAGGGAACCTTGCCAGAAAGCTCTACATCAATGGTAGCATTATTCCATGAGCCTAGCCAGCCAGGAGCATGACTTTCATGTTCAAGTTGCCACTACAGCCTGTAAGGTGCCATCAACAAAAATGACAGTATTATCCAGAATAGTTGGAGCAATAACTGTGTGCTCTGACCACCCAGCCCCCAAATCCCCTTTCGAGAATTTAAGGTTGGCCCTTAGCCAAGGTTGACTACTTTGAGAGCTTACTACCACCACAGTTCCCTAGGAGAATGTAAATTGCTTGAAGGCAGGGAATTATTTTCTTTTGCTGTATCCTAGCACCTAGCACAGTGCCAGGCACATAGTAAACATTTAGCAAATGCTTATTCAATGTAATTGAATGAATAAAACTACTGAGAACACAGTTTCACTTTCAGAGAGTTGATACGAGGAGGATTGGAAAGGTGGGACTAAGAGTCTTATGAGATATGAATATCCCCACCAAGGGATCAAGGAGAATTAAATTCAATTCTTCAAGCTAGAAGACATGTTAGGGATCTTGCTTCCTTTGCCATCCCCTGAAAAAAGTGAGGAGCTGATCTTTGGGGAAAGGATGCTCAATCTTGCAATCAAGAAGTAGGGAGGACACTGAGGTGGGGAGTAGACCGATCATTTTGGTAGCTGTGGAGGATGGATTAGAGAGAAGAGAGGCAGGAACCAGGGAGATTAATTACGAGGTCATTAAAATAGTCTATACCAGTGGTAATTGTACCCTGAACTAGGCTGGATATGGGTGAATAGAGAGAAGGACAAAGTGACGTTGTGGAGCATGAGTAAATAATATTTGGCAAATGGCTAGAGATGGGGTGGGGAAGGACTTAGGGAGAGGGGACAGCAAATGATGAAGCAAACATATCAATGAACGGAGCATGATGGCACCTTCAACAGAAAACCTGAAGTCTGGAAGAAGCATTGATCTGAGGGTAAGTGGGATGTGCTCCATTTTTGACATGCTGCATTCAAGATGCCTATAGGAACATCTATACAGAGATGTTCAGAAGGCAGTTGACGATGCTAGACTAGAGTCCATGATTGAGATTACAGCTGGCTATATAGATTTGGGAGCCTTTCACAAAGAGATGATAATGTATGTACAGTAAAGGCGGTATTCAGGTTGAGGGATCAGACACAGTGCCAACCTTTTAGGAACGAACCAACATTGAAAAAAAACAATTAGGGCATTTTTCTTTTTCTGACAAGAATCAAACATTAGGGAAGAATTATTGACAACCACAGTAAAGAAAAATGTGTGAGAGCAACCAAAAGCTTTCATGGAAAGAATTTTTGTCCCTGTGATCTTCCCACATTTTTAACTTTTGATTTTTGGCTAAATGATCAAAAAAAGTTGGGATAGTGGGAGGAACACTGAGACCCAATCTTTAATTAGCTGGATGCCATTGGGCAGAGCATTTAACTTCTCTTAAGAGAAGCTTCCTATCTGTAAAATGAAAGGGTTGAGTTAATTAAGCTGACAGACCTGGAACCAAATCACACTTTTTAGGTTCACTGTCTATATGATCTTGGGCAAGTAACAACCTCCAGAGCCTCAGTTTCTTCATCTGTCAAATTGGAAGGACCTCTGAAGTTTCTTCCAGATCTCAGTTTACACTCCCATGGGCACTTGAAGAGCAAGGAGAAGTCATTCCCAAGCACAGAATCGTTCCATGCATAAAAGGAACCCCCACAGACCTGACAGAAAAATGACCCATTCTTTGCTCTAAAAGCTCCAAGGAGTTATTTCCATTTCATGGAGCCAAAGACAAAATAAACAAACAAAAAGTGTTGGTTTTGGAGTCAAGGACTCTAGGTCTGAATCTTGGCTTCCCAAAGACTTGATCCTTTTTTTTGGCTCTGAAAGACAGAACCAGTAGTGATGAGTAGCAGGTGCAAAAAGGCAAATCTGAGCTTTGGATAAAGAAAAACCTGCTAACATTACTGAGGCAACCTCAAAGTAGACGAGGTCGTGGTGGGCTTCTGGTCACTTGAGGTCTTTGTGGAACCAAGGCTAGATCACCTCTTGTCAAAGATGGGGCTCTTCTGGAGGCCAGGTGTGTGCTCACCAGCCTCAGAGATCCCCTCCCAAAGTGAGACCCTGTGATGCGGATCAGACACTAAGGGTCCATCTGTTTGGCTCTGACTACAACATCCCTACAACTGGAACCCTTTGACCACTAGGTGGTAGTGTTCCTCCAGAAATACCAGAACCACAAATTAAACACTTTCTAATTTTTTTTTCCCTTTATAGGATATTTGGTTACCAAGTAATTAAATCTCTTTCCTGACATGTGATGACACGTTTATTCTGGTTTCCTTTTCATAATTTTGAAATAGGCTTCACTTTTCATCCCTTCCCTTTAAGTGGAACTGACATTCAGACTTGAGGAACTCTAAGATTCAATGTGATTGCATGCCCTTGGTCCACTCAGGGGAGAACAGATGCTGAGAGCATCTTGAGCCTGGGCATCGCCCCATTGAGTCATCGGGAAAGAATGCTCTCTTGCCTGCTGTCTTCACCAGCTTGATGAGAAATCAGGAGGGAAAATACAGAGTTTCCAAAGAGGGGGAAAAAATGAAAGGTGAATTGACTGTAAGAGGAAGCCTTTCTCAACCTGAAAAGCAAAAACAATGAGTGGTCCCAAGGATAGTAAGGTAGGGAGAGCCCTGAGTGGGAGGCTCAAGGCTGCGCCCGGCCCAACACTCTCAAGCCACATCTATGAACAGGGGGCCCCAGGCTGGGTTCTGAAGCTAAGTCTCTTCTAGTTCCAGTGTGCTGATGTTACAGAACTGATTTAATTAAAAAGTAGACCTTGAATCCACCCCTTTCATCATTTCTTATGACACAATAGTGTTCCATCCCATCCCTGTTCCATAATTTGTTCAACCATTCCCCAAGGGAGGAGCACCCTTGGTTTCCAGTACTTTAATACCCATAAGAAAAGATTATATATATTCTGGTACATATGAATTCTTTTCCTCTAACAGAGTGATGATGGATTAAAAATGAGAATGAGATGGTTTTACAACACAGCCAAGGTAGGAAAGTATTTTGGTCATGTTTGTTACAAAGGTTCTGTTTTGTTGGGTTTTTTCCATTTGTTTGTTTGATTTTCCACAGTAGGCAGGGGAAGATATTGAAAGAAAAGAAAAAATAAATGGGGGTGGATTGTCAGCTTTGAACTAGGCAGTGGGGGAGTATTCTAGTTCCTCCTTTCTCCCATTTTTTTGGTAAGTGAAGGCTTCACTCTGCTCTGTGAAGTCAGTCATAACTAAGGCAGAGAAAACAGGGTTTCTCTGTGAAGCACTGATATTTAGAGGGCACTGACATTATATACTTGAGAAGCCTAGAGATGACTGAGCTTAGCCCTCAAGCAAAAATGATGTCAAAATCCACAGCCACCAGAGGGTGCACTTGCTCTTCCTGACTTCACACCCCACCCCACCCCCATCTCCTCTTACCCTCTTCCTACCCTGCTCCCTCCCTTCTACTGCTACTTCCTGTGGTCTCCCCAAAGTAGTGTCTTTGCCTCTCTGGTAGGGGGTTTGGGTCTTTCCCAAAGATAGAAAAGGGGTGTAGAGGAAAAAGCATTGGACTTGGAGGCAAGAAGACCTGAGTTCCAGTCTTGCCTCCAATACTTACTAGCTCCATAAACCTGGGCAAATCACATCATTCGTTCAGTCTCAGTTTCTTCGGATGCAAAATGGAGATAATTCTAGCACCTATCCCCCCAGGTTATTGTGGAGCTCAAACAAGATAATATACACAAAGTGTTTCGTAAGCCTCAGCGTGCTATGTAAATATTATTATCATTTTTCTTATTAGTTATTTCTGCCCAGCTCAATCTAATTTTAATTATTGTATTATTTTCACATCATGAATTACACTAGGGTACTGGAGTTACTTGTCCCGGGTCTTCTAGCTTTTAGCTATGGTTCTGTCTGTGAATGACCGGGATCAAGTGAGGAATGGGACAGGAAGTTTCAGAGCCTTCTACATGAGAACCATACTTCCTGGTTACCAGAGGGTGAATCTGGGGAAAAGGTAATCTCCTGAAGGTAGCCCTCTTAGGAAGTGGGAAGTCAGGCACATGAGAAGAAAAGAGAGGACCTGGAGCAGACAGGCCAAACAGGAAGATGGAAGCAGGAGGGTCTACAGGGGTTGGTCATTATCCAAGGAAAGGGGTAAGACAAGGTCATGCCCATAGACCAATGGTACTGCCAAACCTCCTGCAAGCACAAAACTGATCAAGAGGTTGACAGGACCTTTGTGATATGGCCCACTCTGATTGCTAAGGGAATTCCTCCTTTTCAGGGAAGAAACAAGAGGAAGGAAAATGTCTTAGTTTTATTAGCTTGATCCTGGGGGCAAAAGAGTTAGTGGAATCGAATACTAACCCATGTAGGTTTCTTCCCTGCAGAAGAGGGCCCCCTTAAAGATCAGAGGGAGTCATCCCACAAGGGTCTTGTAAGTCTTCCTGACATATATATGTACATATGTGTGTGTGCATACATTTCTGTGTGTATATATAAAATGTACATGGTTTTTGGAGTGTTACCTCTTCCATTAGAATGTGAGCTCCTTAAGGTCAATGTCCATGGTTGGTTTTTACTTTATTTAGTGTTTGCTTTTCTTTATGGGGTCTCACACACAGGAGGTGCTCAATAAACGCTTCATGGCTGATTGACTCTTTTTTCTTTCCAGTGTAGACAACATTGTCTTTGGTAGAGAAAAAAGACGCAAAGTTAGAACCAGGTAAATCTGCTCCTCTTTTCCATTGTGAGGATTCAGCAAAATGGCACACATCTCTTCCTAGAACTGCTTAAACTTTAAAGCACTCCGCCAACTCAACTGTTTTTATGACCATCCGTGTGGCAGAGGTGCTGGAGCCCTGTATGCTCATGAGAACCTACATCTGACCTTAAATTCTCAGGCTCTAAGTTCACATGAAATGTGGTTGAGAAGCAGGATGACTAAAAGTTCCACTGTGAACCTGAAAGCCTTTGGTCTCTACAGGAGAACCATCAATCAACACTGAATTCACTTAGGGAAATGCCTTATTGGAGTTTAAATGGAGAGTTATTTAACACCCTCCATTTACTTACCTCTTACAGCTGTGAATATAAATACAGAAAGGTCCACAAATAAAACACCCAGACTGGAATGGAATCCAACTTAGAGAGAAACGTTGGACAGGGCCCCAAATCACCAACACAGGAGTCATTATGTTTTCATCATGCTTGCCTTTGGAGGAAAGCATTTCTTCAAAAAGTAAAAAAGGAAAGAAGACAGAAACAAGTGGCAAAGCCAAACGATGCCTCAACGACAGCTGCAGCCTTTGAGAAAAGAGGCCACATTGTGAATGCTGACAATGGTCACCTCCACTTCCTGGAAACCCCTACCTAACTCCTTTCAAGAGTCCACTCAAAGGCTCCTCCCTAGACTGGGTCTGCTCTAGTTTCCACAGGTGTCTTTACCCTCTTCTGCTCCTAAATTACACGTCTTTATTTAGGATGGATGTGATGGAGGATTGGCCCTTACAAGTATGTGCAGAGGCTCAGCCTGATCAGTCTCCTTCATGGACTCCAGGTAAGTTAGGAGTTGATCCTATGCTGGAATTGAGCATTCACTCAAAAGGGCCCTCACCAGCCAAAGTGGGTTCTCTTTCCTACCCAGCTGCTTTTGAGAGAGGAGGCCATGACTGCCTTAAACCTCTAGGTGGAGAGAGCATCAGTTGACCTATGTCACTACCTGGGTTAACATGAAGCTATTGGGGCACGGCCCTTTTGTGGCTTCTGACCCCCTGATTTAGGTGAAGGAATTGCAGAGACATACCAACTAGGTTCTGACCTTGTGAGGGTCAAAAGGTCCAAATAACCCTACGAGTTTAGAAACAAGAGTTCATGCCGGAGTTGATTGGCAGCCAAGCCTGGTGAGAACCTCCTTGACCCAGTGCAGCCGTGAATCAAAGGCAGCTACTAGAGAGTGATTCATCCCTCAGCAAGCGCACACTTGAAATGAATTTGGTGGGATGAATTCTTTGTAGCAACCACCTTCAGGTTGAGCTCACTGTCTTCAAGGAATCAAGTGGCAAAGGTCAGAGCGTGTGCCCAGTTCAGTGAAGATTTTTATACTTTCATTCTCGTTATATCTCCTCAGTAAAATCCTTCCTTTTTTGGTAAAACCTAGCATATTAATTAGTCAAGTGATAATGGGGCACTAATCAGTGGTCAATCAATCAATGCGGTAAGAGGGATACTAACTCTAAATGACGCTTGCTATTGGGGAGAACAAAGCAGAAAGGGGGCTTGATTCAACAGCATTAGAAGTAGCCAGCCTTGATAGGGACAATGAGCTGGACTGGAGGTCAGGAAGACCTGAGTTCAAATCCAGCCTCAGATATTTACCAGCTCTGAGACTGGGTAAGTCAGTTCACTGGTGCTGTTTTAGTTTCCTCCTGTGTAAGATGGGATAACCATAGCACTTACCTCCCAGGGTTGTTATGAGGATAAAACGAGATTAATATTTTCATGGTGCAGTAGAAGTATTCCTTGTGATTATATATTATTACTTGTCCAGCATACAGTAACCAGGGATTTCTGTTTTAGGGTGATTAAAATATTTCTCACTTCTGGTAACAGGTGTGGCTCAGTGACCCCTCCATTCACCACTTCCCCCTTTGTACAGGAGAGTATATTTACCAGCCCATTTTTCATGTCCACGTCTTTCTTGTGTCCATGTGAATGAAGTCAGAGGCAGAGAAGGTAACTAAACTCAAAGCTGGCCTTCCTAATTGCTCCCAGAAGGGCTATAAGTCGATAGGAAAACAAAGTAGTTGATGTATGCTAATGGCCTGGCACTTGTCCAAATTTTCCATGTCAGGGACCACAAAAAAGTTCAGTTATCAGTCTTCCAGGACCCCAACTGGCCTTGCTTGGCTCCCTCTCTGGGCCAAGAGCAGACTAGTGTAGAGGCCAGGAAAAGGAAATCCCCATCAGATACTCTCAGATCCCCACACTGAACGGCTCCCTTGGATTCTGAGAAAATAAAAGATCTGCTAGTGTAGTGAGGTGAAGCCAAGCCTGCCTCCTTACTGCCCCATTACACCTACTCCTCTCAGTCTCTTGGTCCTATACAGAGTGTTGAAAATCCCCTCACCTTTTTCTTTCAAACCCCCTGAGAATGCCAAAAATGTTCTCCAATGGAAGATGTAGAGTACTCAGTTTGATTGAGATTCAGATCTCAGCTCTGGCATTGAGCAATTGCATGAGTGTGGGCAAGTCATCACAGCCTCTCTGAGACTCAGTTTCCACATCTGCAAAATAGGGTTGAGCTGGGCTTCCCTGCTTTACAGAAGAATAGACACCCAGAGTTGGAAGGGACCAAAGAAGGCATCCAGACTGATTGGTGCTTGAGACAGAATCCTATCCAACAACACACCCAGCCAGTGATCATCCAGCTATCCTTGACCTGAAGGCCTACAGGAATTGCTTGATTATGGGCCGCTCTCCAAGGCAGCCCAGTCTACTATTGTTGTTAAGTTTTCCATTCTACTGGACTCCATGTCTTGTCCCCACCTCTCCATCTCATCCACAAAGTGGACTTTAGCCTCTTTGTCAAATCCTCTGCTAAAATCTAGCTAGATTATATTGAGAACATCAGCTTGATCTAATCTGGTAACCCAGTTCTTGGCTGAGGTGGGGGTGGAAGGATGAGTCAGAGCTTCATGTAGAAGATGGTATTTCTTTCAGCTGAACCTTGAAGAGCCTCAGGTGAGAATGGAGTACACTCTAGGAAGGTAAAAACATGATGATGGGAAAAGGAGTATTGTGTATCAGAGACTGTAAGAAGACCCATTGGACTGGACTATAGAATGTGTGAGGGGGCGGATAGGTGGTGCAATGGATAGAGCACCACTGCAAGAGTCAGGAGGACCTGAGTTCAAATCTCACCTCAGACACTTGATACTCACTAACTGTGTGACCTTGGGCAAGTCACTTAACCCCAACTGCCTCATCCTGGGTCATCTCCAGTCAGCCTGATGAATATGGTCACAGGATTCAGATGGCTCTGGAGGGAAAGTGAGGCTGGAGACCTGCACAGCCCTCCCCCACTCAAAACAAAGTCAAGTGCAAGTCATGTCATCATTTCTCTGATGGCATGGTCTTCTTCAGCAACAAAGGACAAATACACAGACTGTGTGAAAGAAAATAATGTCTAGTAAGGCTGAAAAGGTAGATGGGAGCCCTGTTAGAGAGGTGTTTGAATGCCTTCTTTAAACAGAAAAATTAAATTTGATCCTAGAGGCAATAGAAAGCTATTTGGAGATTGTGGAGTAGAAGTCTATCTGTACTTAGGACAAACGTTTGGCAGGCGACAGATGGGAGCTGGATTGGCATGCGGAGTGAGTTGACCCAGGGAGATCACTTAGAAAATTGTGCAATGACCCAGCTAAAACATGACGAGGGTCTGAACTAAGGTGGTTGCTAGTTATATGAGTACAAAGAAGAATGAGGGGTGCAAAATCAATAGAGCTTAGGAGTCGATTGGACGTGTGGGATGAGGGAGAGTCAGGAGCCCAGGCCAATCTTGAGCTCTTGGACCTGGGACAGTACATGTCAATGTCTTCAATGGAAACAGGAAAGTCCCAAATGGGCAGGGGTGCAATTTGGGTGAAAAAGTAATGAATTCTATTTTCACATATTGACCTTGTGCTGCCTGTGGGACACGGCATTTAAAATGTCAGATAGCTGAGGATGCAGGATTGAAATTCTGGAAAGAGGTTTGGGCTGGATCTAGAGACCTGCAAATCACTGACGTAGAGATGATAATTAGGTCACCTCGAGAGAGTCTGGTGGGTAGAACAAAACTCAGATCCAAACACCTTTCTTTGTTCCTTGATATGGTGAGTTCACAAAAATGGCTTAATTTCTTGCGCCTCAGTTTTCCTATTTGCATTTCATATCTGTTGCCCTTTATCAGCCTAAGAGATGAAGCTGGCCATCAGAATAATATTGAGAATGCTAAAGTCTCTCTTCAGGTCCACAGAGCAAGGCAAATGTCAAACACAAGGTAGGATATTTGTGATGAGAAAGTCACCACCCAGGCCAGTTCCTAAAACGTCTATTTTGTTTTCAGTGTCTGAAAGAGCCCTTTGTGTCCCCACCCCCTGCCCCCTGCCTGGGACTACAGGGAAACATATTCTCCTTTTCAAAGGCTCTCTTTCATAAACAAGTCATTCTTTTAAGTGGCTTTCCCTGGAAGGTTTATTAACATAGAATTGGATACCACTTTAGGAAGGTCTCATGCTAGGGTGCTGGGTGGAGAGAGGTGTGAGCTCAGCCTATAAAGAAGCATTGTCTGAAGTATGCCAAGCACAGACTGGGTGCAGGCTCCCAGACAAAGCCCCAGCAAATAGCAATGTGTCCCAGGGAGATGCGCCCTTCGGGCTCAAGTGTCTGGCCTTTCTTAGTCATTGAGATGACTTTACCAGAAAGAAATGTCAATCAAAGCAAAGGTGTAGTCATTTCTCGGTATTTAAAATATAAGCCTTCAATAACCATGGCAATTAAAATGACTCCTCCGTCCCCAGTCAATGTGGCTGCGTGGCTTTCTGACAGCCCACAGAAATTTCAGGTGGAGAGGAACTTTCTGCCAGTCAGCAAAAGTGGACCCAGAATCTAGGTCCAAGCCTTGAACACCAACTTGCTCAAAGCCCAGGCTTTGCTGCCAATGATTGGATGCTCCTAGCCAAGACTGACTCGTGTGCTCTACCTTGACCCCAGTCTGGTCCACCATAGCCCATCTCTCTCCTCTGTTACTTTGCCCAGGTTGTACCCAGGCCTAGAATGGTCTGCTTCCTCATCTCTATATCTCAGTCACCACCATCCATGGGAGGCCCTTTCTTGTTAGTACCTTCTCTTAATAGTTACTACTACTACTACCACCACCACCACCACCGCTACTACTACTACTACTACTACTGCTACTGCTACTACTACTGCTACTGCTACTTACTACTACTACTGTTATTACCGCCACCACCACAAATAACTTTTATATATCGTAATATGTGTCCAGCACTATGCCAAGTGCTTTACAATTGTCATCTGGGAGATGCTATTATTATCCCCATTTTAATAATTGTAACAATAATAGCTCACATACACACACACACATAGCACTTACTTGGGACCAGACTCTGTGATAACCCCTTTACAACTATTATCCCCTTTGATCCTCATAGCAGCCCTTGGAGGAAGGTGCTACTATTATTCTTATTTTACAGATAAGGACCCTGAGGTAAGGGGAGGTATAGTGACTTGCCCAGGGTCACACAGCTAGTAAGTGCCTAAGACCAGATTTGAACTTGGGTCTTCCTGACTCCACCTCACCTCAGTAAACACTTAGTAAGCACTTACTATGTGCCGCTCACTGTACTAAGAGCCCTGCCACTTGGTACATCACTCATACTCATTTCCTCCAGGTATCCATTCAGTATCCGTGGATAATTATCCAGTATCCATGGGTAGAATGTCCGGAGAGGAAGCCTAGCTGACTTGCACAGAGCTGGGCCTCTGGGTCTTTAGTTTCTCCACAAGGTGTCAGTGTTGCTTAATGCTCAGGGCTCCGGGGCTCCACTGAATCTGGGGCCATCTCCAGTCATGTTGATCTTCATGTAGCCACTGGACCCAGATGGCTTCAGAGCAGAAAAGGAGGCTGGTGACTGTGCAGCTCTGCCTCACTTAAAGCCAATTCACTTGCAAGTCAAGACAGGGCTTTCCTGAGGTCCTCTTGGAACATGAAGGACAAACCCTGACAGGTGGTCATTGCAAAGAGGCAAATTTGGGACAAGCCCCTAAACTCCTGGGTTACTGATTTAAAGCTAGAAGAGCCCTTCACGGATCACCCAGTCCAAACCTTCACTTTAGAGTTAGGGAAACTGAGACCCAGACAGGTTAGGTGACTTATTCAAGGCCACACAGGTAACAAGTAGCAGGCACTCTTTCCCAAACCCATGTTCCTTCCCCCTGCCCTGGTGCTGAGATCCATGTCTGGGCTCGAACAAACTGGGCACATGGACTTAAATTTCTCCACCTGGACACCTGGGGGAGAGAAGAGGAATGGATACTTATTTCCTGAGACCCCTTGAGGAGTTCTGGGCAGCCCCTCGTAGGCTGGGTGTTTGGGTATCCCAGTCTGAAGAGAGATGTTGCCTGAAACTGTGATGGTCCTTAGATCCCAAAGGAACCCAAAGTCCCAGTGAGGTGGGAGCCTCCGCCAGGAGGAGTCAAGATCTTTAAAGCCTTGTCCATGGCCTCAGGTCCCAACTAGGACATATTAATGAAAGTTTACATATTAATGAAAATTTAATATTATTTCTTTACATATTAATGAAAGTTTAATATTACTTTACATATTAATGAAAGCTTAATACTACTTCCTTCCAGTATCTGTTCTTTCATGTGATCCCCAGGAAGAAACTGAGCCTCAAAGAGGGTAAGTGAGTGACCCAGAGTGACCCAGCTAACCAAACCCAAGTCTGAACCAGAGCCTGAAAGATCCTCCATGCTCTTAGACTACGGGGATACCTGCCTGGGGGAAATGACCAGTGGACTCCAAAGGAGAGGCAACAAACAGGTCTGCAGGGTAAGCCAAACCTTGTCCTTTGACCAGTCCAGCCCAGGCTCAGGAGTTTGGAGTTCAGCGGGACCCAGAGGACATCACTTCCTGTTCCTGCATTTTACAGGGAAGGAAACTCAGGTTCAGAGAGCTCAGAGGGGGCTTGTCCAGGGCCATGGTGGATTTGAACTCAGGTCTTCTAGATTCCTGTCCACTATGCCATGCTCCCAGATGCAATATGTTTGCTTGCAAGGGCATTTGTGCTTTCTTGAAAGTTGGATCAACATTTATGGAGTACTTACTCTATACTAGTCACTGTGGTAAGTGCTGGGGATCCACAGAAAAAGACAGCGCCTTCCTTTAGGACTTCTCAGTTGGTCTAATGGGGAGAGAGCATGCAAACAGCTGTGTGTGGAAGCCATGCTGCCTACCACAGCGCCTGACACACCAAAGGAAATTAATAAAAATTTGTTGATAGAGACTTGATATATGATTTTATCGATACAGGGAACACCCTCTTTAGACGAAGGTTGTGATGAGAAGACATAAGCCTTTCTACTACTTACAGTCTTAGAGAGTTGGCCTGAGCCCTGAGTGGTTAAGTGATTAGCCCTGGGTTGCAAAGCCAGGACATGGCAGGGGCATGACTTGAACTCAAGTCTTTGTGGCTTGGAGACCAGCTTTCTAGATACCACACCATCAATAAATGCTTATTGAACTGAGCTGAATGAAATAGCCATGTTCTAAAGGGGTGTTCTCTGTAAGTGGCAGGGATAAGGTAGTGGAGAGGGTCCTGGTGGTGGAGGCTTCTCACACGGCTCACCACATCCTGTCCTTCCTTCTAGACCTCACCACCAGGCTGAAAACTCTCTTGGAACCGCATTATGGACAGTTGGGTCTGAGGTCAGATGTGACTTAGGCAGAGCAAGGAGGCTGCCCCTGTACTCCCATCCTCTGACTGAGAGGGCTCTTTTGGAGATCCCTGCACAGAGGTTGCATCCCCAGAGTCCAAGCCAGAGGAAATGGTTTGTAAATTATATTCAAGAGCAAGGAAAAGGATTAACTCACCCAAGGGCAACCTCTGCTAATAAAATAAAGAAGGCCCAAAGGCTGAAAGAGCAAAGGACATAAATATTCCCCCAAAGGCTGCGATAAGACATCTGTGTCAGAATCATCTGGGGTGACTTTCAATGGTCACATGGAGGCTGACATAAATCACCAAGGAAGAAGACAGCTTCTGTGCAGATAACCAAAAAGGCCCAGATCATCTGACCTGGAAAAGGCTCCAAAGGGGTGTCTTGGGAGCCCCAAGGGCAGGTGTATGTTTGACATGACAATGACTCCTCTTCACCAAGGCCCACCATCTCTCAGGGATGTGAATGAGCCAGTCAAAATAGATCATCATGGCACCAGACAGGACTGATCCTTTGGTTCTAATACTCATCATCAATATCCCTCTAACACAAGGAAACACATTCATCTTTTTTCTTTGTATGCCATGGATTGTGAACTTAAAGTTGGAAGGAGCCTTAGAGGTATTTGAGTCCAACCCTCTCATTTTATAGATAAGGAAACTGAGTCCCAGAGAAAGGGATGTGCCTAAAGTCACATGGCAGTTGGTGGTAGAGCCAGGATCCTGACCCAGTTCTCTGATTCAAAATCCAGCACTTCCTCACAGATATTCTGAAAGATGCAGGGGGCACAATGACTTCAGACCACACCAAATCCTTCTGTGCCTCTAAGGGGTCTAACTCTAATGCCCTCTGCCAAGCACTGGCTTGGCCTACTGCCTGGTGGGTGAGACCACACTGGAACTGGGCAGGGGCACCAGTCAGACAGGGAGACAGTCAAGGACCTGGAGTAAGTAGCTAGATCCTGGATGTTCAGCCTCAGCCTCTTTGCCCCTCTGGCATCCATGTATAGATTTCAGGCTCAGATGGGAAAGGAGACATCTTTGTTTATACTAGTTTCCAATTGAAATTTAGTATTTCTTTCATCTATTTAAAAATACCACTCTAAGAAGGGGTCCACAGGTTTCACTAAACTGCCTTAAAGGGGACCATGGTACAAAAAGTTAAGAATCACTGCCTAGAAGTAGAACAAAGCATTTAAGCAGGATTTGAAGATTTGACAGTGATCCATTTCACTGGAAAATAAAGTGCCACCTGCCTCCATACAACCTTCATCCAGGCAGACAGAGAATACATACAGGGTTACATTCTGGGTCAAAGGCAGAAAGTTCTGAGGCTTCCTCTAGGTTGATGGATCAGGTCTCTGTTTGGGATCTGGACCTGTGATTTTAATGGTATAAGGAACTCCTGGTGAAATAACACCTTCACCAAGGCAGATATCCACCTTTTCTACAGTAGAGAGATGCCTCAAGTGAAGCATTTTCTCTGGGCCATAGAACAAAGCTGTGGCAAATACAGGAATTGAGCTCAGGTCTCCCTGACTCTGAGGTCAGCCTTCTATCCATTCCCTGCCTCCCCCACCCCCACATACACACCTCTCTGTGTCCTCATTAACACAGAGGAGAGCCATCAGAACTGGCTCACATCCTCCTCTGGGAAACAACAAGGCTGACACATGAGAATTCAAGTGACATACTTCCTTTTACAGGCTGGGAAAAGGGAGGAAAATGAATCTCTGCTCAGCCGTGGATCCAATTAAATCCTCTCTGTGGCTGAGCCTTAAGCAAGGAGATCCAAGTGAAAGGAACAGATGACCTCTGGCTGCCTGATGAGAGATAGAAGGAAGATTTGGGTCCATAGGACTTTCTACAAGTAAGGAAGGCTCTGAAACCCTTCTTCATTAGTTCCTGGATCTTATGGATGATACGGAATGACTCCAAATCCTGGAACCCAAGGATCTCAAAGAATCAACATGGCAGGCAACCCAAGCGCAACAGGAAGATGCATGGTGAGCACAGGAGATTATCAACCAACACATCTTTGTTGACATCTACTATGCACACCAGACAGGTGTATGTGCTGAATTTACACAGGCAAAAACAAAGCCCCGAGGAGGGAAAAGACACAGATCAATTATGGTTTACACCACTGGTGGGAGGTCCTACATGAAGGAGATGAAAGCTCCCGATGACAAAACACATGCATTCATATTCTCTGTATTGGCAACTTGAGGTTTCAAAGGCTATGCCCATGAAGCACAAATCTTTGGTGGTTCTGCCAAAAGGGCTTCAAGCATCAACTTGGTGATGGACTTTGTGTGTGGGATCTGAGAACTTAGCTAAGCTGGGAGGGACTCAGCAACCCAGTTGATCCCAGAGTGATGAGTCCTGTGGTCACTGCAGCTCATGTTAACCATCAAGAAAAGCATGGAGGGTAACAAGCTAATTCTTGGGGTAGGAGGCCCATGCACCCTTATCATCATGGACCCTTAAAATGTTGAGATGAGAAAGGCTTTTGAAGAAAGCTCAGGATTCTCGGGTAGAATGGGAAATCACTCAACTCTCACCTCCCCCAAAATGTCTGAACCATAACCAGGGAAGAAAGGACTCTATTAAATGGTGTTTCCTGTCTTCTCCCATTCCTGTCCCCCACCAAAACAGCCACAAACCATCCAGGAAAAAGTAGATAAATATTCTACCATCCTTCAAACCTCCCTGATACCTCCATCGACAAGAAAGGAGGCCATTCCTTTACTATTTCCTCACCCTAAATGGCCAGAGGTAAAATGACTTGCCCATGGTCTCAGAACTATTAAGTTTCTGAAATGGGATTTGATCTTGGGTCTTCTTGACCCTAGACCTCATGTCCTAACGTGGCATTGGGAGAACATACTGACCTTGGAGTCAAAAGACCTGCTTTAGGCTTCACCCCTAAAAGTTACAAGGTGTAGCACCAGGCCAAGCGAGCATATCTCTGGGAGCCTCAGTTTCCTCACTTGTTAAACGAGAACTTTTATATTCTTCAAACAGGGTTACATGGAAGGTTGAATGGGATAAAGTATGCAAAGAGGTTTTCAAGTGTTAAATGCTGGGGAAAAGTATTATTACTAGCTTCATCATCATTGTCATCAATGCCAGGCTGCCTAATTATAAGCTGATGACCCTGAATTTGTACAAGGTGATGAAAATAAGATGGAAAGCCCAGATGGATGGAGAGTCATTGCACACATGCCGTACAGTGGAGGGTACATACACAGGGAGGTCTCTGTTCTCCATTACACAGATTTTTCCATTGTAAAACTAATCAATTACCCAGTTTCCCCAGTTAAATGGTAGAGGATCTTTGCATGTCCTTGTCTCCTTCACTGGGCACAACCGTGAAGCAATGAAGAGTCCCTGGGTTGCCCTTCCCTTTGGGGCAATACCAGGCTGCCGCTACATCCAAACAGGTTCTCTGGGTTTTAGACTGAAGAACTTTGAGCCAAATCCAAAGTGTTCTCGACCCACAGGGGCCGTGGGAAAGTGGATCCTTTCACATCAAAGGCTCTCCAAGGAAAGGTGCTGGAACAGGTGCTGGGATGGAATGTACCCAGGGTGGGAAGATCAAAGAAAAACCCATGAATTCCAGGTCCCCTCCCCCATCAATATCTCTCAAAGAGGATTAACGTGACACATGCATGAAAGGAGGCCTTCATATTTAAAGCTTCCCAGAACCTCTGCTCAGATATGGCCTACTCTGGGTTGGGGAATAGGGGTTGGGGGGTGGGAGAGATGGGGGAGGGCCTTGGTCAGTGCATCATTGTCCCTAGGACATTTCAGCCAGGAAAATCAAAGGATCTTCCCAAGTCCCTCAGAGTTTGCTGGCCTGTGTCTCACCTTGCCTCAAGGAAAACCTCTCTGTGGGTTAAATGCCCTGGGGAGAGCCCAGAGAACTGTGCCTTCAATGGTACATGACCTTGACCCAAATTTGTACCCCAGAGCTGCTGCACATGTCCCCAGCCTGCTGACTCAAGGACAAAGTCGTTGCTCTTGGAATGAGGCCATTTATAAATTTTTCATCAGAATGGCATCCAGTCCTGACACATGGCCATGTAAGCACTTAACACTCTTCTCGGGGAGTGAGAAGAGGCTCTGTCTCCACGAAGGCTTAGATAGAGTTTCCTGATTACAATTTTGGCAAGCTGCAACTGGACAGCTAAAAGCCTCCCTCAAGCCTCTCTGCTAATGCTTGGCCCTTCAGCAGGAAGGGAGGGGACCCGCTCTGCTGAGGGAGGGGGAATGATGGCCCCAAAGAAGAACTGACATTTCTAGTCCAATGAGCCCAGTGTTCAGTAACAGCATCTATACGAGGACTCTCTCCAGTGATGGAGGTTGACAGCCATCTCTGCTATACGCCAGCCCCTTGCACCTCTGACCCATGGCTTCCCACAATTTCACCAGAGAGGGTCCATGCAATATGTTGGAGTCCTTCCAAACTTTCTCCTGACTTTGAGATGGCACATGGGTCCATCCAATTGTTCTAATTATAAAGATGGGCCCCATTTCTGGAGGTTTTGGGGTCCGCCATTCATGCAGCATTTGGGCATATGCAAAGTCAATTACACACGGCCTGTCATCCTTTGAAAATCACAATAACCCAGAAAGGTGAGGGCTATAGGCATTGTTGTCCCCACCAGACAGATGATGGAACTGAGGCTCAGATATTAAATAACTTGTCAGGGGTCAATCACTAGAAATAGGATTTGAACCCAGGTCTTTCTAACTCCAGGTCTGGCGCCAAGCTGGCTTCCATGGGATTGTAGATGTAAAGCTGGAAAGAATCATGGATCATCAAGCCTAGTACTTTACAAATTAGGAAACTGAGGATCACCTCACTTAGGGGAAGCTCTGAGGTAGGATTCAATCAGAGTCCTCCCAGGCAGCCTGGCCCAACCAGTACCTGGCCAGGAAGCCTCTCTATGATTCCTCAGACAAGTTATCCTGCTCAGTCTAAACTCCAGTCTTGGAATGAGAGTGGCTTCACTGCTGAGGACCAGGTGACCTTGGGCCAGTCCCCTCACTTCCCTGCAAAGATAACTACCCATCTTTGTTATTCTCATTTGGCAAATAAAGGTCTTAGGCTTGATGGCCTCTGAGAACACCACCTGCCCAAGGTTTAGGATCTGTCCCCTGAAGACCAGTCTGACCAACATCAGAGAGGCTTGCGGTGAGAGGCTGGCCCACAAGGGGTATCGATATTTTGTTGCTACCCTGGTCACTCTGGGCTATCATCTATTAAGCCACAGAGGGTATAGGGTTAGCATGGGAATGGAGGCACGGGGGGCACTCCCAAACTGGCCTGTGAAGTCACAGGTCCTGGTAGCTCTCCAGGAGAGTTCCAAGTTCCCTTGGCTATCTGCATCTGAGGTGTTCATCGCACCTTAGTCAGTCCTCACCATGAGGAGCCAAGGCTCACTTTATCTCATCTTCCAAACTTGAAATGGATTTACTGAAAAGGATTCCATGTGAATCAATCGTCCTCTGGCCTGGGGTCTTGAATCCTCAGGATTCCCGCCCCCATCAGGGATGATGGCACAGTCCTGACTCCCTCACCAACTCTTCAATCAAACTCCTTGGAGTCAAAATGCAATTCCCTGGGAGCCCCACTCCCAGGCGTCTGAGGGCTTCCATGGACTCTGATCAGTGCTATTGGTCAAGGCCTGGCCAAAGCCCCAAGCTCAAAACCAGGGCTCGTGTGGTCTTTGTTAGCTTTAAAACACACACACACAAGCACACCTCACACACACACACCACATACAGCCCACGTATGTACACACGTACTACACACACCACACACATTATACACTCCTACACACACACACACACCACATACAGCCCACGTATGTACACACATATTACACACACCACACACATTATACACTCCTACACACACACCACATACAGCCCACGTATGTACACACATATTATACACACCACACACATTATACACTTCTACACACACACACCCCACATACAGCCCACGTATGTACACACACATTACACACACCACACACATTATACACTCCTACACACACACACACACACACACACACACACACACACACACACACAAAGGTTATTTTTTTCTTCAACCTTCTCACCCTGATTTTGCAAGTTCCTTGCATTCGAATGTGAACTTCATTGCTAATGAACTCTCTGGCCTCCAGCAATTCCTCCACCCTCGGTGAGCCTCCTTCCTTCCATAAATGAGCCCAACAGTCCCCCACACTGAGGGGTAAATGCTTTCTGGGAAGACATCTTCGTTGTTCCAATCCATGACATCACCCTATGGGCTTAAAAGTGAAAACCACCCGGCACATGATGTTGCCTTGAGACTAAAATAATGTTCTTTTACTGAACGGAACAGTTTTTCCTGAACCAATTCAGTCAAACAGGTGTGCAGGGAGATGTAGGCTGGGCGCTCTTGGAAGGAACAACACTGGCACCTGATTGAAGAGCGCCATCCTCCATCCGGAGCCAGCAGGGACCTCAAGCTGGCTCAGCCACGCCTCCCCTCTACAGATAAAGAAACTGAGGTGGGGGACGTTCAGCAGATTGAGTCAGCATTAGGGTAGAATTTGAAAACAGGACCTGATTCCTGAGCTCATTTTCCTCACTGTTCCAAAGTGAATTAATGAGTAAGTGGTAGTTGCGGCCTCACTCTCAGAAGTCTTGAAAAAAAGGCTCTGGAATCAACTGTAGGAATATAGTAGGAGAGCCTTTGGCTTAGGGAGAAGCTGTATTTCTGTGACCCTCTCCAACACTGAGATTCTGGGACTCTAACGCACCCACCAGCTCTGAGTCACAGGGAACTGAAGAGTGTGGTATAGATTTATTTTTCAGTTTTGTCGTGCACACACACACACACACACGCACACACACACTCTTGGAGTTTTGCCCTCTGAAATGACTTGCATGGATGTGATAATTGGTTATCCAGCAACTCAGATTGCTCAGAACCACAGGAAGAAACCATCCAGAGAGTTCCCAAGGTCAGCTTCCAATACTGGGCCCTCTGCCTGCCCCCACTGCCCCATCTCCTGTCATCATGAGCAGGACCTTGCACTGAAGGATGAGCTGGTTCATCCTCACCTCCTTGGGGATGATGGTCACCAGGGACACGTCAGAGGGATATTGTGATAAGCAAGCCAGATTCACAGGGCTTTTGGGAGCAAGTTCAATTTTCACTTGTGCCAAGTGTCAGACACCCAGGGCAGGGGTGCCAACTTGAAAGAAATCGTAGGTGTGAAAAGCACAGTAACCAGAGACTTGGTTGCTCTATTTATGGATGACACAGGAAAGTTATCCTCATCAGAAAAAAGATGGGTTCCCAGGAGTCTCTTGATCTCACAAAGTAAACAGCAGAGAAGAGGGTCTGATGTGGCACTTCCTGCAGACTCAGGCTCACAAGCCCCAAGAAATGTCTGGAGCTTCCTTCTCCCTCCCCTCCTTTGGTGCCCAAATAGATGTGATGTGGACATAGTCTGGTGTCCATGCAGAGGGATCCAATATCTCCCTACATGGGGAGATTAGGGAGCCTGTGGAGATAATGAGTCACTGAAGTACCTTGGAGGGACTGGAACCTGAGACGACATTCTATACCTGGGTACAGTCTGCTGATCATATGGTTGAGAAGGGCCCTTTTCTACTGGCTGGGATGTGGGACAGCTTGGGAAAGGTCTGAGGCAGACTTGGTCTCATCTCTCTTTGGCTGCCCTTGGTGGTTAGACTCCCTTGTGGAAGACATGGGGTGAGGATACTGGAAGAGGGGAGTACTTGGGGCCCTCTCCCCTCAAGGCCTTGAGCCTCAGCCTCTGTTTCAGGTAAGGAGAGCGATGCCTGAATGACCTTGTGAGTTCCACATCCCATTACTTGCCTTCCCATTTGTAGCCAGGACATTATTAATGCATTAAGGAGCAAAGAGTGACCTCCTTCCCATGGTGGTTGTGAGGATCCCATAAGATAACATCTGCAAAGTGCTTAGCACAGTGGCATACAGTAGGCACTTAATAAATGCCTGCTCCCTTCCACTTCCTCCAGCTCTCTTTATTGTCTCCTTTCCTACAATTACTGCCTCTCCTCCACCCTCCACTCACTGCTCAAGAGATCTTCCTAATTCCACAATTCCCTTTACCTCCAGAATAAACTTGAAGTCCTCTATCTCACAGAAGAGACCCTTAACGCTCTGGGCCATGCCAACCTTCCCAGCCTTACTCTACCCTACTGTTTTTCTCAGATTCTCCCTTGCAATTCATCAGGCCTGCCAGCTGTGCCCCATCTCATCTTCCCCCATCTTCTACTTAATAAATGTGAGCGGAGTGACTGACTGACTCTTCCCTCAGCCCCAAATCCACAGAGAATATGCCATCTCATCCTCGCCACCTGCTGAGGGCCTCCCCTTCTTTGAGACCTAGCTCAGGGGCCTCTGGCCCCTCCAGAAAGTCTTTCTGGACCTTTTTAGATGAAGGTAACTTCTCATTCACCCTGAGTCTTTACGAGAGAACTTAGTCTGGGTCCCTGGAGAGGCATATCTACTTGGGTATGAGTCATCTGTAAGCTCCTTGAGAGCAGGGACTGGGTGTGCTCTCCTCTTGTATCTCCAACAGGGATCACAGAACCTTTGACACAGAGAAACTTAATCCAGGGGTTCTCTTGTACCCCATTCACTTCCCACACTTCCTAATTAGTGTGACAGGAAATGAAGTCTGGAGTTTGCCTTGATTATTCACAAAAGAAATTACAATAGATTAATTGCAGTAGGATAATATCATTTTTATGGCATTTTGCCGCAGACTCAAGAAGCTCTAGGAGAAAACGTCTACTAAAGGAAACATCACACAGTAAAGCAAGCCATCTTTATTGGGGGAGACCCTCACCAAATAAATGCAAAGGAGACAGGGAGAATGATGGAAACAAGTCTGCTGAGCTCCCAGTTGGAACTGGTGACCTCACGAGGGCCCCAGGTAGAAAGGTACACTCTGGAATGGGGCACCTTCTTCTCAGACCAATGAAGTCCTTTGGGTTTTTATAGGGTTCTTCTCTCAGTACCAGGCAAAGAGATAAGGGAGAAATGAGTCTGGTTCTGGGGACTGGGGCTGATTCATGCTACGGGAGCGGGGAGGGGGTGGGGAGACAACTGGGAGGTTAGAGGCTAGCTAACATTCAAACTTTTGGTGTGACTCAGCTTTCCCATCAGGGATTTCTGAGTTTTCCAAGGAGTTACACCCCCATATTCCTTTGACAAGCTTTTCATGCCTCCTTGAGGATATACACAGCCCAGGTTGGGAACTGCTGATAATTAATGTTGAAATGAAATGAGTCAAGGCTCAAAGCTGAAAATGAGTGGGGATGAGAGGTAGGGAGAGAAATATCAAAATACCCTCCTAATAAAATCCCAGCGTTCTTACAGAATTTAGAATGATGGGTATCACATAAAAATAGAACCATAGGAGACAGGATGCTCTACAAAAGAAAACATCCCAGAGGAGAGTCAAGGTTTTAGAAAGGACTTTGACAAACTGGAGAGTGTCCAGAGAAGGGCAATCATCCTGGAGGATCAATTGAAGGATTGAGGCTGTACCCTGGATAAGAGAAGACTGGGGAGAATGTGAGAGCTGTCTTCTGGTGTCTGGAGGGATGTCACACTGAGGGCAAGCTCAGGCTTCACCAGTTTGGTCCCTGAGGACATAGCTAAGAGCAGTTGATTGAAGTTGCAAAGATAAACTGAGACTTGATGTTAGGAAATGAGAACTGTCCAAGAGAGAGATGGTATGCCAAGGGTGGGTATAGATAATGCTGGCAGTGAGACTAAGCAGTAATGGTGCAGATGGGATTCCAGCTCAGGTATGCAGCTGGTCTACACAGTACCTGAGGTTTCTTCCACCAGTGAAATTCTGTGAAGAACATTGGAAGATGGGAAAACAGAGGATTACTGATCTTTCATTCTCTAACCCTCATCCTCCAATATTACTTGTGTCAGGGTTAGTCTTTGGGCATTTATATGCCATCATGTGTATAATAAAATAGTGAATATGAAATACTAAGATAAGGAGATATATATCTTCATTGAGTCTATGAGTCTTGATGGCACTTATATAACCCATGGGTGGCACTGAAAAGGAAGGCTTTGCTCTAAACAAACACCCCACAGGTGCAGCTACAAGTTCTCAGAGGTCAGAGATTCCCAACAAATATTCCTTAGTGCCTACTAAGTGACAGGCACTGAGTATACAAGGATAACAATGATCCCTCACCTCAAGATGTTTTCACTCTATGGCAGGGGAAGGGATACAACAGGGGCATATACAAGTCACAGCAAGCAAGGACTGAGGAAAAGGGGAATCAGGAAAGTCTTCCCTGAAGCCCTCTCTGGGCTGAGCCTTGGAGGAATCTAAGGATTTCAAGAATCAGGCATGAGAAGAGAGGGCACTACAAGCCAAGAGAACAGGGTACAGAAAACCCATTTTGGAAAACAGTGAATGGGCTGGCTGGATTGGAAAGATGGAGCTCATGGAAGAGAGCAATATGAAATGAAGGTGTCTCTCTTGATGTTGTTTAAGCTGCCTGAGGACAGGGGCTATTTTTCTTCTGTCTTTGTCTCTTCAGTGCCAAACACAGTGCTTGGTACATTAATAATTGCTTGTTCAGTGACTAATGGACTATGGCAAAAGTCAGGCTGTCAATGACTTCAAATGCCAGGCTGAGGAACATGTGTTTTATCCTAAACTACCAAAAATAAGACTCTTTGGACTGGAAAAGAGAGCAAGAAATGACTAACAGATTTATTTCTAAAACAAGGTAAGTAGGGGGATGCCATGGATCATTTGGAGTCACCCAGCCTAAATGCACTCAATATTCCCAATTGGAAGGCTTGGTGGATAGGTTGGCTCAGCCCTCATCAATGATCTTTGAAGGACTGAGAAGAATGAACAATGGTTGGAGGATCATTGACTAGAGAAGTGACAGAGAAAAGGGGCCTCTGAGCTCCCTCCCAACTCAGTGGCTCCAGCTCAGTCTACGAACACTGATTTGCTTTTTTGTGCCTAAAAAACAATGTCCTCTTTATCTGCCTCTCTGGGGGTACATCTTAGTATTTTTCTTGAGAAGCAATTACTTTTTTATATAAGATGCTGACATGTCATGAGAAATTATAAATACCTTGCTTCTATCCTATTTTCTTTTATTTAACTTGTTTACGGAATAGATTTTTTCCCTTGTTTTTAATTGGAAACAAGAATTCTAGTCTTATGCCAACTCACTGAGCATTTCCCCTGAAGACAAACAAACAATTTCTTTGAATCTATTTTTCCTCAGAGGGAGGAAGGTATGTGGTGACACAAATCTGACTTTAACTTTGGGGAAAATTAGCAGCAGCATCTGTAAAGCTTTCCTAAGCTCTCCTTGAGCATATGCACTGACTCTAGGCATTGTAAAATTGAATAGAGGCACATGAGGTGGCACAGTAGATAGAGCACCAGGCCTGGAATCAGGAAGACCTGAGTTCAAATCCAGCCTCAGACACTTATTAGCTGTGTGACCCTGGGCAAGTCACTTAACCCTGTTTGCCTCTGTTTCCTCATTTGTAAAATGAGCTCAAGAAGGAGATGGCAAACCAGTATCTCTGCCAAGAAAACCCCAAATGAGGTCACGGAGAGCTGGAAATAATTGAAACTACTGAACAACAACTTTGCTTTCAGAGAGTTTGCCATTTAGCAGGTAATTAGGAGGCTATGATAGAATTCCCTTCTAAGCCACATGAGTCTGCAACCAGTTGTTTACTTAGGAATCTAACAATTTGATCTTTGAATTTAATCTCGGTTCTCATTCACAGACCCTTGTGGGTTGGGGCCCTTAGTAAGTCCATGCTACTGTGCCTAGGACCAGGGAATTCTTCAGTGTTCTTTCTCTCCAAACAGGCAGGTTGCTATTCATATGTAAATTAGTCTTGGAGCAGGGTTTCTTAACCTGGGGGTGGAGTTGGAGTTTGAATGTATTTTTTAACAAAATATTTTGATAACTAAATTTCCATATAATTTGTTTCCTTTGCAAATCCTCTGTTTTATTTTACGCATGATTCTGAGAAGAGGTTCATTGGCCTCTTCTGACTGTAGCTACAGGGGTCCAGGAGATGCCAAAAGGTGAAGAAAAGGTGAAGTCTGGAGCTGAGCAGGCAAGTGATTGATTTGTGATCACCCAGCTCTCAGCTATTAGAATCGGGACTTAAGCTCAGGTTCCTTCCCCAGCAAAGGCAGCATGGAAGAGTGGAAAGAAGGCAGTGGGCTCAGAGAGTCAGGGTTCAGATCCTGACTCTGCCCCTTGCTTAGAGTTTGGGGTGACAATCTCTCAGGCCTCAGCTTCCTCACCCGAGAGGGTCGGACTTGGCCACATTGAAGGTCCCTTGAAGGGACCTAAATCTCTGATCCTGCCCCTCAGAGCCGATCTGCAAGCTCATTATCTGCCATTTTCCTTTCTGATCTTCTCTCTAGGGAGCTGTGTCTCTACCTCACCAAGGATGATTGAAGAATTAAACAGGAACCCTAAAAAATTCCATCTTCTGGGTATGGCTCCTCATGGCTTCAGCTTCTCCTGGAAAGTCAAGGCCTGCGATTTATTTCTCCATATTTTGCTTTAGTCAAAGCAGCATTATCACCAATGCCCAGTCTACTGACAATGAGCCTCTTTCTGCTTGATTAGGCTGGTCCTCACACAGTTCTACTCTCTCGTGCCAGGGGGACGTACAGAGAGACAAGAGTTGCCCATGACAGAAGGGCATGGGTATCATTGCATGAATGGGTAGAGGTATCATTGGGGTGAATATCCACATGGATGAGCTCATAAGAGTACAGACTAATAGTTGGAAGGATGCCAGAGAGCATCTCCTGACTCCATACCTTTAAACACACACTGAAATGCATTTGCCTGAAATGCATTTTCTCCTCCCCCAAACCCCAAGAATAATAGATGTAAAGCTAGAAAGGACCTCAAAGGACTTGGAGTCCAACCCCCTTCTCTAAATCAGTCAACAAGCTTTCATTAGGTACCATCCCTACTAGGTGCCAGGGACTATGCTAGGGGCTAGAGATACAAACTCAAAAAGCAAAGCAATCTCTACTCTTAAGGAATGTACATTCCAACAGGGAAGACAAGAATATGATAGACAAGATAGACACAGACAAATAGCTATGGAAGAAACTTGCCCCAAATTAGAAGAGGGATTTGAACACAGGTTATCTGACTCCAGGACCAAGTCTCTTTCCACACAGATTCATTGGAGCATTGTTTAATATGATTTTCATTCCTTAAGGCCCCGGGCTTTTTGGGGTGCTAGGGGTGACTGTGTATCACAAAACACTGCTCAGAAGCAGCTTTTCTCCATAGGAGCCCCAGAGGAGATCACAGAAGCCAAGTTTGACAAATCAAACCAATGGCCCTTTTCCCACCTCGTTAGGGCCCCTCTGTTCCTGGAGTCCTCTTTAATCCTCAAACATCATTATTGAGATGGGAATGACTTCCTGGTCCATAGATGAAATCCCTTGAAGGCACTTCAGAGTTTCCTCAGGTTATCAGTGATCAAGCCACCAAAGTGCTGAGCCCTGGGCCTGTGTGAGATCCCCTTAATGCTCTTGGCCCAGCCCCTGGGCCATATGAAGCCCCTGAGAACCTAACTGTGGAATGTGGCAGCCCTAGGCCCTGGGACAGCTGCTAGGGGAATTGGAATGGTCACAAATTGAATTAAGAAGTGTAAAATGTTGTGTGAAGAAAAACAAACTGAGATGGTTAAAACAGGTGCCCAGGGACATAGCCCGATTACTCAGTCATACTCCCATTTCTTTCCTCGTGATTCACAGTTAAGCCGAATTAGGGTGGATTTCATGCTTCCCTGACCTTTGGGAAACCTTCTGAAGAAGAAAGGAAGCACCTGCATCTGGAAGGTTTTCAAGCTCCCAGCTTGGCTTTGGAAAGCAGTCTGGGGAATGGAAGGGTGTGCCTTCTAGAAACCAGGTCCCTCATGCCCCATGGGAGAGGGCCAAGCAGGCAGCCCCTGAGCAGAATGGTTTCAGCTTTAAGACCAAAGAGTTTTCTATGTTTTGTCTCAGCCTGAGGCTTCCTGAGACCACAGGTTTGCACCTGGTTGGTCCCTACTTGTTCCTTCACAATTCCAATATTCTCCCCTTGATACTAGGTGGCCATGATTCACAGAATCTTTAATGAACTGAAGTTGAGGGCCAGTGAAAAGGCCCAGAAGAGGGGAGGGATGGTGAGTAGTCTGAACTGCAGGCAAGGAATTCTACAAAGGAAATGGCATAAAGAATGACATTCCAGGAAAATAGGAAAATTAAAAGAAGGATGGATCACATACACACAGAGAGTGAGGGATACCTTAGGGACAGCACCCTTCCTTCATGATTGAAAGGAAAGCCCTCAGCATATTGGGTTAAGTTTCCAAGGAGAATTTATGGGAGACTGTGGACAAATGTTGCACAGGACAGGCAGAAATAAATGGGATATTGTGGGCAGTGCCCATGTGGATGAGATAGCAGAACCATTGAAGGGTCAAAGTTAAAAGGATTTTTAAGCACCAAGCACTAGCTGTATCCTTCACTTTGAAAAGAACAGGGTGATAACTTACTGTATGTTGTTATGAATGCCTTTTGCTTTCTCCACCCCAGGTAGCCCAGAGTAGACAGAAGTTTTAAAACTGTGTGAATTATATTTGAAGCAGAAAGTTTATTAACTGGAAAAGAGAAAAGTTTTCATGTAATAGTCTTGCTAAGTGATGTGTGAACCTCACACAGAAAGACACCTTCTCTAACAGTGTGAAATCACACTACAAAAGAAGGAACCAGAGGGAGGTTGGTCAATTCCAAAGAATGACTCCCATGAGTCCTTCATGGTAATGAAAAAAAAAAGAACAGGTTGTAAATAAACACTCCCAGAAAATTCATTGTCTTTATCTGCCAAGCAACAAGATGGCCAACATCTCAAATGAAGTTTCTTTGAAGCATGGCAAATTGGGTTCCAGGTAAATATCTTCACTTTCCACTTTTGGCATTGAACACTAAGGAACTGAGTCAGAAGGGAGGAAAAACATTAGCTTCATCACCTGGTGAATGGACATACACACAAACATACAGCCCAACCAACTTTCACCCATGGGGGAAATCCCTCTCCCTGTTCCACACAAATCCCTTTTTATTTATGAAATCTATTATTTAAGTGAGTATTCTCATCTGTCTGTTCCATTCTCTTGATCTGATAATGAGTTGTACAGATGAACACTCTTGATAGGAGCTAAAATGAATTTGTTGATCATAACTCAGATATGATCCACCTTATTATACCTTGGAAGCACAGAAAATTTACAGATCCCCAGAAATAACTCTGAAAATAGCAGTGGGGAAAAAACTTGAATTTTGGAACAGTGTTTTCTCACCCCTAGATGAGCAGAGACCAACCCCAGGATAAAGTTCAAGGTCAAGAAATAGACTGAAAAAATTATCAAACAACTAATATGGCAACAGGATCAAAATACACACTCAGAAGAAGACAATGATATGAAAACAGCTACAGGCAAAGCCTCAAAGGGGGGAAAATTCCTGAAAGAGCAAAAAAGAAAATTTAAAAACCAGATAAAAGTGATAAATTAGAAATTGGGGAAAGAAATTAGAGTGATTCAAGAAAAAACTATGAAAAGACAATTAACAGCTTGGTAAAACAGGCACCAAAACCAAAAAACAAAAACAAATAACACTTTAAAAATGTCCAAATGGTAAAAAAAAAAAAAAAAAAAAAGAGGGGGGGGTACAAAACATCACTGATGAAAATAATTCCTTGAAAAGCAAAATTGGTCAAATGGAAAAAGAGGTACAAAAGCTCACTGAAGGAAATAATTTCTTAAAAAATTAATGATGAGACATTAAGAAACAACAAAATAATTTAAACAAAAAAAATCAAAATAGAAGAAAATGTGAAATATCTCATCAGCAAAAGAACTGACATGGAAAATAGAACAAGAAGAGATAATTTAAGAATTATTGAATTACCTGAAAGGCATGATAGAAAAAGTCTAGATATCATATTTCAAGAAATGAAAAAAGGAAAATAATTCTTATTATCTTAAAACCAGAGGGTAAAATAGAAATTGACAAAAAAAATCCACCAATCACCCCCTGAAAGAGATCCCCAAATGAAAACTCTCAGGAATATTATAACCAAATCCCAGGGCTCCCAGTTCAAGGAGAAAATAGTGAAAGCAGCCAGAAATAAACTATTCAGATAACATGCAACCACAGCCAGGATCACACAAGATTCAGAAGTTACCGTGGCAAAGGAGCAGAGGGCTCACAATATGACATTCCAGAATGCAAAGGAGCTAGGATTACAAACCAGATGAACCTTCCCAGCAAAACTGAGTACAATCCTTCTGGGGGGAAATGGATATTTAACAAAATAAAAGACTTTCAAGTATTCCTGATGAAAAGACCAGAGCTGAATAGAAAATCTGACTTTCAAGTACAAGACTCAAAAAAGCAGAAGAAGGTAAACATGAAAGAGAAATCACAGAAGACATAATAAGATAGAGTGTTTACGTTCTTGAATGGAAAGATGATACATGTAACTCCTAGGAACTTTTATCATTATTATGGTAATTAGAAGAAATTTACATGAATAGAGGGCATGGATGAAAGTGATTATGTTGGAATGATCTAAAGAAAAAAAGAGTAGTAAGAAGGAGGGATGCCCTAGGAGAAGGGAGAAGGGAGAAGAACAGGGAAAATTATTTCACACACACACACAAAGGAACGCAAGGAAGAAGTTTTAAAATAATAGAGGTGCAAAAGTGGAGGGGCAGGCAACACTTGAACTCTCTTCTGAACTGACTCAAAAAAGGAAGAATGTGTGTGTGTGTGTGTGTGTGTGTGTGTGTGTATGTGTGTGTATTTAGTAATCTATCTTATCCAACAGGGATGCAGGAAGGGATGTGGCTAAGAGAAAGTAGGGGAATGATGATAAAAGGGAGGCAGGATTAAGTTAAGCAGTGATCAGAAGAAAAACAGACTTCCAAGGAGGATCAGGGTGAAAAAAAGAGAGAAGAAGAAGATAGGGTGGAGGGAAATATATAGTAATCATAACTGTGAATGTAAAAGGGATGAATTCACCTAAAAAATGGAAATTGAAAGCAGAACGAATTAGAAACCAGAATCCAACAATCTATTGCTTATAAGATACATATGTAAAACAGAAAGACATACATAGAGTTAAACTAAGCAGCTGGAACAGAATCTATTATGCTTTTTAGCAGAGGCAGTGATCATGATCTCAAACAAAGTAAAAAACAAAAATGGACCTAATTAAAAGATAAGCAGGGAAATTACATCTTGCTAAAAGGTACCATAGACAACAGAGTAATATAGATACTAAATGAAGTGATACAGATACTAAAGAGATATGCACCAAATGGCATAGCATCCATGTTCTCAAAGGAAAAATTAAATGAGTTACAGGAGGAAATACATAGTAAAATTATACTAGTGGAGGATCTCAGTTTTCCTCTCTCAGAACTACATAAATCTAATCACCAAAAAAAAAAACACAAACACAATAACAAACAGACAAAAAAATAAGAAAGAAGTTAAGGAGATAAAAAGAATTTTAGAAAAGTTAGCTATGATAGACTTCTACGCTAAACCAAATGAGAACAGAAAGGAGTATACCTTTTTTCTCAGGTGTATATAGCATTTTCACAAAAATTAACATGTATTAGAGTAAAAAGAAAAAAACTTTGCAAATGCATTAAAGCAGAAGTATTAAATGCATCCTTTGAAAACCACAATGCAATAAAAATTACATTAAATTAAGGGTCTTAGAAGCACAAGCAGAAAATAAATAATCTAATCCTAAAGAATAAGTGGGTCAAAGAGCAAAATGCAGACATAATCAATAATATCATTAAGATAATGACAACAATGAGACAACATACTAAAACTTGTAGAATGGAACCAAAGCAGTACTTAAGGGAAATTTTATATCTTTAAATGCTTATATCAATAAACATATTACACTTTTAATTACAGTTTGATTATACACTAATTTACTGTTGGTAGATATCTGAATTGGCTATGTCACTCTGAAAAGCAATTTGGAATTATGAAAAGAAATTAATTAAAATGTCTATATTCTTTGACCCAGAGATTTTACTGCTGGGCATCTACACCGAGGTCAATGATAACAAGAAGACTATATATGGCAAAGTATTTATGCTATACTTTTGTCGTAGAAGAGAACGGAAAACAAAATAGATGTCCATCAGGTGGAGAAGGACTAAACAAATTTTAGGACATTAATAAAACAGAATTTTCCCGTACTATAAGAAAAGATACATATGATGAAGTGCTGTGCCACACGCAGTTAGCATGTAATAGATGCTTTTTCACTCCATGACACTAATGAAGACAGAGAAGTGTGGGGAGACGTGAACTAAACAAGAAATATACCAAATTCACAATGACTACAAGGTCATAAATGGCAAGAATGACAATGCAATGATTGAATGTTATGAAGTTATAACGATCAAGCTTATTCCCAAAGAAGAAATATAGAAAGGCGTCTCTCTCCCTTCTTTTCAGGGGTGAGAGAAGAATGGGCTGCAGAATGCTTCCAAGAGCATCAGGTTTTCTTTCGTTTGGTTAGTTTTGCTAAATTGTTTCTTTCCTCTTCTGTGTTATGATTCTTGATGTTTGGAAATTTGAGGAATATGTTAGGAAATTTAGTGACCTAAAAACAGAAGATATTAATAAAATATATATTTTTTAAAAATCTGTTGAAGGCATAAGTTGTCACCAATCTTTATATGTTCCATTCCTGTGTCCTCATCACTGACTTGTGATGGAAGAGTGTATGTATCATTACATTTAGAGGGGAAATTTTTCTTTTCATTTATCTTAATGCAGTATTTAAAATTAAATTTTAAAAATGATTTAACCTTGAACTATGTATTTTTTGTTGACTGGTGGAAGAAACGTATTGATGAGGACTCATAACCTATTGTTTTCAGTGGTCAATACCCACAATATGCCTTGAGCTTAGGGTAGTATTCATGAAATCCACATGTGAGGAGGGCTTTATGTGGTCAACTCACATTTCTATAGTTCTTTTAAGGTTTAGAAAGCATTTTCTCTGAGATGGGGAGTCTAAATACCATCACCATTTCATAGATGAAGGAACAGAGTCCCAGAAAGATGACATGAAATTCAACCAACATTTTAAAGGAGTCACCACAGCACAAGACACTCTGCTAGGTGCTGGGAGCATGTAGACAGAAATGAAAACCAGCCTCAAGGAGCTTATGTTCCACCGAGAGATGCAAAGTAGAATTGTAAACAGATCAATCAATACAAAATAATTTGAGGATATGGAGACCATAAACAGCAAGGGGTATCGAGAAAGACTTCTTTTAGGACGTGGAACCAGAGCTGAGGATTCTAAGAGTCGGCAATTCCAGGCACTGGAGACAAAGCCACAGAAAAGGCGGATGAAAAGTCAAATCCAGGGAATAAAAAATAGGTGATCATGTCTGAGGAGGAGTAATGTGGACTCAGACATCTGGGAACCTGAGCTGCAACCTGCTGTCAAGGCTTTTTTGTGCCAATCTGAGCTGCTCTTTTATTCCAGAGGAAAATGAGAACCAGGGAAGATTTCTGAGTAAAGCAGTGACATGGTTACTCCAAGCCTCTTAGGAAGATTTTTGGGCAGTTTTGTGAAGGATGGACTGGAAAGGGGAGAGTCCTTCTGACTCCCAGTCCAGCTGCCCTTTACATTACAACTAAAGAAGGCATTAGAATAGATCACCTATGAATGCCCCTTTAACTGGGCACTCCCATTGGCCTAATGAAAATCTGAAAGCTTTCTTTATCCTAGTAGTCATGGCACCATGGTCCTGGTGTCTATCCTTTGCCCCATATGCAAGAGGGCATCATAGTAAAGTTCTCCATTCCAGCCCTGGAAGTTCAGATCACTATAATAGTACATGTCCTGGGCACCCCTTGAGATGGAATAAGGAACAGGCATTTTATTCTCATGTTCAAAATAAGTAGACTGAAGAGGCACAGAATAGTTGATAACTAAGAGCATAGCGTAATGGCGGATCCCAAATTCAATTTTATATCTTGATAACTTTATATCTTGAATCACAGTCACAGTACAGACAGTGGAGTCCAACATGTCATTTGGGATCAGGCCAAAGGTTCAACATGACTGAATAGCCTCTAACAAACTCAAGGGATGTGGAAACGGTGCCAGGCTTGGAGTCAGGACACGGCTGGGCTCACATTCTGTCTGTGAAATCAACTATGTGTTCAAACTTGGGGAAGTCACTTGCCCTGTCTAGGACTCAGTTTTCTCATCTTTCAAATAAGGACAGTGGTTGTAAAGCTCCAATACATTAAGAGAGGTCAAGAGCTTGGCGAACCTTTCAGTTCTCTGTGAATTTATCCAATCTTTATTATACATATTATGAAATAGCTAGAGTTCTTTATTGTCTTACCTGTTGGCTGATCTTCAATACCACTGAGGGTGAAGGTGGCTTTCTGTCTGTAATATCAGACAGGGCCAGGACTTACCATGGAGAATTCTTGCAAGGAATTTTATTTTTTTTCCCCGAAATTTTCAGCTTGTATGTACTCAGCAAGAGTTAATTATACGAGTGTAAAAACAATGTCTCCTTAAAGAAAAAGCAAAAATACTCAAAAAAAAAATCAAACCAAAACAAAACAAAGCAACTTGTTCAGTGGACTGCATTATCAAGGTTAATTAAGCCATAACACAAAGCCCTGTGGGTGCTAATTGATCCCAAAAGAGCTCCTGAAAGTGCTTTGAAGGTTCATTTTTGCTCCAGCAACACCCCCAAATCATGGGCAACATCTATATACAGAAATGAAGTCATCTGGGCGTCAAAGCTAACAACATGCCAAGGAAACACACTCAAGAAAGGTTGACCTACATTGTAGGGCCAGTAGAGGGAAACCAGCTTCCTGCGATGAAGCTGACTGGAAGTCCTTGGCAAGCAGGAAGCACAACAAGGTGATGGATCCCAAGCCCGCTTGTTAGCCAGCCTTCAGGGACATTTACACATGTGATTAACTATTGCAGGAAAACTGAATTCCTGAAGGTTGGTACCTGGATAATGTTAGAATTAACCACAGTCTCATGACAAGAATGTTAATGTGATAGAGCAAAGTTTCCCAGATACCTCTTCGTGACTGCAGTTAACTGAGTACTTACCCTGCTCACTGCTAACCACCCATGGCACAACACAATCCAGTGAAAATGGGAAAGAGGAAGGACAAGAATGGAACAAAGGAAGGAAGAGCCACAGTGTTAATCATCCTGGAGAAGCATCATCTAATATTTAACTAGACATTGATTTCCAATCCTCAGATCTCAAAAGGGTCAGGTCTGGGAGGCTGGTGGTGGGGAAAGCCAGGAGGAAAAGAGCAGATCAGACACTTCAAGCTGCCTTGCTGTCCACAGGGCTATAGTGGGGAGCCATTCTACTGACTCCTGAGATGGTCCTGGAGGGGTCCCATGAACCCTGAACCTCTATTTCCTTACCTATAAAGGGGAGGTAAGAGCACCCTTCCTATCTCACAGGGGGTTTATGAGGAAAGTACTTTGAAAACCCGGAGTGTGATGGAAATACAAATTATCATCTAGGAAATAAAAGGTGGATCTCTAAGGTCCCTTCTAGCTTCTGGCACAGTGCAAAGACCAACAGATTTAAGTTCCATCCTGTCACTGACACTTGTCCCCTGTTGGACCTTAGACAAATCCCTGCACCTCATCAATAAAATGAAAGCAGTGAACAAGATGATTAGGAGAACTAAATTCACATGCTGATACACACACTTACTAGCTGTGTGGCTGTAAGTCATCTTTAATCATTCATGTTCCACAACCCCAGTGCCACCTTGCCTCTGCACTCAGTCTCCCCTGTCCCTTGACATCCACCCAGTCACCAAATCTTGCTCCTGAATCCACATTCCTTGTCCATCATCCCATTGTCTGCTCCCACAGCCACAACCCTGGTCCAAGCCCTCATTACCTCTCTCCTAATTGCTCTCCCTGTCCCAACTGTTTCCATTCCAGAAGGTCTTACACATAGCTGTCCGAGGGATTTTCCTAATGTACGATCTGACCACCGACCGTTCCTGTGCAACAGACTTCAATGCTTCCTGTTATCTTTATGATCAAAGATAAACTCCTGGTTGGCATTCAGAGTTCTTACCAACCTGGCCCCAAAGTGCCTTTCCAAACTGTGCACATGACTTCCTTCCTCATGATTTACAGTCCAGTCAATCTCAAATGCCTGTTGTTTCTCATCCACAACAAATGGTCAATAAATACTTTTCAAGAAACTATGATGTGCCAGAGACTGTATGAAGTGCTGGGATACAATTACAAAAAATACACACTCTGATGAGAGGGACACACAAAAAGTTGTAAAGGGGGAGGAGCGATGTCTAACATGGTGGCGAGGTAGAAAAGTCAGAGATGTCTCAGAGTAGTGCAACCAGGGGAGAGATGAAGAGGTGTTCTGAGCCAGGTTCCCTCCTTCAATGGAGGTGGGGGAGTTGATGGCTCCATCCTCCAACCAGAGAGACAGAGATAATACTTCACCTCCCATTTCTGCCTTTTCCCTAGCGGGACCCATCCCTAGAATGTACCTCTTGTTATCTTTTACCGGGCCCCCACCCACAAATTTTCTCTATCATTAGCGACTACCTCTCAACAGAATGGCAGCTCCTTGAGACCATGATCCCCAGCACCTATCAAATGTGGTATATATTAAGTGCTTAATAAATGCTTGGTGACTGATGAAGCCATTTCTTCATCTATTAAATGGGAAATCACTGCTTGCATTATCTCAACAAGGGAGTTATGAGAGAAGGGCTTTACTTGAAAGAGCTATGGGAAAATAAATATCACATCCTTCACCCAATGGCAGCACCAGTCAGATCTATACCAAATTCTCCAGAAAGATGTAACACAAAAAATGGCAAACCACTCCAGTATCTTTGTCAAGAAAACTCCAAATGGGGTCATGAAGAGTCAGACACGACTGAAAAACGACTAAGAAAATGCAAACTTTAAAGTCAGTTCCTGATGGTTTTGAGGATCACAGCCTGATTTTTAGAAGTCAGGAAAATGGACACAACCATTCTCATCAGCACATGTGATGTAGAAGTTCAAATGTGGCACCCAGTGTCAGCCAACTCCATTAATTTGGAGACTTTTAGCACTAATGGTGGGGAGGAAACAGAAAATGCTGTTTCATAAAGTGGATTATGATCCAGGTTGACCATTTGAGGATATCAAACTACTAAATCTTTAAGAAAACTGGTTTCATGGTATTTTTATAATTTAATTAGATTTCCTTTCTTCTGAGGACTTTAGCAGGAATTCTAAAAGGAAAATATACTTGAAATAAATGGTGATGAGTTTGTTGCATCACATTGTCAGCTACCTTCTGCCCTCCTACCATAAATGGACACATTTTAAACATTTAGGAGGGACCCAAACCATCTTCCAATGCTCCCATCCTTTTTCAGCCACCAAAGTGAAACACACAGTTGCAATTGCCCCCTCCCCTCCATTCAAGTCATTTTCATAGAATTAAGGATTTAAAGATAGAAGAGACCTCAACAGACAATTTGTCTGAGACCTTTAATTATACAAATGATCAAACTGAGGCCCAGGGAGATGACCCAATTTGCTCATGGTCACACAGGTGGCGAGCCTCAGAAGTGGGATTTGAACTCAGGTTTGACTGACTAGCCTCCTCTCCTCATATCATGCAGAGCCCTCATATCAAGGCATGTTTGATTTACATATCTGGAAACTGTCCTGCTTTTCCAGATTTCCATCAAGTGCATGGTTCCTGAAGGCTAACAACTGAAATGCTAATTGCAATGAAGGCAGACACTGAACTTTCTGAGGCCAAGTGAGTCAGCAAGTAAATGAGGTAATACTTTCAGACTTTGACTTACCAGCATGGATTTAGAGCAGACGGGGCAAACATCTGGGACATCTGGACTTCCACAGGGGAACCAACTTCTACGAAAACAAAGCTGGGGCACCAAGATGGAGACTTGAGGCTTAATTTGGCCTAGGTTCATTTTCAGAGGACAAAGGATGTAGCTGAGCATGGCTCCCTCTCTTTAACTCTCAAAAAAATGATGACTTTGTAAATGCCTTGAGCTTTCAGAGCGAGGCGATGGGGACCACAATTCAGCAGACCCTGGGTTTAGAGCAGGAAGGAAGCTCAGACACCACCTGGTACAACCCCCTCATTTTATAGATGAGGAACTGAGGCCCAGGGAGCCTGAAGGCACACTATCAGAAGGGTCAAGGATAGAGTGGGACGGACAGTAACCATTCTCCACTGGCCATCTTTGCCATATGCACTGATGGAGGGGCTAAATGCATTCTAGAAGAGACTTAGGTTTTGAAACAATGAGATTGACTCATGTTAAGTCAGGAATTTGGCAGACATTCATTGGTGACACCAGAGGCTGCAGAAGCACTGTTTTTAGATATAATGGCCAATGATTCCCATGTTGGGCCTGGGAGATACTTGGGAGCAGGGCCTGTCTTTTGACTCTTTCGGTATCCTCAGAATGTGGTGCAGTCCTTGACCCACAGTAGGCACTTAATGTTTACTAAGTTGCTGTCACTAAGTCTTGTTCTTCCCTCCACAAGGCTGCCCGTGCTTCTTTCCTCTCCACTTACACAGCCAGCAGCCCAGTTCAAGCCCAGCTCTTCCTCCCCGCAGACCTCTGCAGTAGCCTCCTAACTGATCTCCTTCCTCGCCAGCCTGTCCTCCACACATCTTGCAGACCGTCTTCCTAATGTGCAGGGATGATCGTATCACTCCTATGCTTCAGTTTTCAATGGCTGCCCATTGCTAACAGGGCAATCCGAGGCCTTCCACCACCTAGATCCAGCCTATCTTTCCAAACTTATTTTACACTGCTCCCTTTTTTGTCTGCTAGGCTCAAGGCAAAGTGGACTGTCAGCCCTCACTATCCCTAACTCCTTTAGGAAGGGCTATGTAGAACGGACACTTACCTTTGGCCTACGAAACCATCTTCTTGATTATCTCCCAACAACCAAATAAGGACAGAATTATTTTTATCATGATCAACAATTATGAGAGGAGAGACAATTTCCTTGAGGGGAGGCAGTGTGATTTAGTGGGAAAGAGGCCAACTTCAATCAGAAAAACCTGGGTTCATGTCTCACCTGTGACACATCTTTCTCAACACCACCCCTGCCCTCCCTTCATCTCCATCAGAGGACTTTATCTGTACAGTAACTGCAGAAGATGGCATTCTGAGTGAGGTTCATACATTCTTTAGCAAAGATACTGAGAACTTTTATGTTTTCCAATTATTAATAAACTTACTGCTTTAGATAACCTTTGGACATTCTTTTGGCCTTACATCCACACCAGGTTAGGTAGAATGGAAAAATGGGCCACATTCTCCCATGTAATGGGTACTAAGTGCTCAGTGGACTGATTTAAGCAGACTTGAGGAGTTCATAGTCAAAGGAGAACAACCCAGGCCTGGATAATTACAGCACCACATTCATGATAAGGGCCCTGGAGAGGGCCAGAACAAAGTGCTGGGTTGGGTCCAAGAAAGAAAGTCTGTGTTGAGGGGAACAAAGAGATGCCATTTTCACTGCAGTACTTCCCGATTCCTGCCTAGCCAGGAGGGATCTCCAGCCTGAGCTAACCTTGGCCAGCCACAACTGTGGTGGATTCCGGATTCCTCCGGCACTTACTGTTTCTTTTCCCTAATCACTATGTGTTAGTTTTGTCTGTATCATTATTGTACTTATCTGTAAAGACGGATGCTCCTGGTACAGTGCATGTCTGCCCTCCAAATTCTCCATTTTTTGTGATAACAGGCCCCCTTTACAGTCATGAACATTAAGGACCCGCCCCACCCCTACCACAGAACCTTTTGTTGATGTGGGCTGTATCTACTGGTGTTCAGCACATTAGAAATGAAAACTTCTCAGTATTATCATGAAAGCACTTTGCAGACACCAAAGCTCTCCTTGTTCTCAGAGCACTGTCTGCCCCCATGTGTTTTCAGGGAACATTAATAATGTTAGACAGGATGTTTAAGGTGTCAATACATCAGCAATTATTATATGCACTCAACCAAAAGAAATTTGTTAATACTTTATTAGTGTAATATTTTTCAGCTTTCCTAATGGACAGAACATAATGTAAACCCCAAATAAAAATTTTACTCTTTTTTTTCCAGTTCAATAAATGACTGATACTTTAATTGAAGTCTGTTCTTTGCTGAAGGGGAATAAGTATCGATAGAACAACGAGGCACACAGTTGACAGTGACTGTACAGACGGACGCGCAGGGCGTCTTTACCAGCTCTATCCCTCACATGTGCTCGGCAGAGTCTGCCCTCAGAACACAGCGGCCACTCTCCCCCAAGCGAAATTCATCAATGCAAGAGAATTTTACAAGGAGTATGACATACAAGACTTTTAAAACAAGTCTTTTAAATAAACAGATGCAGCAACAACAGAATGCAAGTTGTTGGGTTAAGAAGACAGTTTAACCTATGTCCCAAAACATTAAAAATTCATTTATTTTACAATTATTCAAATTCACATGCGTTAAATGAAAATATTGCACAAAATTAAATTTTAGATTATGGAATTTAAATAGCTAACTTCTTAAAAAGTTGGTACACATTCTGGTAGCACTTAAAATTAACTGTTTAATCATAGCAAACACCAGCAGCACAAGCTTGAGAACAAACCAACTGAAGTATTTTAAAAACTTTAATGTCCCTTCAAAAGAAAATTAAGGCTAATCAAGTGCATTTTTTGGTCAATGGCACAATTATTTCCGCAACTACTCAGAACACCCAGATACTACAATATGTCTAAGTGCTGTATTCTAATGATACATTTTTCTCCAGGGTAAGAGAACACATAAGTTGGCAGGGAGGATTTTTCTCCACGTTCAATCACGTATAGTCTTAAAACAAAACAGAACGGCAACAACAACGAAAGAAAAAACAAATCAAGAACCTCAAGGAGATGATATTTGACAGCTCTTGCCCAAAGGCAGCCCTGACTTTATAAACCATATTAGGAAATTAACTCTCAGAAGACACAAATCTTCTTTCATATATATATATACATATACACACATATATGTATGTATATACACACACATATACATTTATACACATACACACATATACATATGTATATGTTTATAGATGCACTAATGCAATGCCTTTATGAACGTGGTACACTATACTTGATTTGTGGACTAAAGAACTTAACACCCAGCTGGACCAAGATACTTGAAGATCTCTAGAATTTGAGCATGACCACGGTTCTTTCTGAACTCCAGAACACAGGTCCCTTTAGAGAAGATGCCCCTGCTTTAGCCCAACTATTATCTAACATTCTTGCTCTGAAAATACCACCCATAAATTCTTTAGTAAAAAGTGATTCAATTTATTCAGAAAAAGCTTTTGGTGAGATAGTGCCCAGGTTCTCTTTGGGGGCAGGGATGTTCTATACTGACTTTCTGTATTTTTGGACACCACTTTCTACGGTTTATGGCCTGTCTCTCACACATAGAGAGTTCATCTTTCACATGTACACGCTTGGCTGCTTTGAACAGTCTATCATTTGTACAAAACTAACCTCACTCATATTTTCAAAACTGTCACAATGACAATGGGGAGGAGGGGGCATGAAAGTAATTTTTCTAGTGGCCAAGCTGTTCCTTCCTATGGATGGACACACTTCACCAATCATTATTTTAAAGTCTAGGGAGGAAAACCCATCCATCTTAGGAAAAAACAAATCTACAAGTCCTCAGGATTTCTCCCTTTTAGGGTACTTCATTTATGTAGTTTTGAAGACATGCAACAGATGTTAATTCTCATATACTGCAAGTATGCATGATGACATCAGCAATAAACATGATTACTATGACAAATATTTAAAAGAAAGGCTTCATTGCATTAATAGGCTTAAAATAGATTCCAAGAGAGAAAAAGAAAACCAAGAAGGGGTGTTTTCTGACCCTTAAAGCTCTCAAATAACTGGGCCTTGGATGCCTAGAGCCCTTCTCTTAGCTGGAGATATACACATCCATACATACATATATATTGCTGTCACCTGGGGGCTCCATCCCTGCCAGGATCTTGGCTCAGTGATCTGGTAAAGTAGCTTCATACTCTTCAGCTTGTAGTGTTAAATATTTTTAAAAGAACTTCACCCTCCCCACCCTCAGTTAGTGGGAACATGGCTATCTGCGCAGAAGCGACCCTTGACCCTCATGATGGCTATTCAGAGGTCCCCAAAGAGTGACAGTGCACATTCGCTTCTTCCTAGTATAGAATTATTTCAGGGAATTAAAGGGACAGACTGAGGGATTTCTGTAGAGCTTCTTTAAACTTTACATTACACAAAAAAATAAAAAAAATACTTAAAAAAATATCATAGTTGTGTCTCCATTCTTTATTTTCATCTATGTACATCGTGGTGGATTTAGGAACTTGTCCATTTGCATATGACGAATGACGCTCATTAAAAATCTTTTTTGGTGAGTAGCAAACCTAACAATCTAACTCTGGTTTGGTGAAACTCCAATTGATTACAATGAGAAGAGGATGGAGGGCTTCTGTGTTTCCTTGTCAGGCCCAAGTCTGCAGGGCATTTCTTCCAACAAGCTACAACTGCCATGTCCCTGGGCCAGGCGGCTCTTGGTGCAACCCCGCTGGCCCCTGGAGACACAGGGCCTCCGCGCAGGCTCCCTTCTCTGTCCCAACAGGACCAGTCCATTGGGCTGCCAGAGCTAATGAGGGCCCTTCGAGCGCCTCCTACACATAAAAGGGACATTCTGCTTATTCCACTGAATAACAAATACAACCGGATTCTAATGTTACCCAGTTTTATTTCTTCACATCACAAGAGTATAGTTAATTAGGGTGAAAGAATCAGGTTTCTTAACCGTCAGTCCATGCTTTGGGGAGCACTCTGTTCTGTAACACTGCCTTCATGGCTATGCCTTCCTCGAAGGAATGCTGGTCTAGATCTCAACAGTCCTAATGCAGAACAGAGCGCCCTCCTCCCGAGCCGCCCAATGCACAATCTCCCAGTGCCCAGACAAGAGCCCACTCCTTGTGGTGAGCCCCTCCCATACGTACTCTCTGGCGCAGGGCTGGATGAGGCTTCCTCAGTCAGGAAGAGGCGCTCAGACGCCCGTCTGCCTGTGGCGGTCCTGGTGGGACGATGGGTGAAGATGAGCAGAACCCCAGGTCTCATGGATGTACTAATGGGCTAACGTGTGACACTACAAGACTGGAGCAGACCCCGTGACCAGGAGGGATGTCCCAAAGGCCCTACCCAGCGTCCATCCCAGATAAGCCGACCCTGGCTTCCGCCTACAGGGTCACCTCTTCTGCAGAGAGGGTGGTGGTGCTGTCTGCAGTCTCTGCTTGTACTTTCTCATCTGCTTGGACCGTGAATGCAGTTTGTTGAAGAGATCGTGGAATTTATACTGGGGAAATAAGGTTTCTAGGAAGCCCTCCAAGAAGACATAGACCATTCTTTTATTCAACTGGTTGTGCTGAAACATCTCAAAAACACGCAGAATGCCTTTCCGCGTTGTTTCGGCTCCAATGATGTGCTTCAACTCATCTAAAGAGAGGAAAGAACATTCACTTTGAAAAACCAAAGAAATGAACCTATTTTCTAAGTTGCTCCCAATAAGCTAAGCATGAACACTGCATTCATTCAGGGACTTATACACAGGAGAACTTCCTGATTCTAGGACCTGCACCAGGCACTATGAAGAATGCAGACACACACAGCTGGATCTCAGCCCCAGGATGCTTATGGGCTTGCGTGATAAGACACAAAAGACTATCATCAACCCCGTTGGAGCTAGAAGAGGACCCCAAATGGGGCTACACAAGTTGGGAAGAAGAAAGAACTATCTCCTTGGAGCTGTAGGAAGGCTTCATGGAGGTGAGTCTGACCAGGGCAATTGATTACAATGAGAAGAGGATGGAGGGCTTCTGTGTTTCCTTGTCAGGCCCAAGTCTGCAGGGCATTTCTTCCAACAAGCTACAACTGCCATGTCCCTGGGCCAGGCAGGGAAGAAGGGACAGCTGAAGCAAGTGAAGGTGAGAAGGGCAGACAGGAGGCCCGTTTGAGGAAGCATGACCAAACCCACATGGCTCCAGCACCAGCTTACTGGAGCGGCAATGAGCCTGGAACAGATGCAGGGACCAGACTAAGGAGAGGCCTGGATGGAGCTGTTCGCTCTGCACTACATGGGACAGGCAATGAGAAGCCATGAAAGGATTCTAAGTGAGGGAGTGACATGGAAAAGCTACACTTTGGAAGAGACTGAGGAGCAATCTCCTGAGGTGGGAACTGAAAGCAGAACCTGGGCATGGGGGAGGTCACTCACAGGGAGGCTCAGGAAAGCTAAAGGCAACAGAATGGGCACAGACATGGATGAGCCTGGTGCCCAAAACACTGAGTGTCCAAGGAGGGAGGGAAGGCCCTAGGACATCTAAAAAGGGACAAAGCAGCCCAGCCTGGCACCAACTTAGTGATTCCTAAAGAGGGAGGGAGGAGTCAGTTTCCACAGTCAAATGGAAGATGAAGAGGCTTTGCTCTGCTCTGTTGTGAGGCACAATTCTCCTTGTGACATGTAACTTCCTAGCAAGGAGGACATTAGCTCTCTCGGCTCCAAGGCCCCCCAGACTTTGTCCTCTCAATTCTTCACACAATCACTGTGATGTGGGGATGAATGAAAAATTCTTATCTCCTAGGATTCTTTTGTGGTTTGAAGTTCATAATGAAAATAAAGGCAGCAGTAACATCTATTTGATCATTTTTAAAAGTATGTTGAGAAAAGTATATCTCATACAAAGGTAATCAATGCACTGTTGTAAAAATTTGAAAATAACAGTAGAACTATTATAATCTGTGGTTGTTACATACGAAATACTCTTTTCATTTTAATTTCTACTGGAAAAGGGCACAGGGAAAATTCAGATAAGACTTTCCTGGGACCTCTTGGAGACACTGAGAAATGGCGAGGGGCTAAAGCAAACACTCAAGAGGCGATGGCAAAAAAGTTCATTATTCTGAATGAAAATCTTGTTCGATGATCAAAAGTTACTTGAAACTGAAGTTTTGTGCGTTTCAGGTACAGACAGTAAGAACTCCAGCAGACAGAGGACTGCTGTGCAGAATTCCTTTGGGGATACCTTCTTTAATGAACACACTCACAAATGACTGGCTAGTTGTACACTTCTAAGTACATGGATCTTTTTAAGGAGCTTGAAAGTTTGTTTAATCAAATCAAATATTTTCCTCTTTACCATAAGGATGTCAGGATGAATTCTTCCAATCTTTCTCCCCATCTTGGTTGGTGGACCCTTCCTCCTGGACTGTTACAAGTTCAGGCTGAGTGAAGTCTAAGCCTTATCCCAAGCACGAATCCAGATCTCCCACTGAACTGGGAGACCCCCTGGTCAGTGCTGTCACTGACTGCTCTCTTCAATGCTGTACCCCTACAAAACCAGCCTGGGGTGAGATCCAAAGTAAGAAGGCGCTATTGCACACACCCAGAAGATACCATGCCATCCAGTGGTCCTAAAGGAGCCCACAAAGCTGGCTACTCACCAGGCATTATCTCAAGAAGTTTTGTTTTGCCTGCAACTCGGGTTCTCATCCTGATAGCCTTGTCCCTACACGGCACAGTCTCCGCTAAAATGCCGTTTGGCCAAAAGGCATCTCTATTCAAAAAGAAAGAGAACAAAAATTAATGTCTAAGAACATTGCTAGTTCCCCCAAACTACCCTAAGCCACCTTATAAAATACAAATATTCACACGAGGAGAGACAATCCATTGTCGTATGTGTGTGCATGTACGCGTGTGTGAGCACATGCATTTCAATGTTCCTTGGGCTTCTACCAGACTGGGAGAGAATAGAGTGGGAAGGCAGAGAAGCCTCACAGCATCCCTGTCCTTGAGAGGCTAACAGACAAGCCAACAGGGAACATGGTGGCGTGTGTTCCCTTGTCTATACACCCACCCAAACTTGTATTCATTCATGGCCAAGTGCCAAAAGAGGGGGGTCAGGTCACATGTGGTGTCATTCCCACAGTCTCCATGTGACAATGTGAAGGAAGGGTTTGGTGCAAGAGGGCACAGACTCAGTATGTGCTACCATGAGGTGGAGTCTGAAGATGCCATTCTGCCCTCAACAGGAAGAGGACATCCCACTTCTGGGATGGCCACATTTCATGCCACAAAATCTCTCCCAGCTGGACTAAATTCCCCCAGACCTAAATCTCCCCGGAGATCGGTGCCCTCTTCCCCAACCCTGATCTTTATAATGTGCAGCTGTCAAAGATCATCATTGGAGACCATCTCTCTTCTCCCCTCTCCCTCAAGGATGTGGTACCCAGAACTGCAGATCACCAAACCCAAAGGGACCATCTGATTCAAATTCCTAGCTATACAGATGAGAAGGCTGAGGCCTGGGAAAGTCAAGTGACTTGTTCAAGGCCACAGAACTCTATGGTAGGTGGCAGAATCAAGGACTGGGACCTGAGCCCTTTGGCTTCTCATCCAACACTTTCTCCTGCTTCTGAAAGAAGATCAAGAGAGAGCTCTTCAGTCCCTCCTGTGGAGCCAGTCAAACTCAGGATGCTGCTTCCTGTGGGCTATCTTCAGAGAGAAGTGGGAGACTGCCTCCTTTGCCTAACATTCAAGGCCTTCCCCAGTCAGGCCCCAACCTCCCTTGCCAGCATACTTCACTTTGATCCCTTTTGTGGACTTGATGCCCCAGTCACACCAGACAATTCACTGTCCCAGCAGCTTTCTACCTCTGGGCCTTTATATGCCATCTCCCTTTCCTCAAACACTGCCTTCCCACTTCTTCTACAGGCAGTCCTCTCTCAGCTTCTCAGCTAGAAAGACCCCTTCTACAAATGTCTCAGGCCCTTCTGAGCTTTTTTAGACATTCATCATATTTTAAATTACATTACACTGACTCTTGTCCATGTCTCACAGCCTACCCTGCACCACCAACCCTGAGAGCAAGGTTTGACTGCCATTTTCTATGCCTAGGGAGAGGAAGCTCTATGGCTGAAGCCACTCTGACATGGCCAGGGCCTTATGGGCCCCTATCCTGAAGGGGCTGTGTTCCCCAGCCCCGTGCTATGCACACTTCCTGCTCAGGTTCAGCTCCTTGGAAACTGCAGAGACCAACAGAAAGGGAAGCGTGAGAGGGCAGCGTGATGAAAAGGCAGTTTCTGTGCATTACCTGAAGGGACATACCGGCCCTTCTCAGAATGGACTGGGGAATGGGGAATGCAAAGGAAGACTCAGAGAATTTTCCAAACTCCCAAATTCAAAATGGGAAATTTTCAGCACTCTCTAAGAAAGGGTTTGGCAGTATTTGAGGCTCTGGGAGTTCCAATTGATTAAACATATAGACATAAATACAAATTCAAAACAGGATTCCCAACAAAGCAAGGATTTATTGACTCTTCCATTTGGGATTGTCTATGCCCCTTCTCCATGACTGTGAATAAACAAAAGAATCCTTGGGCGTGTGAAGCAAACCAGAGGCCCAAGCAACCCCCTGTGACCCTGCAAAACCATTTGGCCAATGTTGCCACAATGTTAATCAAGGGTTATTTGGACATTCTTCTTATTGGTTTTAGAGTGGGGGATGCATTTAAGAGAAATGACTGTTCCAGTGTCAAGTCTTAGAATTTTTATGCCTAATGAAAATCAATGTCACGACCAGGGAAAGACCAACACTGGAAGTTAGTTATTAAACTGAAATGATACTCATCCCCCTCCTCTGCCAAAAAAACACTGATAATCCATACCCACAAAACCCAAGGCAAACTTCAACTTTCTGTCCCTGATATTGAAGAATAAGGCCCCTGAAAACAGTTCCTCTGGGAGGAAAGAGAGCTTGACATGGAGTCAGAGGACATGGACAGAAATCCTGGCTCTGACACTTACTAGCTTTGTGACCATGGGCAAGTCGCTGCCTTTTTCCCCCTCTGAGAATCAGTTTCCTCATCTGCAAAATGGGGAGAATAACAACTTGAGCTCCCTAATTCACAAGGCTGTCATAAAGAAGGCATTGAGAAAGAGGAGCTGTGCTGACAACCAGGCTGCATTTTTAATGCCCCAAGATATATCTGAGTGATACCTGAAACGTTTGACAGAATCAGCAACTTGCTCAGGTGAGGTCATCCAATCAACATGGTCAACGATTTTTCTGCAATTAAAAAAATGTAAGTGAGCAATCCCGTAACATAAGCAATCCCATCATCCCATAACTAGCAAGACACCAAGCAGCAGAAGAAACGAGTGGTTTTTCTACGGAGGAAAGAGTCTAAAGTTTGAAGTATCAGCATCTTCCTGGGATGGCAGGAGGAGGTAACCAACAAAACCTGCCCGGGGGGCCCTGGCTGGAGAGCAGTACCTATTGATGGTGTCTCCGTAGGTGGCTCTGATGAGCTGCTGGAGCAGGTTTTTGATGTTCCTTCGCAGCCACTGATTTCTCTCCTTTAAGTCAAAGACTTCATCCATGAGGAGCAGCATGACCCGAAGAGGAATGTTATCATCCACCTGGCAGAAGGAAGGAAAGGAACAGAACTGCTACCTGGTCCAGAAACATTCCGAGTGACTCTGGGGACTCTGTCGCACAGAGCTGCCCCAGTGCGAGGCTGCGCCAGACTGCGCGCTCTCAGCCCAAAGATCACTGCAGCCAGGAAATTACAGGCAGCTTGCTCCTTGGAAGGAGAGCCAGGACAAGTCTGGACAGCAGACTAAAGAGCACGGACATCACCTTGCAGACAAAGGTCTGCACAGTCAAAGACACAGGTTGTCCAATAGCAATGCATGGCTGTGAGAGATGGGACTGTAAGGAAAGCTGAGGGCAGCAGAATCAACACTTTTCAATTGTGGTACTGAAGAAGACTTCTGACAGCCCCTTAGACAGGAAAGAGATCAAAATCAGTCAATGCTTAAAGAAATTAATTCAGACTATTCACTAGGAGGTCAAATACAGAAGCTTAAATATTTTGGCCACATAACAAAAAGATGGCACTCATTGGAAAAAGACCCTGAAGCTGGGAAAGACTGAAGGCAAAGAAGGAGATGGCACAGAATGAGATGGAGAGATAGTGCCATGGAAGAAATGAACATGAGCTTGGACGAACTTTGAGAGATAGTGGAGGACAGAAAGGCCTGGCATGTCCATGGGGTCACATGGGGTTCATGGGGTTCACGGGGTCACAAAGAGTTAGACACGACTAACAACTTAACAACAACAAGGAGAGATCAACTCATGCCACCGCCTGTTTTCTCATAAATAAAATGGGACAACGATACTTGCCTTATTGACCGCACAAGTAGCTGGAAGGAAAGTGCGTATCTTAAAACACCACGTAAATGTGAACTGCCATTCCTGCTGTTATTGTCATTAACTTCCCGTAAGCAGAAACTAACATTATCTTGTAAATTGCAAATCACTCATTTATTTTTAATTCTATAATTAATTCCAAAAAATCAACTACACTAAGAAAATGCACAAACGGCAGTGAAGAGGTTTCTGACCTCTTCCGACAAAATAAAGATGTTGAGGACTAGATAAGCCTTTGGCTAGCCTTTCAGGGGCACGAATAACTTGTGCACAAAGCAAAGGGGAACACAGGCCCCAAGTTCATGATTCATGAACAGAGAATAAATCCCTTAGAGCAAATAAGGTCAGCAACTCTAAGACAAATGACAAAGATGAAACAAAATGAGGCTTGGTAATGTAATCTTTTAGTTTACAAATTTTAAAATGTAGGAAAACTAGAAATGATTCAGCCAGAGTTGTAGAAAACAAGTTAAATGAAGAATTACAGAGAAAAAGGTCTTCCCAAGGTGGTTGTGACAAACAGGAATGTGAGGGAGGGGAGAGCTCGGACTCACAGTGTCCACCAGGAATAACTAGAATCCTTCTGTTAGCCTTAAGGAGAAAAGGTCTTAGCCCTTCTCTTCAGTGAAACAATGTTACAATCCAAACACTGAGGACGCAGGATTCACGAGAAAATGAAAACCTGACTAGTTTCACTGCCTTGCTCACAATCTTGGGTTTTTCTTTTATTTTTTTGAACAAATCTTTGCATCTTCACATTGACTGCAGGTCCCAAGAAAAACCAAGTTTTCTGCTAATTAGGAAAAGATGGCTCTGCTCTGTTTGAATGCATCAGATACACAGGACATCCCTGCAGTCCTCCCTGCAGTCACTCCGAATGCCTAGCTCCCTACCGAGACTCCGCATGCACCTAGTCATGGACAAGGAGTCTCTCCCATGGGGCCGAGGACTTCTTGTGGACCCTTCTTGCCCCTCTCTGTATCCCCATGCTTAGCACAGTGCCTGGCACACAGGAAGCACTTAGTAAGGCTTCTTGACTGCCTAGTGAAGGCTAATATTATTTATCATTAAAATAATTTATGAGGAAAGAGAAATTTAGTTGTAAGCATAAAGACAGCAAAACTCATTTACAAATTTCTTTTTTCAAGTCATTAGCTAAAAACCCTGGGAGGAAGAAGTCACTTACGTTGTCATCGAGCTGGGCAGAGACGCGGCAATGCTCGGGATCAGAATCTGTCTTCTGAATTAAAGGAGGCACCTGAGAGGAACATTAAAAATAAACAGAGGAATATACCAAAGAGCATGATAGAACAAAAACAAACAAACGTGAAGAACGCGATACAGAAACAGAGAATTAAAGAATGTCTTATGGATAGAATATACATTTTTTCTTGTATAACATGGACCCCACTTACAAAAAGATCATTACAAAACCCAGTACTCATCGAACAGAATTTTGAAAATTACTCGTCAACACAAGTGGGAAACAAAAACATTCGTACAGTTTGGCGCACACATCGCTTGGTAACTGAAAAGCTGAGTTCCCAAGCAGTTTTAAAATAGAAGACATAATAATGATGCTTAGATAGTATTTTTTAAACTCATCAGTTAAATGCCCATTAAGAGGTGGCTATGGGGCAGCACAGATGGCTCGATTTTGTTTCCACACACAAGGGTGGGTTGATTGCCTGGTCTAGACCAAACTCTGAGAGATGACATCAGATTTTGAGAGAATGGACTGGAGGAGGGGAAGAAATGGAGAAGTCTAATAGAAATTTAATTAATGATTCAAGACTGGAGATTAGAGAGCAGTCTCTGTGCAGGACTCAGGTGCAAAGAAGTAGTAAATGAAGCCAGAAAAGCAGGTGAGATTATCCAAACAAAGAAGACCTTGAGCAGACCCGGAGGGGATGCAGAGCAATCTGTGTCTCTAAGTCACTAAACAGGAAAGGGAGGAGGAGGTGAAGTCAATTCTACCAATGCACCTTCTTGCATACGCAAGAGAATTTGTCTTCAAGTTATACAGAATCTAATGGGGGACATAAAAAAGCATACCCAAGTCTGAGGCAAGGTAGAAGGTGATAAATGTCAGGAGCAAAGACTACCTGGGTTCATCTCATCTTCTTATGGATGGGTGATGAGCACCCTTCCTTCCAATAAACTAGTCTCATCCCCACCTTCTCAGCTTCCCTAAACCTTTCATAGAGGACCCAAGCCTTTATGTTGGTGTCTTCACAGCCTACAACTATCACGGAAACTTTCAAGGCTGCTGACCTAATATCCTCCCAGCTACCTGAATGGCTCAATACCTTTTCCAATGATATATTTCCTAAATAGCATAGTTTATTTTTCTTATAGGTTCTTAGAATTTAAAGTTAGAAAGGGGCCTTTGTAGGACCACCTACCCCAATTCCACACCTGAAACTCATCCAAGCTAGTAGAACCCACCAAGGCTGATATTCTATCAGCAGAACCCTGGAGAATCTAGCATCACCTCCATGCCCTGATAAGGCAGTAGAGTAGGACTTTGTGGAGGCAAACATTTTAAACAATAATTTATTAATAATAAATCAAATTCAAATGTGGAAACTGGAAATGCATTCAGACAGCTCATTCCATGAACTCAGACTAATGATGTGCCTCAGTTTCATGGGACTGACAAACTGGGAAACACATTTATAGTAAGAATGCAGCAATCGGCTCTTTTGCCAAATGCTAGTCAGCCTGCAACCTAAAATGTGAGAATTTACAGGGATTATGATGATCTGAATGAAGATTAGAATACAACTGTCATAATGGCACTTAATAATTGTACAATTAATTTTGGTAAGTCTATGAGTAAAAAACTGCATAATATAATAGAATGGACTGAAGCAGCCAATTTTACCATTTATAAATATTCTCTTGATAATAAGATGAACAGCAGACTATCACAGTGGGACAGAGTCTAGAAGCCAGCCCCCAAACTCCAAAGGGCTGAGTTCAAGCACCAACTATAAATCCCTCCCAGTAAGTCTCTTCACCCCCTTGCTAGGTAAACAGAATCACTGCTGGTCTCCCCCAGCACAGGTTGTCCTCCACACTAATGAAATCATAGGTCTGGATAAAAAATGTATTAACACTCGTCTTGCTTTTTCACAGAAGAAATTAAAAAGGAAATAAGGAAATGAACCAAATATCTTGCATGAAGGTTATCCAAAAATACTGATTTGAGAATAGCCAACTTTGAGAAATACTGTCCATAAAAGTACTCTTACCTTGAAAAATGACTGCTTTATGTCTTGTCCTAATCTCTCTGACATTTTGCCCATATTGTCTGACATTTTTGTCATGCCCTCTGCCAAGCTATCAGGAAGAGATTTAACCGCATTGGAAACGTTCCTCATAGAATTGCGAAGTGGATTTACAAACGTATCCATCTAAAGAGGGGCAGAGAAGACAACGTAACTTTCTTCTTTCCTGCATTTTCAATGCCAACTAACAAGCCTGGTGAGATACATCACAGTCATTAATTAACTTCCCACAGCTTCCCGCTGCAAACATATGCTGTGTCAACATTCTGAGATGGGGAATCTTTCCTTGGACTTCAGGATCTATTCTGCTGACATGTACAGGTTGAAAATTGTGAGGACTATCTGGCACAAAGCCAGGCTTTGGCCATTTAATCAAAGAGACTAACATACTTTAGAAGGCCAAAAATTCTGTAATCATTTTCACAAAAGAGATTCAATGTACAACTTATCCTCTGTCAGTTCCTGGAAGAAAACTTAGAAATTATAACTGAAGATGATGAAGAAATTAACATTCACCTTGATGACACAATGAAAAATGAACAAATAGGACCTGGAGCGGACAAACACAGGAAGTACACGTTTATCTGAAATTAAAATAGAAGGCTCCAAAAATAAAGAATGGCTTTGGAAACTAGTCAAGGCTGTAGCACCAAGTCTGTTTGGATTCCTGTCCACCCTTCCCCTTGGGCAGCTCTTGTCCTACACGGACAATCTCATTTTTCAGAAAGTAAAGAAAACAAAAAGGAAACTCTGTGTGGTCTACACTGGAACCAACTGCTAATAATGGAAGAGGAAGCGGCAAGAAGCTTCCAACTAATAATCACAAAATGAGTGGAGCGGGAATCATCCGAGACACTTGAAGGTTTGTAAAGCACTTTTCAGACATCATGTGATAACCCGGACCTGCCTCCTAAAAAAGGCTTCACGGTCCCCTCTGACCGTGGCCCTCCTGTTCCACCACAGGAATGACAGTGTGCTGGGGGCAAGTTCTTAATACCCTGAGTTTAGTTTTAGGAAAACCTCAGAGCAGCAGAGGGCTCACAAGCCACAGCTAGGTAATTAAAGATTTCACACAAGTACTGAACGCACTGTTTTCTACACTGGCCACTCCTCTGGGAGTCAATGTCTAGGCCTGCAGGCTTCTTCAGGGGTGACATGGGAGTAGGAAGAAGAAGGGCAGCTGCTTTGGGGTCATAAGACCCAATCTTGACTTCCAGCTCTATGGGCAGGCTTTCTCTTGTCCTGAAAGGATTACTCAGACACACAACGAAGAAAACCTTTAGCATCTAGCACAAGCACAGAGCTTGTTTTGCGCACCAAATGATTTCTGCTCCCCTGTGCTGTCTTTAGGTCGATCCTCGCTGTTTTACAAGTCAAGGAGCTCAAGTCTAGTGCTGAAGATCCCCTGAGAGCCAAAAGCAGCTGCTGCCCTGGGAGCTCAGTCCTGCACACAAACAAGCTCAGGACAGGCTGACGTGGAGATCACCACCAGGCAGGAAAGGAGGGCAGGTTGGGCTACCTGCAGAAGGTGAGACCAAAGGCACCCAGGGAAGTCAGGAGGCAGAGAACCAGTGCCAATCCATGAAGCTGGGATGGGATGTCACGAGTGACCAGGGTCACCAGCTCCACACAGATGGGAGGAGGTGCAAAAAGCCTGCAGTGGTTGGAAAGGATTTTAGATGAGAGAGGACTTTAGTTTTGATTTTGGAGGTGACAGGGAGCCACTGGAGTTTACCGAGGAGGGGAATGATGCCATCACACCAGAACTTCTTGGAGAACACTGATAGCGGGGAGGGGACAGAGACCCACCAGCAGGCCACTGGACTGGCCCCGGCTGAGATGATGAGGGGCTGCACCAAACCAGTCAGGTCAGAGGGCCGATAAGGATATCCGGGCTGTGTTCTTCATCAAGCACTGTCAGGTGTCCAAAGAGTAGGAGTCCTAGGCTGCCTGAAGGAGAGTTCTCTTGAGGACACCCCTCGTGGGGCTGGGAGGGGCTTCTCTTCACCTAAACAGAGTGTGGTGAGCAGAAAACCAGAGCAAGTCAGAAGGCCAGTCTTGAGGCTTGGTTTGGTCACTTATTCGCTGTGGGATGCTGGGAAAGTGACTTATAGCTCAGTAAGCTTTAGTCCCCTAATTTTTAAAAGGTGAATTAGTCATCTTTTCTGGGCTGTGGTCACCAAATCTCACCCAATAAAATCTGCCACCCCTTCCAGTTCCTATTGTCAACAATCTGCGACATCTAGACTCCCCTCTTCCCTCCCCTGGTCTTCCACGAAAGGGCTCTCCTGTTGTCCGTTGGGATGCACACTGGGCACTGTAGATCAATGAGAAACCAGGGATCCATCTTCACCCCAGGGCCAGAGCTTCTAGTCTGCTTGCCACTGGGCTGCCCCATGGGCTGATGGTCTCCAGCTGCTCTCACCTCACTTCCACTTGCCAAACAACCTTCCTATTTCCTTGGGCTGCTATGAGTATCACAACTGGCAGCCTGGGGACACAAGGCATTGCTCCCTCCATTTTGTGGTATGGGCCACAGAAAGAAAGAAGCAGGAACTGGAGCAAAAAAAGAGATTTTGTGGGGAGAGCTGGCAGCTGGCAGGGAGTCAACAAGCATTTAGATGGAAAGAGTCAAGCTGTGTAGAACAAACTTCCAAAGACAAGGATGGACCCTGGGGGGTGGCCACAAAGTGCTGTGATGCAAGTCACAACAAGAGGCACATCTCTGCCTTCGATGGGTCATTCAGAGCACTTCACTGGAGAGGGCATCCAGGAATGAGGAAGACAAAGGGAGTCAGTGAGTCCAAGACTGTAGATGTTGCCAAGGGAAGAGACAGGAATGGTGTAGAGAATGACAGGAATTCAGAGTTAGAATTCTGCCAGTTAGAGGAGAGGTGACTGTAGAGGACTAAATCCTGTGATGATGGAGAGACAAGGGAGAGAAAGGGGTGACTGGATATTTTAAACACTGAGGAATGTGGGTTACTGGCAGGAAGGTGGGTCAGTAGTTATTCCCCTAGGCTCAAATGAACTTGGCCCTAGACCCAGAAGCTCCACTCCAACGACTGGCACAGCATGCTCCCTGAGCAATGATTTGTTCCCAAACTGTGGGGCCTATAAGGCCTCTGGCGTCCTGACACACACTGGCTGCCCTACCACAATCTTGCCTTCTGGACACTGGAGGCTCAGGAAGGGTTTGATGGTGGTAGGAAGGGACAGCAACAGTGCCAAAGCCCTGGGGACTGTAGTAGTGCCCTCACATTCAGCACACGTCCAGGAGATGAAGCACTTGGTGCCCAGAAGGAGTGTCTGGAAATACGCATTCCAAGTGTGGATGGCAGCTTGAGCACTGGGTTCTTGGGGATCTGCACAGAATCTGATGGATGTGAGCCCCTCAGCACAGGCACTCTACAGCCTCCCATAATGCAAACCAAAACCAAACACTGTTACGCTCTTCCTCTCTCTACCAGGCACACCTGTCTCCCCAAGCCGTTTCAGACAGGGTCTATGTACTGTGCAGGGTCACTAAAGTCCAAAGGCAAAAGGCCCCTGGAAGCTCTTTCTTAATGGGGCCATGACTGAATATTCAGGTATACCGATACCCCAGATAGAGGAAGCTAAGAACCTGGAGGAAGAAGTAAGCAACAAACCACTCATATCTTCCTGAGGTTGGGCACAATGATGTACACAGGAGGCTGCAGTCTGCTGCCCTCAAAGACCTCCAGGATGCCTTCCCTGACAGAACCACAGAACAACTTCACACACACCGGTCAGGATTGCATGGCCCCTATGGCCTCACCTCACCATCTCTGCTCTGGACAGTTTCCTTTTGAATACTCCTGACCTAATATGAAAGCACCAACTGAAATACGAAAACCAATGGATAAGTGTCACCAACTAAGTGACTCTTGAAGAAGACTGGAAGCCCCTTGAGGGAAGGGATTGTTTTTATCTTCATGTTGCCAGTGCCTCACATACAGTCAGTGTTTAATAAATGTGTTCTATTACTGATCATGCTCATTACCATTATAAGGCAGGCAGTGTAAGTGCTAATAGCCAGGCTTGGGGGTGAGGTGTGTTCAGGGAGGCCCAAGACCTTTGATGTGATGGCTGCCGAGCCCTTTTCAGGCTCTCTACACCTTTGATGTTCACCTGTTCCACCCAACTCTCACCTGTGGCTCCAGGAAGCTGCAGCATGCACAGTGGCCACACCCTGGAAAACTTTCAGCAGACTGGCCAAAACCCACTGGTGAGTTAGGGGGGTGTCTACCCCAAGCATGCGAAGACTTCACCTGGTGGAACGGGCAAATGAGAACAATTTGTTCCAACGGCCATGAAGGCAGCTGAAGTAGGTGATATGGAGCATTTAGAGTTTGGTTAGACACCAAAGACATGAAGGTCATCCACTGCCTCCTGAGCCACGGCCAGCTGTCTTGACTCTGTTCTGCCACTGGATTATGATGACTCTGGAGGAGAGAGCGAGGCTGACGACTTCGTGCAACTCTGCCTCACTTAAATCGAACTTAGGCATGGATCAAAATACATCTCCCATACCATTTTACTATTATACCTCAAAGTCCTGTAGCAACAGGCAAGTGATGAAGCAGCAGGTACAGATACAATGGGAGCTGTAGTCACAACCCTGCACACAGGCGGCCCAGGCTATAGGGTCGTTTCTCACTGGAAACAGCAGTGGGGCTCTGCAGCCCCCTGGGTGTCTGAGCAGCCTTTTAAGAATCGCACTGCTCACCTCCTGGTGTGAGGAAGGGGCTAGACAAGGTGCTCAAACATTGTCTGCTTACCCGACCCTGGCCTGATTACTGCAGCAGGCATCACAACTACTCAGTGCTGATGGAGCCACATTGATTGGTGATAAGGACATGATCCTAGAGAGATGGGCTGAACACTTTCATAGTGTTCTCAATAGACCATCATCAATCAATGCTGAGGCCATTGACTGTTTACCTCAGATTGAAGTCAATCCCTCCTTAGCTGAACTTCCAACTGAAGAAGAGGTTTTGAGGGCCATTAGGCTCCTTTCATGTGCAAAGCACCTGGTGCTGATTCTATTCCAGCTGAGATTTACAAGGTAGGGGGAACCACTGCTCATACAAAAGCTGACTGAAATTTTCCAGGTTATATGGCAAGAAGAGGTTATCGCCCAGGAGTTCCAGGATGCCCCCATCGTCCATCTCCATAAGGGTAAAGGGAATAGATTGTCCTGCAACAATCACAGGGGGATCTCTCTTAGTCATTGCTGGCAAAATTCTTGCTAGAGTCTTCCTTAACAGGCTGATCCTTCACCTGGAAGATGGTCATACACCCAAGAGCCAGTGTGGTTTCAGAAAAGGCCACAGGACAGTCGATATGGTGTTTGCTGCCCAACAAGTCCTGTAGAAATGCTAGGAGCAGAACAGAGGTCTGTACACGTTTGTAGATCTCACCAAGGCCTTTGACACTGTTAGTCATGACAGCTTATGGAAAATTATGTCAAAATTTGGTTGCCCAGAGAAGTTCATCAGTATTGTATGTCAATTCCACGATGGCATGTTTGCCTGCGTTCTGTATAGTGACCAATGCTCTCATGCCTTCCCATGTCACCAGTGGAGTGAAACTGGGCTGTGTGCTTGCTCCCATGCTTTTTAGTGTCATGTTTTCAGTCATGTTGATAAATGCTTTCAATGAGGATGAATATGGCATCGAGGTCAACTACTATACTGATATTAAGTTCTTCAATTTGAAAAGGCTACAAGCCAAGAGCAAAGTGGAGGGAGTGTGGGTGATTTTCTGTTTGTAGATGACTGTGCACTCAGTGCAGCCTCTGAAGCCGAGATGCAACAAAGTATGGATCAATTTTCTGCTGCCTGTGCTAATTTTGGCCTAATAATTAACACCAAGAAAACACAGGTGCTCCATCAGCCACCACCACACCATCCATACGTGGAACTACTGGTTACAGCAAATGGAGAAGTTTGGAATGCTGTGGATAAGTTCACTTACCTTGGTAGTGTACTTTCCAGGGATGTACACATTGACAATGAGGTTGATGCATGCATTGCCAGAGCTAGCTCAGTGTTTGGGAGGCTCTGAAGAAAAGTTTGGGAGAGAAGAGGTATCTGAATACCAAACTGAAGGTCTGCAGAGCCACTGTGCTGACCTCATTGTTGTATGCCTGTGAAACATGGACAGTCTACCAGTTCCATGCCAGAAAACTGCATCGCTTCCATTTGAACTGTCTTAGGAAGATTCTGAGGATCACCTGGCAGGATAAGGTACCAAACAATGAGGTCCTTGCTTGAACTAAACTGCCAAGCATTCAAACTATGCTTCAGAGAGCGCAACTCCAATGGGCTGGTCAGGCTGTTCGAATGTAAAATGTACCCTTACCAAAAAGACTATTTTATGGAGAACTCACATGGGGCAGGTGTCAGAAGAAGTGATACAAGGACACTCTCAAAGTCTCTCTCAAGAACTTTGGAACTGATTGTGTGACATGGGAGACACTGGCACAGGACCGCTCAGCATGGAGTGCCCCCATCAGAAAGGGTGCTATGCTCTATGAGCAAAGCAGAATTGAGACAGAACAAAGGAAACGTAGGATGCGCAAATTTGGAGTATCCTCCCCAAATATTCACACAGACTATCTGCACTCAACCTGTGGTAGAGAATTCTGAGCTCATATTGGTCTGATCAGCCACAGATGGACACCCTTTATCATGGTGATTCATTTTGGTCCTCTTCAAAGACAAAGGGACAACAACCAACCATTAGCCAGGCTGAATGTTTCTTATGTGTCTTTATCATTGCTCTATGAATTGGCATTATGTTTGTTCAGAAAGCATTTTTGTAAATTTTTACCTTGTTTACCCTATAATCTGGGAACCTTTATCAGGCTTCTTCCTCCCCTTTTTAAAAGAAATACTCTTTCCACAGATGGCCTGGGTGGGGGGGCCTCAAACTGTTTACTTGTCCTATCTGCTGCCTTCCATCACTTTTAATTAAGTGGGCTGCTGAAGATGTGGCCACTGCCCTAAGTACCTTCTTCCTGTCACACCTGGACATTTGCAGCCTTAACAGCCTCCTCCTCAATTCTGTGGTTGTTGCATCCCATGTGCAGAAGTTCCCATCTCAAAGCTATCAGTCTCTACTGTTCCCTGGATTAGGTTCCTATCAAGTCCCAATAATATTCTGAAGGTCCCTGGAGATCGCTCATGGAAATCACAGAATGCTTTTGTGTGCTGTTCTTTGGTCAGTTTTGCTTTTTCAGCCAAACCAAACAAAGCTGGGTCAGCGCCTGTAACTGACTTGGGAGGTCCTACACACTCCTGGGAGCCCACCTGTGAGGCCTAAAGACTGCCCATCAGGATGGAGTTTTACTTCAAATGAAACATTCCATGACCAGAGAATGAAGGTGACGGAGAAGCCCCTACACAAGGTCTGGAGACTTTGCTATCTGCATATCAAACCACCAAGAGGCTATTCTAGGACAGTGTCACCATGACTTGGAAGCCATACCTTGCTCTATGCAAAAGAGATGTTAATGATATTAGAGCTAACCAAAGCCTGAAAGACATCACACTTTATTTCAGTTATCCCTAACCTTACTGTGTTGGTAGTGTTTAAATAGGAAACAGTTAAAACACAGGCATCCAATACTCCAGCATTCTCACTCCATCTGGATCTGTTCTATACAGACTGTCCCAAAAGTCTTAGGGCAGTGTTAAGTGACATCACTTTAGTCTCTCCCATGAACCGTCATGACTGTCCCATTCCTATGGTCAACACTGCCTGGGGATACTGTAATGGGGTTGAGGGGCTGACTTTCCTTATGCCAGGGGTCTTGAGCAGGGCTCTCCTGTAATTCAGCACTTCTCAGACTATTTTTCTTTGCTCCGTGTCTGAGTCCTACCCTAATCAAAAGTGATCATATTGTTCTTTTCTGACTGACTTTCCCTCCTGTCCTATTCTAATGCTTCATGGTGTTAGATGACCCAGTAGAATGCAAGCTGTATTAAGTTCCACCAAACTCGAAAGGCTTTTGGATAGATCCTGACCTCATGTGTGTTCTCTGGCTAACTGCTCTCCCCAGCCCCGCTTGGGCTCCTTTCCACCTCTGCTCTTCCTTCTTTTTTGTATTTGTATCCCCTATACTTTGCACAGTGCCGACACACAGTAAGTGCTTCACAATTCCTTACTGTCTACTGACTACGCTGAAGGTGATGGTACATTTTTCAGCTGCCATGACTCCTAAAAACCATCTACTGACCTGTAGAATGGGGGGATCTCAGTTGTTGAAGGCAATGCTCAAACTGATGAAATGGCAGCTGTGTGAAGGAATGCAGCACTTTGGCTTACCATCTTTAGTGACAGAACAAGGAGTATGGAGCAGAGGTGGCACACGGACACTCCCCAAACTCCCCAGATTGAAAAATAAATGGGAAATGTTTAATACAATAAATAGAAATATGACAGAACATAGAGAATGGTAATACATGATTTTCTGAGCCAATTAGTGGCCTACAATCTGACTAGACCAGTAGAGAGCACTGGGAGTCAAGAAGATCCAGATTCAGTTTCGACTTCAGGCATTTATTGTTTGATGCTGGTTAAGTCACTCGACAGCCTCAGTTTCTTTAGCTGTAAAAGCTCTCAGTGGCACCTTTCTCAGGGTTGTTGTGAGTGTCAAATGACAACTGCCTACAAAGCCAGTGGTCAACCTTAAACCCCACTGTGAAGGTCACCTATCACTGGGTATCAGAACAAGAGAAAGTCATGGTCAGTTCAGGCCCCCATTTGGTCCTGAAATCCTCTCTCTATATTCATCTCCCTATTCATGTAATTATTCACCCTTCTGAGTCCTGGAGGTTGGTCATACATGGATCCTGCCCAGTGGATGGAAGTGTGATCTCCTAGATGTGGGGCCTCATCCACATGAGATGGCAAACCACATGAAGCAGAAATAGCTGGTAATCTACATGACCTTAGGTGGTCAGATGGGCTAAGAAGGAGGAAGAAGATATCCAGTGTCTGGTCTATGCACAGTCTGCTCACAATGTCTTTGGAGCATCAAAGAAGGGGGTTAATTAAGATGAAGGGAGGACCACATACATACATATACACAAACATTCATATATGTGTACATACATAGGACAATTCCTAAACGCTTATTAAGCATCTCCCTAAGGAGCTCACCAGAGGCAGATAATCCTGATGTCAACAGGAGAGTGTATGAATCAAATTAGGTAATTTAAATTCTTGTTGAAATAAAGACTGGCTTACAAACTACTAGTTACTTTGAAAACAACATTCAAACAACAAAGGCCTCCTTAAAAGTTCCCCATTTCTGTACAGAGGAATACATCACTTCCAGCCCAGTGTCCTACAGGCTTCTCACCTTACGAGCAAAATCCCCTTTCCCTTTGCTGTAGGCTTTGTTCTCCAGAAAGTCACACACGTAGGGAGCCAAGGCAGGGGAAGCTTTCATCATTTCAGGTGTCAACAATAACTAAAAAAGCAAAATGTTACTTTAAATAAAGAGTTTATAACATTTTTTACAAATCTGACAGCATAACCAACCAGTACTTTTTACAGTATCCTCTAAAAGAACTCATTTTTTTTTTAATGTGGTGAGTTGCTTTTATTCACAAAACACTCAGGGGAGCAGACCTACATCTATATTGATTTTTAAAAGTATTATCCCTTTTTGAAAAGGATCAATGAATAATGTCTTAAATTCTTTTCCATAAAATTATGTTGAAGACAGTATCATAAGTAGATAGGATAATAACTGAATTTGTCATATAAAAAGGAAAAAAGCATCAGTCTGAAAACAAATCATATGACCAAGATGAAAATTAGTGCATTTTTCTTAGGGTTCCTAGAGTTCTCAAACTGATATTCTCATTTAATTCTTATCATTGATCTTGCTCCTTTAATAAAATGGATTATTTAGGAAATGAATACACCAGTGAATCTATTAAATAAATGTTATGAGATAAAAAATATTAAAAGTAGCCATTTTAAAATTACAAATTACTAAAGAATTCACTCACCTACTGGAATAATCAACTTTACCTAACTTTAGAATATATGAATTTGAAAGACTACTCAATCTTATAAATTAGAATAGGAAGTCAGTTGTGCAATATTGGGTAGGCTCTGCTCTTTCCTAGGCAGTGGGGGCATGGTAGTAGAAGAAATCCTGGACCACAGAACCCCTTAACCTGCCCAGAGCTGAGACCACCTAAGACATCCTCAGGAAAGTCTGTCTGATGAGGCAGCAGATACCCATGCTGCACCACAGCTCTCCAAGAATGAGAATTAGTACTTGGGTGTCCCCAAGAGTCAGGACTCTTTCAAGAAAATTCAAAGAGAGTTTTAACATACCCTAAAGGGAGTCATTTCCATTTTGATGATTTTGAGATCTTAGACAAAAGCAATAAAAATCAGAACTGGCCTACAGTCTCTGAGCCTGGAGGCAAATGACAAGCTCTAGACGACAGACTGGAATATGCAGCTCAAAGGCTGTGGTACTGACATTCCTAGAAAGGAAGACGTCCAACTCTTTTTACATTCTATGGAAAGACCCCAAAGCAATGAGATCACAAGTTCTGGACAAGGAAGGGAGAATATGTTCTTAGCTTATTAAAAAGTATCTCCATGTTCCAGTACTAAGGAAGGATGGAGCTTTATAAATTCAAAAAGCTTTAGAGCTGGCCCTACAAAGGCATTCATCTGAAATCTGAGCAAGGAACATGCAGGAAGGTTCTTATAACTGGACATCCTCATCAAGCTTTTCGAGACAAAGAAGCCTTCTCTATATTTTTGCTATGATTTAAAAGACAAGATAAGGTCAACAGCAAACCTCCCCTTACCTGCAAATATGCATTTAGGTCCTTTTTTCGCTTTTCTAAAAAATCTCGATCCATATTGTTAAATGTTTTTTTACCAGGGAGCTTCAATATGCTTGACAGATTCTCAAACTAGAATACAAAATATATTCAACGTTTATCCCTTAAAATTTATTACTTTGCTATAGACAAAAGTAGATAAGAATTTTAGACGTTGCAACAAAGAACCAACTTTCCTAGAGAAACACTCTCCTAGACCCAGGGGACAATGCTGAGACAAAAATAGTGGATCTATTCTGAAGACAGGTGACTGTATCGTAATTAATAATTAAGTTAATTTTTGACTTGGAAATAAATATCCTTCACACGAATAACAATTTATACAAATAACTTCTGAAATATATGCTACTAAATTAGCACAAGGATAGATTTTTACAGAAGTGACTTGGACTTTTACAAGATTTCTATAAAACATGGAAGCAAGGGTGGGTAGGATAGGAAGAATAAAAATCCATGACAGAGTTCTTTAAACACACACACACACACACACACACACACACACACACACACACACACACACACACACACACACCAGAAGGTATGGGAACACTTCCAGGTGGATGGACTAAGGATAATGTAACAAGAAAGAAAGAAAGAGGTAAGAGCTGCTCAAAGTCCCATCACGCTTTTGTTTCCTCACCAAGACCAACTGTCTTGGGACTAGAAAAGACCAAAAGACCAAAAATCTGAGAGCTGATGACCTAGTCAAGCACCCTTGAAGAGCCAAGTTACTTGGCTATGACAACCACACTCTACCACAGCCTAGAGGACCCAAAGCAGACTAGTGGGACTGCTGCAGTGATCGCTGAAAGACTGGGGCAAACATGAGCAATCCTCATTTTCTCAAACCATTGGCCAATACGCATGACTTTCAACTTCTTGAAAAATTTTGGAAAATGTTTCTAGCAGAGTGGTTTATGAACATCTAGAAAAGGAGGAGGCAGTTCCACAGAGCCCACCTGAATTCAACCAGACCAATCATCACCAAACATCTGGAATAGCGGACACTGTGGATGTGGTTTCCAAAGATTTTAGCCAAGTATTGGACAAATTCTTTTGTGCTGTCCTTCTTAAAAAGATGGAGAGCCACGGGGAGGACAAGAAATAATGATACTAATTCAGAAGTGACTGAAGTGGCTGGAGCTGAAGAACAGCCACTACTGTGCCAGGTACACCGAGAGAAGCAGCTTACACTGTAGAGGGCAGAGAAGATGAGCCCACACCCAAGCACACACACACACTAAATAAAAACAGAACAAATGGAAACAAACGCTTCGTCAGGAAGGCAATAAGGGAGGGAGATCAGGATCTGAGGAAAGGGGCCTGTGAGCAGTGGCATCCTAGAGGAAGAGAAGGACTGTGTGACGGGAGATATTCTAGGCCAGGGCTCAACCAGTTTGAAGGAGCTGAAATGGGAAATCACACCATGTGGGGAAAAACCCAAGAAGGCTGGTCTGGCTGATCCCAGAGTACAAGGAGGAAGTAAGGCACCATGAGGCTAGAAAGACAGGCTGAGGCCAGGTTGGGAAGGGTTTTAAAAGCTCAACAGTCAAGTTTATAGTTCACATTTTAGAGGAGGCCAATAAGCCAATAAATTTACTAAGCAACACCATCAGAACTGAGATGAAGGAAAACCACTGAGGGAGTAGTATGGATGATGCACTGGAATGGGGAGAGAACAGGGACAAGGGAGGTCATTGTAATAATTTAGGCAAAAGGTGATTACAGACCGAATCACGGCAGCGGCTTTTTGAGTAGTGATAACTGTCTAATAGGCAGCTGGAGTCATGAGACTGAAGGTCCTAACAATCAGTGCTAGCTCAAGAGTTAACAGGGGCCCCTCACAATAGTGGTCTTCAAGCAAAGGCTGGATGACCATCTGCAGGACAATAAAGGGGATTCCTGTTCAGGGGTGAGTCGGATTACAGGCTTTTGAGGTCCCTGTGATTCAGTTACATCTAAGGATGGATCTGATTTCACAGTGAGCAAATGCTATTTCGAGGGATGGGAGAGAGGCACAGGGGGAAAAGTGAAGAACTGGGGGAAAGGCCTGAGGCAAGACGGTCTTCCAAGTAGTGGGTCCATTTATTAATTCTCTGAATGGTTTCTTATTCAAGTAATATGAACTGATTTAATTGCATAGGGCAAATATTCTGAAATAAGTAATGTTAAACAAAATAGAACACATCTCTAATACCTTGAAGGAACAGCTCTAACACTGATACTAAACTGATCAATTCCTAAAGAAGAGAAACAACCTAGATTTTAATGGTATATACATTTTTTATCTCAGAACCCTAAAGTAACATTATTAATAGTTTTCTCTAATGCAGTTGTCTTGAATCTTAGATGCACTTGGGGACTCCGTGAAGAATCACCTCACATGAAAATGAACCTTAAAGCTGAACTACACGTAGAGATGGAGTCACACGGGCTTCATAAGTTTTTGTAATCTAGTAGTTCATGCTCAGGAAATAAGAGGTTTATTCCTCACTGGGCTTTATCAAAATAGTGCAAATGCAAAATAATGCAAAATAATGCAAATGCTAAGGAAAATGATAAATCTTTACTATTTGTGAAATACTAATTTTTAAGATTCTTCATTTGATTATAAATCTGCATGCCAAGCAACAATAATCTCATTAAAGTCACAGAAAACCATTAATATTTCACAAGACACAACCCTATTTAGGTCCTTCTCTGGACTTCTCAAAGAATATGATTCGACCTTTTCAATAGTGAAAACATAAAGAAGTCAAGTTATGCCCAGTTGAACAATGAAGGAAAAACATTTCTATGATGACATTTTTTCGAGGACACTTTTACTGTTTGGCTGCAGACTCAATTCACATACTTCCCCAAATTCCTTCAATGAATTCTCAAATTCTACTATAAAAACCCCTAACAGTCACCATGTTTTCCAGGAACCCAATGATCTTGACTAGCACCATTTCTGGGTCTGAGTGAGGAGAAAAGCAATGAGGGTAATACACAGTAGGCTTTCTTACACTTAGGTTCAGAAGATCTACTTCACCAAGCAAAATGAGGGGGGCACACTTCATGAAGTGGGCAGTATGCTGATGCAAAAAGCCAGTGCCATCCTCATTACTCTAAAGGAGGGAAATCCTGCTGTGCTCTGCTTGGTCAGACCATGTCTGGAAGGGTGTGTTCATTTGGGAAGGCCACCGAGAAGTCAGAGAGACAGCAAAGGGCCCAAGGTCATGTCACAGAAGGACTAGTGAAGGAACTAGGGATATGTAAGCAGAAGTAAAGACTTGGGGGCACATGACAGCTTTCTTCAAGCAATCTGAAAGGCTGTTGTATGAGAGGGAGTAGACGTTTGTTAAGCCCTAAAGGCTAGAATCAGGATCAATGAATCAGTGTTACAAAGAGGAAAATTTAGATGTGATGCCAGAAGAAAGTTCCCTAATGCTGGGGCTACTGAAATGTGGGATGGCCTCCATGTCTGCAGAAAGGGAGGGTTCCCTTTCCTTGGGGGTTTTCTCATAGAGACTGCACAATTGCCTGTCAATTACCTTACTGTGAGAACTGGTCTTGAGTAAGGACTGGACTGGATGGCTGCTAACATTCCCCCAATTTCAAATTCTCTTATTGCTACTCATATATGTTTATTATATGCTACTCATAATACACGTCACAGACATTTTATGCCAAGTTTGTACAATCCAGACTAAATGTTACTCAATCTGCTCTTTTAAATAACTGTTTCAGTTTACAGATAAAACTTTTCATCCACTATTTCCACAGTCAACAATTTCACCCTGATTTGCACACATTTTTAAAATGAAAGTTTTTACGTAGCCAAGTAACTCCATCCTACTGTGGTCCCTTCAAAGGGATTCTGCTGCCTTCGGAACCCCTAGGAAGCCAACACTTATGTCGACAGGTTCTACTTTGTACCCCTGGCAAGATCCCAACTTCTGTCGTTTTTCCTTCTATAATTTTATGGAGGTTAAGACCATGTGACTGCAGGGCAGGCAATCAAAAATAGGCTGTCTAAGAGTATCAAGTACAGTTAACAGCTGGCTAAGCCTTTGACCACACGGATCCTGCACTTCAACTGAAATCCTCCTTTCTCAAGGTCAGTTTTTATTTCTTCAGCTCTGTGACCAATTCAACAAGTAAACTAAATCCCTTCTGCTGATGAGACTTCTGCAGAGCACTCTAGAAAGGAAAAGAAATGGTCAAACAACTGAACTAGTCTGTTTAAACCTATTCAAGCCAATTCAAAAACTTATTACCCTATATCAGTTTCACAGACATTTTTTAGTGCTGGACACACACAAAAAAATGGCATTTCTACCTAGGGAGTATCAAATGAGCGTCTGAACAGTCCACTGCCAGTTGTAGTTGCTAATATTTAGAAAAATAGAATATTTAAATTACCAAATGAAACTATTCCCATAACATTTAAATGTTATTGGTTAGTACATATAATCTAAAAGGCATGTGAAACTAAATTAAAGAAATTTTTTTCTACTTGACCCATGCAGAATATCAGTTTGTCTGTTAATTATTATTAAAATATTCCTTTTTAAAAATGCAGAGACCCAGATCATTAGAAGCTGAGGGCTCTGAGAGTTAAAAGGGCTTGCTCAGAGACTCTAGGACCAAGACCTCAGACACAGGGCCATGCAGCCCTTCACTCAGAGATGGAGAATACAAGGACCGAGAGAGTGGCACCCACTTTGGCCACCACTTTCCTCCAGCATGCACATATGCTCCAAGGAACCAGCCCTTAGAGCTGGTCAACTACAATGGTCAAACGGATGACTCCATACCTGCTCAGTGATCCGCATGTGGAAGTCATGGAAGTCACTGTAACGGCGATAGGTCTTCCAGATCTCATCGCTGCTGGGGCCGCGTCGGTGCACAGTGATGGCATACAAGGCATACGTCTTGCCATGGTCATTACACACGCCTGCCACAGCATAGGGGTCACAGTCAGCACAGACTAGTCATTTAAAACAAAACGAAGAGACACAAAACACACGAAAGAGGAAAACGAAAGGACAAAAAAAAGACAACAAGAAATGAGGAAGAGTCTGAAATGAGAGACTGAGACACAAATGGATGTCAGCAAAGGATCAAATAAAATGGGACAATCAGAAAACTCAGCCCTTGTCACTAATAATTCAACATCATCAGTGTCAAGTTCCAGAGTCCCACACTAGAACAAGGGGTCTCAGATGCCTGGCCAATTGCTTTTCAACCACAATCTCTTCAGCCAAATGGAAGATGAAAGATATGAGAAACTGCTCTATCCCACCCTCTGAAAATGCTGGTGACATCCCTGCACACAAGGTGGCCTTGATGAACGACTGTGGAACTCAATAGAATTGACAGATGCCCTATCCACAGCTGTAGGAAGAAGCACCCTGTTTCTGGTGGAAAGTAGTCGAGGCAGAGTTAGGTCATGGCAGTGTAATAGTAATTTAAAATGGAAAGATCTCTGTCATTAATTAACATCCACATGATCTGCTTGGATCTCCTGGAAGCCTGGGTCACATGTGGTGGGAGGAGCTTGCTGAAGATGCAGAACAGGAAGGGTGGAGCGTAACCGGGAGGAAGTAAGTGGGGTCTGGTCAGGAGGGCAAGAAAGCAGGCAACTGATACATTGTGACAGATGATGGTGAGAAGGCCCTGGCTGAAGGAGGGGGAAGCTTGAGACTGACACATTGTAGCAGTTGATAGTGAGAAGGCCCTGGCTGAAGGAGGGGGAGGCTTGAGACTGACACATTGTAGCAGTTGATAGTGAGAAGGCCCTGGCTGAAGGAGGGGGAGGCTTGAGACTGACACATTGTAGCAGTTGATAGTGAGAAGGCCCTGGCTGAAGGAGGGGGAGGCTTGAGACTGACACATTGTAGCAGTTGATAGTGAGAAGGCCCTCGCTGGGGGAGGGAAGGTTTCAGAATGGCTTTGCCCTCTGCAGTGATCATGTTTATTAACTTCTTGATCACCATGACGGATTTAGCTTTATGGTTCCAGGATTTGACTTTCTATTGTTTAAATAAATGTTTTTCTTCTGCCTTCTATATGGAGACTCATGATATTTTGTAACTGAGAACTACGCTGGCCCATTCATAGTCACCGCCAGTGCTGTGAATATTGCCTTGGCGATACAGGGGGTTGGATGTATTTTTTTTTCAGTGATCCTATTAAACGATGGCTAAGAGTAACCATTTGTCTAAGGATGCCTCCTTATACACTTGTATTCTTACTAATATTGCTGGAGGCAGTATTTCAAATTCAAATAGACATTTCAAATTGGAAAATTGTCACCAATAAATGTTATGGATATACATACAACAACCCATAGTAGGTGAAGATAATGTTTTACATTTAACTGGCGCAACTCACTTGCCACCAGGGCATGACTACGGAAAAAGCCTGTGGAAGGAGAGTCCGTGAAGCTATGTGGTTCATCAGCACTCCTGCTCTTCACAGCTACCTAAAACTAGGTTGACCAAACTACTGGAAATAAATTTCACCTGAATAGCAAACCCTCTATACTCAAATAGAGGGCTTTTTCTTATTAGGATTATATGCCTCTGTCTGAAGAAAGATCAAAAACAATTCTTGAAAAAATGGTTTCCAGCACACGAGGCTATAATTCTAGCTTTTAGCAACATTTAATCCTAAACCCTAAATCTTTCAAAAACATTAAATAATTTGTTTTCCATCAAGAAAGTCATGTTTCATCTACCCTTGTTTTGTGAAACAGGATTTCCCACAGCAAGACCTAGGATGGGAACAATGGGGGTGGAAGGGGAGCTTGGTGGGAGAATTTCAAAATCGGCTTGCTATGAAGGGCCAGATGTTTTGTTACAGAAATCAAAAGGTAAGGAAAGGGAATGAGATTCTAAAGAAAATTATAAAAGAGAGAGATAGGATTGCATTTTTTTTCAAGTTGAAAAGGTAAAGGAACATGAGAACATTATAAAGGGAAATAATTACTGATTACTGGGAATTTGCTGACTGACTGCATGTTAACTGGCCACATATAATGTGTTATCAGGAAACTTATTAAATTAGGTTATAAATTGTCGGGTGGGCAAAACCCATCTGCCATAGAACTGCATAAACTTGATGTGAGGCCAAGTCTCAGCAAACAGCAGGATGAAAGCATGAGCACGAAGGGACCACAAAAGGATGTGTCATTTGGAAAAGTCAAAGTAGTCAGGTGGTCTGGGATTTGTACACTGAGCTTTGAATCTGTCTTTATAATTAAGAGAACTAAATTTGGTGACACTTGTCAGCCACTTGAATAATCTGAACATGAAACATCAACACTTACACTAAATAATCTGACAACTTACAAACATGTACAGCTTAACTGAAATAAAGCAGGAAGCCAGTACCCAGACTGCTTCAGTTACAGAAAGAAACCCCAAGGACTTCAAAAAAACGAAAAAGAAAAATCACCCAAACTAACCAAGTTAAACAGGTGTCCAAAGTGACAACATGATCTGGGTAGAAAAGAATATTATTCACTATAGATGTTGTGTCAAACAGGGACCAGGAGACTCACAGCTGGAAGGCACCTTGAGAATTTAGCCTGACCCCCTGGTTTTGTAGAAAAGAAAGTGAGGCATTACTCGATATGCCATATGGGTAACAAGTACCAAAACAAGGATTTGAACCCAGATCCTAATGGCAAATCTCATGTTCTCCTCAAAATACCGAACTGCCTCCTCTTCGTGACAAATTAATGTCGGAAAGTTTGGAATTCTATTCCAAATTTTTCTTTTTTTTTTTCTTTGGGGGGGTACAGTTCAAGGACAAGAGGGCAGGTGGGAGAACATGAGCAAAAATGCACAAGTTAAAAAAAGAATACAATAAACTCTACACTTCTCAGCTATGCTTAATGGTATGACCACTCAGGGCCTCATTCTACTGTCAGTAACTGCCTAGGGAAAAATGTGACCATGAAATGCTCCCTAAAAGTGATGCTGGCTGCTACAACAGCCCAAAGTGGTTCTCCTCCTTCAGCTCAGCCGTCCAGCCAGGGTCAGCCATGACCCAGGAGGTAAAGCCCAGTGGCTCTAGGGCCTCCTCTGAAAAGACCATGAAAAATGAAGTTCTTGACCACAAAGTCCTTGGTCCAGTCAAACGGCTCCCATCAGCAGTACGTAGGAATGTTGTTCAGGAAGCTGCATGACTAGGGCCCTACCACCCTCACAGGCCCTGGCACCCTTCTGTTGTAACCTTCAGCTGAAGCCCCCTAATGTGCAGGGTGCCTCCACAGTGTCAGCTCTTTAAGGAGGCCCTGGGGCACTGTTCCCTCTGCATCCCCACCACTGAACACCAGACTTCATATAGAAGCAGCACTTGATCAATGTTTTTTCACTCCTTTCTAAGCCTGAATCATGTATCACATGTAACCCTGTTTCTCAGACTTCGCTTGCTCATCTGTGAAATGAAAGGGCTGAGGGATCTCATTAAGGTCCCTTCAAGCTTCCAAGGTCCTGTGAGGGAAAAGCCATGCCAAGTAAATATTTTTTCAAGTGACAGATTCAGAGAAAACCTCAACAGAAATCTTAAACCTCACAAAATGATGTGAAAAAATATGGCTGTTCAGGAAAGACCAAGAAGAAACAAACAGGGGCTCTGCCAGTCTCTCCTGGCTCTGCCAGAGCCTCTCTGGCTCCACTGACCAGCAGAGATGCCAAGGGCTAGGGCCGTCCATTTCTCCCGCCACTGTCTCAATCTGCTGTGTGGAAGCAGTAAGACTAGGACCTCTCAAAGCATGCATGCACAGGTCTGCTGGACTAAGGATATGAGAAGAAAAATGAGATTGCATTTTGTTCTACTGGGGAAAACTGGGATGTCCTGTATGGTTTGAATACTGAATCTTCCAATGCTGAAAGAACAGGTTTGGTTGAGGAAAGGGCCCACATCCTTGAGGCACACCATTCCCAAGAGAACAGAACCAGGCAGAACTTTAACAAACAATACTGAACACAAACAACAGTCTGGACATTGGATGGCTTGGGAAAGAAAAGAATGAGTATGTGCATGATTCTGTGAATAATGAATTAATGACATTTAAAAACTGATACAAAATGCTAAGGAAAAGATAAAGAGGGTGAATGACCACTTCTAAATACCAACATCCTTACCGGTATCAGAAATATAAGCGTGGAGTTGCACTGAGTCGTCAGAAGATACACTTGAAAGGTCATCTAAAGACTGCAAAAAATAAATTTAAAATTAATTTGAGAAGTAAAACTGAGGAACTCTGACTGCCCATGTTTAACAGGTATGATTACACTGAAGTACTTTTATGAGTTTTATAATGAAAACAAGTTGTTGTCAGCTCACTGACTTGAAAGAGATTGCAAAACAATCATGAAAAGTTATAGCAGGTTTAAAGGAATAAGAGTCTGGATGTGCATTTTGCCTAAATAAAAAAAATACTGTCCCCACCCCTGCAATGTTCTCCCTCCCTATCTCCCTTCACATCCCCACTAACATCCCAGCTGCCAGTTATTTGTCTTCTGAATATGTCTGTGCCAGGACCTGAAACACCTTGTTAGCTGATCTTTGATACTGTACCTCAGAAGGGAAGGGAAAATGAGTCAACAGACATTTAGTAAGTGCCTACTATGTGCCAGAGGCACCATGCTAAGTGCTAGGAATACCAAAGAAAGGTAAAAGACAGTCCCTGCCCTCAAGGAGCTCACAGCCCCATGGGGGAAAACAATATGCAAACGTACAGAAAAACTCCATATAGCATAGGTTGAAAATAGCTAAGAGATGAAAGGTCCCAGAATCAGAGGAGTTGGGGAAGGCTTCCTGTAGAAGATGGGCCTTTAGAAAGGACGTGAAAAAAGCCAGGCAGACCAAGAGGAAGACCTGAGAGGGGAGCATTGCAGTATGGGGAAGGACCCAGGATATTTCCCCAGTGACACTGCATGGGCACACACAGCACGGCAGAAGTATGCTTTCCTTCAGGCACTGGACATACGAACACGCTGCTTCAATTCTATTCTGCACATTAAGAGAAAATTTGCAAAATGAAGGGGCAAGAGGGAAGAAAAGAGAGGACTTAGGAATGAGGGCAGTCTGAGTTCATATTTTTTTTAAATATGGAAATATCCACAATATTTTCTTTAACAGGGAAATTCTCATTAAGATTTTTAACAGACAGTGAAAAATGCACGGAATTTGAAAGAATGGTAATTTTCTTAACGTGAGAGCAATTCCTAAGCTTGCTTTGGAGGTTATTTGCTCAGAGAAGAAACAGAAAGGTATTAAGCAAAAATTATGCAGTCACAATTTCAGCCACTTGCAATCTCAAAAGTGTGAAAGTGTGTTGGAAATTTAACATTACATCGTTAGCATCACCCAAAGGAGACTTCTGGTCCCTGGACATGCTGAAGAGCATCCGTTAAAAATCAAATTGTACCATAACTCTGAGACAAGCATTTTTTGCAAAAACCATATCTAATAAAGACTGATTATTATAAAATCAATGTAACAATTTGACATGACTATTACTAGAACCTTCTGGAGTAGGAGAAAACACTTAGAACCTGATCAAGTCCCACAACTGATTCCCTGCACGATGCTGAGCAAGTCTCAGTTTTCCTATCTATAAAACGGGCATGACATCTTTCTCAAAACTATGATATGTGGTAAAGGGTTTTCAGAAGCATAAAATGGAAAATAAATGCAAGAGAGCCAAACCAGGTAACCTATAATGAAGACAGAAATATCTTTTATTTTAAAAAGTATTTGTATGTGAAAAACAGTCCCTTGAGGAAAAGAATGTCCTCTCTTGAACTAATGCCATGTCCTACTATACATCTCTTCCCATCCAATAAGTCACCAGCAAAGGGAAAAAGGGAAACTTCAAGTGTCCTTTAAATATCACCCTTCCCCTCAGTAACAATGTCTACACTGTTAACAGCCTCTGCCTCGGCTCTCAGAGGCTGCTAAAGCAACACGTCGGATTGAGCTTTCTGTAAATCACCAACATAATGAAAAGTAGGGTTTTGAATGACTTACTCTTCTTTTTTTATTTTTTTTTAAGAATTTTCTGTTACAAGAAGATGGATTTTAGGAAGCATATAGGAAAAATTTAGGAGATGGAAAAAATGTCAATAGAAACATTTTTAAGTTGTTTTTAAATCTGCACACAAACATCTGGTGATTATAATGCAGATACCGTAATTAGGCCACAATAAAATGATTTGTAGAACTACAATGGAATCAGACCATGCAGATGGGGGACAGGCAAACAAATATGCTTCTCTTCACTTTTAGGTAACTAAACTAACATAATTCAAGAGGGTTCTCCTATTCGCAGATGCCAAATCAAAGATCTCTATAACTCTGCCACAAAAATCTAAAAATTCAAGTTTAGAACGGAAAATGTCACTCAGGTGAATGTTTAGATCCAGCAAGACTGATTGCTACATGACCTTTAATTGATGCCAAACTGGTGGTCCACACTGTGGAGTGCTGGGATTTTAATCTGTTTTGTTGAACATATGGGACTATTCTTCCATTTGAAACATACATAATACAAGCAAAGATGAAAACTACAATTACGGGCAAGAATGTACAACTCCTGGAATTCCAAAGCAGGGACTGACAAAGCCTTGAGCCTGATTCACTGAAAAGAGTGACAAACATGCCAAGTGGTCCCCCACGAGAGGCCTTGTTCTGATGCTGAGACCATGGGGCCATGTATAACTGGGGCCCAGAAGGAGCACCATTAGAGTAGGAAGTTATTTCAGACTTGGAGCAAAGCCAGACAAAACTCTCCCTGGCATTCTAAAACCTGCACCAGCATGACCAGCTCAAGAGGAGCAAATATGATGAACTGAGGCAAAGTAATAAAACATTCTTCTGGGTTTGGAAAGCCTTTCCTTGGCATACTGATTATCTTTGCAAACACTTCCTCTACATATATCCTTTTAAAAGCAGAGTTGGAAGTGTGATGAGCATCAGGGGCAGGGCTCTGCACTGGCACTCAGGAAAAACACCAAGGAAGTTGCAGAAGCAACCCCTTCACCAAGAGAGAACTAGCACCTTAATTAATGTCTTAATTAGACAAAGCTAAGAAAAGGTGGCAATGCCAGCTAGTGCTACTGAGTCAGAAAGCAAAGAAGGGAAGGATGGATGGAAAGGGAGAGCGTGAGTACCAGTCTCTTTATCAAAATGACTCAGCGCCAACAATACTACCTACACAAGGTTGCAACATGAGCAGGAACATAAAGGAGGCGCTGATTGCCAACTGCCACCTTTCTAGATGATCTGTTATTGAGAAAATCAGTTTCTGGTAGAGAGGCGCTTTACCATTTGTTACATACAGTCCTAAGACAACGAGAGTGGTTAAATAGTCATCATTTCACATCTGAAGATGAACATGTAAAAATGGCCATGACTGTTTATGAAAAAGAACTAAAGATCTAAACATTTTTGAAATTAAGTGCTTTTAATCACAGTTAAGTCATTTTCTTAAAGAAAAAAAAATCTTTTAATTCAAAAGCAAATTTAGCTCAGCATGCATTTTCATGGTGAAAGGGCAGCAGGTCTGGACACAGAAGATTGGGGCTCAAGCCCCACCCTGATGCTTACTAGCTGGGGGACGGACGCTGGGCGAGGTGGCCATATCCCTTCTAACGTATGGGGTTGGCCTAACTGGGCTCTGAGGCCCCTGCCAGTTCTAGATCAAAGATCCTCTGATCCTAGGAAATCTTTCTCATGAATCCACACACAGGAGAGCACTGACCTCAGTACCCAGCTGGTGTTCTGACTGAATGGAGAAAGTATGATGGAAACACACTCAAAAAGAACAAAAACTGGAATCCTTCACACAAAGCAGATCAATGCCCTCAGGTTTTATAGAAACCCACTCAAAATTAGATCTTCCTCATGGTGAAAGTCCCAATTTCACTTCATTTCACTGCTGCCTCTTTCAGCATCTCCTCTCTAGACTCCCAAACCACTTTGGCCACTCTCGGTGACCTTTTTCTTTCCTTCCTCTCATCCAACCTCACCTCATTCTGGAACCAAGAATCAAGATCAAGCCAGTTCTGTCACTGAGCCCAGATATGGTACATACATCTACCCCTCTTTCTTAGGCCCAACTCACTATCCCAAAACTTTCCAGACCCAAGTGCCCTTCCTGGCACCACTCCCTCTGTTTGAGGTCTCCACACTACATTAGAATATAAGTTTTATGAGGACAGGGACTGTGTTTTCTGTATATGAACCCCCAGCGATTGGCACAAAGTAAGCACTTACTAAATTCTTTTTCTCTCATTCATGTATTCACTCATTTTGATTTGTAATTCACAAAGACTAAAATTTTTCAAAAATTCAATAATCATTTAGTATAATAAGAAGTATCTGGAGTGTACCATTTGATCATATGGAGCAAAATGATATATTTGTCTGAAACTTGCATTAAAACTTTTAAGGTTACTAGACTATTTAAAGGACCCATCATACTCACCAAATTTATGCTCCCTGTAGGGGACCTATTAAAAGATTCTGTGGGAAAAAAAATATACCTCGAATTAGAATGCAGAAAATGCTTTCTAAACAGTGGTTTCATCTAAGGTTCATGCATTAGGTATAAAATTCGTATCAGCTGAAACATGACAAAACATTAAAGAAAAACGAACTCATGGCAAACACTCAAACTCTACGTCGTTCAGTCTCCAAGGCCTGCTAACCCAACATTTCCAAGAAAATGTGTGTGCAGTTGCAGAAAACAAAGGGCAGGGTGTTTGGGCACGGGAGGGTGCTTGGTCTGTGATGGACACATGTTGAAGGCCACGGAGGCAAATGATTTCTGCTGGCATTTTGGCATCATCAGGTTAAGAAAAAGCACAAGGAACTTTCATGGTAGGGTGAGAACAGAGTGATTGCTAATCTAGAAGGTGTACAGACCACGCCTCCCACATGAAGGCCTTCCTGATCCCCACCACTGCTGGGGCCTTCTCTCTCTACATTCTTCATATTTATTCTCATGTGTGTGTGTGTGTGTGTGTACACATATGTATTTCTTCCTCCATTCCCCTCCTACCTGAAGAACTGGTGTCTTCCATTTGTACATTTTTGAAATTAAACGGGCTAAAAATATTTCAAATGTTATCCCTATGAGGTTACTCAGATTAAAAATTAACATGTAAAATTATTTTTTCATTCTCATTTCAAGAACTATAATTTAAATGGTTAAATAATCAAATGAGTTAGAATATGTTCATTGGGCATGTTAAAACAATCACCCTAAACAAAGATACAAAAAAACTGAAGTTTTTTTCTTCTCCCCTCTTTCCCCACTGCTTCCTCCAAACTGAAAGGTCATTAGTGTTTGTTTCCCTCCTGGAGAGGCAGCAGAGCCTCCAAGATTCCAGCCCCTAAACTCTGGAGTTGGCTCATTTCCTCAGGGACTTTCTCATCACAGCCTCCCCTTCCTAATTAAGACTTCTGTTAGTGAAAGCAACACAAGAAAGTTTCAGTCAGAGTCTCACAACAGAGAAGTTCATTTCTTAGTTCATATAATGCTTCCAACATAAAGCAATTGTACAGCTCATGATTCAAACAGTTTTTATTCCTTCTTGTCTTTTAAAAAAAAAAAACCTTTTGAAAAGAAAGGCATACTTATTCCCAGTAAGCTTCAGAAACTTATGAATTATAAATTAAGTTTTGACCCAAACCCCAGAAATAAGAGCCAAAGACAATAAAAACAGTTTGAGTTCATGTAAGCAGCGTCTAGACTAGTCCAGAGTTAATCAAGAAAGTGCTAAATCTCTCTACCAAGATGAAGCCAAAAGGGGACTTGTTTCATGTGGTCAGAAGGAATAGAAAAAAGTTAAATTCAACAAAACCAAGGGAAAGAAAACTTAGGGAGCTCAAAACCCCTTTCAAGTCATCTGCTTTCCAACCAGACTGACCCAAGGATGAAAGAAGAGGCTCTGAAAGGAAAATCCCACAGTCACTTGGTCTACCCCAAATAGCCCTAACTCCATGGCCTCAGCCGGAACAGTCAGCAGAGGGCACAGCACATGTCCAGATTGACACTGATAGTGGGGCTCTTTACGCCCCGCATATCAAAGGCTTTGTCTTTCCCACTAGTTTCTAGACTGGCTTAACATATCTTTTAATGTATCCACATGCTTGTCAATGAACAAGGGACAAAAAATGCTAGGAAGCCCAGTGTAAAATCCCTGAAAAATAAGTTTACAAGTCTACAATGATGACCACTGCAAAAAAGACCCACTTCTGAAGCCAACAGAAAGAAAGTTCAGTCTCCTCCAAGCCCTAGCAATGGCCAGCAGCAAGACTCCCACGCCCAAGGCCAACCAACGAACCCATGAGGCAATGACTAAGTTGGACTAACGCGATAAAAATTAGGAAATCATATAGTTGAAGGCACCAGGAACCTCAGAGCATTGCCCTTGATTAGTCATCCCCAAATGGCCCTGGTCCATTTGCTGACTCTGTGGCAGAAGGAGCTGCAGTTCCCTCGAAACCAAGCCCATGACCAACAGACTTCAGTATTTCAAGTAATGCCTGAGTTAAAGCAGTTGCTTTTGACTCAAATAACCCACTTTTATTAGGTAGAGGAAGCCCAACTGGCTGGAAGGTCAACAGCCAAGACTGTGGCCGCTGTCCCCAGAGCTCAGCTCCAAGGCCATTTCACAGGTGGCATCTTTACTCTGTGTCAATCAGAATTATGTATTAACTTAAAAATATAGTAATAAATGCCATGGTGGGGCAGGGAGAGTCAAAACAGGCATTCTGGCAGCTAAACATCATGAGACAGAAGCAGCAGGGTGGCACAGTAGATAGAGTGCTGGACCTGGAGTCAAGAAGACCTGAGTTCAAATACAGCCTTAGACAATGACTAGCTGTGGGACCCTGGCCAAGTTATTTAACTTTTGCCTGCCTCAGTTTCCTCACCTGTAAAATGGAGATAATTACAGTACTTACTTTCCAGGGTTATTATGAGGATCTAATGAAATAATATTTGTAAAACACTTTACAATGGGATTCAACAATCCTGTTTACTCTCTCTTGGATTCCTAATAACTAACAGTTGCTTTTCTTAAAACCAAAATCAAATATTTCATTTTCTTAAATATACCCAATGTTACATATGAATGATGCAAGGCTTCAAATTTTAATTTCACAGGAACTCAGGAAGGTCATTTTTAATATCATCCCTCTGAATTACACTGTGCAAGTATAGGGCACCTGTGACTTCACTGCACAGAAGTGCTTCCTTTTCCTAATGTAAACTATCGGCTTCTCTGCCACAGAGAGCCTTCAGAGACTTGGTAGGGGCCACTGAACTGTGCGTAAGGATTCCTGGGGGTGCACGTTGATTTAATTTTAAAATGGAATGTTATCTATGCTTTATTACCTTTTTATTTATTTTGTTAAATGTTTTCCAATGATATTTTGATCTGATTCAGGCTATACTCAGGACAGCGACAGGCTGCACCTTGCATACCTCTAGTCTAATGCACATAGAGAAGACACCTGCCAGTCTATGTCACAGATGATACTGGTACTGAAGGCTTCCTGAGTTTGAGGTCAGGCCTCTCCCCACTACTCCACATAGCCTTACATTGTGTTTTTCTAGAAAAATCCATGAATTTTCAAGAACTTCATAAAAAGTACTCCAGGAAAGGCAGAATTTGAGCTGCTAATTAAAAGCCCAAAGCTTTAGAATAAATCAGTGATAAGTCAACATCAGAATTCAAATCTAGTCTAATAGATAAATTCCTCAGAACATTACTTGAAAGTAGCATCATTAACAAAACATTCTCTTCCCTCTTCATGGAGAAAAGGAAGGCATTCATTTGAATTAGTGACAAGCCCCAGTGACAGCATACACATTGCTGTGGCTTTTAAGGGGTTTATCCCACCTCCTGGTGGGCCTGGCCAATGAGATTCTTGAGGTGTTCACTTTTAAATCGAATATCCAACAGGAAACCAACATTTTCTGCTAGTCCTGTGCACCCTGTGTGTCTCTCTGTCTGGTGAGTCCTGCTCTCCCAGACGGACATGGACCTACAGTCATACAGTCAATGAGGGAATTCAATTGTGCAGCAGATTTCACTATCTGAGAAGTGGTACGATAAAAGCGCCACAAAAAAGCAAAATGAAGATGAACATCCAAGGTGTTGCTGGGCAACCTCTGGCTTCAACCTGTTAAGTCTTTGGTGGGTTCTTTGGTCATTCATTCCCTTGCAAAATGGAAATCAAGCAAGATCAAGCTTGGGGTGCAGTTCACTGAACTGAAGAATCTAGACCAGGAACCTTGAGAAATTTTTCAGATAGAAAACATGAATTACAGTTACATGTGTGTGTGAGTTGTGTGTGTGTGTGTTTTAATGCTAAGATTTAAGATCACTCAATCAATACTGATGAAGCGCCTCCAGGTGTCAGTCACTGGGCTAAATGCCCAGACAGACAGACTCTTCTCAGTATCTCCACTCTGAGATAAGAAGGAGCCTGGGCCAGCAAAGACCACATGCTTTCATGGGTGAGCCCTGGATAGTCAGAACTCCAACCACCACCTCTCTGGAACGATTCCCTCTTCCAAAGCTGATTGCAGCACCCAGCCAATAAAAATTCCTCATTCTCCAGAGAGGAAAGCTGATTCTTCTCAAACAGCACAAAGAAAACGTCAGTTCAAGCACATCACCACTACTTGGCATGGAGGCAAAGCTGTTTTCATACTGGAAAAATGGGGGCCATGTTAATTTGGGACTCACAAGCAATTTCACTCCAAAAAATATTCATTTTAGACCAAGACCATTTCCAACAATATTGCCAATGAACAACAGGTCAGTGGAAAAAATCTGGTGTGGTACACAATAGCCAGGCCACTAAGGAGAGGCCACAGACAGGAGTGAGGGCAGACAGACTCTTGAATGGATCAGGGCTGGACAATTTTTTTAAAAAAATCTTTACTCTGATCACTTTTACTGAAATTACAGAATATTTTTATTCATCCAGGAAAAAAGAACCAGATGTGGAGATTTCTGCAATTAAAATAGGCATATTGAACACCTCCAATTTTAAACCCTGAAAGAGAAATATTTAATAATTTGAATGTTTTTTCTTCTAAGTTTTTCTGGATTAAAACAACAACACTGAATGATGCACTTCTCTCAATCTTCCAAGTAACAAAGACAATACAACAAAAAGTCTCCAGTGCTTTTCACGTTCGTTTTCTCTAATAAGTGACCCCACAGATGAGCCTTCTTGAGGGGCCATGGTGGGGCCAAGGGCATTCTGGAGACCTGGCTCAGCCCCTCCTGTATCCCTCACTGATAAAATGAGAGTTCGAGTGGACACCCATCCCAGCCTGGTTTTGTGCTGCCATGGCTCTCCTCAGAAAGGCCTCCCCAGCCCCTCACAACCAGCTGTGCCCTTGGCTCTTTCCCAGGGGCAGCTCAACCTGCCTTACAATTTCAAACGATCACTTCTTTGTGAATGGCACCTTCTTCTCACACCCAAGTTCTGAGTTCCACATGTCAAAGTGTTTACGCTCTATTTCTCTTGGATCTCCTGGAAAATCAGTCTTTTTAGTCCAGACCCATTACTGCGTCTGTGCAGAGGATTCAGTGTAAACCAACTCCATGCAGACTGGTCAGCCACTCCTCCACGACAGGCCTCCAGAGCTTCATGGGGCCCGCACTCCCTCCCAGGACATGGCCCAGACACTCCAACTTCATGAAAACTCATCATTCTTTTTCTCAGACCCAATGCCCCTCCCAGGTATCTTATTATCTAATTTCCTGACACTAATCTGGTTTACAGTCAATAACTAGAGACACTGCAGTGTACTGGCCTGGAAGAAACCCTCTGCTAGACTGATGGTTAATGGTGTTCCTTAAGCCACAGCAACTCCACCTGAAAAATGGAGGCAATAACCTCGATGGTCTTTCAGGGCCAGACTTTGCCAGACTGAATTTTCTATAATTCTAGGTACTCACTAACTGAAAATGCTTCCTACCACTGCCATCACCTACACCCTAGATCACTGGCACGGCTGATTCCAGGCAAAAGATGGAGGTAACAAGTTGTACCGATTGGAAACTGCTTTGGACTTGGGGTCAGGAAACATGGATTCAAATCCTGACTCTAACATCACCAACTGGATGATGACATCCAAGTCATTTAGCCTCTGTGAGGCCCAACTCCCTTATCTAGCAAACAGTGAGAACAGTAACTGACACCTTCCTCATCCAGGGTCACCCTGGGTCTCCAATGATGCAGGAAGCACTCAGCCATCTCTGATGTGCTCACCACTCATCTGTCTTTGAATGGAAAGATGATGAATGGAAAGAAGACAGATGGACAGACAGATGGATAAATAGATGGGAAAGACAGTGGGAAGATGGAAGTCAGAGTGAGCAGCTGTTATGTGCTAGGCGCTGTGCTACTCTGAGAATAAAAACACAAATACCGACAAAAGTCCTTACCCTCGGGGAGTCTACATCCTAACACCCCTAGAGAAGGTGGCACGCAGGAAGGGTGTGGCCACCACAGGGCAGAGGGAGTGAGGAAGGAGAAGAGAGAAGTCAAGACTCAGTCAAGGTGTGACTGAGGAAAAGCAGGTCTAGGGTCCTGAAAATGGCAGTGCCTCAGAGTGGAAGTTGCTCTGGCTTGGCAAAGCACAGTATGGGCACATAGTAGGTGCTTAATAATTGTTCTTTACTGAGGGCTCAGAAGTTCTCCATTTCCCATCAGTGGCTCTAGTTGGTTTCCACTCCACAGAAAATGATGCCTCAGTATTCCCCCTCCCAGACCCCTCCTCACCTTGATTCTGCCTCTTTGGGTATACTGTCAATGGCAGACAAGGATGTTGGGAAGGTGTGAGGAATGTTCCCCTTTCTTACCAAATCTCCATTGATTCCTGGAGCCCCTAGAGCCTTCTGATGAGGGACTGAACCAAGCCAACCAAGGGGCTGCACTTGCAGACCTTCAGCCTTGTTTACTCTCTGCTCATCAAGAAGGGTCATCATCTAACAGCCTCCACTGGCTTTCACCTTTACCCAACTCCAGCACTCTACTTAAAGAGGAAATGCCTTCTACCCTTCTCACCCTGCTTGAGGAAGCACTATTGCCATTTTATTTCCCCCATAGTAAGGACTAAATAAAGTCTTGTCATTTTGGGAAAGGTCCTGCTGTCCATGGGAGGTCAATCTATCAATAGGCACTATGGCTACTTTGTGCCCCACACTGAAATGAGGTCAATAATCACCAGCATTAAATGTCCAAAGGATTTTAAAAAAAAAAAAAAAAAAAAAAGGAGGGTCAGGAGATCTGGAATCTCACTTTGGTTCTACCACAAACTAACTCTAGGTCCTCTCTGGGTCCCACTTTCCTCATGTGCACAATGAGCACGGCAGACTAGATGGCTTCTGAAGCGAACAGCATAATTTGACATGAGTTGAAAACGTAATTTAAAATTATGAGCACAAAAGACCTTAGAGACTACCTCTGGGATAACTCCGAAATCTGTTACCAGTGGCAAGAAAAACAATACAACAGTTCAAATGTTTGGGGAGAGTCTACTCCAATGATGCAAAACAGTCTCATTTCAAGAGCCTGAGGACCATACCTGAAGAGCTCCAAGGGTTCAATAGTTCACAAAATGCTGACATTTTAATGTGATGCGGACACAATTACACTATTTTTGTAGATTTAAAATAATTTGCAGTTTTAAAGAACGGATTGCTTAAAAAGCTGTTATTTCACTAGAAGAGGAGTCACTGCAAAGAGAATGAGTGTGCCTTACCTCCATCCCCATCATCGGAGCCTCTGAAGCTGGGATCCTTTAACATGTCCAGCTCAGCCAGCATGCGCACATAGAGAACATTCTGTTTAAAGGATGGGTAAAATCTCTCATCTCTCAGCATTAGGTCGTACACCTCGGAGGAAGAGGAAACAGCACCATGAGTGAACATCGCTGGCTCTAAAGGCAGCCTCCTGCTCCACAGGACAGGCTGTACTGTACCAAGGTTATGAGGAATCCATTCTGGTACTTCCAGGCTAGGATGCTAGGGGGGCACCAGACTGCACAGAGCACTGGGCCTGGAGTCAGGAAGGCCTGAGTTCAAATCCAGCCTCACAGTGAGGCTGAGTAGCTGATCCCTTTCCCTCTGTTTACCTCAGTTTCCTCATTTGTAACATGGGGATATTAGCACCTCCCAGGGTTGTTGTGAGGACCGAATGAGACGGCATTTGTAAAGCCCTTTGCACACCTTAAAGTTAATTCAAATGCTAGTTACCAGCATCATCTTCATCACTTTTATTACTGCCCTTCCCAGACAAACTTCCTTCCTTCCTGTTGTTCTTGACACATGGCATTCCATCTGTCATCTCTTCCACACCTGGAATGCATTTCCATCCTCACCAAGACCCCTAAGAATGGGGAGATTCCTTCAAGACTCCACACAAGCACCATCTCTCCAGAGACCTTTCCCAAACCCTCCAGAGAGTACTAGCTCTGGCTAGTACATGTCGTATCTTGTAGAAGGGAAAGAAGCCCCTTTCTGTCTCTTTATCTCTAATAGCCAGGCACACAGGACATCTGCCTGGCCCCTAACAGGTACTTAGGAAAAATGCTTGCTGACTAATACTCTGATAATGAAACTGCTTGCATAAGGTCAAAGTTCCACTTGAAACAGGTTGTATTATGACAGGAGGACAGGTGGTGTCATCAAAAAGCAAAAACCAAGAAGTGCAACATCCAAACGAGAGGGCCTGACCCTGGGCTGACCTGACTAGGACCACGTTCTGTTCCTGGACACTGCTCTTCACCACAGTGTGGCCTGAGTGAGCCTGAAAGTCGGCCCCACCCATGGCAAATTCCTTGTCATTAGTATAACAGTACATTCACCTTACCATTTAAAATGCACAGAATTCCACTCACAACAGGAAAAAAAAAACATGAGAAAGAAAGTGGATGGGAGAGTTCTCATTTCTGTAGATGATACGCATTTATGAAAGTTTTTTTACACTCAGAATTTCTGAAGGTTTCAATCACTTTCTGGAAAACGTAACTATTATATGAAGTACAAGACAATTTTCTCCCTAAGATCCAGTAGTGAAATGTTTTCCAATAATAAAAAGAAAATTTGAAAAACTGAATTTCTTTACAAATACAGGGAAAAATGAGGTAGGGAATGAGTGTTATTAACTGATAAGACTTTAAAAAAAAGAGCAGCAAACAAACCAGTCAGTCCATGTCCTTTAAGACGGGCCCAAGCACTTCATACCAACATTCCTTATTGCTTTGTTTTTCTGTTAAAAAGCAAGAAAAGCCCAGGAGTCCCAAACAGTATCAATAAAAGGCCCGTTCATTCTAAACAAAAGAAAACCATACTTGTTCTGCAATACCTTCCTTTGGATGTCATCAAAAATCTCAGGCGTTGGATCCTCATGGTTCAGTGTGTCCGCTAACTTGGCTACTAAGTAGTCATCGATGTGAACTCTTGGTGACGCCTGTTGGAAACAAAAACAGTCAGACAACACCAAATTCAATAAGGGAGTTCTCATCAAAAGCATCTATACTAAGAGCCCTGGGGGGTGGGGGATCACATGGCTTTTCTTAAAATTCACACACCATCAACCAAAGAGGCCCAAAGAGACCCCCCTGTTCTATTACTCCTCCCCAAGAAACTGTCACCCTAAACAATTATGGCAAGGCCATTCAATGCTAGAAAGACCAGGAAAATCAGATGATACAAAAGATTATAATTTTATTTTGAAATAAAAATCTTCAACCTACTACCTTTATTTTCTGTGTCTTACTGACCAAAAAGGAAACAGCATCAAAATAAAAATGCCCAACTTTTGCAGAAGACCCTTCCTGCTCCCCAGCTGCTAGTGTCTCCCCTCTGAAATTGTAGATTCACTTACGCTATATCTCCTGGGTGTGTACCTGGGTACACTAATAAAACAGAAGCCTTCTGAGGGCAGGGCCTACTCTTGCCACTCATGGTATCCCCAGAACTTAGCCCAGCACATGCCTATGGACCACCTTGAAGGGGCTGTGATCTTTGGTGATTATTAGAGTGAAGACTTTCACTGACAAGAGCACAGATAAACTAAATCACTATTGAGGGACGTAATGTGTAGTTTTGTCATCTTTGCTGCCAACTACTGGTTCCATTCCGCTTTATCAGGAAATACAGAAAAAGGAGTTTGAAATGTCTTTAAATGATTACACCACCTTCAGTCATTTAGTAAGCACTTACTGCATGCCACCAAGTTCTGTGCTGAGTGTTGGGGATGGAAAGAAAGGCTAGACAGTCGCTGCCCTTGAGGCTCAGCTGGAGATCCTGTGCTGGAGGCCCCGCTTGGAGGGGAAGCCAACAGCGTCAGGTCACCCATTTCCCTCTGGGACAACTCTGACTGAAAGAAACTTTCCTTTTTGCCAAGATGAAATCTGCCAGGAGGTAACGACCTCCTCATTCTCCCTGCCAGCATCACATACAAGTTGAACTCATTTGCCATTTCACTTCATAAAGTGTTGGTGGGAAGTAGCAGGAAAATCTCTAGGCAGTTCATGGCTCAGGTTTAACATCTCAGGCCAGGACACCCTCCCCAGTGGTCACCCTGAAAGAGCATCATCACCACCTGGACTGTGCCCTATGAGGTTAATGTGAACCAGTCTCACGGCAATCCCAAATTTAGCTCAAAAGGTTTCAATGATATGGAAAACACAGGACCTGAAAGAGGAGTTGAGGAAATGAAGTCATGTTATTTCTCTTTTTATGCAAAAACTTTCACTGTGACTGGCTCAAGGAAAAAAAATATTCTATTAAATATTTCTCTCTAAATTAAACCCTTTATAAAAATGGAAATTCTGATTAAAATCATTTTTAAAAATAATAACTTAAGACCATTCAAATTTCCAACTGAGTCAAAATTTGTAGAAATTGAGAAAATTCAAGAAATTCTTTAAAAGATTATGAATTAAAAATGTCTATTTTTGAACATTAAAATCAAGCTATGAATGGACAAAAGGAAGAGAGCATCTGAAGGCAAACACCATATTTACTAAGAGTACAGATTTTCGATAATATGTTAAAGAATCAACAAATATTCCAATCTGAAGAAACTAAAATCTCTCTGATGATATTTTCTTAAAAAAACTTCCACCGCTCAGACAGCCCCTGCTGACAAGGGAAAGGTTACATTCCAGGCACGTGAGGACCTTCTGCAACAATTAAGCTGAGCCTCGTCTCTACCTTTTCTGACAGGTACTGCTCATAAATGCCAACGGCAGCAGCTCTCAGGAGGCCTTTGGTCTGGCTGGTCTGGTGTCGCCCATCTCTTTGGCGGCTCAGGAGCACTTCCAACTGCTGCTGGGCTGTGACCCGGTACCCTTCCACTGTCATCCAGAAGAAGAGATGAGCTTGGCCTCCGGTCTGCTGCATGTAATCTAACAGGCAAAAATCCCAGGCTCATTAACTCTGATGTGAGATAAAATCACTTCTTTGGCATCCCATTCCATTAACAGTCACAGAAAACTGCAGATGGAGGAATCTGTTCAAAACCTATGTGAGAGCCTCTTCTGTACCCATGCCCAGGGCCCAAGGACCAAGGATAGTACTTGGTCAAGGCCTTGGCCTCCAGAGAGACTTAAGAGTGGTTACAGAGAGTACAATCGTCAAAGACAGAGCCCTTTGAATAGATGCACATGCTGGCCCCTATCTGCCATGTGAAGGCACAAGATTCTCCTCACAGTTGTACTCCAATGGAGCAGGCGGGCCATGCCAGCCACTGGCTTCCTCATGACTAAACGAGTAGAACTCAGCATTTACAGGAATAGTAAGGAAATGTTCAAGAGAATATGGTAGCAAGAGAAATGGTATCTTTTAGGGACTAGTCATGGTATAATATTAGGATTTCAATTAAGAACTATAAAATAATTTTTATTCATTTTTTAAAATGTAACATTTTCACAACACAGCAGTGCGAAAAGTGTTTTGACAAATTTGTTTTTCACAGTACAAATGCTTTGACCATGAAGATTCCACTCTCAGAAATAATAAAGCATGACAATGTGGACAGTAAGTGAGCATCACAGGTGCCCCATGGGGCAGGAAAGTTATCAATCTGAATTGGGTCAAAAAACCTGTTTACCAGGAGCTCTGGACACTAATGGAAGCCAAGTATCTGTAGCATCTCTAAGGTTTATATTAATTTGAAAATGTATTGAGCTTGGACATCAGCAAGGATTTGAGAATCTGATCCTGAAAATGTGAGACAAACTCAGTAAGTTCTAGCAGGCAACAAGAAGAATCTGGGATACAGTTTCTACTTCTTTACGATCTTAAAAACCAACCTTGTTTTCACTTCAAGCTTGACCTACCCATGAAAAACTGTAGTGCAACATTGTCTACGAGAATGCTGTCCAAGGGGACTGTGCAAAGTTTCCCAAAGTGTGCAGCCAGTTTCACAGTATCTATTTCCTGAAAAGACAAGTGAAAGGTTAAATCACTCTCTCAATACTCCTCTGTCTGAAAATGATCTTGATAAGAAATAACCAAGACCTAAAAGCATTCAGTAGATTCCCTCCTTATACACAAAGGGCATAGATAATCAGCTACAATAAAGGTGGCTCTCTTCAGGGAGATGCTGTTAATGAATGAATCCTCGTAGGTTTTCCTTCGGTGGACGGGTGGCCACAGAAGGACACAGTCATATCCTGTCTGTCACAGCTCACATTTGATAGTGTTCACGCTAGCACAAGCCTCATCATTTCACTGTTCTAAAGGAGATTTTTACTGGTAACAAGCAAAGATGGGAAGACTTGGATTGCCGCCTGCCTCTTAATACTGGCTATAACCCTTTCCCAGGGCCGCACTCACTGGTGGAGGTAACAACCGTACTGACAGTTCCCTATACCAATGAAATCCTAGGTATCATCCATGTTCCTATTCCCATTTCACAGATTAGAAACCTGAGCATGAAATGCCTTGCCCAAGGTCACACAACCAGAAAGAACTGAAGGAAGGGCATTCTGGTGTCATGTTGCTCTAGACACCTTCAGAAACAGGTGTGCTTGCACTGCACTATGTGGCCTATTAAAAAAGCCAATTCAAAGGCGAGTTGGCTCTCTACCATGCCTCATGGCCCATAGATCAGGAATATCTCAGAGGTAACAGAGAATCAAGTCTGTAACAAGATAAACATGCAGAACAATGAAACTTCGACACACGAAGCCACCATGAATCTGCTAGGTAAAACATGAAACACACCAAAACAATCCTTTTGTTGTGAAAACACCCTGCAACCTGACTCCCTGGCTTATAAAACCCAAGCACCAAGGAGCTGGGCCCCTGGGCACAGAGAGCCATGCAGATGGCCTTTCTGTGTGCCCATTTTCTCTTCCATGGAACAAGAAAAAGGAGAGAATCCATTCTAGAAGCGGTCAACACCAATGGCCATCTCTACGACCGCCACCGTCTTCTCTTCTCCCTCTTCTATGCTTCAAGATTGGGCCAGATTAGTTTAGCATCTAATTCATGCAGACACTGAATTAAGGGACATGAAGACCAAACCAATTTTTAAAAGAATTAAGGAAAATTTTAATTTAAACTTATCTCCTCCTTTGTTAGCACCTCTGGTTATTGGATAACTTTTCCTTAAAAAATAAGGGGCAGCCAGGTGGCATAACAGATGGAGCACTGAGCCTAGGGTCAGGAAACCCTGAGTTCAAATCCTGTCTCAGATACTTCTTAGCTGCCATCCTGGCAAGTCACTTAACTGTCTGCCTCAATTTCCTTATCAGTAAAATGATCTGGGGAAGAAAATGGCAAACTCCTCCAGTATCTTTGCCAAGAAAACCCAAAATGGGGTCACAAAGAGTCAGACATGATGCAAACGACGCAACAAAGGATAAAGGGTCAGTCTAGATGTAGTTGTCTTAAATGTCTAGCACCCAGCTTCTTCATGTGCTGTTCACTCCATATGACGAGGTTTCTGATAAATGGGTTTAGGAACATACACTCTCCTGTAAGTTACTCTGCTATCGAGGTCCCTTGCTCGTCAAAATATTTGGGCCAGCTAATTTTGTCACTTTCCAAGGACCTGAATGACTACGGCAGCAGCCTGTGGGCTGGCCTCCTGCTCCCCACTCTGGCCCAATCTCCATTCAACGGGCAAACAGGTCTTCTGAACACTCAGACCATGTCATCCCCAGACCCAATAAGCTTCATGGCCTCAGGATCTAACAGAAAATCTTCCACTTGGTGTCTAAAGCCCTTCTTCACCTGCATCCTCCTCTGTCCTGACTCCCTTCCACATACACTGGTCTTCTGACTCTAGCAGCCCCCCTCATCTTTTCTCCATCCTCATTTCCTCCTCCTGGCTTCCTTTAAGCCTCAGCTAATGTCCCACTTTCTGATCCCCCTTACCACCAGTGCCCTCCCTCTCCTGATTCCCTCCCATTTATCCTGTCAGTATCTTGGTGGTGTGTTTTCTCCCTGATCTGACTGTGAGCTCTTTGAGAGAAGAAGGGATTGTTTACAGCTTTTCTTTATACCCCCAGTGCTTAACATGATGCCTGGCACACAGTAGACAGTAAAGGCTTGCTAACAACTTAAAAATGCACCCCAAACTAAGTTTCAAGGTTCTTTACAAAGGGGACAAAAACTCCACAACTAAACACACTGTGTTCTGAAGCACAATCAAGTGCTAAGGCCCTATCAAGAACCATGCAGGCAACATTTCTAGGTCGAACTTTAGGAAGGCCTCCTCCTGTTGGCATCAAGGCACAAGCAGGCCATGTTACTACTCCTCTCCATTCCAAACATTACAAATTACTGAACATGGAAAGAGTCTGATGATCTGATTCTGGTGTTCATGAATTTAATATAAGGAGCTGTAGTGGCCTTGGCTCCAACTACTTTATAGGGTCCCATGCAATGGTAACTGTTTTGAAGCTAACATTTTCTGGTCTGTAAGGAGTTGCATGATACCACTGATGAGTTGCAGGCACATGCAGAAAATGCTGCATGATACCCTGGGGGAGTCATATTGTCAGTGGGGTGGACATTACTTCTCCTGACACAAAATGCAATCCACCACACCTTCTGAACCTCTAACAACTCTTCACCAAGGTCCCCATCAATTTTCTACAGAACATCTATCTACTCAATGTCCTAGAGAAATGTACTTTGGGTATTAAAATATTAAGAGTCTGACAAACTAAAAAATAAATCAAGCGAAAAAAAGCCACTTGCTTCTGATTAAGGCCAATTTTAGTAGCTTAAGACACTGACAGTGAGAGCAGCCTAGCATACGATAGTTTCTATGAGCTTTACTGTCATTACATCATATTTGGATATTTCGGCCTACACAGGGGCAAGCAAATAAGGGAAAATCTATGTAATTAAAGGTCTTTTGGAAAGTATCAAACCAAATTCAATTTTCCTCCTTCTGGTTTGCAATCAGTCATCTGCCTGATGTTTCAGTTAAATCTAATTATTCATAATTAAATACTAATTCAAAAACACATTACTTACTTTGCCTGACTGCAGCCTCTGTATTCTGGAGTCACATACTTTCTTTACAAATAATAAACTATTAATCTGATTCTTGATAGTGTTGATATCTAAAAGCAAACATAATGAATATACATTAGAGACTAAGTACATGCCATTTATAAATATTTCAAAACGTAAACACTATAATTTAGCAGAAAAAGTTAAAATTTTTTATTTTAATGAAAGGTAAAATTTGAATGACAAAATATGGCATTTTAAACAAATTTATACTTGTTCTGATATCTGTTACCAGTGGGTAACAGTGAAAAGTATTTTCCTCTATTCCAACAGTTCATCTACTTAATTATTATCAAAAAACAAAATGATACATCATGATACATAGCAAGGATCTAACAAATACCATGCATGTCTAATATATGATTATGTAATATATATACTGATGAAGACATTAAAAATTTTAGCAGCATATTAACCCATATCCCACCTACTGCTATGACAAACAAAAATGGCTCATCTTGTGAAGAACAAGAAAAATGGGTACAAACGTAAATAGGGATAACATTCCAGTTTGGCTTCCGCTCTGTATATTCCCACGTGAACAAACCCTCAAGTTTAGGGATTTGGAGCATGTGGGGAGCACATTTACAAACTTTGTTTTGGAAGGAGAGAGCAGCTCCTTTTAGTATTTAGTTAGAAGGGACCACTCCTCCATGGCATATGCACCTGAGTGGGCAATGTGCACTTTTAAGGTACATTTACTTGATGAATTAATGCTAGACGCTAAGTCAGGCCAAAGGGGGCTACAAGAACAGAAAAGTGGGAGATGGCTCCTTTCCTTGAAGGAGGTGACAAGAAGAAATCAGTGCTTGTTCAATGGATGTGCTGTCACTTTCATTAATGTTTCTATCTTTATTAATGAGGTCCCTAGACATTCCCCAGCTGTAAGCTATTTCTTTATTTTTTCCCCAAATTTAAATATCAAAGAGGGCATTTTCCAAATAGGCAAATATCGAAGAGAACTGTATAGGAAACCATGACATACCATTTTATGCTGCTTGTTTTTATAAACATGTATAATAAATTCCATATATTGTATCCAACAAAGCTGTCCTATTTGCTTGTGTTTCTTTCTTACCTTCCTTCTAGCCCAATGGCCTTTTGCTTTTGGGCATCACAACTGCTAGCCCCCTTCTGTGTTGTCTGTGGCTTGGTCATTTAGTCCTGTCCTACTATTTGTGACCCCATGGACCGCAGCACCAGGCCCTTATCTCCAAAGTCTGCCCAAGCTCATGTTCATTGTTTCCATGACACCATCTTTCCATCTCGCCCTCTGCCGTCCCCTTTTCCTTTTGCCTTCAATCTTTCCCAACATAAGGGTCTTTTCCAGTGACTCCCATCTTCTCATTGTGAGCACAAAGTACTTAAGCTTCAGCTTCAGTATTTGACCTTCCAGTGAATAGCCAGAATTCATTTCTTGAAGTTTTGACTGATCTCATCCCCTGGTTGTCCAAGGGACGCTCCAAAGTCTCCAGCACAATTTGAAACCACTGATTCTGTGGCATTCAGCTTTCCATATAGTCCAGCTCTCACAGCAATGATATGCTACTGGAAAAACCACAGCTATGACTATACAGATCTTTGTCAGCAAGGTGGTATTTCTGCTTTTTAGTCTGCTGCCCAGATTTGCCACCACTTTCCTTCCAAGGAGCAAGCATCTTTCAATTCCTGGCTACAATTACCATCTACAGTGATTTCTGAGCCCAAGAATATGAAGTCTGACACAGCCTCCATTTCTTCTTCCTCTATTTTTCAGGAAGTGATGGGACCAAAAGTCATTTCTGATGTTAAACTTCAAGCCAGCTTTCACACTCTCCTTTTTTCACTCTCATCAAGAGCCTTACTTCCTCTTCACTTTGTGCCACCAGAGAGGGGTCATCTGCATATCTGAGCTTTGTTGATATTTCTTCCAGTAACCTTAATCCCAGCTTTTGATTCATCCAGCCTGGCACTGCATATAAGTAAAATAAATAAGGTGGCAATATACAGCCTTGTCATATTCCTTTTCCAATCTTAAACCAATCAGCTGTTCCATGTTTGGTTCTAACAGTTGCTTCCTGACCCATATACAGGTTCCTCAGGAGACAAGTAAGATGATCTGGTCCTCCCATCTCTTTGAGGTCTTGCCACATTTTGTTGTGATTCACATAGGCAAAGGCTTTAGTGTAGTCAACAAAGCAGAAGCAGAATTTTTTTTGGAACTCTCTTGGTTTCTCCATAATCCAGTGAACCTTGGCAATCTGGTCTCTAGTTACTCAGCTCATCAAAAACCAACCTGGTTTTTCTGCTAATCCTTGTTCAGATAATGCTAAAGCCTACCTAATTTGTAAAATCTTAAGTATAAACTTGCTAGAGTACAAAGTGGACACAACTATTCAGTAATTTGAATATTCCTTGGCATTGTCCTTCTTTAGGATTGGGATGTAAAACAGATCTTTTCTCATCCAGTGGCTACTATTGAGATGGTTAGCCCCCGTGAGTCTCCTCAATTGAACTAAGTTAAAATGAATCCACACAGAAATTATGTAGGGTCTGAGGAGCTTGAGTTCATAGCCACTGCCAGGAGGTGAACGACAAGCTCCATCAAAGATCCCCTGGAGACATGGTTAGCCTTTGTATTTGATTAGAGATCTGAAGCCTTGGCACATTGTTTTTCTTTATAATGCTGTTCTTGTAAAAACTTCTCTCGGCTCCATTCACTTCCTGTTGCTATGAGTCACATTCCGTAGGATTTTAAAGTCATCTTACTATTTCTTAGGGAACAATAATATTCCTTTACAATCAATCACATGTGACAATTTGTTCAGTCCTTTTCCAACTGGGGGACACCCTTGGAATTCTAGTTCTTTGCTTTTCTTTTTTTCCCCTAAGTCCTTCTTTCAGGACTAAGAAGTTTGTTTTGCCTGTGACAATTTTTTCTCAACATTATTCTCCCTTTGAACACTCTTTTGTCCTTTCCTGCTTGTTCCTCTGTTGAGTCTGATTCACATATACATTGATGTGTGTGTGTGTGTGTGTGTGTGTGTGTCCAACCCTTCTTTTTTTCAGATAAGAACTTTTTTTTTTAAATCATGGAAACAACTCCTGTGCAGCCATCCCCATCTGGTGTCAGCCACACCAGCCCAGACGAAGCAGCAGGGCTCCTTGACGGACACAGGAGGTGGCATGTGCCAGACAGGTCAAACTCCCACTACTAACTTGACCACCATCTCCCCTCAGATGCTGATGAAGACAGTCCTGAGCCCAGGAACTACAGCAGTAGTAAGACTGAGAGATCAGGACCCTCAGCCGTTGTCCTAGGAAGTCACCCCTGGGAATATGCAGCTTAAAGACTAATGGATCCTGCAGGAGCTGAAGCCCTAGCTACTGAAAACCCAGAAAAGGAAGTTTTGGTCACCAGCATCCCTGGCCATTCATTCATTCATTTCTTCCTAAGACTGAGGTTCATCTTATTTCTATGGATTCAGTTATTTTTTCTATGCTGATAATTCTCAACTCTACTTACTTATCCCTAACCTCTTGGACATCTTGAGCTGGCTGTCCCAAAGACATCTTAAATTCATCATGTCCAAAACTAGTCATAACTCTTCACATCCCAATGACCCCAAACTCCTGGAGTTAACCCAAACCCCACTCAACATCCACTTTCACCAAATTTCTCATTGCCTTCCACCTCAACTCTTCTACCCTAATGTTTCATCTGAAGTCCACCCAGGCCTTCCACTGTGCCCTCTGGAGTGCCTGTTCCATAGGCAATAAATTTTCCTTCATTCCCAATCTGTTCTTCTACTCCTTCAATCTATTAACTCTTACTGAAGCCTGGCTTTTCTCTAATGATACAAACTTCCTGGATACTTTCTCCATTTCAAGTCCACACTGTCCTCCTCTCCTGAATCCCCAGCCCTCTTATTGTATAGCCAATTATGACCAGCTAAGTTTAGCCTTGAATCACTCCTACCATTCATTACCTTTGCTGCTAAATAAAGATGGAGAAAATCATTCAACTGTTCTGACTGCCTGCACTACAAATGTATGCCATGTAGTCTTTCATTTATGCACAAGAGTGAGATTCGTAGGATATCCATTCTGCCTACTTCTTACATCATCTTTCTATACTCTTCTCAGGCATCCCAATTATGAGTAATGTCATCTTTCATTCTCTCCTTCCTCCTTTCTACCTTAATAAATTCTTTTGACATTTTCTTATTTTTTCCCCTTTTTAAAGCCTCAAAAAAGAACCAATTTCTCTTCCCCCCAACGCAGCTTCTGTCTTTGTTATTTACCTCCCTCCATGTCCTTGGAAGACATTATCCTTAGAAGTATTTCTCAAGAAATGTTTCTTTCTTATACTCCAATGAGAATGGCAGCACTGCCTCATCAAACTGTTCCCTTTAATTCTTCTAATGAATGTTCCTTTACAGGTTTCTCTCAAATCTCGTGTTTGTATCTCCAAATTCCGATTGTTCTAGTCTTTTTATTAGAAACAAATACTCAAAAGCCTTCAATTCCATTAAAGGTCCATTGTTTTTCCTGTAGGATTATACTCAGCTTTGCCTCTTAGAAAACTGCATTCCAAGACCTCCTCCTACCGATCACAAAGCTTCCTGACTGCAGCTCACTGGGCTCTGGATTCTTCATAGTTTTTCATTTATAATTTACTGAACTGCAGCTTCCCAGCTTTTTTTTTTTATCATGGTTTTCAGGGAGTCCTACGATTCTTTCCTCTAGAGTTTTTACTTATTTTTTTAAATCTATTGCTTCAGTTCTTCTGAGTATTTATGCAGCGATTGTTTTACCTGCAGTTCCAATTGCAACTATGAGGCCTTTATGAAGGACTTTAACCATCTAGATATCTACAATAATTTTCATATTGGTTAGTCTTTGATTTATTCATTTCTGTAGCTGTAATTTCTGATTTGGGGTTTTGCGCTGGGGTTAAAAGCTGTCGTGCTTCTGGGTGAGGAGATAAGTCCTGATGAGTTTTGTTTTCTCCCTTCCAAGGCTGGATCTCTAAGATGCAGAGATGGGGTTTCAACACCCTCTATGGCATCTCAGATCAGAAAAGAGTCCCTGTATACTTCCATTGTCTCAAGTTGAGTGCTCTAATACCATGTGGGTTGCTGCCAACCATACTTTGGGGTTTCGAAGGTCTCCACTATGGGTTTCTGATGCCACCAGGGAATTTTGATAAGTCTCTGGGGCTTTCTCAGGAGAGCTGTCTGTTGTTGCTACCTTCAGATAGAGCCTTTCAAGCTACACATATCTCTGGTCTTCTGGTCACAGCAGGAGGCTGCCCGTATGAACGATATCCCTCCTTCTATTGCCTGCCAACTGCTGGAGTATAGAAGATGGGGAATAGCTGTTGTTCAGGCAGTCAATGAGACCAGAGCTGGAAGTCTCCCTGTCCCCTTCACCTGTGTGCCCGAGCAGACTGCTGTTGATACCTGAAAGTCCAAGGGTAGCCCCCTGACATTTGCCTTTCCCTGTTCCTCCATGTTACACAAAGAGATATGGAGCCACTGTTGCTTGGAGTTTTAGGGTCATCCCAAAAGTCAAAGAAAGGTTCTATCACTAGCCAGTCTGACTTCCTTCTCCAGATTAATTTGCTTGATAAAGCATGATCTGATACAGTCAAGGAGTTTCACTAGTTAATCACAACAAAGCTGTCTTCTCTATCACAGCACATGTACATGTGGCTGTGGCAGGCAGTACTACGGACTACTGATCATTAATGAACAGGTTCTGGAATATGCCACTGATTTTCACACAAAGAGAAACAGAGGTGTGAGGATGGCTGCATGTACCCAACAACATCCCTAACACTTGGTGTAGGATACTTCCTAAAACAAGTGCATGCTTGATTTTGAAGACAAGAATGATGAGGGAATCCAAAAGTCTAATATTCAGGCACTAGTTTCTCCATACTTACCATCACCCGCGGTATCCAGGGATCGAAGATACTGCAACTCTTCAACAGCCTTATCCCTGACTGCTTCGAGCTCACCCACGTTGTCACTTAATTTAATAATGTTCATAAAGGCCTCATAGTTGCAATTGGAATCACGGATCTATGGGACAAAAATCTGAAAATTTAGGAGGCCAATTCATGAGTTAAGAAAAAATGTGTTTCTATACAAATGCTTAACCTATTCTTCTCCAAATGGACTAAGTTTCATTTTTAATACACCTTGATCAGTCACAAAGAACTTAAAAAAATTATTTGAAATGCACTAAATAAAGAAAAAAAGGAAACTCCAAATATTTTGAATATAGCCAACTCTTCAAGTTAAATAATTTTAGATAATTTTAAGAAAGTGCAACAAAACAGAAAGTCATTTGGGAAATTGGAACGATGATTTTAGCAGTCTTTGGCAAGGATGGCTGGGGGTAAAGAGAATAGAATGTTGGACTTAAGAGTCTAAAAGACCTCAGTTCAAAAGCTGCAGGACCCCTAGCTTGCTGGGTGAGTCTGGCTAAGTCACATCATCTCTGCTTGCCTCTGTTGCCTCCTCTCCCAATTGTGAGAATCCCCCAAGAGCCTGCATGAGAGTGCTATGATTATTCCTGCAGTAGAAGCAGTGGTGATTCACAAACAAACTTGCCTTATGCTAATCTGGTACCACTCCACTGAGTTCCAAAGGCCAAATGAACCCCAAACCCTCTCAGAACTGACATTCATTCTACTGGCCTCACAGAAATCTCAAAACTGTAAGATTCAGCAAGGACAGTGACTAAGACTATCCAAGGCAGCAGCGCCTGGTTTATTGGAGAAGGTCAGAACCCAGGATGGAGGCCTGAACAATCAGAACTATGCCCCTTGGGGACCCCTCTCAAAATGAACACAAATGGCCAGGCCCAAGGGAGGATGGGGAAAACAATGCACCCTCCACCCAGGAGACCACCTGAAAAGCCAGCTAGTCCTCAAGCCTCAGGGCATGTCTGTAAAGGGCAACACCAAACGCAAGAGGGCAGTTTCACTGGATACCATGTGATAGGGATGGGGGTGGGAGGCAATGGCCAATATTATAAGTGAGGAAAAGCGGGAAACAAAGGTTTTGGAGAACAAACAGGAATGTGGAGAACATGTTGAAAGGGGCTTCTAACACCATCCTCATCAAGCACATCCCAACTTGGATTCTTTGAATGGCCAGCCCTTCTAATGTGAATGAGGAGAGGAATGAGTAGCTCTGTGCTCAGTTACTGAATATGTTTGTGAAGAGTCTAACAACACAAGATCACTCTTAGCTCCTCTGTCATGGGTGGGCTGAGCTTGTTCAGGTTACTTATTAGTTCAAACTGAGTGATTCTGTAGTAAGGACAGCTAAACACTTTCCCCAGATATTAAAGTGTTTAAAAAGTTTTCAGTGACAAATATTGAAGCCTCTCTGGTGAGTTTCTTTGTAAATATTTTAAAGAACATTATAATTTTTACCATTACTTATGTATAGTAACAGTGAGTCATGCCACAACAATCTCAGCATTGTTTGAGGGTTTTATTTGTCTTAGAGGAAGAATGTAGAGTCAGTGAAAACAGGTAATAGGAATGCCATGAAAACCTAAGAAAAGGGCATGAGGGAGGGTGAGGCACTCGTCCAGTCTGAATATGAACCAAGACAAACTCTGGAGAAGTACCCATTCCAGACAACCTCAGCAAGGATCCTTGGCTTCTCAGTGGCCTTGCCACTCTATGCCACACTGTGCCCAGCCAGTCATGCGTTCATTATCCCCAAAGCTCTCAGCATGAGGAATGCTCATCCCAGAAATGCCTGTTGGTAAAAAAGGCATGAATGGGCAAAGTCAAGCTCCCTCCTCCTAGCCATCACAAATGGCCTGAAAAATGAAACAGAGGGACCAAGTTTCATGAGCCATTAATCAGCAGGAGTGAAGCAGGGAGGGCAGAGACCCCTGAGGAGCCAATTGGGCAGATGTGATGCCAGGTGCAAGAGGGAGACTTCCCCAAGTATGGGAAAGCACTCTGGAAAGACACAGCACGTGCCATTTCTTACTGGTATACATGTTTCCAATCCAATCTATGGGGACTTTTGCTAGGGTTCTTTCTTGCTTAGGAGTACAGACCTGATTTCAGAATAGAAGGCACAGAAAAAAAATGGCATCCCTTCTGATAATCACCATACCAAGAATGATCGATTATAAGAACATCTTCTCCAGTAAGCGGCGCTGGTGTGGTAAGCTATTTAGTTGCCTATGCTGTTAGTCTTTTCAAGTAACTGTTTCCAGCACACAATATAGACTTCAATGACCCATACCATTATAGGCAATTAGATGACATACAAAATTTGGGTGCTACCATTACTGAGAAATAAATATGGTCACATAGGGTAGAGGAATTAAGCTTTAGGACTGGAAGGTCCTTTCAAGGTAACCTAATGCTGCCACATCACTTTAGAAACAAGTAACAGAGGAATATAGGAGAATCAGTGACTGGCCTAAGATCACCATGAAGGTGAGAGGAAGGAGGAACCTGAATCCAAACTCAGTAACTGCAAGTTCAGCCCACACATTCAACACACAGTAAGGGCCACAGGTCAGACAACCTGGTGCCTTGGCAGTTCCTCAGCAGCTCTCAGAGGCACGCCATCAACTGAAGAAAAGGGGTTGCAATTTGTGCCAGAGGAGCAATGGCCCCAAAAAGTGAATTCAAAGCGTGGGGCAGCCCTTTAGGATGATCTGCTCAGCCCATGAGGAAGGGTTAAGCAGTCCTTCACGCACTGCATGTCCACAACACTCTCTAAGAGGAAAGTCTAACCATCACAACTGACCCAACATGGAAGGACTTGCCTTGAGTGGGAAAACTGAAGAGAAAGGCCTTGTTCAGGGAAGAAAGAGATTACATGAGCTCTGAGGCCCCCCAGTATGTGTAAAATCATTACCAAATCCATACATTTTGGCAGTCACATGTAAAGCTATCATCTTTAAAAAGGCAATTTTTTTGCAGTCTCACTTGTTATGACTAAATCATGTCTATTTAAATAAGCAACCACCAAATTTTGAATTATGTTTTTAACACATTAGGTTGAAGTTTAAAAAAAACTTAAAGCCCTTACCATCCATATGACATACTGATTAATATAATCAGGATCACTGAGTTGATTTATTAATGGAAGAAGAACTCCACGTGCAAGGATTTCCTGAAAACAAACAAACACACATAAATCCCTCCTACTTTTTGTTTGTACAATATATTTATTAACAATTCTTTCTTCCAGGAACTCAAAAACTGCTCCACAAAGGATCAAACACTGTAAAACTTTCAAGTAGTGAGCAAGAAAGGCTTTCAGAAACATTAGCATGGATTCTACCAAGTGACAATCTTGCTTGGATGGGCTCCCCACCAAGCTCCCTGGATGCAAACCCTGCCTCCCAGGAAGACTTTCCTGAACATGTCCTCCCAGCAATGCTTACGGTCTACACCAATGGTTCTCCAAATGTGATCCAGGGAACTCATCAAGGATCCAAGACCTTTCCAGTGGGCTCATGAGGTCAAAATTATTTTCAAGACAGTACTAAAATGTTTTCATATTTAATATAGTAAAAATAGTAGATAAAGCCCATGTTTTTGTATTTAATACAGTAAATATAGTGAATAAAATCCACATGAACAAAAGTTCTTTGGGGAGAAGGCTCAATTTTTTCAAGTACAAAGGGGTCCTCTGCAAAATGCTGGTCTACACCAATCACATGCCACTCTAAATACTGCCTTCTCCTATTTCTCAGTAAGTTCTAGGAGGACAGAGACAACGTCATCACCTCATCTGTGAACTCAGAGCAAAAAGCATGGCCAGCACTCAGAATCAACGGCACTCGGGCCACTAACTGCTAGATGAATGAAAGAAGTAGAAGGAACGAGACTCAGCTTTTCTTCTCCCTCTGTCCAAGTTCTGGAGAGAGGCCCCGAGCCCAACAAAGAGGAACAACACAGTGATGAGGCCTTCACAGACTTCTGTCAGCTCTCTATGAACAGCAGGACACAAAGGACTCCTCATGATCTACTGTGACAGTAAGGTAGAGGAAGAGGAGCTTGGGAGATATTGCCTGTGAAAACCAAGCAAGTAGCAGCACACAAACCCTCATCCTCAGCGTGTGGGAAAGATAAGGACCACCGCAATACCGGTGACAATGGAAACAAATGGGGCCGCGTTCCATTCTGGGCGTCCCCTCTGAGAAAAAATACCATGAAAGAAAAGCTATGCTGAGGAGAGAGGAACTAAAGCAGTGGGGGTGGGAGACAGCAGGTCACAGAAGGATTGGTGGAGGGAGCTGTAGATGCGCAGCTTGGGGAAGACTGTCTTGGAATACCTGCTTGTCTTTAGGGGCAGAACCAGAAACAACACACAAAAATGAGAGATGGGGATGTCAGTCTGCTGTTTGTAAACCGTCCCAACAACGATATCTGTGCTCAGCTGGGCAGAAGCGCCATGGTAGGGGATAGGTGCCCTGTGACCCTTCCCTGGGAGGGAAGAAGCCAGTCACTGCCAACTGGGAAGGGCCTGCATACAGACCCCACAGATGTGCTGCTGTTGGTCACAGTCTCTATGATGGGCTTTTCCCATCATTGTTTCTTTTTCAATTGGCAGGATTTAATCAGAGACAGAGCAAAGAAATGACTGTGAAGACAGATGTTAATAAGGTTTTTTAAAAAGCAAAGGCTGGAGGACTCCTTATCAGGAAGCTCTAAGGGGATATTCCTTAGTCTCAAGGGCTGGGTTGCTAGAGCATCACCCCCTCAAGGGCTGAGATGGCTTCCTTGCACACAGCAAGCACTTAATAAATGCTTACTGATCAACTAACTGAAAGTGGGCTCAAAATCTCTGGCTTAGTCTTTTTTCTGTTCCGTAGGCTCATTTCCTAAATGTATTAGATGTCAGGAGCGTCTTCGAAGTTTGTGTGAAGTAAAGGCCTCAGGTGTTTTCCCTGGACTTTACACCAACGCCTCCAGGCACAGCCAAAGAAAAGTGGACATCTATTTCTGGATTTTCCTGAGCCTCCAGAGTCAAAGTTGGCCACTCTCTCCAATTACACCTAGGGGAGTTAACAGAACTTGAGGATAAGCGGTAGAGGCCCCAAGCAGAGGCTGACTCTCATTCTTAAGGGCCTGGGTCTTCCAATACCTTCTTGCAATGACTCTGTCCCCTTCATCTTCCCCTCATCCCCCACTATATCTACCTCGCTATTTTCATTCTCCAGTGGAAGAGGAGGAAAACTTGGGGGACCATCTGGGTCTGAAGCATCACTAGCTCTCCTTTCTTTACACTCTAAGAAAGAGTCTTAAGTCTCCTTACTACACATAGAAGAGTTCACTCAATATTACAGAAGAGGTCACTAAGACTACGCCACAGCAGCGAGGTAACTTAGCACAGCAACTTTCCTTCAGACATGGAGTCATCCTCAATGGGAGAAACCTCTGTATGAAATGCAGAGAAAGGATTGGCAACATGACTGAAAGGTTCTATTAACATTCATACCATGTACCAGGCACTGTACTAAACTCTGGGGATACCTAACCTGAAGGAGCTGACAATCTAACTGTGAAGACAACACACAAATAGCTGTACAAGTAAGATCAACTCGAGCCTGGCATGCGGGAAGAGGGCTGGGTAAACCTCTGTTCATTGCTGTGCTCTCTTCTCTGAAGTCATTTTCAAGATTTCATGATTGTTTCCTGAGGGCTACTACGGGGATCTGGGGACCTCACTACATGTAAAAAGGTACAATCTCAAGCGCAATTTCATTTTTGTATGTGGCACTGTAAGGCACACCCAACACACTGGCCACACCAATGATGATGACAATGATGACAATGACAGGAAATTTTACTTGGGAAGTGGAGAAACAAGTCCACTTATCTGCTCTTGGGAAAACTTTACCTTGGAACATAAAAATACAAACATTTTATCCTTTAAAGAACTCTAAGAAGCTCTGCTGATTTACCAGTTTTTCTAAAGGAAAGAAGGTCACACAGTTCTAGATACGAATAAAAATTCTCTAATCTGGAAAGTAACTTGGAAGTATGTAACAAAAGTTATAAAAATATTCCTAATTGTTAATTCCACCCTTGGGAATATATTCCAATGAAATAATACAAAAGATTAAAAAAATGTGTAAAAAGATGTTCCACAGTAGTGTCATTTATGCCAAAAAATTGGAAATCATTCAAATGCTCTCTAAAGCACACACTTACTTATACTATCTGTATAAATATATCTGTATAAATATCTGGGAAATAAGCTGATATACATAAAGTAGAGCGCAAACTTAAATTAAAAGCAGAAGGAAACAGTAATGTGAACGCTGATGACGAGCAAGTACAATTACACACATATGTACACGTGTGCCTATACATACGTATGTCCACACATGGAGACAACTATAGGAGAGAAACAATGATGTGCAATCTTCCCTGCGCTCTGGTTAGGGCAAAGCTAGCAATCCCAATAAGGAGCTGGGAGAATTCAAGCCAATGATCTGAGAGCCAAGGGCAGACACCCAGAAGTCTTCTCTGCACAGGAACTCAATTCTGCTGCAAAATCTCTGATGGAGGAAGAAGCCTGATGGCGTAAAGACAGACTGAGGTGTAAAAAGCAACACTGAAGGAAGTTCTGATGAAAGTCAAATGTGGGAGAAACAATCAGTGTGGTGGATGAGCACAAGAACCACGGCCAGAAGCTCAGTTTTCAGTCAACATGGCATGTCTCTGGGGCTGCCCTTGTACCCTTCCTAGGTAAGTAATGAGCAATGGTTTGTCCACTGGCCTCAATGATCCCCATGAAAGGAAGGCCTGGCTCCTCACAGTCACCCTGGGCATCCCTTGGCTCTGATCAGAACAATGCATTCGGGTGTGGGCACAGATTAAGAAGTACATTAACACACCTGAGTATCAGAGGAAGGCCACCAGGATGGCAAAGAGACATGTCCAAGACCTATCACCATCCCTAAAGGAAGGGGGGCTGCGAAGCTTGCAGAAGAGAAGCCTGAGAAGGAACACCAGCTTCAAAGATGTGAAGGGCCAGCATGTCAGAGATTCTGCAGTTTGGGGCCCGAAGGCAGAGAAAAAGGAAACGGGGACAAGGGAGAGGGGGAGTTAAAAAGAGGCCAGGGTACATCTGATGCCATGTCAAGCGTTCCCACAATGAGAGCTGTCCCAGAGAAGAAGTGGCTGCCTTCAGATGGGCTGTTTGCCCTCTGTGGATATCTTCAAGTGAAAGGTGGACACTGGGAAGTTCTACAGCAGTGGGGACTCATTCCTGTGGGAGTGGATTGGAAAACTTCTGATGTCCCGAGTTCTATGATTTTGCGATTCTTTTGATGTCGTGAAATGATATCCCTGGAATCTTCATATTAATATCATGTGACTATATGGTCATGCAAAGGTAATGATTACTGTCCTTTCCTATGCTATCTCCAAAGCCAGGGGAGAACACAAAGCCAGCTTCCTTCCATGTACCCATTCAGCCTTCTGCTTACCCTGACAAAGTATCGCATGATCTTGTTCTGGAAGTCTCCAGGAGGTAGCAACAAATACAGTAAAACCTCACACAGATCTCTAAGGAATCCTAGAAGGCAAAGAAAAAACAATCAGTCACAGCACTGCATAAACAAACAGAGCTCCCAAGTCCCACAACTCTTACTGGTGGAAAATGTGTGGTCCAAAGCAGGAAACTTTCCCTGTAGGACAGACATCCATCCCCAGGCCAATGTAAATGGCCTCTTTCTGATTATTTTCCTATTTATCACTGCTTCAGTCTCTTTCTGCCCTTAAAACTAATTCTGTGAGTGCTCCTTACATACTGAACATTCCTGAGATATCTTCTCTCACAAGAATACCTCCGCAGTTCTCTAACTGTAACAGCTTGTGACTTTGGTGACAAGCACATACCAGCACAGAGCCACCAAGTATACACTTCTCCACTGTTCTCCAGATAAGATACTGTGCATTAATCATCCTGGGACAAGTTGAATTCTTTAGTTTTAACCACACATCCACTGAATGCTATATAGTTTAAATTTTGAAAGACTTTGTTTTCTCCCAAAGAAAGTTCAAATCCTTGACTATCTGTCTTCTTGGATCACAATGTAATAACATAATGAACACAAACAATTATCAGTCTTTACAATGTGGGAAGAACATGAAGGAAATTTTAAGAAAAAGCTACAAACTATACTCTAAAGAAATCCTGGAAAAGTTTTAGTTCATTTCTTTCTATTCCTTTTCAGTGAATAATCACAAAGGAAAACACTAGTTTCATGCGCTTCTTCTGTGTTGAAAAGAAAGCACTTTACACCACAGGGCTGCTCTCTGGCCTCAGTTTCCTGACTCTGGGGCCAGAAGAAGATGCCTGTAAGTTTCTTCTCACAGAGCCAGAGCTGAATGGTAATAGCACCAAATCCAATTTCCTTCATTATGGGTTCCACAGAAAGAGCAAATTCCACGTCAAAATTCCTTTGTTAAAACCTGAGTAAAAAAGTTTTTAGGAGAGTTTTACTTGCAATAGCATATAGCCCACATTCAAACAGCATTTCACTATACTACTCCAGTCAAAACCTTTAGGAAAAAATAAAAGGCTCAAGCTGCCTCAGCGATATTTTCAGTCCTACTTTTAAATCAGTGTGTTTGGGCACAAAAATTATTTTTACAAACCAAGGTCCATTTAAATAGAAATTTATTAAAAGAAAAAAAGTAAAAAGGCAATCAAATTAATTTGCAGTTTACAATGAAAACAATAATGAGTTTTAAGCCTGCCTAAAAGTTCAGCTCTCTACCCAATGTGTCATGCTGCCTAATAGGAAACTTAGAGGTGTTTAACCTCATATCCTGAAAACAAATTGTATTAACCATTTCCCAAAGTATAAAAATTTAAAAAAAAAGTAATACTTCCAAATCCTAGTTAAAGTAATCAATAATTCTAATATCTGGGAGAAAGAAAAGTATGATGCTGTTTCTTCTTCCACATGGGTCAGTTACAGTCACAGGACAGCAAGGGTAATTAAAACCCATGGGTGATCTCTAAACTCAATTTCCAATCCTGCTGGAAACTGCTAAGTCCACAAGTCCTCTTACAGAGGCTGAGCAGAGAACTGAGACCTTCTGGCTTTCTCTCTCCTCTGCCAGGATACCAACAAGGAGGCAAATGGCAAAAAAGGCAGCATCCAGAGGGAAGAAAGAGACCTGGGGAACCGTTCAAAAACAGCCTAAGACCCTGAAAAACCAAAAGTAAACCTTCTAGAACTGCTTGAAGCAATCGCTGACTTTCAGGGAATCTCACCACCATGGGAGCAAGCCCAGGGAAGGTGGGCAACCAGTCTGGCACAGACCCCGCCACTGAACCAAGGTTCTTAGATCACTCCATTCCTTATAGTTGTGTAACAAGCACCACTGCCCCCAACCCCAACTCTTATCTAGAAAGAGGGCTACTGCCCCATTTTTATGGAAGAAAGAGGAGATTCCTGCAAGATTTGATTACTTTTCCAACATGATGCATAAGATGAAAATACGCATGTAGTCAACGATCTATCTTATCTATGCTACCTTCTAGAGGCAAGAGCTCTTTCTCAAGCACATACCCTCAGGGTGTCGCAATGACCAGAGGGCTGCCTCACTCCCTGGTGTGAATCCAGCTGCTTCTTTCACTTGGGAGCTGTATCACCACAGGTGAGTCATTGCTCCTTTGGGCTAGGCCACAGAAGGAGGGTTCAGACTAGATAAGCTCTAAGGTCCTCCAAGGGCCAGAGATGTCCTTCAGCTTTAATACTAGCTCTGTATTTTCCACCTTTCTAGCTAACTCTTCTTAATACAACTTAACCTCAGGCCACCACCCTCAGCAGGGTTATAAGAAGGAGAAAAGAAAACCTTCTTCTTCTCTGGGAGAGGTACAGACTAGATCACGACAGGTGTCCTTCTCCATCTCAACTTCAACTTCAAAGAAGGTCTCTACAAGGTCTTCTGCCGAACCTGTAGAAAGGAAATAGAATTGGGAGGGCTGAAATATGAAGGAGGAGAGCCATTTCCAATGACCACTCCTGGCTGGAGGACAAGCACTACCTTTTGCCTGCTCATCCTTTTCTGTGATCTTCTGCTGGGCTTTCCTGAACACTCGCAAATGGGTACCAAAATCATCCACAATGCGTGTGGTGAAATATGGCTGCCAGTCTATCTCTTTGGACCTAAGGACAAAAACATTAGAGAATGCAGGCATTACCAACACTACACTTTGGATTAAGCAACAGAAATGTTATTCCAAAGACTGTGGACAGAAGAGAGGCTAGAATGACCTAAAAAAAGATGAGTGAAATACACCCATGCTGAGACTGATTTCTGAGCTTTTATTTTTTGGGGGGTGAGGGATGTTTCCTTGTTATTGTTATTTCACTTTAATTTGTGACCAATGCAATTATTATTTTCATATACTTCTTATGAGTCCTGTGGTAGCTACAGGAACAAGTCAACCATTCGGATAGAATCAGAACAAAGGAGGTCGTGGGAGGACATTAGAAAATGCCTTAGGACTGATTCCTAAGTCAAAACTACTTCACTATATGTCCTCTAACAAAATAACATACAGGTTTCTCCAGTATAAGACATCAAATAAAAAAGAAATCTTGAGACTGTTAAAATAAGTGACAGCTTTCTTTTTTTGTCTGCTATAAATTTGCATTTGTTTGTGGAAAAACCAGTCTGGTCACAGGCATTCTTTTTTTGTTTTTTGTTTAATCTTCATGGGGAACTCCACGATGTGGAAAACTCTGTACCTGCAAGAGGCCTGAGGCACCTAACAGAAGCCAAGTGATTCGTCTGTGGTCACACAAGGAAAGGTCAGAGACAAAACTTAAACCTGGGCCAACATGATTCCAAAGACCTTACGATGGCCTCTCACAGGCATGAACTCAGGGGGAAAAATGCCAAATGCCCAGTGTCTGCTAGACGAAATCAAAGGAGCACTGTCACAGCTGCCCTAGTCAGTCCATGATCCCAAAACAACTTGCATTTGTCTCCGCAATTAATTCTAGGACGATGAAAAAGAATCACTTTCTCAATAATATTTAGCTTAAATTAAGTCAATCAATAGACGTTTACTAATATCAAAAACTATTTAGGGTTAGGGACACACAAATAAATGATGAAAAGGCAATAACTGGACAATCTACTAGATGGGTGGCAGGAGAAGGGGCACCACATGGAAACAGACTAGACTGGAATGAACATCAGAGGACCCAGCTCTGCATTCAGGCTTTATTTCTTACTATCTCTGGACCAAGGGCTGGTTTTTGCATAAGAAAAATCTGAGTAGGACTAAAAACTAAGTCTCTTCCAGTGCTAAGGTCTATGAGCCTATGAAACTCAGGTCAACAAAGGATTCTTGCATAATCCACTTGATCAACAATTAAATAATGATGGCACCAGCTCCTGCCATCTGCCCTGCTTCTTTAAGTGCGAATTTTTAAGTAGAAGAAGGGGGAAAAAGAAGTAACGGGAGGAACCGGATTCTAGCAGAGGGTACTGAGAGCCAGCCCAAGCTCCAAGTCTGGGCTTATCTTAGCAAGTCATGACAGGAGGAGATGTGCGAAAAGACATGGGAATCACCAAGTCCTTTACTGGAAGGAGGACAGGGAACTCTGGCTGTCCCTGGCTTCAAGAAAACCCACAAAACTATAATTAACTCAATTTATAATTTACCTAGAAGCTAGCATTAGCAAAAATGAGTAAACCAGTAAAAGTTCATGGCATTACAGTAAATTCAAATATTTAAATGAAGCATTATCAACATGTGAGAATATTAACATATCATTGGAAGCTGGTGGAGAGAAGAAACTAGTGGCAGAGAGTCCCAAAGGAGACAATCAGACAGTAGGGAATTGGATCAATCTGTGGCCAGAAGTTTCAATGGTGCTTATGAGGTCTGTAAAAGTCCTGACACACCAAATCTTATCTAATTCTTACAACTATCCTCCAAAACAAGACCTATAAATCCTTCTCTCCTATGGCTTATAAAACATCCCTCAACTTACATATGTGAAAGGAAGACCTCTGAAAATGTCCAGCCTTAACATAGGTCATCAACTTGAAAATAATGAACTGTCTCCTCCAAGCCAGAGACTGGCAGAAGCCTCCTTTAGTAATCACCATAGAAATGATTTTCAAATGTATCCATATTTATCAGTTTTATAAACATAAGTATGCTATTTAGAAATAGTGTATTATAGTCCTTGAAAGGTTTATTGTAACAGATTCTGAAGAGAATACCAAACCATGAATCTAGTACCATCTGTTCTCCACTCCCTAGTATTTTATTTCATTTGTTGATTTTTAAGCCCATGCTGATAACTTCCAATATAATGTATGTTAAGCATAGGCCAATTCATGGGAGTTTATGACCAAAAGTTATAAAGAATGAAAACGTAGAAGCATTAAGGTCATACCAAAGACTGAGATTATTAGCCAAAAAATGCCATTTCTGCTGACTACATATGAATGCCTGTAACGGGGAGATTCAGAAGAGGGGTGGTATTTCACACAGCCACTCAAAGGGCCTATGTCCAGCCATCACTAAACTAGGGAAAGAGCAAAGCCAAGGCCTGCTTCCAAAGCTATGTGCCATATTAAGACCCAAGTACAATTTTCAGCAGACATGTGGCCCAAGTTACTGTTCAGAGTCTACCTGCCCAACAACCTTCTGATGTGACGGTCTTATATCCTGCTCACAATACTGTACAGGGGAGAAGGTATCCATCCCTAGAACTTCATCTAAGTTTCATGGTAGAGTGGGAGTAAAGAAGAACTGGATTCAGGTCTTCCCATGTAACTCTCTACAATGTCAATGGCAGGAGAGGTAGCAATCTCCATGGAGCAAGCAAAGTCCCACACTGGGAGTTCCACACCTGGATGAACTCATCTTCACAGGCCCAAGACGGTGAAGGCATGATTAGAGGGTAGGTGCCCACAGAGCTAAAGCTGCCTGATGACTTATGAAGAAATTATGGAGGCGATTCCTATGTTTAACATCTTACAATTCAGCTCCAGACCTCTCCATACCCGAGACTGCTTCTCCAAAATTCCTAATGAGCTCTCAGCCTTTTCTCTATCGGCCTTCCCCTTGACCTCCGTTGCCATGACCACCCTTCCACTCTTCCCTCTAGCTTTTCTGCTCCCTTTCTCCTGGTCTATTTTCATTCTTCTTCAGTCTCCTTTGCTCCAGCTCTTACCCTCCAGGCATCCCTCAGGGTTCTGTCCTGGATTCTCTTCTCTACTCTTGTCCCCCTATACCACTACCTCCATGACAGACTTAGTGACCATCTCTATGCTGATGATTCTCAAATCTACCTGTCCTGCCCCAACCTTTTTACTTACCTCCAATCTCACATCTTCAATTGAATGAACGTCCAGTAAACATGTTAAACTCATTATGTCCAAGGCAGAACTTTATCTCTCCCTCAAGCCTCCCCCTCTTTCCTTCTTATTCCTCTATAAGGCAACACTATCCTCTCAGGTCCCTCAGGCACACAACCAAGGAGTCAACCTAGATGGCTCACTATCACCCTCCAAGTCCAGGGTGTCTACAACACCCCTCAAATAGGCCTCATTCTCTCCTCTGACACCTTCCCCAACCTGGTGCAGACCCTCACCACCTCATGCCTGGACCACCGCAGTAGACTGCTTTGCCAAGTCTGCTGGCCTCCAGTCTTTCCCCACTCATGTCTGTCCTCTATTCAGTCATCAAAATGATTTTCCTAAAGCTCAGATCTAACCAGGTCACCCCCCACTATTGAATAAACTTCAGTGGCTCTCTCTTGCTTTCAGATTCAAAAATATAACCCTCTATTTGGCACACAAAGACCTTCATAACCTGGCCCCCTCTTACCTCTCCAGTCTTCTCCTCCTTCGTTCTCCCAAGACATTACTCTTCCAGTCAGCGACTAGTCTCCTGGCTGTTCTACAAACAAGACACTCCTTCTCTTAGCACTGGGAATCCTCCCTAGCCATCCCCTATGGCTAAAACTCTTACCCTCCTCCACTCCAACTACTGACCTCCCTGGCTTCCTTTAAGTCCCCACTAAAATCACATCTTTTTTGGAAGCTTTCCTCAACCGCTCTTAATTCTAACACTTTCCTGTTAATTGTTTCCTCTTTCTCACGTGTCTAGCTTGCTTCGTAGATAAGGGCTTGCATGCTGTCTCCTACTCGGAATGGAAGATTCCCGAGAGCTTTTTGTATCCCCAGTGCTGAGCCTAGTGCCTGGCATATAGTAGGTGTTTAATAAATATTGACTGACTGATTAGGTGACCTCTAACCAATTTTACAGCTCTGTGAATTTAAAAATAGGACTGCATTATTTTAATTACTACAAGAGCTGCAAACTACAGCACAGTTAAATACTAGGCCCCAGAAGCTTCTCTATGCCCACACAATAGTTCTGACAAATGCTACAAGGATGGCAAACAAGCCATGATGCTATGATTCCATGCACCAAGCAAAACTTGACCGAAAGGAGTCCCTTCTGGGGAGGCAGGAGGCAAGGCCAGGATGTGCAGGCTGTCGATGCTCCCTCCCTTCAGAGACAAACATAACAAACACACTTGTGTCCATGCTCCATGGACAGGGGGGTCTGCACCTGATGATGCAAACAAGCCTTCTCACTTAGGGGCATCATCAGCGAAGGCCCAGGTTCTAGGTCTTAGAGTGTTTCTGTCACTGATACTGTTGAGATGAGCACAGGATCGTTCTGTCACCGCTCACAAGCCTTCCTGCTGCACCTTCCTTGATTTCCTCCTCAGCCTAATTACTGAATGCAAGCACTTGGCTTCTAGTCCCAGGACACCCAAAGTGAAGGAGGGAAGTCACTTATTCTCTGAGCCTCTGTTACTGCATCCATAAAATGCGGGTGCTGCCTGCACTGGCCCCATTGGGGACTTTGGGGAGGAGGGACAGTGCACTGGACACATCCGAGTGCCACACTAGGGGTATGTGACAAAATCAGGCCCCAAATGTTTGAGCCAGTGAGAAGGAGAAGATCCTCACTCAAACATCAAGAAAAACTGCTGCTTCCAGCCAGGTCTCTTCAAAGGCCATGTGTCCTTGGTGGCAGAACAAGGTCTTCAAATACCATACGCTGAAAAACAAGAGTCTAAGAAATGCACAGCAGTTTAATGAGAAATAAAACATGGATCTTAAAATTGGACTGCACTTCTCCTTAGTACTGGGGAAGGCCCACATTCAGGTGCCTTTAGGAGGTAGCAGCTCAATGCCAATTCCCATGAGCAAACATGGGTCAGTCAAAATGGAGTCAAGGGTGAAATGCAATGCATTCATGCATGCATGCATTCATTCATTCGTTCATTCACTCACTTAACAAGTATTTTCTGGGCACTTATTCTGTTCAAGGTATTAGTTTGGGTTAATCAAGCAAAATGAAATTTTCTTATTATAAAGGCCAACCAATCAATGGAAAAAAGTTAGAATAGAAGCTTTTCTTTCGAATTAAATTAAGTAATCCCAGACAATCAGGAATCAAGGACTTACATAATTTTCTCAAATTAAATGACAATTCTCCCTCTAATAGAATAAAAAACAAGTTTAGAACATTCTAATCCCAAGGTAGGTCATCTAGACCTAATTAACACTCCCTGAGAGCCGTTAAAAATAATTAACAAGTCAAGGAGAATATTCGAAACGTGGGGAATTTTACCACAGAAAACAAACAGAATCAAGATTCAGCACAATCTCAGCAGAGAATCCTAAATTCAGAGCACTAAGACTTCCCAAAGTACCCAAACCAGCTGCTGCCCTCCCTGTTCAGACGGTGACAACCAGGAGGGGGAAGGCCCCAGTGCCAAGCTGGCCTCCGGAAGCCCTCAACTCCCTCCATTTCTTCATCTGTCAATCAAGGAGAGTAAGACAATAAGAGCCCCTCCCTCTCAAGGTTGTGAGTGAGGATCTAAAGAGATCACAACTGTAAAGTGCTTAGCACATTGCCAGCATGGGAAAAAATGTATATGAGGATGATGATGATGACGACCTGTAACTGACTTGCTAAACCACCTCCACAAGCAAATCGGCTCTCACTACTGGGCTCCCTGCAGAACCAACAAAAAGGCAAGGACAAACGTCCCCAAGAGCAGAAGGAGATAGTCTAGAAACACTGACAGTCAGCCAGGTGACTTTCACCAGGGACGTCTGCCCCTAGAGCAGCTGAAGTGAGGCAGGTCCTGAACTGACAACTGAGAGTAGGACAATGTCCATCACTTGTGAGTTGGCGGCACAGTGGGTACTGAACCAGATTTAGGAGTCAGGAAGACCTGAGCTCAAATCCTCTCTGAGACACCTCACTGGACTCCTCACACAGGACAATCCATCTCCAAACGGAGCCTCTTCCCTGGTCATCCCCCTACACTGGAACTCTCCCCGCTCCTGGCTTCCTTCAAGTCCCCCCTAAAATCCTCCCAATCCCCATTCCTGTTAATGCCTTCCCTCTGTTGGTTCACTCTAATTTTCCTGTCTGTGTCTCCCCTATTAGCATGGGAGCACCTTTCCTTTGAAGCAGGGACTGCCATTTACCATTTTTTGCATTCTCAGCACCACAAGGCACAGTGGCAGGGACCTGCGAATAAATGTTTGTAGACTGACTCTTCAACCCTGGGCAAGTCACTTAACTAACTCTCTTATCCTGTTTCTTCTTCTGCAAAATAACAGCACCTACCTCACAGGGCTGCTGGGGAAGCCAACGTGATCATCTACGTCAAGCACTCTGCAAACCTCAGCAAGATGCCACCCAAGTGTTAAGCATTTCCACTTCACCTCTCTGATGGATTAAATAGGTTTCCATGGGTTGCCCTCAGAAGCTTCCCATCATCTCTTTGTAGCACTGCTTCTTTGGGAAATGGTGTTCTGTGGGATTTGGGGAGAGGGAAAGGCCAAGGCAGTGGGGATGCCTGTGTCTTCATCACAGCAGGAAAGAGGAAAGAATCATGGGGAGGAGAAAGCAGGAAACTTGAGGACACCCTCAAAGTGCCCGTTGGATGGCAAAGCCAGGTGGGTGACCATCTAAGAAGCAGGTAAAGAGAAGAGCCCTGCCCAACTAACTCCAAGATGGTAAGTGACGGCTCCCCATCCTCTCCTCCCTTGCCAACCAAGACACCCCAAATCCCCTCAGAGCAGCAGAGCTGTAGTGGATCTGATTGACCAAACTTCCCCATGGGGGGAGGGCACACACAGCCACCCACCAACCCCACTCCGCAAGTGAGAACCCAGAATTATTGCTTTGCTGGGACCCTCAGACTCATCCCTAATTCACGATGGTGGCATGGCAGGCCCCTCTGGGCTCCTCGCCCTGCAGTGGACAAGGCTGCTCATACAACTCACTGGCCCACCTCTACCTTATCTCACCTAGAACTGGGTCTCTACTTCACAGCTACCTCCACTGAAGTCATCCTCCCTGCCAATCAAGCTCCCAAGTTTCCAGCTCCCCCGTGTAGTAGAATGGAAGGTCCTTGAGAGGCAGCTCTTATTTGCTTGTATCCATCTCTCCTGTATAGCCTGTCTCTTTATCTGTTCATCCTTCTGTCTATCTCTATCTCTCCTTACTGACAACCCTTTCCATTTCATTTGATTCCAACCATCCCTGACCACTGACCAGCTGATACACATTAAGGAATCCTGGGCCTTGCCAACAACCAGAAAAGTCATTTAACTCCTTCCTGCCTCAGTTTCCTCAACTGTAAAATGAGCTGGAGAAGGAAATGGCAAACCACTCCAGGATCTTTGCCAAGAAAATCCCAAATGGGATCATGGAGAGTGGGACATGACTGAAAAGACTGAATAACAACAGAAGGATCTTGAGGAGTCTGGGATCCATGGTTCAGCTCAGTCTCCTTCAGTCTGAGACTTAATACCTCAATGAGGTTCATCTTCTCTTGGAAGCACTGGCTCATACCCACCCTTCTCCTCCAAAAAAGCTCAACAATCCTGAAAAGCCAGACTCAAGTCAGGAGGAGATAGGAGGCCTGAAACAGTAAAAACCCCTCCCTGCCAGGGCTGTTCAGAGGATCGGAGGCAGTAATTTCTATAAAGTGGAGGAGGTGCCCTTCTACCCCACTAAGCCTGACCTCACACTGACAAAGACAAGGCTTATCAGCATAACAACTGGTCTTTGTACAGGGCTCTAAAGTTTACAAAGTGCTTTACAAATCCTATGACACTGGATTACTCTCCCCATTTTAGAGCTAAGGACACTGAAGGCCAGGATCACCAAGCAGGTGAAGGATGGGAGACCAGACATGACTCCAAGCCCTGGCTCTGGGTACTGGCCAAGCTGCATTAGCCTACTTACCTTGTCAGAAAACTCTTGTTCCTGCATTTTAACGGTAAATTCCTACGTACACATGCACCATACTTAAACTGTGCTATATCCGCACAGTGCCATGGCCTCACCTGGTAGAAAACTGAATGAGCGCATTCTGGAGCGTCTGCCTGATTTCGAGGAGAAAAGATTCATCATCGCTTAATGTGTAATACCAATACTGGACGTAATCCCTCAAGGAAAACTGTATAACCTGGAAATGTCAGGGGAAAAGCACAGAATGCCTGTTAGGAAGAAGAGCCACATCAAACAGAAACCCAACCCCAATTCCCAAGCCCCATGGGGAGTCAGCAGCCAGGTAAGTCTCACTGCCACAATGGTGGCGCTGGCAGATGGCCCTGAAGGACACTCACCCCCCAGTGCCACTCAGCCCCACTGTGCCCAAGCTCCAGACTGCTTCTTGAAGATGGCAGGTCCTTCCCTGACCAAGTTCTGATAAACATGGAGGGTTCTCATGAGAAATGACTTTGCTAACAGTGGTACTCCACTGGTCTGGTGATCTCCCTGCAAAGCCTGGGCCATCAAGGGGACAGCTGCCAGCTTCCTGAGCTTCCACTAGCTGGGGCATCTTGGTTTGGTACTTTAATCCATTAATGTTTAACTCCAACTAACTTTGACACTATTTCTCACGTAGTCAAAATTTAGTATAAAGCTAATAATGAAAGCGTAATCAGCCCTACAGTCATCTAAAATAGAATCATAAATTCTACTTAAAATCTACAAAGACTGGATCATTCAGACAATGGTGAAGCTAAAGGAAGACAACCTTTAGGAGGTTCACTTTAAAAAAAATTGCAAATTTTGTAAAGATATTAAATGGCATTAGAAAAAGTCAATAAGGGAGAGCAAGGTGGAATGATGCCCCAAGTTATCAGACTGTGTACATACACCCTCTGATGAAGCAGCGCCACACTTAGGTCTGTTTCCTAAGGTGATCAGTGAAAAAGGAAAGAACCTCTATGTGCGAAACTCTTTATAGCTGCTCTCTCTCTGTGGTGGCAAAGAACTGGAAAGTGGAGGGATGCCCATCAGCTGGGGAATGGCCAAACAGGTTGTGTGTGACTGTGATGGAAGAGATGATGAGCAGGAAACAATGCAGAATGAAATGAGCAGAACCAAAAGAATGCTGTATACAGTAACAACAATACTGTTCAGAGAATAACTGTAAAGGGCTAAACTATTCTGAGTTTTCTAAATATTCAATCCACTACAAAGGACCTATGAAAGAAGATGCTATCCACCTCCAGAGAAAGAACTGATAAAGAAAAGTATGATAGTATGGTTTTGCATGTGCATACACACATGTATATTTGTATGCACATATATGTACGTGTATGTGTATGTGTGTATATGTATACACACACATACATATATATCTGTGTCAAATGGTGGTCTTATCTAGTGCAGGGTGGAGAGGAAGGAAGAGAGGGAAACAGTTTAGGACTTAAAATGAAACCAAAAAACCAAATCAAATTAAATTTTAAAAGAAGTCAATATATTTTTACTGTATTATGTCCTAGAGAAGACTACTAAATTTGTCCGTCCACCAAAAGAGGCACATTTTGAATCATCATAAGTCATTATGCACTCTGCTCAGCACAATATAGGTGCTGAAGGAACAAGAACTTCCTCTCCCCCTCCCTAGCAGCCTAGAGGAAGGAGAGTTGGCCAAGCAGTGAGAGCCATTCCCCTCAGAGCCCACCAGGATTTCCCCTTCCTTCCAGCCTTTATGCCAGTGTTCCAGCTGCAGTCCAGTCTCCCTCCTATAGGTGGAAGCCCAACTCTTAGCTGCACTTCCCTATGTGTGGTGGGGATCTTTCAGCCTCACCAGCTACTGAGCAGAAATGTCCATTCCTCAAATCACCAACTTGAATCCTTCCCCTCTGAGGGAAGTCAGCTGTGCATTACTATCTGCCCTCAGGCAAACCCCTCTAGAGCCCTAGGCACTGCCACTAGCTCTACCCCTGCACTTTCCAGACTGCCCAGCTTGATCATGTTCCCCAAGCCCTGCCCCCACAGCTGGGCCTTGTCAGACTCCTGGCAGCTGGAGGCTAAGAGCTGCCGGAGAGAGGGTCTTTCTTGGAGGCCCATGGCTGAACTCTGTCTTCTGCAGTTAGAAAGGTCACGTAGAAAGCGCCGGTCTGTCTCCCTTTTCCATTTGTAGTCCTGAACCTGATAATCAGCACAGTACTTCTGCACATGGTAAACACTGGATACATTTCTTTCTCATTCATTTATTTATTTCTCTTGCCCTACCAGCGGCACCTGATATGAAGGTAAGCACTGAGCCTAGGAGGTTTACACACCACCATCTAGAGGGGACCTCCCCAACTGCTTAGGTAGTAGCTCTGCCCAAGGACTGGAGACAGGACTGCAGTCTATCAAATAATCGATAATGTCACAGCAATAATGAAGAGCTTTCCTTAGTAGTCCTGAAAAGAAACCCATCCAGCACACAAGACATACAATGCTCTGCTCTCTCGGGACACTCACCTGCTGGAGAGGCTCATCAATGATATTGGCACCCGTCAATCTCCGATCAATCTTAATCATTCGAGCTTCCCGTCTCATTTCTTCTAAGCACTAGAAGAGAAGCCATCACACGTTACCAGGGATTGTCAATTCAACATAAATCCCCTTATCGTGTGGCCCATCCTAGCCAACCTGTCATTCTGGAATCCTCTTCAATTGGGAATTTTTAAAAAACTGAGCATTTTATAGAAAGCAAATAGTTTCCTAAAAATCCTACTAAATCTCTGTTATGCTCTAATGCAGGGGTGGGGAACCTGCGGCCTCAAGGCCACATGTGGCCCTCTAAGTTCTGAAGTGGCCTCAAGGTGGCAGGTTCCCTACCCCCACTCTTATGCATAGGTTCCCAAAATGGGTGATAACATCCCCTGGGCAGGAGGGGTGGGAGGCAGTAATAGCTTGAAATGAGGCAAATTTAAAAAAAAAAAAACTGCTAACAAGTTAAAGAAAGTAGATTTCCAGGGGGCAGCGAGTAATTTTTTTTTTTTAACAGGGGTGGTACGTCAAGTAAGTTTGGAAACCTCTGCAGTATGACTTAAATTCTGATCACAGCACTACATAACAATAATCACTAATTCTGATCATTTCACAAAATCAATGACTAGGAAAGTACTGTATCATTATGCTAAAAAAACAAATTATTTTTCATAAGGAACTTAAGAAAAAAAAAGGGGAAGGGATTCAATTCCATATATTCCAAGTATAACTGGCATCTCTATTTCAAACTGCTCTCACTGACATTTATTCCATGCCACCAAATGGGTTCATTATATAAATGGATTTTTCCTTTTGTTGTCTTTTTTGGCAATTTCAAGACAAATTTAAATAACCAATCTACTCTGAACTATCCCATAATATGGATAGCATTATGTTCAACGAAGTTAATAATGAGCCACAGACAAACAGGTGAAACTGGAAATGACTAAATGAGGGGACCAGAAAGTCATGATCTAACAGGTTTATGAAAAACTTAAAGAGAGGAGGTTTCTAATTCAACATCTCAGGGATCTGCCTTTGGCCCTGTACTGTTTAATCTTTTCATCAAGGGCAAGAATAAGGACAGAAATGGTAGGCTGATTGAGAAGGATAATTACGATGTTGTAAGAACAAAGTCAGGATCCCAGAAGGTCTCACTCAGCAAGCTAGGAAATATGGTCATATCAAAAAAAAGAGAATTTCACAGGGATAAATATAAAGTCCTACACTTGGGTTAAAAACAACAACTCCCCGAGCAGGGATGCAGACGTAAAGTTGGAGCGAGCTCAAACCAAGCCATTTGAATACGCTTTTATCCTGTGCTCGTTCTGTGCCAGCTTCTCTGCTGGAGGCTGGGGATGTGAAGACAAAAATGAAACCACCGCCTGCCATCAAGGCCCTTGCATTCTTCTGGGGTGGTGGGGGGGGGGGAACAACCCATACCAAGGGAAGCTAATGCAATATACATGGAAACTAACATGGAGGGGATGTTAGGTACTGATAACTCCTGGGCACAATCATGAAAGATGCCCTGGAGGAGGGGAAGTATGCCAAATGTGAAGGATCCTAGATGGACAAGAAGTCAGTGAATCTGTGAGACAGCAGGTAGACGGTGACACCTATATGTGAATCCAGAGCAGCTTCTGCAGTAGGAGGGTGGTGTGGTTGGATCTGGGTGTGTGCACCATCACTAATACAACGGTGGGAAGAAGCTGGATGCAGGCGGGCTTGCCCCAGCTGTGCCAGTGGAAGGAAGGGCACAGGAAGGAGGGGTATCATAGAGGAAGAGTCAGCAAGACATCAGTGAGTAGACAAAGGAGGGAAGGAGAAAGCACACACCAGATTCTCTGTGCTAAACCCTGGGGATGTGTGTTCGTCTTTCACTGCCAGAGAAGACCATGCTATCAAAGAAATAATGATATGACTTGCACTTGACTTTGTTTCGAGAGAGGGAGGGCTGTGCAGGTCACCAGCCTCACTTCTCCTCCAAAGCCATCTGAATCCAGTGACCAGATATTCACCAGGATCACTGGAGATGACCCAGGATGAGGCAACTGGGGTTAAAGTGACTTGCCCAAGGTCACACAGCTAGTGAGTGTCAAGTGTCTGAGGTGAGATTTGAACTCAGGTTTTCCTGACTCCTGCACTGCAGCTCTATCCACTGCACCACCTAACTGCCCCAAACCCTGGGGATAAGAGAGTGAAGGAAGCACCAAGGGCCTAAGAACCTGAGGGCCTCAAAGGCTATAATGGGTCCCCTCCCAAAACAAGAATGTATCTTAGGAGGCATCAGAAGAAGGTCCCTGCAGCACAACAGGAAGACTCTGTTCAGCTCTGGAAGAACATGGAGAAGGTGGAGGTCCTAGTTTGGGTCAATCAAGTAACCAGAAGAGGGTCCCAAGGAGAAACAGGGAAGAGCCCTGAGATTGAGCCCTGGAAGGATCCATTGGAAGAAGTGCAGATGTTAATCCTAGAGAAGCAAAGACCCAGGGGAGACATGAGAGTGGCCTTCAACTACTGGAAAAGTTGCCAGGGCCCATGCTCGACCTAGGAACAATGAGTCTAAGGTGGAGAGATTAAGATTTCACTTGGACAACCGAAGTATTCCAAAGGGCTGCCACGAGCAGGTCAAGGTGGAGGCTGCAGAAAACATGACGGGGCACTATACTTTTTTAAAAAACTTCCACTTAACAACGTCTAGCCTTATGTGGCACCTAAAGTTGGCTAAGAACATAACATAACTCTATCTGATCATCAATAATCTTGTGAATAATGTTCTTACTCCTTGAAAATGGAGCATTTCATTCAAAACCAAGAATTAGAACTTTTACAACAAAAAATGCACAATCTTTGTTGAAGTTACCAATCATGATCAAATGCAACTTGCAAGTAAAGCATCTCTCTTCTGCTGCTCTGAACATACATCACTGTGAATATTGTGTGAACAGTAAGGTCAACTGGTCAGAACAATTAGAAATCCTCACCTCAAGACACAATTCTAGGAATTATGTAGCTAATTCTAGGAAAAGGGGCCAGGGCTTGGCACGTACCTCACATCACCATCACCATCATCACAAACACCATCATCACCATTATACTAAGAGCAGCTCTTGTTCCCAGACAGATGAATGACTCCTGTACAGCCCATCAAGGAGCTTACCTTAGGAATCCCTGTGGAGGCTGGAGGAAGGAAGGAGTGCTCACACTGCTCCAGGTATTTCTCAGAATTGGTTTTTCCAAACAAGAGAGTGACCACAAAACCCCTATAGGAAAAAAAGCATGAAGTTAAAGTTCCATAAACCATATTCCACCATTTAAAGAGCACATCCATGATAAAGTATATTCGGGGCGGGGAAGAGGGGTGCCAAGGGGCCAGATACACATGGCAAAGGTAGTTAGCTGGAGGGATTTAGAAAGTATTTTCTAACACTGAACAATGCCATACACACACTAACAGCACTCACCGAACTCTGCAGAATTTTAAATGACAAGTATTAGAGCTTCAGAATTCCATTTTGACAAATTTGTTTCTCACAAGCAAAAAATATCCCCAAAGTTGTTCCATAAAACAACAATGAATTTAAAAAAAAAAAGAAACTCTCAGGACATCCACTTGTTTCTTAAGCCTTAAAGTTATTAGAAAGTTATCCATGAGGTTATGAAACAAATTTCCCTTTTCTCCCAGAGCAGTAAGTACATTTCTGTATACTATTTTGCAAGCGCTGTATAAACATTTACTCCCTCCCCATATACCCGACCAGTAATGAAGTTTGAAAATACTTCCCCTCAAATGCTAAACATTTTGGAGGAGTTAAAAATCAAAGTACAAAAGCAAACTGACTTAGCCAGGGTCAAGGTCCTTTGAGGGACTAGCCCTAAATACCTGAACACTTCACCACCACTGCCCATGGCTCAGAAAACCTAGAAGAGAAATAACTGCTATCTCATGCCACAAGAGATAAATGCCTACTATGCTCTTACCATGATTAAAACAATGAAAATAATTTTTTAATCATATTTTTCTTGAGGCTGGAATTTTTCATACAATGACGGTTGGTGGTAGTGGGAGGTGATGGTGACGATGATGACAGCAACAGCTAACATTTCTATAGAACTTTAAGTATGTAAAGCACTTTAAAAATATTCTCATTTTATCTTCAACAACCCTAAGTGAAATAGGTGCTCTTCTCATCACCAATTCAGAGATGTGGAAACTGAGTCAGAGATTATATGACTTGCCCAGAGTCACCCAGCTCATCTCTGTCTAAGGCTGATTTGAATTCACTCACTCCATCAACAGCCAATGACTTGCCTAAAATCACAAAAGTAAAGCAGACCTGGAACAGACTGGCTTCCTAATGGCCTGCCCTCGTGACTCTGACTTTAGAGGGGTGCTCAAAAAGTTAAAATTAGCTCTGTTAACAGGCCAATAAACGTTTACATAAAAATACAAAGTGTAAAAAGAAGCAAAATTATCTTTACTTGCATTAAAACCAACCATCACAGAAAATCCAACCCCAACAGTATTTACAAATTCCTTTTCCCATTTCAGAAAATCTCCAAATAATGCAGACATTTGGTGCTAAGAAGCTGAAGCTCTATTTAAAACAAAGTGAAGGAGGCTTCTCATTTGAGATCTGCAATTTGTTTAAGTGGGCAAATCGAATAAAAAAGCAAAAAAGTTTTGTAAGAAGAAAGTCTGTTCTCATCCCAACTTGTTCCTGTGTATTAATCAGAAATAAGCACTTGCAAAGCAAAGAGAAGATAAAAAGAACAGCTAAAGCAGTCCAGTTTCCTGGGGCCCTGCCATGGGTGGCACCCCAAACCTTTCACCCCTCCTTCCAAGCTTCCACTTTTTTCCCCAGGCTGATTTCCCATCACCCCCTGACTCACGGTCCTACTAACTATCCCCCGTACTTGGTATCCCCTCGTCACTCCACTCCCCACATTGGCCCCACCTAGAAGAATTCCTCTCAAGGAGCAGCACAGCTACATCCATGCGGTGCTGTCAGGGATCCCGTCACCTTGCCCTTTACATATTCTCTCGACTCATTCAGGTGCAAGGAGACGAGACTACAACTTCTGGAGGAACTGTCCTTTCTAGCTCTGTATCCTCAGCACACTGCCAGGCACAAGTGAGCCATTGAGGTTTGTGCTGGGGTTTCTTCTACGTGTATTTATTCATTTTACTTTTAGTTTATGGAATAAAACAAGCATTTCATTAACATAACATTTCATAAACATAACATTAACATTTCATAAAAAGACAATCGCACATGAAGCTACAAACCCACTATGCACAACCTGCTATACCTTTTAGATATACAACAAAGTTATCACAGAAACTTCTTTTTTTTGTTCTTTCCTCCCTTCCCCACCACAGAGATGGCTCCCGTTAGACAGACAGCCAGACAGGGAGACATTTCTTGGCTCTGCTCACTTTGCTCTTCACTATTTCATGAAAGTCTTTCCATGTTTTTCCAAGATCACTGAGCTCCTCATTTCTTCTGGCACAGTAGTATTCCATCACAATCATACACCACAACTTACCCAGCCATTCCCCAACTGATGGGCATTCCTATAATTTCCACTTCTTTGCCACCACAAAGAGAGCTGCTATAAACATTTTAGAACAGGTAGGTTATTTTCTTTTTTCCCTAATCATCTTTGGAAATAGACCTAGGAATGGAATTGTTGGGTCAAAAGGTATATACAGGCAATTTAATAAGCCTTTGGCCTAGCTGCAGATTGTTCTCCAGAATGGCTGCATCCGTTCACATTTCCACCAACAATGAATCAGCATCCCAATTCTTCCACTTGTAAAGACAACCCATGATGGCTGCCAGCAAAGGTTCTTAGATCTGCTCTACTAAGAAAGATAGTTGTTTAAAGGGTCAACAACCTTTTATAATTACATTCACTAGTTCAGGGGAAAAGTGAGCACCCTGAACTTCAGAGAAAACACAGAGAAAATATAAGCAGAGAAATAAAGACAACAGACCAGGATCTACTTCCTGAATCACAGCAGTATTGCTGTACACTTTACAGATCCAGAGAGTCATTACCTCTGAGCACTCGGGGTAGGGAGGTGAGGGGGTCTGACAGCTACTCAGAGTCTCCACCAGGAAATCAAACAGTCCTCATAAGCAAGCCCCCAAAGCAAAATACCAACTCAGAGTATACACTTCTCAGAGCCAGAAGGCATCACAACCCTCAGTGCCTAATCAACTTAGTACCAAAAGGTGTGATAGCCTTCCTATAAGCAAGCCTCCCCTAAGCAAGCTTCCCTTAATGGGCTCCACATGAGGCTAGATCTTAAACCCCATTAACATTCCCTCCAACATTTGTCACCTTCTCCTTCAATCATTTTAGAACGGACTGTTGAATCCCACTGAATTTAAAGACAGGTGCTACCCAGAAACATGGTTTAAATAAACTACTGTCCACAACTGCAGTCATTCACCCACAAGGAGTGACACAGCTGCCTATTCCTTAGAAGTAGTGTGGGGTTAACTGGGGAGAGCCTCCCAGGCCCATGGATGAACCATGCTCTGTCTCAGGGCCTGCCCCTGGTCTCTCTGGCACAGGCCTCCAAAGCCCTGGACATCGCAAAGGCCAGAAGGATGGCACAGGCAGAGGGTAGATTTGGGTTGCTTAACTATATCTATTCATTTGTGAGGGGAGGGGGGGGTCTAATAAAAGGAGAGGAGGCTAGTAATAGTGACACCAATAAACAGAGGCAATTTTTAACACTGGTTTTTTCTTAAAATTTAAGTCCCAAATTCTCTTCCTCCCCCCCTCCTTGAGATGGTAAGCAATTTGACAGAGGTTACACCTGTGCAATCTGCAAATCTTATTTATGTATATAAATTATATATTATATGTTAAATATCATATATAATATTTATATATTACATTCATATATACTTAGATCTTATTTATACATTAGTCATGTTGTGAAAGGAAACACAGAACAAAAGGGGAAAAAAATGAAAAACCGTAAAAATAGCATGCTTTGATCTGCATTCTGACTCCCTGAGTTCTCCCTCTGGAGGCAGATGGCATTTTTCCTCCTGAGTCCTTCTCAATAGTCTTGGATCATTATACTGCTGAGAAGAGCTAAGTCATTCATGCTAATCATAGTGCAGTATTACTGTGACTGTGTACAGTGTGTTCTGGTTCTGCTCACTTCAGTTTGCATCAGTTCAGATGAGTCTTTCCAGGTTTTTCTGGAATCACTCAGCTCACCTTTTCTTACAGCACAATAGTAATTCCATCATAGTCAAATATCACTTGTTCAGTCATTCCCCAATTGATGGGCATCCCCTGAGTTTCCAATTCTTTGTGACCACAAAGAGGTGCTATCAGTGTTTTTGTATAAATAGGTTCTTTTTCCTTTTATTTTTTAATCTCTTTGGGATACAGACAGAGCAGTGGTATTGCTGGATCAAAGGGTACACAGAGTTTTATAGCCATCTGGCCATAGTTCCAAACTGCTCTCCAGAATGGTTGAGTCAGTTCACCACTCCACTAACGCTGTATTTGTTGTTGCTGAGTCCTTTTTCAGTTGTATCTGATTCTTCATGACCCCATTTGGCTTTTCCTTGGTAGAGACACTGGAGTGAGTTTGCCATTTCCTTCTCCAGATCATTTTCCAGATGAGGAAACTGAGGCAAACAGGGTTAAGTTACTTGCCCAGGATCACAAAGCTAGTAAATGTCTGAGGCTGGATCTGAACTCAGGTCCTCCTGACTACAAGCCCAGCATTCTATCCAATGTACCACCTAACTGCCCAAAACAGTGTATTAGTGTTCCAATTTTCCCACATTCCCTCCAACATTTGTCATTTTCCTCTTCTGTCATATAAGCCAATCTGATAGGTGTGAGGTGGTATGTGAGTTTGTTTTAATTTGCATTTCTCTAATTGATAGTGATTTAGAACATTTTTCATATGAGTATTTAACTTAGATTTCTTCATCTGAAAACTGTCTGGTCCTTTGATCATTTATCAATAGGGAAATGACTTGTATTCTTGTAAATTTTACTCAATTTTCTATGTAGTTGAGAAATGAGGCCTTCATCAGGGACACTTGTCATATGAAATTTTTCCAACTTTCTGCTTTCCTTATAATGTGGGGTGAATTGTTTTTGTTTGTACAAAACCCTTTATTCAAAAAATGGATAAAATGTATCTATTTTACATCTCATAATGTTTTCTATCTCATTTGGTCCACAAAAACATTTTCAAATGGCCAGAACAGAAGGAAGCACAGACAAGTGAACTATTTTGAAAACAACGTGTGAAATATACTATATACCTTTTTTTAAAAGCAAAGTAAGGTGAAAAGGAGAATCATGATGCGGATCTGAAAATGTTCTTTATTTTGGTGTTTAAGTTCAAAATAAAATAAAATTAAAATAATGCTAAGTCACATTTGGGATGTGATGAGATTTACTACCATAGCTAATATTTGCGAACCACTTCATAGTACACAATGTCACACCCTTAACAGTTAATGATTCCTCGCTTTGTAAATAGAGAATAAAAGAGAGAGAACCTTTGATTCATCTTACTGTGCAGTTCATACCAATGAATAATTTCCAAGGGCTTACATTTTAGGCACTTAAATGAAACTGTACCTTAAAATAACCTAATTAAATATTCAAAAGAAGAATCCTAACTCCTTAGGGTGCTAAATCCTGACCTCCCTGAGCCTCAGTTTATCCTCACTGGTTCTTAAAATGGGGATAACAACCATTACACCTCCCACCACACAGGGCATGTCAGAGGAAAGCCTCACCTTTACATGAAGGACTCTCTGAGTGCAGTTCCTCCCTGGGGAAGGAAGATTCAAGTACAAATGTGTCATTTTCTGAGTCCTCATTTTTGTAAAGTTCCCACATGTAACCCTTCTGAAATTTTCACTGTAGGTCAACATTTCCAATATCCTTAGAAATTCGTAGTCTCATTCAATAAGTTAGCTGTTAAGTACCTCCAAAGATAATAAAATGCTCAAAATAAAGGAAAATGGGAGCTCAAAGAACGGACATTTGAAATATTTTATTAATAGCATTTCTGTCAAATTATAAACATTTTCTAAAATGTATCAAAGCAACATCAGCAGAGAACAAGACTTGAAAGTCCTCTGGGAACCCCCTGTGAGACCTTGGCTAGATCAGTCCCCATCTCCCTTCCCCTGTGGCCTCAATTTCATCAAAATGTAACATGAAGAGAATGAACTGGATGCCCTGTGAGGTCCATCTTTAAATCTTGCATTCCATGAAAAAGGAAAACAATACTTAAAGAAAGCTTATTGAAGTCAATGTTACTTACAGAAGCAACAATCAATCAATCAAAAACCATCTGTTAAATGCCAACTATGGGCCAGGCAAACAAAAGATTACACCCCCTCCCCTCAAAAATGTCAGCCTGTCTCTTTGATTTAGTCTATTAACCTAGTAATAATTTACTATGTGCAAGGCACCATGCTAAATATTCTACAAATGTAATCTCGTTTGATCTCATAAAAACCCTGAAAGGCAGATGCTATTATTCTCATCCTCATTTTTCAGATAAGGACACTAAGGCAAGCAGAGGTTAAGTAATCTGGCTCAGAGACACACAGTGAGTAATGGAGGAAGGATTTGAAATCAGGTCCTTCTGACTCCAGGTCAGTGTTGTAACCACTGTGCCATCTGCTGCCTCTGTTAATTAATATTTTCTTAATAGTATTAAGAAAAGAGGTGGGAGTAGTTCTACAAAAAGCTAGGGTTAATTTAAATCATTCTCACTTCTATTCACTCAACCTCCATTCACTATGGCAAACACACACACACACACACACACACACACACACACACACACACACACACACACATATTCTAAACCTAAGGAAAAAGGAAACAGGGAAAGAAGGAGGGTGAGAATCCATCAGAATATGGTCTACTTTGATTATTCCATGATAACCAGCCTTTTTTCTCAGGGAGGGGAGGGCAGGGCAGCTCCTTAAAGCCATCTCGGCTCCCTTTTTTAAGCCACATCTGCAGTTGTGGTAGAAGGTCTGGGGGTGGAGGCTACTGAGTCAACAACTACAATTAGATGTGGAGATTATCTGTGGATTTCATCTCCCCAAGCTATTTATCCCTGACCTCACTGACTCAGATGGATGATCGAGAACTGCCTGTGTATTTTAGTTTGACCCGGTTAGGGGAGTATATTAATGTGCATACCTCATACATTAATATAACTTGAATTAAGTAAGCATCATCTTCTAAAAACAATTAAATACACCTCTAGCTGGGGAAATCTTGGGAACACAGTGATCTTAAAAAGAACCTAATTAAGTTGTGTGCACTGACATTTAAGTTATTATTCTGAGAACAGTGAAACTACAGGGCCATTGTGTTGCTGGAAAACACAACAGAAGTCAGGCAAAACTAGACACCATAACCTCTAACCAGTACTGAGGTCCCCTGGCAAAAGAAAACCAGATTTCTTTCCAAGAGTATCCTTTCTACCAAAAGAAAAGGAATTCACTTTGAATACAGATGGGCCAGGGCAGGTAGGCAAGCGAGTGACACAGGTGTTTTTATACAGGAGAAATTTAAATACTCTTATTTCCAAAAGAAAAATCCATCCATCTCTCTCAGAATTTAGAGTTGTGTTTTTGGTTTGATAATACCAGTTGACAAATGTGAGATTCAAAGGACACATTTTAAAAATACTTGACAGATGACACAATGCACACAGTTATCCTGGGGCAGAGAAAACCAAGCAGTTATAGAAAAGCCATAGACGACTAAACCCCAGGCCCCATGGGATGTCACAATAAGCCACAGGCAGGCCACAGTTGCCATCGCTAGAGGGCCCATTCGGATGAAGAGGTTTCTGGGTTGCCCCTATCACAACCACAGGGCCTCTGCCAACCTGGACACCTGCAAGGCTGGAGCTGTCCAGGGCAGAAGTTTTCTTCCCTCCCTCAGGGTGGGCTTTGGAGACCACACAAGGCGCTCTCTTTCCTAACAACAACCACAGACATCAAAAATGTCCCTTGGAGATTTGCCAAGTACTGATTTACACTCACAAGCTCCTCAGAGCCTCAGGACAGTCCAGGGAAGCAGCTACAGCCATTATTCCCATTTTAAAATGAAGAACAGGGCTCCCTCCAAGAGGCTGAGTGACTTGCCAGGGTTTCAAACCAAGGTACTCTGGGATCCCAAGTCCACTACACCATCTGTAAGCTAAACTATAATTTTGATAGGTTCTTAATGGAAATGCCAAAAGCCATTATCACATAATAAGAAAATCAGGTTTCATCCACACTTGAGGAGAAATCCCCTCTTATGCATTCCTACTAGCCACAAAAGCAGGTGTTTCCAGATTTACTTTTCCACAAGGAAATGGAAACATCCACACTGGAAAAATAAACATTCTCACTACAAATATGCAGTAGGCAATATGGGAACCAGCACCAAAAAAGGTTAGCTGGTGTTCTCCCTCAGGGATTTGGAAGACCTAGCCAACAGGGCCCAAGTCCTGCTAGACTTTCCTGGACTGACCTCCCCAGAACAAACCCAGCTCAAGGCTCAGAGTGGGGCTCCTCATCTCTTTGCCTCAGCATTTCATGAAGAGCCTCTCACTGAAAAGCGGAGTGCACTGGGGTCCACATCAATGGCATCTGGACCCCCAACCTATCCCGATGAGGAAATCTTTGCTCCTTAGAGGAGGGAAAAAGGAAGGCCAAAGACATGGAGCCAGACTCTTAGAAGAGGGAAGGGGCAAGTAAGACATCAGCAGCTCCCTCACCTGAAAGGCAAGGAAACTGAGGCCCCAAAAGTTATGCAACTAGGCCAAAGCAAAGTAACACAGGTGAGGTAAAGCCAGATAACCCATACAATGTAACTCACATCAATTTTAACGTTATCAGACTGAGTAACTGAACACCCAGGTAACTCAAGAAACAGAGTAGAGCACAGGACCAGCAATAAGGAAGGCCAGACTGACAGTGTGGTGACCCTGGGCAAGTCTTTTAGCCACTCTACTTTAGTTTCCTTCCAGAACTGTTCTGAGAATAAAGAAAGGTATTTGTGAAATGTTTCACAAACCTTAAAGTATTCCATAAATATTATTTCAAGACAAAACACACTGTTACAAAAATAAACCAATTTGACTCCAAGATAAGATGGTGATTATTGTTATTAATGTAAATTCTTAAGCTTTCAAAAGCTGGCCATCAGTTCCCAGCCTGAAAGGGCATTTCTGTTCCCAACGCAAACTCAGACATCCCTCAGCGCTCTAACATCCTCTGATGCTCTCCTTCTAACACCTGACACCTTCCTTATCCTTTCTATGCTCTGGGAAAGTGGATCTTTTTCTTCAACCAAAACATTACAAATGATCATTTCTCAGTGTTGCTTATGAAGAATGAAGGACATGCTTAATGAGAATGATAAAAGGCAGACACGTGTACTTACCCGCCCACAAAGCAGAGGACGTAAAATGCAAAGTAAAAGATAGCAAAGGGTCCAAACGTTACAAGGAAAAGCACAACGCCAAGGCTTCCCCATCCCCATATGGAAAGGCTGGCCTGAAATGAAACAAAATGCAAAACATGAATGACAACAGCATGATTGCATGTGAATCTCAGGGACAACTACAGGTACAGAAGCTAAAGAGAAGCAGGTGCGCTTCCCAGGCTCCTTTTGGAGCAGGAAGGATATAGAAGGTGTTTAATAAATGCCAGCTAACTAACTGGAAGGGGACGAGGCCACGGGTGTGAAGCTGTGTCTTTATGTTTAGAACAGGAACAGATGTTCAAAGTCAGTGAAAGTCATTTTGTAGATGAGGAAACTAGCCCAGAGAGGTCGGGTAACTTGCCAAAGGTCACCCAGACAGTAAGTGAGGAGATCTGGGCCAGGGTCATCTGACTCCATGCTTCCCCAAGCCAAGAGCCCTGAGTGTCAGGGGCCCTGGAGCCCAAATCCAGCCCTTGGGTGATCCATCACAAGCCTCCGCTGCACCAAGGCCTACAACCGCCAGTGTGTCAATGAGTGCTTACCAGTTTATATGGCACCTAACTACTGTGTGCCAGACATAGTGATAAGCCCTTTACAATCATCTCACCTGATCCTATGAAGAGCTGTGATCATTATCCCTATTTTACAGTTGGGGAAATTGAGGCCAAGAAGAGTTAAGTGACTTACCCAAGGTCACACAGCCAGTTAAGTATCTCACCTGATGTCAAGCCCAGCTTTCTAGCCTAAGCATCCCCTACCAGCCTCAAAAGATTTAAAAATGCATATAAAACACCTGAAAGAAACAAGAGCCTACATAAATGTTAGGCTTTTATATTGGGGAAAAGGAGATGGAGGAAATATGAATTCATTTTAAATCTTGCATTCTTTGGAAAGTGCATATAAAACTTCTGAAATACTAGCACACATGGATCAGTAAAGTGTGCTTAACTGGACTTAGGGCAAACTTCACAAGATTTTTAATAAGATTAGTGCTACTAAGAATAAAACCTACAGTCAGAAGTTACTTTAGAAATTAAAAGGGTAATAATGTCACTTCAGAAACCACTGTATTTCCCTCCTATTTGAGCCCTAACCAATCTCCCTGAGAGAGGACAGAAATAGTTTCAGTTTAATTTCAATTTAAAATATAACACCCTTTGTTTAGCATAAGGTATTTTACCATGACTTCATACATTTATTTTCCCCTAAAACACTGTTTTTGTTCATTTGCAATTTTTTTCTAACTTTTTCAATCCAAAGGAAAGTCACTAAGAGGACAATATATTCCTTCCAGATGTCAGCTTTAAAAACTTTCAAATTTTTAGTTAGAAAAAAATTTTGACAGAAAATATTGGTTCTATATGCATACTATGAGCAATTAAGTTTACTTATCCATGACTCTCCTCTCTGAAATCCTGCAGATGCAAAGCCAAACAAAAACCCTAAAGTCTTACTTTTGGTTGTCACAGACCTGGGGAGTCTGAGGAAGCCACGTGTAGCCCGACACAGACGCTGACATCGATCAACTGCTTCAAAAAAACTTAAGCTACCTCTCTTAAAGATGTTACTAAATTGTACTGGGCAGGGTTTTAATGCTCCACCCTATGTGACCTACAAACCAGCCTGGCTCACAGGCTCCCTCCTAGAGAAGGCTTTTCCCATCTGCTCCACACTGACTTACCCAGCTCTCTTCTATTCTCTCTCCCCCAATCTGTCCCTCCCTCCTTCTGTCTCTGTCTCTGTTTCTCTATCCACCCCTCCCCCTCCCCATCTCTCTCCCTCTCCACCCCCATTTCCATACATTTCATTTATTTATGGATCTCCACTCTCTTAGGCTCCAAAAAACCCCAGGGCGCCTCTGTAGATTAGGGATTACTAAATCCAGAGCTTTCCAGCACACAGTAGGCACTGCATACAGGTCAGAAATGGAGAGGAGGAGCTGCACAGGCACCGGCAGGCAGAGGGACCCCACAAGTCGTCTGTCAGAGGGCCTGCTCTGACTCTTGCTTCTTCTGCTCCCTCCTCCTCCTGCCTCCACTCAGCTCCCTCTCTGGCTGCTGCTCCCTCCTCCAGGAAGTCCTCTCCGATCCCTCCCCCAAAACCACATTGTCCAACGTCTCAATTTCTTAGGCCACTTCATATGGCATCCAACTTATTTTTGACTATCACATAAACTGCTTCAGGGAAGGGCATAAGCACCTACTATGTGCTGAGAACACAGAGAGCCTAAGCCATGTTGACCTAGCTTCGGTGCCTTGTACAAGACCTAGCTGCTGCTGCTCAGCTCATTTTCAAAGGAAACGGAAATGCCACCCCTCAAGGCTACAGAAAGTCTCCACTGAGCTTACTGGTTTGAGGGGCTAAAAAAGGGCCAGAAATGAAGACAGGCCTGGAACCAATGAATAAGCCCCATTTGGGAGTCAGGCAGTCACTCAATGAGCACTAATTATTCACTGTCTATGTGCCAGAACAAAACAAGACAAGACAATGGTAGGCCAGGTAGGACAAGACGCAGAGATAGAGATACAGAAAAAGAGACGTGTATATACATGGCAGAGACATAGAGCAGACAGACCGCAGATGTGAGAGGGGAGAGAAGGAGATGGGAGGAGTAAGAGGGGAGATAGTAGATGGAAGGTCATGTGGGGAGGCCAGGGGCAGAGAGAGCAGGAGGTGGGGGGAGAAGGAGAAGGCACAGAGAGCTGCCTCTGGAGACCAAGGACCCGGGTTCAAATCCCAGCTCCACCATTCCCTCTCCAGCTTGCAATTGAGGATCCCTGGGGCTAAGCTGGGTATATTTGAGGTGGAAACTGTATGAAACAAAGTAAATATTTATGACGATAAGAAAAGAGAGATGAAGCAGAGCTCTAAAGACTAACTAATAGGCAGCTGGGTGGCATAGTGGAGAGAGCTTGGGGCCAAGAGTCAGGAAGACTCCTTTTCCTGACTTAAATCTGGCCTCAGACATTTATTAGGAAGTCACTTCACTGTCTGCTTCAGTTTCCTAACCTAGAAAATGAACTGGAGAAGGAGACAGCACACTCAGCCCAAGCAGGGTTACCCAGCATAGGGCAAAGCTGGAAAAAACAGACTAAACAACAAGAGGACACTAGTAATGGCGATAACTAACGTTTACGCAGCTTTCTGAAAAGCCATTCTACTGGTGTGATCCTCAAAGCAACACAGTGAGGAAAGTGACTTTATTCCCATTTTCTGAGTAAGTAAAATTGAGGCTTGGAGAGGTTTGAGTGGTTTGCCTCCCAGCCTGAGTAAGTAATACAAACTCTTTCTGACTCTAACCAAGGAACTCAACCCACTTTCCACATGTGAAACCCTTACTTATTAAGACCCCAATAATGGTGCATGAAAATGCCGCCTTTCTAAATTTTTGTTTTCATAAAATGAGGTTTTTCAAGAGAACACCCTCCTCTTTCCCCAGGCCCAACTCTGAACTCTCAGACCTTTGTCTTTCTCTACCACGTGACGGCAGCCTCCTCACCTGGGAATTCACTCTAGCCCTGGACAGCAGGGGCTGCCTCGGCCTGAGCCCAGCTCAGCCCAGGGGGGCCTCAATAACTGCCTCTGGGGGAGCCTGCCTATCTCCTCACTTATCTTGTCCACTTCCAGCCCAAGGTCCTGTTCCTGCAAACAGGAATTGAGCAACTCGGCTTGGCACCCAGGGTCAATGACCTTGTCTCCATCCTCCCCAAGCTAAGAGCTGAAGCGCCTCCTCCTGTCATCCACAAGCCCTCCCTAGCACCTGCCCCCAGCCCTGCCCACATAGCATCCTCCCCAGACACACCTTGTTTCCCAGGGTCACTTCCAGGCTCTCCTTCTGGCTCCATCACTCAGAAACCCCTACACTTAACCATAATTTTCTACCCAATCCCAAGGCTGATGACTGTAGTATTCCATCCCCCAATCATCCATCCTCTTTTCTCAATGAGGTTGGCACCAGACCCGCCATCTTTTTCCACCCCAAACCCTGCCCTTAGACCAGGAGCTCTAATATCCACATGGACACTCCTTCAAACTACTGACCCTCCCTTTACCTCCGCATCCTTCACTCTATCTCAGCCATGCATCAAGATGGCAAGATGAGGTGGCTCACCATTACCCACAGATCACAGTGAAATAGTAAGAGCTAACATTTCCGTAGTGTTCACTGTGTGTCATGCTCAGAGCTACGCACTTTGAATTATTATCGCCTCTGACCCTCACCATAACCCTGACAGGTAGGTGCTATTACCATGCCCATCTTACAGATGAAGAAACTGAAGCAAACAGGGTTAAGTGACTTGCCCAGGGTCACACAGTTAGTAAGTGTCTGAGGCTGGATCTGAACTCAGGAACATTAGTTTTCCTGAGTCCAGGTCTGGTGACTGATGCACCATGGCGCCCCCTAGCAGCCCTGTTCATCAACTGGAATGCTCCACAAACAACAGACTGCATCATCAAGTGTCTGTGGGATGATGCAGCTGATGCACTGTAGCAGGACTGCTGGCCAAGCGTGGGATGGGCCAGCTCTTCTCTAAGGCCCCCGACAAACAGAGATGCTCTGGTTTGATGACTGGAGTTTAAATCACAGTTCCATCAAGCCACATTTGCAATACCCTGTTCAGTTCTGGGTGAGACAATTTAGGAAAGACATGGACAACTGAGGGGTGGAGAGGACCAAAGAGACGTCCAGATGAAGGCAGGGTCGGATGACGTCTGCTGGAAGAAAGACACAGAGAGGACCCTATGAGCTGTCCTCAAGGGTCGAAGAACTGTGGAAGTGTGAAAGAATTATCAGTCTTGCTGTTTGACCAAAAAGGGCAGAATCAGGAGAAATGGATAAAAGTTGCAAAGAGTCAAATTTGCAGTGAACATCAGGAAACAATTCTTAATCACTAGTAAAAGGGGCTGCCTTAGAAAGGTGAGTCTTTAGCTCACCAGAAATCTTCATGCCTGGACAGGAGGAGCCCTTAGACATGCTACAGTGGACATTCTTCCCTTCAAATATGGGCAGGGCCTGCCAACCATGACATTCAGTGACTGTGATATCGCACCCATATGCCTTGAATAAATCACTTCACTTCTCTGAGCCTGGGTTTTTTAGTCCATAAAATGAGGGGGTTCAACCAGATCAACTCTATAGTACCCTTTACCTCAAATCTATCAAACTATGGACTTCACTATACCTTATAATAGCAACTTTACTATCCCTACACAAAAGAATGATGTTTTTTAAAAACTGCCTAAATTTTCAGAGGAAAAAAACCGAAGCTATCAATAATCATGTGAAAATAAAATGCTCTAAATCACTATTGATAAGAAAAATGCAAATTAAAACAACTCTGAGGTACCACCTCACACCTATCAAATTTAATAAGATGACAAAATGAGGAAAATGACAAGTGCTGTAGGAAAACAGGTACACTAATGCACTGTTGGTGGAGTTGTGAACTAGTGCAATCATTCTGAAAATCAACTGGAACTATGCCCAAAAAGTTATTAAAATGTACATTCTAGCAAACCAGTAGTAGGTCTATAGTAGACCTAGAAATCAAACATAGAAGAAAAGAACCCTTATGTACAAAAGTAGTTATATCAGCTCTTCTTGGAAACTGAGGAAATGCTCATCAACTGGGGAATGGCTGAACAACTTGTGCTATATGGATGTGATGAAATATGGAAAGGAGAGGAGATACAGGGGAATGGACTGAGGGGCCTGTTCTAGGGATAGGAGGGATTTGTTCATGGTTTTAAGTGATAATGAAGGTGCTGGTAGATAAGTTGAGGTTGCAAATGAAAAGAAAGGGCATGCTTTGTCAATGTAGCAGCTCCAGGCTGCTGCTTCCTCCTCAGTGGAGAATGGGGAAGGTAAAGAGAACTCAGTGGGAATCTCTTCAATTTGTGCAGTTAGCTGATGAAGTGAGGTCCTCTTCTCAGAAGAGGTGGGAAAGGCAGCAAAGGAGACTTCGGAAGAGGAGGTTTGGAACAGACACTGAAGGAGATGAGAGATGAGTGAATCAGAGGACAGCAAAAGTACCAGTATGCAGAGGTGGAGGAAAGTCTTTTGACTTCCCCCATCACTGTTCTAGATGCGCATCAGAAGGATGACAGCAAAAGGGTGATGTTTGTGATCCAGCTTATGAACAGCCTTAAAACAAAAGCAGTCCTCCCCATCCCTTCCCCACCACCAGCCCCCAATCATCTACCCAAGTGTTATAAACATGCTACTTAATCTGGGGCATGAGTCTAAGCAGATACTGCACCCCATTCCCCCCCTCCAAAAAAAAAAGAAAGTTACCCTGAGGTTAACTGCTCAATTCCGCTTTTCATGGAAAATGTCTCCAGATAAAATGGAAGCCTACTTGGTAAAGAAAACTTGGCCCTTCTGTGTGGTGTCGCACTAAGGCCAAGAAGAGTTTCTACCCAAATCACTACTCCTCTCCTGCTGCACATCATGGACTCACACAAAGACTTTATTTAACTTAACTTGGGCAAAGGTCACTTTTAACCCAGACCCTTGTCTTTTCCACCAGCTTAATAAAAAGCTTCCTGCATGAGCTCTTAACTCCCATTCTAAAAACGTGCAGCCAAACGTAAACACGTCAAGGAAATGCAACTACAGAACAGCAAGCTCAGAACTTCCTCCTCTCCTCAGCTACTAAGCGGAGACAGGGCCGTGGGCAGATTCCTCAGCCTCCGGGACCAACCTCGATTTTCTCACCCAAAAAGTGGAAATCAGCCAGCCCCAAAGATTCCACCTGGGATGTATCATCTTGGTCAAGGAAGCAATGTTTGAAACACACTGGAAAAAAAAGTTCCTGAAACTATTAGGCTAACCTGGATAGGGTAATGAGACATGCTGACTTTGAAGCCAGGAAGATCTGCCTGACATCTCTTAGTTGTATGACCATGGCCAACTCATTGAGCCTCTTTGAGGCTCAGTCGTCTCACCTGTAAAATGGGGATGATGATACCTACAAGGTTGTTGTGAATCTCAAAGGAGATCTCTGCAAACTCTGAAGCATGGGATAAAAGTCAGTTATGACCACAGGCTTCTTTTCAGACAAAAAGACATGCAGAGGCTTTACTTCTACTTCTACAACCCAATATCCTTCTAACTACATACACATGGTTAGAGCCCAACACAATGTTGCAAACAGTTGCTGCTGCTTAATGCTAATGTTCAGAAATGTGCCTCCAAAGGCCAGGGTCTTCAATGATTACAAAGTTTCACCACATCTTCCCCAGGAGGAGGAACCCTGAGCAACCCCTCGTGGACCATGGCACTCGGGAAGGGAAGAAGCATAAACAAGGAAACTACCTTGACTCTCAGCAATCTACCCTTCCAGCCTCATCTCATGATCTTCCTGCCCTTCCCACAGATCGGACAATTCCATCTCTGTGCCTTTGCTCACACTGGTTCCTGTGGCTGCCTGGCCCTCCGTCTCCTCCTTAGCAGCTGCAGCTGCCTTAACACGAGGTATGAGAGCCCAGGACTCTGAGCATTTGAAAAAGGATTTCAGTTCTAAGGTGCCCTTTGATTTGGTGATACTTCATTCCACTCAGGGACATGCTGAAGCAGTCACTGGTCACTGTCCACAACAAAGAGCACTGGGAAGGGCTGACCAGGGTATGCTGGGATGGGATACAGTCTGGGGGTGAAAAGATCAATTCAGGGAAGGAGGGGAGACTTGAGGTAGGACTGTTAATGAAAGCAAATGACATGCCATGGAATGCCAGGCACTCTAAGCTCCTCCCAGTTTCTCTTCTCACCTACATGTGCCTCCCACCCCAGGACTAGCAGCCTCAGGTCATCCTACAAGGGTTCCATATTCAGTGACAAAGACAAAAATAACCCAAGGAGGAAGAAGGGCTCCAAAGGTGCCAAGGACATAATTCCTGTAGCTCTTGGGATACACTGATCATAGGCAAATTCCACTGATTTTGTTATGTTGAAAATCTCTAAGTGCCTTGGAAGGAAACATAGATGCCCAACACTCCTCAGGAGTACTTGTGAGAGAAAAATATACTAAGGAAAACACAAAGAAAGGTATGTAGGAACCCCCAGGTGACCTCTTTACTAATCACCCTGTGACAAGGTCGTGTCAGCCCTGCTTTCTTCCTCCTCCAAACTCTAGGGTTCTTTCCCTAGAGGATACTGCTATCTCCCTGACTAGTATCTCTAACCGTCTCTGTTGTGCCAACATTAACAATCTACCTGATAAAATGTCATCTTTCAATTCTACAAAACATAGTATGAAAGGACACGCTCAAAATTAACAATGAGATTTAGAAAGACTGAGAGCAGTCAAGCTAGTCCTCAGACCTGACAACTTTGGGTTAGTTCTCAATATTCACCTGGATTAGAAGTGTTTCATGCAGTGAAACTTCATTCAAAAATGACACTTCATTTAGCTAAGTCATACAACAAAGAGGTCTCAAAGATATGAGAACTGAAGACCTGAAATCTCCTTCTAACTCAATCACCAGCTAGCTCTACGGACATGAAGAAATCCTTCATCTTGCAGCTTCAATTTCCTCAATTGTAATAATGAAGGATTTTTACTAGATAACTGAAATGTTCTTCCTAGCCCTAAAATTCTATGATTTTCTGGTTCTAAACGTGAAAAACAAAATTGTCTTTTGTTATCATCAAACCCTTGTCCCCATGCCCCCATTCTCCCATATCCCTCCAAAAAAAAAGTCCAAAATAGTAACACTGTGGTAGGCAGAGAATACTAAAGTGCTAAGATTATATATCTAAAAGTCATTCTCTTTTTCTTTCTTTGGCAAGGACTGTTTTATCCCTCACTCTAAGCTGATGATGACTCTTTTGTCTCATTCTCCATCCAATGTTAATATACCTGTCATTTCCATAAGCTTTGAAGCTTACAAATGCTTTACATGAAGATCTCAGTTCAGCTGTAATGTGGCATGCAGAGTATTTCTGTGGGAACTGATGCTCAGACAGGATGCCTGACCCACAATTCCTCTCCCAACCTTGAAGAGTCAGGAGCAGAATTTGACACCAGCAGTAAGACCCTAGTCCAGGGCTTTGCCCTGCAGAACATGCTCCCCAGAAGCAAACCCAGCTGGCCCTCTTTCAGATCTAAACCCAATCGAAAACCAGCCCACTCCCAAGCTCATTAATTCCTCCAAGCCTAATATTTTCAATGGCGCAGACAATCTCAGCCTACAATACCCACATCAGGAAAATGATCAACAACCTTGAAATAGCTGCCCCACAGTGATAACCTGGTGATCAGAGGAATTTCCCTTCCCTTCCCACCCTCTCACTGAAGCATGGAATTTCCCTCTCTTTCACCAGATGCTACCTGGCTATGTGCCTAAACCCAAGCAGGGTTTCAGTGGTTCTAGCCAAGGTCTCCAAAGAACCAGCCTGATTCTTCCGTGAGAAGTTGGTGAACCCTCCCATTGTGGCCTCAAGAAAGTCCCTCTCAGCCTCCTCGGTACCCTGAACTGCTCCTCTACAGTCAGTGTGATAAGCAAAAGAGGAACCAGAGGAAGAGGAAACCTTTTTATATTGAACCATTGCTACTAGCAATAAAAATGCTCAGAATACCTCAATAAGTCTATCAATGCGCTTGCTTCAGAGTCAAGACTAACAGTGGGAAATGTTTTAGATTCAGTATTGGTCGGCCTAAGTCTGAATCACAGCTCTGAAGCTTTTGAGACCTTTGTCACATAACAGTGCATTTCTGAGCGTCAGTTTCCTGAAGGGCTTGTACTAGATGATTCCTTCCAGGTCTAAATGTGTTTCCACATTCTGTTCCACAGCAACAAAGAGAGGGGGAATTTTCCAGGTCAGAAGTGATAGGTGGCAGCAATAGAAAGGAAAGCAGGGGAGTCAATCCTTGGGTATGCCTATGATCCAGTCCAGGCATATATCCATCTAGACTTAGATACACAGTAGACTTCATGCCCCCAGACATTCTTGATGCAAACACCTGTCTGCTGCGCCTCCTGCCCACCAGGCGCTTCTCAGTTTTACAAAAGGCTAAAGGATTTGCTTTTGCGGAAGCCCAGACATCATAGGAGTCATTGTTTTCACAGGGAAACGCAATCAAAGATCCAACCAAATGATGTGCAAAGTTTAGAATATAGCAAATTAGTCTTTGAAGTTAATTACTGCTTCTCAATGGATGTGTCAAACTAGCATTAGCTACTGCACTTCGGTAAGTATCTCAAGGAAGTCACAGGAGGAGCCACAAAAGATTACAAAATTTTATTTTGGAAGGACTGTATCTACAGAGAATAAAGATGGCCAAAGTTACCCCACAGGTAAGTTCATAAACATTTACAAATAACTCCTTGGAAATACAACAGTGCTGTGTTAGTCCTCTTTCTTCTTCGGAGATTTTTCCATTTCACTTTGTTTAGAGAAGCAGTCTGGTACTAGAGAAAGAGGACTCAATCTTCAATCTGCAAAAATCTGGATTTCTATCCAGTTTCTTACGAGGAGAAAACTTCTTTTTATCTACCTCTTAAATGGGTGTAGTCCAAGTATTCATCTGTACTAGCTCTCTCTGGCTGGGGTGAGGATCACATGAGAATGCCAGCTAGTAGAACCAGCAGCACAGTAATATTTCATGTAATGTCATTTTCCAAAATCAAAAATCTTCTATCTGACAATGCAGAACTGCTAATGGAAAGATAAAATGGCTATACTTGACCAGTTTACCAAAGTTAATATGCAGTTACAGTACACAGAAATTGTGTTTCTGTTTCAAGGTTTCTCTCTTTAAAAAAAACCTGACCTTCGTCAGCACGATTTCTTCAAACCATTTGAAGCTATCATCAACTTGCAAAACAAAAGTCATCACATGATTCCTTAAACTATAAAACAGAGGAAGTGAAGAGTCACAATAGGGAAAAAGAAGTAGGTTAGAGTGAAACCAGTTAATCAGTAAGAAAAGATAAGCGCATTACTGTTCTGTCAAGGTTTCAGAAACCAACCAAGATACACACTTCTTGATCTTCTACTTTGTGGCAAGTATTATCTGCGTACAGCAACAGACCCCTAAAAATTGTCCATTGCCACGTCTGTGAGAAAGAACACTGTTATAAAGTACGGAAGCTTTATACAATAAAACTGGTTTGAAGTAGGAAAACTTTCACCCCTGAAGTTTAACAAATAGAACACACTTGAAACATCTCCTCCCAAATGGACAGGTCTGCCCATGTCACCCCCTACTCAATAGCCTCCAGGGGCTCCCTTTGGCCTCCAGAATGAAACTCAAAGTCTTGTTTGGCATTCAACCCTTCCAGTCTCCCCATTTCCTTTTCAGTTTTCCTTCACTCCCCAATAAATACTGACTCTTCCATGAAGAGGCACTAGCCTCCTGACTGTCCCAGGACTGAGATGCTCCATCTCTAGGCTGCTCCCCAGGCCCAAAACACAAGCCCTCCAAATCTCCCCCTCATAGCTTCCTTCAAGGGCCAACTAAAATCACACTCAGATTCTGGTTTGCATGTTGTCTCCCCCACTAGACTGGGCCATCTTGAGGGTACGGACTTTTGCCTCTTTTTGTATCTCCAATGCTCAGCACAGTGCAAAGCCTGGCACACACAGGAGGCGCTTACACTAAATGCTTACTGACTGACTATTCTATTGCTTCTGATTTAGGGTGAGACAAGACAAATAGGGGAGATATTTAGCTTTGCAGTATCTACAAAGAAATAGTTTGTTAAGTGAGTTGATAATATAAAGGCTATTTCAGAAGTAACATTTAAACATAAGATTACCAATTTTCAAGCTCTTAGATAAAATGAATATGCTAATTAAAATAAGAACAAACAGAATAATGAAAAATGCAAAACCTTTCTGGGGCTTCTCTGGCCCTTCTGTTTCTGTAGCCCTGATGGCACTGAGGCAGATCAGCAGTCAGGAAGACCCAAGTTCAAATCCAGCCTTAGACAACTAAGCAGTTGTGTGACCCTGACAAGTCAGTTAACCTCTCACTGCCTCAGTTTTCTCAATTGCAAAATGGGGGTGATAATAGCACCTACTTTCCAGAGTAGTTGTGAGGATCAAATGAGATAATATTTGTAAAGCACTTAGGACAATGCCTAGCACACAGTAGGTAGTTGCTGAATAAATGCCTGTTTCTTTCCTTCCTGGGGACAGAGGATGAGAAGATCACTTTTTGGCTATAGACCACACTTCAATTTGCAGGTGAGCAAACGTGAGAGGACAGACCTGCTGCTGCAGGACCTGAATCCTATCAATCTTGACATTCTTACCATAAACAAAACTAGAAGAAAGAAAGTGGCAGCTAAGTGGAAGGATGAATGAATGGGTGAAGTGAATAATAATAAACAATTTGAAATTGTATTATACACTTCCTAGGTTCCAACCGTTGTGCTAAGCAGTAGAGAAGCCAGAAAGCAAACCAGTCCTTCACTTCCAGAAACTTATATTGCAACAGAGGAAACAGAAGCTGGAGGCAAACGGTGGCCAAAGAGCAGTGCTTTGGACAGGGAAGGCAAAGGCAATCACATAGTCAGAAGGCAACTGATTAACAAATACTTTTCCAATAATGACTCACACATGCTCCTTGGAGAGACAAAGAAAAGAGCTGGTATAGCAGGTTAAAACATACCCAGAAGCTACAAGAAACAGTATTTCACTGGACATGAGGTCATCAAGCACTCTAATATTAATGGAACATAGTTACAAACAGACCACCAAGAAAACTGCAGCCTATGGAACCCAATGGGAACCCAATGGAAAGGATGGTGAGAAATATAGTTCAAGAAAAAGAAATGAGATTAAGTTAAAGACCTGAAGTTGAGACAGAAACCCCACATCCTCTATCAGAAGGGCTGAACCTGAGGGTTGGTCTATGAAGAGGGGTTTTGTTTTGGGTCAGGGTATTTTTTGGCCTTTTGACAACTGTCTTTCAATGTAATTGGTTTTCCTTGTAATCCTATGTATTTTACTTTATACGTTTTGAACCCATAGTTCAGAGGCTCACCAGACTGCTGCCAGACAGATTCAGGATACAAAAAGGGGTGCTGCTCTCTCACATAAATATAACCTTTAGAAAACTAAATGAAAAGCACTCGGCATACAGAGCCCTCAACCCCACAAAGCATAAGAGATTTGACTTCTGACAACCCAAAGAGCTGGTGTTTGTGAGGGAGCTGCCCTCAGGGAAGATCCATTGAGTTCAGCCCAGCCCTGGTGCAGCCTCTCAGGGCCTGCGGGACCTTGGCCAAGTCACTGCCCTTCTGAAGGCCTTCATTTCCTAATCTCTAAAACGAGAAGCTTGAATTAAAGGAGCCCAATGGTTGTCAGTTCTAAATCTAGAATCATTAGACTGGTCATACATAAAATCAGAATTTATAAAAAAACTGTAAGAAGAATGAGAAACAGATAAGGATTAAAACCAAAAAGATTTAAAACTAAATTACCTAAACAAGTGACTGAAAATAAACAATGGAAAATGGACAACAGAACTGATGTCAACAATGACTATAGCATTATCCAAGTTTAACCAACTTAAATGAAGCACCACAACAAGGAGACTTAAGAGGCCAGCAAGCACCTTGGACAGCAACTGTCTGACAACTGCAAATGGAGATGATCCACAGCAACAGGAGATTAGAATATACACTCATCAGGAAAATCTTAAAGAGGATACCAGACAACTATCAGTAGCATTTGATTCCTGGGAAAATTACAGAACAGGTTAAAGAGGTAGCTGGTGGACATTTAAAAAGGAAAGGATTCAAAGAACCAAAATGTCTTTATCAGGGCAGGTCATGCCAAACTAAACTCAATTTTTTACAAGATTATTAAACTTGTAGATAAAGGTAAGTAATCACAAGTAGTTCAATTACTGTCAACATGGAAGGAGGACTCCAGGAGTCTGTGCCTGAGCTCACCTGTTTATCCTTTTTATTAGGGACTTGGATAAAGGCACAGAGGACATGCTCATCACATTAGTAAGTGATAGCAAACTTAGAGAAATAGCTAACAGGCTGGATAATGGAGTCAGCATCCAAAAGGATCTTGGCAGAGTAGAGCACTGGGCTGAATCGAGTGGGACAAAATGTAATAGTAATAAATGTAGTTTTGTGCTTGGGCAAAAAAAACCAAAACAAAACAAAACAAAAACCATTTCACACCTATAAGTTAGAGGAGATATGGAAACCCAACAATTTTTTTTTTAATTTTTTAAAAAATATTTTATTTTTCTTTTTTAAATAATATTTTATTTTTTGCTAATTATATGTAAATATAATATTTAACACTTTTTTTTTATTTTGAGTTCCAAATTCTCTTCCTCCCTCCCTTTTCCATCCCTCAGATGGTAAGCAACTGATATGGGTTATATGTGTGCAATCATGTAAAATAGTTCCATATTAGCCACTTTGTGGAAGAAAAAAAGAGGACGGACACACGGAAGGAAAGAAGGAAGCAAGGAAGGAAGAAAGGAAGCAAACAGATTCCATCAGTTCTTTCTCTGAAGATGGAGTCTTCATCATGAGTCTCTTGGTATTGTATTGGATCACTGTATCCCAGCAACTTTTCTGAAAAAAGATCTTGGGGTCTGTTGGCTCGCCAGCCCAATATGAGTAAGCAGTGTAGTGTGGAAGCCAAAAAGTCATTATGCATCCTCCATTGGAGATCTGTGTTTGTCTCTGGGAGTCAAGGGTTAAGAAATGCTGACAAACTGGAATGTCCAAAGGAGGGCAAGCAAAGGTCCTTCTATCAGCTGGGCGACGATTAGGCATATCTGGCCTGGATGGGGATGGGGTGGGGGTAAAGGTGATGAGACAAGACAGAGCAACTTTTTGGTTTTTTATGGCACTTCAAAGTTGGCCAACTTTAAATACAACATCTCATTTAACCCTTACAATAACCCTGTAAGACTCATGATGCCAAGATTATCCCCAATTTATAGATGAAGAAAGGGAACCTCACAGAAATTAAACAAATTAGAAATCAGGTCTTCCAGACTCCGAGACCAGCACTCTGTCCACATTGCCTCAGCTATGTCATCTGCAAATTTGTTCAGGTCTACTAACTAGGCCATTATCCAAGTAACTTATTAAAAAAATGCTGAAAACAGAGCAGAGCCAAGGATAAGCCCATAGTTTTACTGAACAAGAAAAGCTGACAATGGACTATTAATAAATATTCTCTGGATCTAGCTATTCAATCATTCCCAAATTCACATAATAATATGAATATCCAGCCCAAATCTCTCTCTGCCATAAAAAAAAAAATATTCATCTATTCAACAAACACTCATTTAGTAACATTTAGTAGTAACAACAGTAGTAAAGCTAGCGCTTGTATAGCTTGCTAGTGAAAACAGGTCCAGAAAAAGCTAGCCTCCTTGCTTCTCTCACCTTTTAAAGGACAAAGTCCCTAAATTATGAGATTCTCTGCTTCTGACAGAGAGCAAACCCCAGCAGATGTCTGCCTCAATGTAGTTGCCCATCACTAAGCTACACCAGGTCAGCCTTGTCATCCACTTCCCCTTTTGATCCAGGTGGTCTCTAATATATTCTGGTGTCTAGACCGCTTTTTATTATGCCCCCAAATTCACCCACACACTTCTTACCACACTTGCCCCCCTTGACGCTCAGTTCCCATGTCTACTACTTGACAGAAACTGCTTTCTTTCAGGTCATTCCACTTTGCCAAATTCATTGGGCTTTTTTCCAACCTTTTTGTGATCTCTCTGTGGTGCTGAATACTGTTCTACTAAGAACATCTAGAAAAAATCAAATCACTTCTAAGCATGCCCTCCAAGAGAAAAGCAAATGAAGCAATGTCCAATCCCAGGCCTCAAAAAGAAACCTCCCCATTTATCATGACCATCCTGTTAAGGATCGCATGATTTGAAACCATCACTACTATCCCATTGCATAAGCCACTGCATCTAAAGTGGTTCAATTCTTTTTTTTTTTTTTAACTAAATCAAACAGATTACGAAACCTTTAATCATGACGGATATATTGCTTTGGTGAAAGAATGTGTTTCAATTATCTATTATATTAATTCAATATACTATAATTATGCAAAAGTATTGCTTGTTTTTTAGAATCCAGTTCTCATTTCTACAGAAAATTATCAGATTTACAAGTAGAGGCAGCTAGGTGGTGCAGTGCACAGAGCTCCAGTGCAGGAGTCAGAAGGACCTGAGTTCAAATCTCACCTCAAACACTCACTAGCTGGGTGTTCTCGGCAAGTCACTTAACACCAACTGCCTCATCCTGGGTTATCTCCAGTCATCCTGATGAATGTCTGGTCACTGGATTCAGATGGCTCTGGAGGAGAAGTGAGGTTGGTGACCTGCACAATCCTCCCTCACTCAAAACAAAGTCAAGTGCAAGTCATGTCATTATTTCTCTGATGGCATGGTCTTCTTTGGCAAAGAAGGACGAACACACAAACAGATTTACAAGTTCAATAAAAGTATGTATGTATTGAAAAAAAACTAATTACCAAGCTATTCATTCAACTACTATACCCACTGTTCACCTGTATGGCAGCTCTTGAGATCTACATATTCAAAGTCATTGATGTTCTGACAGGCAAAGTCTAATGCTCAAAGTCTCAAGTTCTGCAAAAGACCTGGTTTGTACCATTTAGTCAAGAAGCAGAAAGAGCTGGCTCTGATACCCACCACCGAGCCTGGAAAACGATGAAAAGACTATTGGGCAGGAAGCACACACAGGAACCTCCCAGGCTTCATCAAATTGAAGTTTCATTTCCCTCCCCCGACAAATAAGGACACAAGACCAATGCCCACTTACGTTCCTACCAGCACTGAACTGGCACTATGTCATTCCACTGCTTGTGAGGCCTTTAGGAGGGGAAAAAGGGAGAGAAAAAAGAAATTCAGTCACCTGGCACATTCCCAGACATGCCAAAGGTCACAGAGAGAAGCTGGTTGGGATTCCAGAACCGTGGGAGGAAAAGAAAGGAAAATAAGAGGCAGACAGAAATGATACAGAACCTCTCTCACATTTCAAATCCAGAAACTTTTTTTATGCAAGCTTTTCCAGTAGATTTAAATATTATAAAATGATTAATCTGGCAACAATTTTTTTTAATTGACTGAAACGATATGAATTTTTTTAACAAAAACTTTCTCAAAAATAGTAAAAACTTCAATATTGTTGAAAGAAAATATGAGACAGTTATTACAAGGGTCAGGGTACTGAACATTGTTAGATGGAGTTCTCCCGAGTCACCCCCCCCCACTGGAGCCTCTTCCCTAGCCCAAACCTCATGAGTCCTCCATGAATTTCCCTACCACCCACCAAATGGAGCCTAATCCCCCAGTCCAGCCTTCGTGCTGCTCTAGATGAACTTTCCTAATGTACAGAAAGATCACTTCACTCTCCTGTTCAAAACTCATTCATGACTCCCTATTACCTACTGAATTACACTGGGGACCCATGCCAAATACTCCAGAGACCCTGTCATTTCATCCACATGGTGCTCCCTCCCATAAGACAGTATCTGCCCAATCTCCAAAACTCCTGCCCACACCTTGCAATGAATTTATCATAAGAGGCAACCAGGTGGAGACAAAGCCTTGCACCTGGACTCAGGAATAGCTGAGTTCAAACCTAGCCTCTGCACCTACTGCTATTATGATCCCAGGCAAGTAAAATGGGTATAATAACAGCATCAAATAAGATACTATTTTTAAGATGCTTAGCCTGGTGCCTAGCACATAGCAGGAGCTATATAAATGTTTATGCCCTTCGAAGTGGATTACACCGAGGCCTTCTTTGTGTTCTCCTGATATCTAAGATACCAGTGGAGCTTCTGGGCTTTCATGTAGAGCTGGCCAGGGAGACCAAATGGCTCATTTTAGAGAGAGAGAAGAGATTGACCCAAAGTCCCCCAGGTAAGGATGAGAAGCAGGCCCCTGCCTCAGCAGCCACACCTCCTCCTTCCTTTAAGGATGTTCCCCGGCCTGCTGTTCTTCCTCACTAATTCCTTGTTTTTAGTGTAGCTGCCTGCTCCCAGACCGTACTTGCTTCTCTGCATACAGCAGCCACTAAATAAGTGCTTTTTTCATGGACTGACTGGACTGTCTTGTCCCAGGTCCTCTGATGGCGAATCCCAGGCTCTTTCCACTGGTCAACCTCTACAAGCTTCCTCATCACCACCTCATGCCTCCATGCTGGGGCCTCAGGCACATGGCCTTGACATGAATAGAGCTGACCCTTCCCTGGGCCTAGATATTTGCCCAGCTGGGCCTCGTGCCCTCTCCATTCTCCCCATATCTGGAGTGAGTCCTGGAGCATAGGGGACTGGACTTGAGAAGAGACATCTCAGACACGTTTCAGTCTCACTCCTCCCTGACCAGCTTTGTCGATCAGGCCAGGGCATAGATGAGTGGGTCTGAATATTCTTTCCCTACCATCTCTCATTCTCTTCCTTAGGGTCCAAGAATCAGCGCTGCCTATGCTACAGAGTAAGACAACACAGCGCTTCCCTGCCTGACCACCACTGCCGTTTCTCAAGTCCAGCCACAAGAGGTTCTCCTGTGTCCCCATCTGTTCGTTGAGCCCTTGGGGACCCCCAGTTCAGCTGTTAACAAACTGTCCTTCATACCCAACTTATATTTTCATCTTAGAATTTGCTCTATGTCAGGTCCATGTCTGTATATACACACTTATTCTTTATACTTATGTATATACATGGTAATTCCCCCTCAAACAGCAAATCATCTTCTTGAAGGCAGGCACCACTTCTGTCTGTATCCTCAGCATGCAACACAATGCCTAGCTAGTACACAGCAGGCACTAAATAAATCCTTGATGAAGTGAAATAGTGCAGGAAAAAGTGGTTGGGCTCCAGAGTCTTACTGGAAATGTACAATATTTGGAAAATGATGGGTTAAATCAATTTGGAGTTGGCCTGGAAAGCAAACTACCATTTCTAATAACACTGTTCCTTTTGGGGAAACTATACAAACATCTTATTGAGGTTCCAAGTTCTAGAGCATGGTTCAGAACAGAAGCTTCTCAATCCTCCAGGTCAGATTTCCCAAACATGATATACCAGGCAGTTGAGTGGTCACAGACAGAGAAGCAACCTCGGAGACAGGAAGATGAGAAATTCAAGACCTTCACAGCAGTCACAAGGAGCCAGGTGACTATGGATAAGGAATCCCTTAATCTCTCAGCAAATCTGGAGCAGCTGATTTCCAATGGTGGAGGGAGTTTCCTCCACATGGAACCCCCCAAACAGAACATTCTGTTTTCCTTGATGACTCCTCCACCAGACCCCTCACTGCCCTGCTGTGTTAAGCAAGGAAGTCAGAAACAGGCCTAACAACAACTTTCTGTCCCCTTGAGGTCACATACAATTCAACAGAATCGCTTATAGAGAGATCATATGAGGATTTGTCACTTTATATCCAACTTTCTCACACTGGAAAGAGAAGGAGGAACTCCTCAGGATGCCAGGAATCCCAGTACTTTCCAAGTTACAACCCTGCTGTGTGGCAGCCACTCTCCCAACAGGTTATGGGAGTGCTTCAGCAGAGCTGGCCTGTTTCTTCCTTCTCTAATCAAAGCCTGATGATCTAATATGTCGACTCAAAAAGTGTTGCCAATTTACTAAAATTTCCCTTTCAAATCTCTAAGCAAATCATTTTCCCCAGGTGGGTTTCTTCTTATGGCTTCCCTTGCTCTCCCTTCTAAATGTCAGTCCATATCCAATCTGAAATTTAAACACCAAAATCCCTTTGAAGGAAAACACACATGTGAAGTAATCAAGATTCAGAGTGAGAAACAGGAAAAGAATATCACATGCATGAGCAACGGCTACAATATGTTTTAAAGTCATTCAAAGAAACGCATACATGGAAAATAATCTCAAAAATAATGTTTAAAATTTGAAAACAGTTTATTCTTTATAGCAAAGAAATTTAGGTTTTGCAAATAAAAGTACTCTCTAGCTCATAACGGAACCTGAGGAAACATGACAGGACAGAGATGGCATGTAAAGAGAAGATCAACTTTGCTGTGCTCAGGTTATCAGACTTACAGAGTTGGACATTACAAAAGGTGGCCTCTAAAGCCCTCTGGAGTAAGGTGAGGCTTGTCTGGACCTCTATTCCCATAGTCTCTCTTTACTTTTCAGGTGGCACTGTTGTTTGTACTTGACCAGCAGGCTACTTTGCAGTAAGGTTACCTGACTTTCTTTTCCTTTATGGACAATTTCCTCTCATTGTCCTTTCTCTGCCTTGCACTAAACTTCTCATTACGGTTCTCCTGAATAGTTTCAGCAGGTGAAATGAAAAGTACTGTCCCTAGAAGCAAACACAAGTAAAAGCCTTTAGAGACTGCTACTGAGAAATGATACACCATCTCAAAGACCAAATAAATCAAAAACACATGCTAACAACATAATAATCACATGTAAGTGCAGAATAATGCCAGGTTAAGTCACAGAATCACATCTCCCAAGCTATCAGCAAAATTTATTAGATACACCGTACTTGAGGGAAATGATATGTCATCCTTAACTATCACTAAAAAAAAAAACATAAGGTCAAGTCACTTACTCAGTGTTAACCTATTTAACTTAATAAGATACTTGGTTTACCACATTGGAGCTTAGAATTATGGTCAAAGCCATTCTACACCATCAGCCAACAGGCTCTCCCACCTCCCACTTAAGTCCTTACTATGTTCCAGGGACTGGGCTAAGATTGGGGAAACACGGAAAGACAAAAACAGTCCCTCCAAGAAGACAGCCTGCAGACTAAGGATTTCTTCACACAACTCTACCCCTGAACTTAAAAATCCACACAGTAAAAACTTTGTGACTCCAGGCCATGTGACAAACCAGAGCCAAGCTCAAAGCTGATCTGGCATCTCAGTAGCCAGGCCAGATCAATCAATTCACAAACACTCTTCTGTGCTGGGCAGCTCAGCCTTGCAGAAAGAAAGCAAGGCTCAGAGGAAGGTTAAGCTGGGTTCAGTCTCCCCTCTGACACAGGCTGGGTGAGGAGCTGGGGCTAGTTATTTGTGCAACCTCTCAGTTCCCCAGAAAACCTCTAAAACCATAGGTTACCTAAATGATTTAGACAGAAAGGGTGATGATACCATAAGCAAATTAGGGGAGCAAGAAAAAAATTACCCATCAGATGTACAAATAAGGGAAGAATTTATGCCCAAAGAAGAGAGAGAAAGGGTTAAGGGAAATGAAATGCATAATTTTCATTACATAAAATTAAAAAGGAGGTGCCATAAACAACACCAATGCAGTCAAAATTTCAAGGACAGCAGGAAACTGGGGAAAAAACTTTACAAGTCTGTCTAATAAAGATCTGATTTCTCCAATATATAGAAAACTGAGTCAAATATATAAAAATATGAGCCACTTCCCCATTGCCATATGGTTCAAAGGACACCAACAGTCAGTTTTCAGAAGAAATCAAAGCTATCAAGTTACACAAAAAAATTCTCTAAATCACTGATTAGAGAAATACAAATTAAAACAACTCTGAAGTACCACCTGATACCCATCAGATTGCCTAACATGACAGAGAAAGAAAATGACACATGATGGAGGAGATGTGGAACAAATGGGATGTTAAAGCACTGTCGGTGGAGTTGTCAACTAATCCAACCATTCTAAAGGACAATCAGGAACTATGCCCAAAGGTGATAAAACTACGCATACCTTTTGACCCAGAAATACCACTATTAGGTCTGTAAACCACAGAGATCAAAGAAAAAGGACCTAGGTGTACAAAAATATTTATAGCAGATCTTTTTGCAATGGCAAAGCACTGGAATTGAGGGGATGTCTATTCCTTGGGGAATGGCTGAACAAGTTGTGGTATATGTGTAACAGAATACCAAAAGAAATGATGAGCAGGGTGGTTTCAGAAAAACCTGGGCAGAATAAAGAACTGATACAAGGTGAAGCAAACAGAACCAGGAGAACACTGTATACTGTAACAGCAATAGTGTAATCAACTGCAAAAACTTACTCTGATCAATACGATGACCCACAACAATTCCAAAAACTCATAACCAAAAATGCCATCTACCTTCAGAGAGAGAAATGATGAACTCTTGAGCAGATCAAAGCAAAGTGTTTTCTAATATGCTTTTCTTGCCTTTTTTTCTGCAGCATGGCTAATATGTTTTGCATGACTTCACATGTATAATGGGTATCATTCTGCTTGCCTTCTCAAATGGCTGGGAGAAGGGCTGGAGGGAGGGAGAGAATTTGGAACTGAAAATAAAAACTAAAACCAAACTTTGAATTTTTTTAAAGACCATAATTTACACAGTAGTTGCACTGGTGGAGGTAATCTCTTCACCAGGACTTATTTAAATGAAATCATAAGGCTGGTCCATTAGTCACACAGCAGAAAGACAAAACTGTAAGGGTCCCTGACAACCAGAGTTTACATTTTAATAAGGGAAACTGGTGATCTTACGGAGTACCAAGGGGTTAGGAATCAGGAAAGGCTTCAGGTGGAAGGTAAAGCTTGAGTTGGATCTTAAGGGAAGCTAAGGATGATGTGAGGTGAAGAGATGAAGGTGAGGAAGGCCTGTGTCATAGGCAAGGGAGACACCTTGTGCAGAGACACTGGGACGGGACACAGAATATTGACTGGACCAAGAGCAAATGAACAAGCATAAAATGGACTTTCTACAAAGGTAGGCTAGAAGGAGGTTGTCATAGGGCTTGAAGCACCACAAAGAGAAATGTGCCTTTGATCCATCCTATATTTGGAGACAAAATGGGAATTATTGTACAGAGGTGTGATGTGGCCAGATCTCTGCTTTGGGATCATCACTCTGGCATATGCTTACAGTGCACAACACTCATGGGTTTTCCAACAGGCCTCGACCAAACCAAAGAGTAGAGCTGAATTTCTCTAAGGATCTGAGCAGAAAAACTTTCTTTTTCAATTTCTTTGGCCTGAGCCAAGAAAGTCAAGGAGCAACTATCAAAGTCAGTTAACTCCCTGGAAACACAGGTCTACAGTAATTACATACCAAGTATATAATACACTTTATATAAAAATATAAATAAACAACTCACTCACTCTGAACTTTCGGGGATAGGGAGAGTTAAGACGGGAAGGGGGGGTTGAAGAAAAGAATGATGACCTCTGACCAAAGAATGAATTTCAGACTCACAGAAGTTCAATGTTAGAGCATCAAGTCAAGCCTGTACAAGCCTAAACAAGAACGCTCTGGAGGACATGCTCAGCAAGAGTTCATCCAACCTTTGACTTCTGACCTCGAGTGAGCAGAAAGCACTCTGGTCCACCGTGGATAGCTCTTGTTGTTGTGAAATCACTTGGTTTTTCGGTTTACTTCCCCTGAAGTCCAACCTAAACCAGTCTCTCTACACAGTCTGCTCCTATACAGTCTGCTCCTACTTCTCGCCTCTGGGGTTAGGAAACCAAATCCTTGAAGACAATTCCAAGGCACCTCCTTCTCCTCCTCCCCCCAGGACTTCTTTTTTCCAGGCTAACAATTGATGTGCCACTGGAACAGCTGAGGCAAAGAGAAGAACGAAAGTTAGACAGTTCAGATGGGATCCCAGGTAACAAGGCTGGAGTCGGTGAAGGTGGAAACTAGACCATATCTGACAGAAGAAGGTGAGACAGCATGGTGCCAAAGTGGGTTTGGTGAATTTTGGTGGCCAAAAGTGATGAAAATAAGGGAGTTCCAACAAATGGAGAATGGCTGAACAAGTTGTGATATATGAATGTAATAAAATTTTATTGTGCCATAAAATAATTAAGAAATATGGAAAGACTTACATTAAATGACACAGAGCAAAGTCAGCAGAACCAGGAGACATTTATACAACGACCATAATAATACAAGGGGCAACAACAATGAAGGACCTAGGGGTAGGATTTCAAAAAGCCCGTGAACAAAACATCTTCCATCTCTTGCGGAGAAGCAAGGGCCTAGACATACAGAACCAGACTTGGACAAGTGGCTGATTTGTCTTGCCTGACTATACATATTTCCAATACAAGAATGTTTCTAGAAGGAAGAATTAATTTCATAGGTCATGGGAAAAAAAAGCTCTGATACTGTATTCATCAAAATTAATTATTTTAACTGTTAAAGATTCCTTAACAAATTTAGGTGGTTGTATTGATATTCAATATTAAATTTTCAATAAAACAATTCAAAAATTTTAATTTCTAAAAAGTAAATATTTACAGTGGGAAAATAAAATCAAATTGGGAAACCTATTAAAGGAGGGGTACCTGCAGCATTTGGCCCAACACTGTAATCATCTCCTTGTAAATACCTGAGGTCATAGCTCTTGCTCCAGAGCCCTGACACAGCTACCCCTAGAACTGGGAAAGCAAACAAAAAGGAAGGCTAGGGTCAGCTAGACCAGCCAACAAGCATTCATTATAAACCTACTGTGTGCCAGGGACCATGCTATGCGCTACAGCATAAAGACAAAAAATAAACAGTCCTTGCCCCCAGGGCAAGATGAAAGGGGCATCTAAGTACATACAACAATGGATAAGGCACCAGGAGCTGGGGGGTCAGGAAAGGCCTCATTGGGCAGGGAGGAAATGACAGCTGGTTCCATGTATGTATAGATCGCACGTGTGGACACAGACTTCATTCTATATAGGAATAGTCATAAGCTTTATCGATCAAGCAGGGCAAGACAGAAACCAAATCATCCTTGCATATCTAACGCAGGTATCAGTCTACGGCTCCAAAGTTGTCTTGTCTGTAACTCCCACCTTCAAATGAATTCAGATCAACAAACATGAGCACCTGCCCTGTGGGAGATACAAAGACTCAAATTAAAGCCTCTCCTTCTCCTGTCTTTCCCTCCCCTCCCCTCCATTCTACTAGGGTATCCGGTACTTCTAGATCTGGCTCCCAGGTTTACAAGAGCCCATTAAGGCAGGTCGTATCAGAACAGTTCTCCCCATGTTACAGATGAAGGAAAGAAGGTTCAGGAAACAGAAGGCTTTGCTGGAGCAGAAGTGCCCACCCCCACACTATCCTGAGCCCGGGGATGGCATCCTTGGCATTCAGACAACACTCCTCTAATTTTTTGGCAGCGACCATCAAGGAGACATTTCTGGAAACTGAGGCCCACTGGATAACTTGTAAGAAGCCAATGTGATATGATTATTCTGTAACTCTCTCAAGTTTTCATTGTAAATCTGACTATAAGGCACAGAAACTGGAGTTCAAGGTGTGGGTCTCTCTCTGAAAGGATAAACACTTTCTGTTCATTTGCTCATGGGTCTCCTGGAATCTGAGTCTAACTACCTGCCTTGAAAAGAGAAGAAGAAAGCCTGGCTTACTTGATCTGAATTCTGAAGCCTTTGACCTCTCTGCACATTGTTTCTTCAGTGTCAAAAAGCCTCAAGGCTTTGAATGGCGGCCTGACTTGAGCTCGACAAAACCCAATCACTCCATGTCAGTCAGAGATCCTACATTCTCTACGTGAAGCACATGACTACCAGGCCAAGTGCCATTAGCCTGTGAGCTAAACAAGGCAAACAAATCTCCTGGCAGATACTTGCATATAAATCATTCTTTAACCTTTTTCTCTTTCTAAAAATGTATAAAAGAAACCAAATTTTCTCTCTTCCTGACTTCCTGATAACTACTGAGGGTGCCTCTCTTCCCCCACATCCAATCAGCTGTCAAGTCCTGTCATTTTCATCTTCGTAACATCTGTCAACATAGGGTTAACATGGTCAGGTCTAAGCTTCTGGACAATTATTTTAACACCTCTATGGAGCATGGATTGGGGAGGGGAGAGATTTGAGGCAGGAAGACCAATCAGAAACTACTGCAATAATCAGCATTTATCAGTACCTGAACTAAGGTGGAGGCCATGGAAGTAATGAGAAGAGTCCAATGAGAGCGAAGTTGCAGAGGCAGAAACCACAGCCAAGGAGTGCATATGTGGAAACATGAGGGCAAGTGAAGAGTGAAGGATGCCACCAAGGTGAAACTGGTAGATCAGAAGAATGGTGGTAACCTTCAACAGAACAGAAAAGTCTGGAAGACTGTGGGCCCTGAGAGGGAAGAGGGAGATAATAAGTTCCCTTTTGGACATGTCTCTGAGGTATCTGGTTCTCCATGACCAAGAAGCTATTGGTGACGTGGAAATAAAAGGTCAGGAGTTTGGGGCTGGAAGTCAGCTCTCCCCTGCTCTCCAACTTTAATTGCTCTCACACATTCTCACTGATCCCTCTGTGCTCCCCTTCCCTTCCAACTTGTGCCCAGAAGAGGCTCTAGAAAAATTCCTCTTTCTCTCCTTTTCTTTTTATTACACGTTTGATCCAAAATTCACCACGATTATGGCTACCAGTGGAAAATCCAGGAGAGAAGTACCAGTGCAAAGGAAAAAACATTAAGTACAATTGAAGATAAAAACCTGAAACACTTAACAGCAGGCAGACATTCCCTGCTAAAATCCTTATCAAATCTACTTCTTCATTCTCTTTATTAGAGCTGCCTTTTGACAAGAACCTTCACTGAAAATACCTTGCAAATTCTTACTTTTTTGTTTTATTTACTAACAGTCAGTATGGTGTGTTTCCTTTTACAAGAAGAGTACTTTGGGAATTACATTACAGTAACATTCATTAAGCAGGTTCTTTGGTGGGTTTACCTAGAAATCTAACCTTCATTTTAATGTAGTTTCCAAAAGGAAAATGAATACAGACTCCCAAATAACTGACTTAGAAATCTGGGAGTGAAGTCTGGGGAGAGGACACACACAAATGACCTATGGGGAGTTCCTGCACTGGTCTAATTGAGCTTAGAAGCCACTGAAAATTCTCCCAGAGAAGGCATGAAACTGGACCTGCCCTTCAGCATGCAACACTGGGCCTGGCACAGGGCAGGTGCTCAATGAATACTTGCTGGCTCGACTCGAGATCCACCATGCCGCTGTACATATGTCTGAAGATGTCAAACACAGAAGAAAAAGTGCCAGCTAAACGAAACTGTTCCTAGAAGGACTTTGCACATCAGGAAAGAACTAGAAACAAAGTTGGTGGTCCTCCATTAGGGAAGCACCTAACAAATATTCAAAATTTAAAGATATTTGGAAAGACTTTATATGAACGGATTTGGGGCAAAGCAAGAAGAACCAAGAGAACAAGGTACCCAATGAGATCAGGAAAATGTGACAGAAATAAAACAACATTGAAAAACACTGGTTGGCTTCTTAACGGAAAGCACAGCTCTGAGTTCAAAGGGAAACATCACTTCCTTCCACTTTCCCAAGGGGTGGCAGGCTCCAGGCGCAAAAGGACATCCACGTCATTCCCCAGAACAAGCAAATTTTGTTACAAGAAACACTTCTTTTGGGATGGGAAGGATACTGGGGAACAAGATAGTTACAAAAAGGAAGTACAAATAAAACATTTTTAAAATAGCATTTGTAAACAAGGGACTGAATAAGATCCTGGCCCAGGAGCAGAGGTAAGCTACCCACAATGTTCATGCAATGGGTGGCACATGGATGATCTTGAAGAGGGCGCTAGCTGGCAAAACTGAAAAGCAGAAGGAATGGTTTCATTCTTGGTATTTATAGCTCCAGGACTCAACGCAGTGCCTGACACATAGTAGGTGCTTAATCAATACTACTGATTAATTTAGAAACCAACAGACCTACAGTCTATTTAGAGTTCTCATACTATGGCAGTTTGGTGGAGAAGTAGACAGACTGATAGACTTGGACAAAGGTCTAAGTTCAAATTCAGCCTCAGATTGCTAGCTTGTGCCCCTGGGCAAAAATCACTTAACCTCTGTCTGCTTCAGTTTCCTCATTTGTAAAATGGGGGCAAAAATACCACCTACCTGACAGGATTGTTGTTAAGAACCAAATGAGATAATACGTGTAAAGTCCTTTGCATAGTGCATTTAGTACTACAGAAAGTACTACAGAAATGCTAGCTATTATTTTTTCAATATAGCTTTGTCAGCCTGGAGCAAGTCTCTTAACCTCTGGGGACCATGATTCTTCACTTGAAAAAGGGTTAAGAATATGATTTCTAGGGTTCTCTCTAGCTCTAATGATCTACAAGTCTATAAGAATACTTAACTGACCAGACTATCCCATTCCTGAATCACTTTGCATAAATATAAGCTTACTAAAAAGGGCACTTTACACAGTATTTTCAAGTCACCTGTTAACAATGTTTCCCCCCCAAAATTTAAAAGTAACATTTACCCCACATTAGAAGTAGATTAAAAAAAAAGGAAAGTTAACAGAGATGAAGTGGAAGCAGAAGGAAAAGTTCTCTCTTACCCTTGTGGAGAGAAAAATGCATTATCTAACTAAGGAATCTATTTTTTCAAGAATCTAAATATCAACTGGTCAGGATAAAAATCAGTCTAAGGACTGAAGCCAGAAAACCTGAACCAAGGATACATACATGTCGGTGACATTTCTGTATAAAAACAATAAGAAATAAAAATACCAATAAAAAGGTTTTTGTTTTGAATCCTCTAAATGACCTATCTGAAAGAGCCTCACCGCCTATCTCATTTTCACAGTTGCTAAGCTCAGTATATTGGTTTCCTCAGCTGAGAAATTTCCCCTTTCAGTCTGACTTCACACAGGCCCTGTTTGGCTTTGCTCATGTGCCCACTGCGGGAGCATCTACATGTGCTGCGAGCAAGGACAAGGAAGCTTTATCTATCTCTCTCCCTCCAAACAGGAGGATGCATCAACATTCCTGCCTCCTCACCTCAGTACAAAAGCAACCACAAATAACACCCTGTACCACCCATAACCAAGGGCGAGAAAGAGACACACACAGGACAATGTGACTGACGTAAAAGAGCAGAACCTTGATACCAGTTTCATTATTACATAGTTTCAAGCATCATCCAAACATTACTAACATGAGAGAAGCGCTACCCAGTGACAGCTACAATATCATCTACCCCAATATTCATTCCAAAGTTGACAATCTGAGAACATCAGCCCATAAGTTCTGTTTTTAAATACGATGAGTATTTTGTCAGATTGTATCAAAGGTCTTTATGGCCAATGCAAGGCAAGCAGCAACAGTACTCACTCCAACTGGAACAATCCAGTTACACTTTTAGAAAGTAATGATGGAACAGGTTTCCAAACAGAACCAAGTAAACTGAAGGCAACCTCTGAAAGGCTCAACCGAAGAATGCTGCCAAGTTAAGTTGGACAGCAAGAGTCTGCTAGATGTTGAAAAATGTCAGCAATACTGATCAATTCGGCTTTGTCATTAAGCTTTATCATTTCAGCATCAGCCTGTTTACCCTTCACAAATCACATCTGAAGGGATTCCCAACTCAACTGGCAGATATGTCATCATATGCACGTGTTCAGTCTCTAACATGGAAGTACTAGCCTGAAATAAGCAGTCCTACCCAAACGAATGTCATTCAACCACTTACTCCCAAGTATCACAAGTAATCGAGATGGACAAACCTTCCTCTCACAAACCAAGTTGAAAGGACATCCCTGGCCTCAACCTTCCAAGGCTACAGGAGCATGAAAGCTTCTGCTGTGGGCCCAGCAGCGGTTTAACTCCACTGGTCATCTACTCATTCAGGGAGACAGACACACAGACACAGAGACACTGTTGTTGCCCAGACTTAAAATCTAGAGGGAAAGATGTCAGTTAAGTTCTTCAACCTCTCCTTTCTACACAATGCTAGACACGATGCACTCCAAGCGCTGCTGGCTGTATGACCTTGAACCCTCACCCTCCCTGAGCCTTGCTTTCTGTAAAATGGGGACTGTGATACACACACTGCTACTAGGGCTCTGGCACCGGAGAAGAGGAGGTGAACCCTCTTTGCAAACCTGTGTGCAGTTCCAACCATGCTCAGCTTAGCCAGTGCCAACCCCGGCCTCTACGGTCCTTGTCCTCCTCCTCAAAGCTTTGGTGCTGAGCTGCTTCTACCCAGTCTTCCAGCTGTAGCAAAGATACCACCACCGGCGCCTTATCATGGGGGCCAAGGACAGGTCCTCCCTTCTCTTAAATGCCCTCTTCCTAATCCAGGTACCACACTCCCAGAATCTCTGGCAGGGGAAGGACCCCAGAGCCCTGTGGAGCCCCCCACCAGCCACACCACCTCGCTGGAACGACTTCAGCAATGAGGGAGCAGGAGAGGCTGAGAGCTTCCCACCTGGAATTAGAACTCAGGTCTCCTGCCTCTAACAGCGTGGTCCATCCAGCCCGGAAGGAAGGGCATCTTAATGTCTGTCTGTGGTGTGTATGTCTCCGTGTGTCCATGTGTCCGTCCCTCCCTCCCAGGGGGTGACTGTCAGGGTTACAAGGGGCCCCATCCAACCCCAATGCAGGAGGGAGCTCTGGTCCTTTGGGGCCCGCCAAGGCTTTGAGCCTGAATCTCCTGCTTCTTTCCCTGCCCGAGTGGCGGGCCAAGGGGTCCCTAGAGCTTCCTCTGGGAAGGAGGGGCCGGTGCACATCCTGCCCCCTTGGGGACCCGGGGGTGGCCCAGCACAGGTGTCCCCGAGGCCCTGGGGCAGGCCCCCCTTTTATTCAGCGTCTTTGTGCAGGGCCCGTGCAGGAGAAGGTCCGCCGACTGGGGGCCCAGCCTCAGTTTACCCGCCCGTAACCAGGGCCCACCCCCTCGGGCACCGACCGCCTGCCCTGCCTCTCAAGGCAAAGGCGCGGCGGCGTCACCGGCCCCGGCCCGGGTTCGAGTCCTACCCGGACCCCACGGCTGGGTGACCTTGGGCCGGTCACTCCCCATCTCGGGGGCCGAGCGCCGGGTTCGGGGGCGGGACCCGAGGAGCCTGGGTTCCGACCCCGTTCGGCGGCCCCCGCCCGTGACCTTGGCCCGGCCGCGTCCCCTCCCCCACTCCCGGCCGGGCCTCAGTTTCCCCCAGCGGCCACAGCGGGCTCTGGCCCGGGAGGCGGCGGAAACCAGCCCCGCTCCCCGGGGAGGGCCTCCGCGTCCTCCCGCCACGGGCGGAGGCTGCCCGGGTCCTGGCGCTGCGGGGCGGGCGGGGGCGCTGCGGGGCCGGCCGGCCGGGGAGGCCGCGGTCAGGGGCGGGCCGGGCCCCTCCGCCGCTTACCTCTGTTAACATTACTACACCCCGGGGAAGCGCGCTCGCCCCTAGCCCCGCCGCATGGCCACGGCCGGAGCCGCCGCCGCCGCTCGTCCCGCTGCGCCCCGGGCCCGGGCGGCGGCTTCACTCGGCTCCGCGGGCGGCCCCCGCTCCGGCTCCTCGGCACGGCAGCGCCGCCATCTTGGGGAGCGACGTCCGCGGGCCCGCGCGGCGTGCGCGCCCATTGGCCGGCCGGGGCCGCCGCCGTCACGTGGGGCGGGTCGCCATGGCGCCGGCGCCGGGGCTGAGGGGGCGGGGCGAGGAGAAGCTGGGGAGAGGCAGGGAAGGGGAGGAAGGAGGGGGAAAGAGAGGAGAGGGGAGGGGCCGGGAGAGGGGCGGGGAGAGGGGCGGGGCGAGGAGAAGCTGGGGAGAGGCAGGGAAGGGGAGGAAGGAGGGGGAAAGAGAGGAGAGGGGAGGGGCCGGGAGAGGGGCGGGGAGAGGGGCGGGGCGAGGAGAAGCTGGGGAGAGGCAGGGAAGGGGAGGAAGGAGGGGGAAAGAGAGGGGAGGGGAGGGGCCTGGAGAGGGGCGGGGCGAGGAGAAGCAGGGGAGAGGCAGGGAAGAGGAGGAAGGAGGGGGAAAGAGAGGAGAGGGGAGGGGCCTGGAGAGGGGCGGGGCGAGGAGAAGCTGGGGAGAGGCAGGGAAGGGGAGGAAGGAGGGGGAAAGAGAGGGGAGGGGAGGGGCCGGGAGAGGGGCGGGGCGAGGAGAAGCAGGGGAGAGGCAGGGAAGAGGAGGAAGGAGGGGGAAAGAGAGGAGAGGGGAGGGGCCTGGAGAGGGGCGGGGCGAGGAGAAGCTGGGGAGAGGCAGGGAAGGGGAGGAAGGAGGGGGAAAGAGAGGGGAGGGGAGGGGCCGGGAGGAGGGAAGGAAAGGCGCGGGGGAGAGCCCAGACCTGGGACAAACCCCAATCAGTCTTAGAATTGCACATCGATCCCTGCTCTATCCCCAAGCAGTACCAATATTAATAATAAAATAAAAGCAATAATAGCTAACATGTCCTTAGTACCTCCTATGTGGCTGGCACTGGGCTCAGCCCTTTATAATGCTCATCTCACCTGATACAACAGCCCTGGGAGGTGGGTGCTGCTGTCGTGCCCATTTTACAGGTGAGGCCAAATTTGAGCTCAGGTCTTCCTGACTTCAAGCCCAAGGCTCTATCCGCTGCACCACCTAGCAAGCCTTCAATATAGAATAGTTACAGCTAGATAGCTTTATAATGATATGTAACCTTTACATTTACAAAGCCCTTTTCTGATGTTATCTTCATTTCAGCTGGAAGAAGGATCTGAGAGAATCCTAACTCCCCCTCCCCTCATCTGACTGAGGCAATTGAGGCTCAGGAGGTCAATTGACTAACTGGGTCTGGGACAGGGATCTGCCAGATCCTGCCTTTACAGATGAGGAAACTGAGTCCTAGGGAAGAAAGTGCCTTGCCCTTGTCACAGGAATAGTAAATGAAAGCCCACCATCCACACTCACCCCCCTCTCACCCCATTCCAGCTCCTTGCCCCTGAGCCATACTAGGGAATCAACAGTCCCCTCAGTATTGTATTGCTAAGAAAGTGACTCAAGGAGAAAAAAAAAAAGAAGCTTGGAAGAGTCCATGGATCTGGCCAAGCTTATGTGAAAGAATCCTAATGAAGCTGCCCCAGCCCCAACACTCTCTAACTCCGTTATGGGCCCTTCTGAACAGCAGGCACATCCTGATTTAACCACACAATCTGACTTTAACCACACCTCAGATCCCCAGACTCAATACAGTCACTGCCCCCAGATCCACTTCACATATTAGAACCAGCATGTTCTTGTACTCAGCCACAACCACATCATCCCTTTAGCCCGACAGGACCACAATACCTAACTATCCATCTGACCAGACAGGACCACAATAGCTGGCCAATCAGAAAGCAGCAGGACCAGGATGTTTGACCACCAAACTATACGAGGGACCCCTCCCCATTACTTAATCCCTTAACAAATCCCTCCTGCCTTTTAATATTCATAATTTCTGTTATATAATCAGCATCAGTATACTATACATTTGCATGTGTTGTCTTCCTAAGCTGCTGGTTCCTCTTGGAACCTATCCTACTTCTGAGGGGCATCAGTCCTCAGTAAATGCCTGTACTTGAACAGCAGTGGTCAGACTCTGAATTCTTGAGAAGGTGCCGCTACAACACCATGACGTATGTGTGGAGGAAAGACTAACTGAGAGCACTTTGAAAATGATCAACATTAGTTTACAAGATGATAAGAAGGAAGGAAAGTTTCCTTCTGAACCACACAGATCATACAGTGAACTCCTCTACTAGACTGTGGCCTCTCTGAAGGCAGGGCAGGGGCTTTCTTTTCCCCTCTTTTGCAACCCCAGTGTTTGCACAATGCCTAGCACATAGCAGGCACTTGATAAATGTTTACTGATAAACACATGTTCCTTAAGCATCAAGCTTCCCTGAAGAGATGCTTACAATCCAGTGGGGAGAAGGTTCATTATTTAAAGGATCCTGAGATTTCATCCTCCTGTTTCTCCCTCTATCCCTGCAGCTCACAGCTCAGGGATTTACTGTCATCTTGGAGAGTTGTGGAGGCTGGGTCCACCTCTGCTGCCAGTCAGTGATCAGCCCCTCCTCTTGGCCTGTACAGATTAGAAGGACCCTATGTTCACTGGTGGAGACACTAGACGACAGCTCCACCTTCATGCCATCAGGAGGCTTCAGTAGAAGGCATGAGGGCACCAGAGGGCATGGTCAATCATATTGCTCCCACCTACCACTCTCTCTCCAATAAAGGGAGACCTGGGAGTCATCAACCCCCTCTTCCATGTGCCTGCCCTCTTCTCCACCCAATCTTTGAGAAGTTCTGCACATAAGAATGATAAAAAGAAGGCAGCTTTCCCTGCACAGTTAAAGAAGAGTATCTTTTCAAAGCCACTCCCTCAATTCTTAGAGATACAAACTGCAAAAACCTCCTGTGACTATTGTTTAACTACAAAAAAAGCAAAAATTAAGAAACAACCATTTTAACATAGAGATGGTCATCCAACAATGACCATGACACATGACGATGTCAGTTCAATTCATCTCAACACTCATTAAGCATTTGGTCGATGTAAGAAACAGAGATCCAGGAAGGTCTGGGTTCAAACTTTGCTGTGACACATACTGGCTGTCCCCGCCTGAGGAAGCCACTTCTCCTGTAAAAGCCCCATACAGCTCTCTAAAGCTGCAAACTGCCAGTCTTCATTGGCAGACAAAGCTCCTTCTCCAAGAGTTTATGCCGACAGGTCCTGCCTCAGATAATGCAGTTTGTCAAAGCGTGAGGCACCAGGAGCCAAAGACAAGAAAAACAGTCCCGGGGTGGGGTGGGGTGGGGGAGTGCCGAGGGAGGAAGAGTGCAAAAATAAGGAAGTAGATAATAAGTAATCTGGAAGGTGGGAGGGAAGAGTTTGAGCTGGGGGGCGGGGTCAGGAAAGGCTTCCCCTTGACTAGCCGGAGAAATGGAAGGCAGACCGTGCAAAGGGAGGGGATGATGGTCATATATTTCAGGGAGCAAGGAAGCCAATTTGATGCAACATGAAGGCATGGGGGGTGGGGGGAGAGCAGAAAAAAAAGTGCCAAATTGTGAAAGGCTTTGAATGCCAAACGGAGAAATTTGGTTTTTATTAGACGTAGTCCCAAAATAGATCTTCCTAAGGCAGAGAATGTTGATACGCTCGGATGACCTCAGCGATTTCCAGGGGGCCTAAAATAAATAAATAAAGACTAGGAAAGTAAGTCCAACAGCAACAACTGGCGTTAAACACTTGAAGTTTCGCAAAATACTTCAGGTGATATTTTATCCCCCCAATAACCCTTAAGGTGGGGGTTATTACGCTTCCCATTTTAAAGATGAGGAAACTGAGGCTGAACAAAACCATTAAGTGGTTTGTGTGGGGGTCACCTAGAGATGAAGTGTCGAAGTGGGATATGAACTCAGGTATTCCTAGCTCTGCTCTATCCACTGCACCATCTAGCTGGAATGCAAAGAGGAAGAATGTGTGGTACCCAGGTGATGGTGAACATAGACAACTTATCCCATCTCTCTCTCTCTGTCTCTCTGTCTCTCTCTCTGTCTCTGTCTCTGTGTCTCTGTCTCTGTCTCTGTGTCTCTGTCTCTGTCTCTCTCTCTCTCTCTGTCTCTCTGTCTCTCTCTCTCTCTGTCTCTCTCTGTCTCTCCCTGTCTCTCTGTCTCTCCCTGTCTCTCTCCCTCTCTCTGTCTCTCTCTCTCTCTGTCTCTCTCTGTCTCTCTCTCTGTCTCTGTCTTTCTCTGTCTCTCTCTCTGTGTCTCTCTGTCTCTCCCTGTCTCTCTGTCTCTCTCTCTGTCTCTGTCTTTCTCTGTCTCTCTCTCTGTGTCTCTCTGTCTCTCCCTGTCTCTCTGTCTCTCTCTCTGTCTCTGTCTTTCTCTCTCTCTCTGTGTCTCTCTGTCTCTCTCTGTCTCTGTCTCTGTCTCTGTCTTTCTCTCTCTCTGTGTGTGTCTCTCTCTGTCTCTGTCTTTGTCTCTCTCTCTCTGTCTCTCTCTCTGTCTCTGTCTCTGTCTTTCTCTCTCTCTGTGTGTCTCTCTCTCTCCCTCTGTCTGTCTCTCCCTGTCTCTCTGTCTCTCCCTGTCTCTCTCCCTCTCTCTGTCTCTGTCTCTCTCTGTCTCTCTCTCTGTCTGTCTCTCTGTCTCTCCCTCTCTCTGTCTCTCTCTCTGTCTCTCTCTCTGTGTCTCTCTGTCTCTCCCTGTCTCTCTCTGTCTCTCTCTGTCTCTGTCTTTCTCTCTCTCTCTGTGTCTCTCTCTGTCTCTGTCTTTCTCTGTCTCTGTCTCTGTCCCTCCCTCTGTCTGTCTCTCTCTCTCTCTCCCTCTCTCTGTCTCTCTCTCTGTCTCTCCCTCTGTCTGTCTCTCTCTCTCCCTCTCTCTGTCTCTCTCTCTCTCCCTCTGTCTGTCTCTTTCTCTCTGTCTCTCTGTCTCTCTCTCTCCCCTCTCCTCTCTTCTCACCTTTCTCTTTATCTCATTAGTACATAACTGTGGACAATAATCTGGTCCCATGAAGTAGTAAAACTCCTAACATTAACATACCATGCTTAAAGGTTTACAAAAAGCATTACCCTAACATTCCTGTAATAACATTTGACTCATCCACCACTCACTGGTCTGATAACTTCTGCAATTCAAAGTCCTCCAGGGAACAGGAAAAAAGCAAAGAAAGCTTCCCAGAGATCAGTGTAGATGGGGCAAAGGGAAGCAGTGAGTGACCTAACAGAAAGACCAATGACCCTGGAATCACAGGCTCTGGGTTCAAATACTGCAGCTGCCTGCTGTCTCTGTGACTCTGGGCATGTGGCTGGACCTCAGTTCCCTAATCTGAAAATGAGGGGGGTGTACCGGAGACAGCCAGTAGACAAATAAGGAGGTTTACTGTAAAATAGCCAACCATAGGATGACCTGAGTCATGAGGTCAAGCCACACCCAACTCTGAGAATTTCTTCTTCTATAAAATGGGTGTGGTTGCCTCTGAGGCTTCGCCCAGCCCTAGATCTATGGGGGGTGGGGGAGGAAGGAGCCCACCTGAGGTCTGTCCTCTCATCCTCCTCCTCCTCCTCTTTCTTCTTCATCTTCTTCTTCTTCTCTCTCTGTCTGTCTCTGTCTCCTCTCTCCAGTCTTTCTCCTCTATCTCATCTATCTGTCTGTCTGTCTGTCTCTGTCTTTGTCTCTCTGCTCTCTCTTTTCTCCCCTATCTCATCTCTCTCCCTTTTTTATTTCTCTCTCTTCTCTGTCTCTGTCTATCTCCCCTCCCGTCTCTCTCTCTCTCTCTCTCTGTCTTTGTCTTTCTCGGTCATTTTTCTTGGTGCATTGTTATATAGGCAGCGTCCTCAGGGCTGCACTAAATGTCCGTGTGTACTCTTTGTGCCCAAAGGAACAGAACTGGTCAGATGTCCTTGGAAGCACCCAAATTAAACAGGATGTTATCAAACCGTAAAGGGCCTTGGGTTTGGAGCCATGAGGCCTGAGGTGAGCTCCCAGCTCTGCTCCTTACCTCAGGCAACCTATTTAAGCTCTCTGGGTCTTGGTCTGTCCTCTTGTTAAAAAGGAGCATAATCTAATAGGCTCATTACATACACATTATGGAATATTTATGCCTTGTGAACCTTCAGCTCTGTGTAAAGATATCTTTTTACATGACTCTTGTTGCTTTTATGGGGCTTAGAGCAAGTCCAGGTAAATCTGTGTCAGACGCCATGGTAAGACTGCGGGATGATTCTCCCTAAGGTGAGGAGAACATCAAGTGTGGCACTACATACACACATCTATGTGGCAGAGTAGAAAGCACTCTGCCTATGGAGTGAAAGGACCTGGGTTCAAGTGCTGTCTCAGGGGCTGGCTCCCCTTGTCACTTTGGTCAAGTCAGTCAGTTAGCATTTATGAAGAGCCTACTGTGTGCTGGCATAAATGCTAAGGGCCACTGTCTCCCTCAGTCCCAGCCTGTAAAAGGAGGGAGGTGGTATCTTCCAGGTCACCCAGCCCTACCGCCTCATTGTACAGAAAAGGAAGCTTAGGCCCAGAGAGGGTAAATGACTTTTCCAAAGTCACATTCCCCAAGAGATGCAGGATTCAAACCCAGGGCCTGCTTCTGACTCCCATTTCGGTGTGTTATCTCAGCCCCTCTCTGGGATACTTGTGGAGGTTTCATTATAGTCAAAGGAGAAGTTGTCAAAGATGGCAGGGCTAAGTGGATGATTTCCAGGTAATGCTCAGGAGAGACGTTTCAGAAATAGTATTGGAACAGTAAGGGAAAAAAAAAAATCAAGAGATATTGGAGACAACCAGGAGCCTGGAAAAAGATACTGTTCCAACCTAGAAACAAAGAAAACAGAGAAGGAGGTGCATAAATATTTAACAGGCCAGGCTAGTGACTTAAAGCTTTGTCATCTAGGCGTCCATCTCAAGCCTTTAATTTCTGGATTGTTCCCTATTCAGGATTTTCATTGATCCCAAATGGAGACCCAAGGGAGAGTGATCAGAAATGGGAAGAGCCCAAGAAGGAACACCGCCGTGCTTCTGACATTGAGGTTATCACTAGGCTAGTCATAGAATGAGATTGGCAAACATCTAGCGAGCCCTGGTCTGCTCAAGGCATGGTGCTAGGCACTCTGGGAGCGGGTATGCCACACCCCTCAGTACTATAGGCAAAGATCCCCATTCTCCTGAGGCCAAGTAAAACATGGGAAGAGATTCAAAGGAGCTTAAGGAGATTCAGGAAATAGTTTCAGTGACAAACTGGCCCCCAAATCAATTCAGTTAAAAGCATTTACTCAGGCCTACCATGTGCCAGACACTGTACTGGGGGATGGAAATACAGAAACTCAATTAGGAGAGTCCCTTCCCTGGTGTCAAGCTTGAATTCTTTTAGAGGGACCTGTCATGCAAACATAATTAAACATAAATGCAGCCCATGAAAGCTCTGAGTCTCCTTTCCCCAATTCCCAATCTGACAGATGAGTCTTGGACCTTAGAACAAGACTATTTCTTCCCCTCATGTTGCTTGAGCAGCCTGGAGCAGCTGGAGATGGGCTAAGGGATGAAGGCACTGTCATTAGTTTGGTTAGCCAGCCTTGAGTAGCTTTTAGCAAGGAGTATTCACTAACATAATACAGAATGGAGGAAAAGTGAAACTAGTGACCTGCACAGCCCTCCCTCACTCAAAACAAAGTCAAGTACAAGTCATGTCATTATTTCTCTGATGGCATGGTCTTCTTTAGCAATGAAGGACAGACACACAGACACAGAATGGTTGGTATAAAATATCTACCCAAAAGTTTGTGATGCACTCTCCCAGTGTACACAGAGCCCAGGGGGAAAGTGGCCTCAAACCTTAAGGTGCAGATGGCAAAGCAGTAAGTCACACCTTGAGGTAGCCAGAAGTCCTTTGTGAAAATCTCAAGAAGGCCCCCTTAAACAAGAGTAGATTCTTTCCTGGGGTCCTTGTGAAGCCACCAATGTATATCCAGTCTGTCCTTTGCTCTCTGTGGAGACATCATCATCCGCTGATGGAGGAATCTCCTGGAGGATACTTTGAAGCCACCCATGAGAAGATGGGAAATCTAACATCCTCTGAATCTCTTGAAGCATGAAGGGTCTTCCTTGCAACTCTCTAAGTTTAAGTCTGTAGACCACATGTATCCCTGAGATACATGTGGGTCCCTCCTTTGTCACTTTGGGGAGTTTATTGTAGAGAAAAGTTTATGAGTTCAACCATAATTGCTTCAAGCTCCCAGTTAGGAGAAATTCCAACATTTAGTCAGAAGCTGAGCTCTACCTAACTGTTCTCTCATATCTTCTCTAGGTAATTCCTGGCTTCTTTGTAGCTGAGTCAAAAACTGAGGTTACTGGAAACATTAGGAGACTGAAATCACAGATTATATCATAGTTTCTGTGGCTAGACAGGCACTGGAAGGGGAAGTTGGAGAAAGAGAAGACTTTCTCTTGGATTTTCCCCCTGCGTATGAGTAGGTGGGTACATCTGATGGCATCAGCCTAGGTCTACTGCTTTGGTATACCTATAGAGCGTTTCCTCCTTCCCTCCACCTTTCTCCTATCTTTGCCTTGTCTCTTTCTCCTTTCTCTGGTTGCCTCAGAGCTGCTGGTTCTTGTCTTAGCCAGGTAGAACCCACTCTTTCTTTTCCACCTCCAACCCTTAGAATTCCTAGCAGATTCTGAGAAAGCATCTCCTTTTTATACAGATTTCTCAGGGCATGAACAGTGTCTCCCCTAGTGGCTCTGTTTGGTTAAGGAGGTGTGAAGGCCCTTATCCACACTGGGTTCTTCTGATCCATTCAGTCAAAAAGTCTTGTTACCTGAGAAAGGAAATTACTTTTCTTTTTTTATGTGTTTTTATTTTTTATTCTTATTTTCAGTTCCATATTGTCTTACTCCTTCCACCCCTTGCCCCCACCCACTGAGTAGGTAAAATATGCAACACCTATTATACATATGAGGTCATGTAAAACATATTACCATATTAGCTATGCTGAGAAAAAAATCAAGAAAGTGAAAAAAAATCTGCTTCAATCAATCTGCATTCAGAATTAATTCATCAGTTCTCTGTCTGGTGGTAGACAGGATTTTTCATCTTGCGGTCTTTGAAATTGTCTTGGATCATTGTATTGATTGGAACAGCTAAGTCTGTCACAGACCATCATCATACAGTATTGCTGTTACTGTGTGCTGTGTTTTCCTGGTTCTGGTCACTTCACTTTGCATTAGTTCAGATGAGTCTTCCCAGGTTTTCCTGAAATCATTTCCTTTGTCATTTATTATAGTACAATAATATTCCATCACAATCATATGCTACAAGTTGTTTGGTCATTTTCAAATTGATGGGCATCCCCTCAATTTCCAGTTCTTTGCCAGAAAGGTAAAAGCTTTTAGAATCTCTTAGCACCTGCCTAGCATGTAGTAGGTGCTTAATAAATGCTTATTGAAGGAATGAAATGGATGGGATAACCAATGGAACTCCATCCATAGAAGGAGTCAACACAAAGTCATTTGAGAGTGCAGAGGGGGTAGGACCTTATGTCAGAGACATTGAAAAAGACCTCCAGAAAAATGGAAAAGAAAGAGGCAAACATAAGGGGAAAAACCAGAGTGCATTTCCTTGTCTCCAGAATGTGGGAGGGAAGGGAAGGCAAGTTCCTAGGGAAAGGACCTCATCCTAGGACTACTGCTCATGTGCTAGAGTGGGATGAAGGGGGTGGAAAAGAGAGAAGAGCATGACCAGCTGTCATGGTGCTCCTTCTTGATGGATGTCACTAGATGAACAGAGAAACAGAACCCATAAGATCAATCAAGAATCATTGATTAAGCCTTACTGTGTGCCAGGCACTGTGTTACATGCTACCTACATACAAAAAAACAACAACAGCCCCTGTGATGAAAGAGTCCACCTTCTAATGGGGAAATGACATGTATGTATGTATTAGTAAGTATCTGAGGAATATACAGAGGCAGCTAAACGGTGCAACGTGTACAGTGTTCGACTTGAAGTTAGAAAGATCTGAGTTTGAGCTCTGCCTCAGACCTTTACTTGGCATGGTGATCCTGAGCAAGTCAGACTCAGGTTTCCAATCTGTAAAATGAGAATAATAACACCTATTTCAGAGAGTTATTGTGAAGACCAGAGAGATCTTAGGTAAAAGTGGTTCATGAACTTTCCAGTAATATATAAATTCCAGCTCTTATTCTATCCAGAGTAAACACAAGTTGCTTGGGGGACAAAGGGCATGAACATCTGGGGCAATTAAGAAAGGCTATATCTAGAAGGGGGTGCTAGAGTTTAGCTTGGAAGGAAACCAGGTACTCAAAGAGATGCTTGTCATATATGGCTTTAATGTCTGAACAAAACTGGATGTCCCCAAAGGAGGGCTTTGGTTATTGCTCCTTCCCTGGACCATTCCATCACCTCTAGTTTCTTATCAAAGCAAACTCTGACAGCGTGAGACAGGCTTGCCAATGAGACCTAGTGACCACCAGAGAACTGACACAGATGTAGTCACTAAGGCCTGTGTCCAGACTGAATACTACAGTGTCCTGGGTCAACTGTGGCACAGTCAGGGAAGACAAGCTAACTCCTATATGTGGGAAAAGCCAATTCCCATAACCCATTTAACAAGTCTGCTGAAGACCAGCACATGGACCAAGTGGTTTACATCACCCAGATGTAGGGTGACTCTTTGGACTAAGTAAGACCTTGGGCTACCTGCAATTTAGAAGGGGCAGGAGCAAAAAAAAGAAAGAAAGAGAGAGAAGGCTTTGTTGGTTATGCCTGCATGGTCAAATTCAATTTCAGATTTTACATACAAAAGCAGTATGACATTTATAGCCTGTTGGTCCACTACCTCAAGACAGTCTTTGTTGTCATTTATTGTTTTAAAAACCAGCATGTTGGGTAGATCCCATGCAATGAGCACATGGGAAGGCACAGACAAGAGTCACAGGATGGCCAGGCAGGAAGGGACAGTGGTCTGCCTGGTTGGCAAGAATCATCTCAGTGAGCTCACAGATCTCAGCTGTGAATATCTGTGAATAATCGTTTTTGATGTTTTCACCAGGGGCAAGAACTATTGAGGAAACTAGGCTGGGAACTCAGCATTTGTTTTTTAGAGGAGTTTCTTCTCCCCAGGAGGAAGGAGCAAGATCACAACGCCGAGCCAGTAGTAACAGGGCCTGCTGGGCTCCTTCTCCTGGTGTGGGGTGTTCTTAGCAGCTATCAGAATGCCTGATGCTTCAGGACTGAAAAGCTGTCTCCCGTTACTGATCTTCCTTAGGAGAGATGGAAGTGAGTGGCTACTTCCAATACTTTCCTCCTTTTTTCCCCTACAAGTCTGAAATCAGAGGCTGTCCTTGCTTTGTCCATGTCTGACCGGCTCATCTCCTGAGATAAAACAAAATGCCTTGGAAGCCCCATTTTCCCAAGCTGAGCAGACGGGAGTGTAACAACCGGCAAAATTGACTTGGTCTATTCATCTGCCTCAGCTGATGATGTTGGGGGCAGGGCTGGAGAATTGTTAGTCATCTGTAACAGGGGCAAGATAGTAGGAATGTGGCTATGGAGAAGCCAGTGGGAAACATATTGAACCAGCCATCCAAAGTCCTGGCATCTAGTCTTAGATTGCTTTAATTCCTTTTCTAGTTGTCTGGTTTTTGACTGATTGGTAATTGTGTCTTAACCATGAATGGATGTCTTAACTTTTCTTAACCTCAGTTTCTTAATCTCTTAAATGAGGATGTTGGATTAGATAGTGGACTCTTAACCTTGAGCAATTTCAGGGGTTCTGAAACTGGGATGGCAATAAATACACATTCATTCCTTCATAAATAAATAAATGAACCAATGGGTAGATAAGTGAATAAATACAAATTACATCTCTGTTTTCACTCATCATTGGTTTCCTTTGCAATTAATTGATATATTTCATTTTATACGCTCAGCAACAGGATTCCAAGCTGAGGTTCATTGTCTTTCTCAGACTGCCAAAGGGGTCCATGACCCAAAGAAGGTTCAGAATCCCTGGATCAGGCAAACCCAGCTGTTCATAGCTGTTTGTCCTTGAGTCACTTCCCCATATCCATCATGCTCGTAGTTCATCATAGTCATCAAAAGCTCTTCCTCTGACTTGGGATTGGTTCTGCAATGAATGACTGGTCCCACAGTGGAGAGGAACTCTCTTCTCCTCCTCACCCCCTCCCTTCCTTGAGTTCAGAGTGTACTCCACATCCAGAGCTTCCAACAAGGTAGCAAAGTCTCAAGAAAAGACTCTGACTTTGGGCCAGGCAAAAAAAAGCCTCATGAAAAAGTGGAATGAAGTCATGCTGTGGTGTCTTCAAACCAATGGTCTGAGGTGAGGCAGGCCCCCTGTGTTGACAGCTGTGATTTATGTGCCTTCAGAGTCACCAAACCAGCAAAATGCTGAGCATTTCACGTTTTGTTTTTAAAAATAGATGTCCTTTTCAGCTTTTCCTGTTGCTGGGGAAGTGTTCTTTCGGTTAGTAACAGAAAGCTAAATGTTCCTCTTTGAAGGAGAAGCATTTTGGCTTTTGTGGGTGTGTCAGAGCAATGAATGAAGGGGCTCAGTTATTCCCGAAGGTGGGCTTTGTACAGAGGGGTGGGCCACAAAACCAAGGAGAGTATTTCCTCAGCCCAGCAGAGCTTCATTCTAGAACAGAGCATCTGTTGATAAAGAGAATGTCCATCACACTGTCCCCCACCTCAGCCAGACATTTGGCTTTGTCTAGGCTTGGTGCTGAATTCTCCATGAAGATGTTTTATTGGCCCAGACCTTGTGGCCCCTGTGCCTAGCACGGTGCCATGGATCCAGCTGGGACTGAGAACGTTCTTTCTAAATAATTGAATGAAGATTTGTATGTAAGACGGCAGCCATTGGTGTTCAACTGGTCAGGATGGCACAGAATTTCTTACTGGATACTTCCTCTCCTATTTGAGATTTCTTGATGCACTCCTGTCTAGAAGAAAAGAGGAGAATGGCTAGTCCTTTCAGAGTTCAACTCTGAGCATACTAGCTGTCTGACCTTGGGCAAGTCCCTCTACCTCCCTGAGACACAGTGTCCTCACCTGTAACGTGAGGGAGCCTAATGCAATGGCCTTTGAGGTCCTAGTTCTCCAATCCTTTACTCATCCAAGTTTTGTGATGTTGTGATGGAGACAGCTACCATCTATGGCTTCTGTTCATTCTTCCATCCAAGAAAGCCTGGGCCATGCCACTGATCTTGTCCCAGCACCCTGCGGACTCTCTCTGAATCCAGCCTGTGTTGTTTCTTTTCATCAGAATGTGAGCTCACAGGGAGCAAGGACCAGCTCACTTTCCTCTTAGTAACCCCAGTGCAGAGAACACCACCTGGTACTAAGTTCCAGGCCATACTAAATGCTCCTCCATTCCTTTCAGTTCCATCCTGGTGACCCAGCAGATGTAACGTTGGCCTTGAAGTCAGGAAAACCTGAGTTCCAACACAGCCCAAGACACTAACTGGTTGTGCGGCTTTGAGCAAGGCCCTTGACTTATGTCTGCCTCTGTTTCTTCATCTGTAAAATGGGGATAATCATAATGTCAACCCTCCCAGGGTTGTTGTGAGGATTAAACGAGATAACATTTGTACAGTGCTTTACAAACATCAAAGTCCTAGCTACCACCATGGTCATTATCTCGCTATGGACTCCATCTATCATTGGGGGATGAGGAAAACGATGTAGGGCTGCAATTTCTTCTGGAAGGATTTCCACAAAAGAGCTATATATGTTTTTGTGGCAGAGATGGTGGCATGCTTTAGGAATATGCTTTTTGTTATTATTATTTTTTGCTAACATGGCCCTTTTCTGTGCATTACATATTGTAAGTAGCTAATGAACTGTTTTCGTCTAATACTGTGACTTTTAAAAACTCACCATCAAATAGTGGTTCCAATAAACATTGTGCCTCTTATGCAATCATTAGTCTTAGGACAGGAATCACGGGATTAATGAAAAAATTTGAGAAGAAACTGAGCAGGGTATCAATATCTTCATAAGTCATGGCTGGTTTGGGCGCAACCTCACTGACTTTGAATTTTTTTTGCTGGCACTTTCATTTGGTTGAAGCAGTGTCCAGTCCTCTGGGAAATTCAAATAAAAGTTAGTGGTGAGATATCATGTTTATACCTTATATTTATGCTTTCATACCTCTGGGGATTTTAGTTACAGTAAAACTCTTTAAAAGAAAAAAATGGACCTAAATTAAATTTTTCCCCTAGATATTTCTCTTGTTCCAAATGGCTTGCTCTCAAAAGTAAGTTGTGTTTTTCAGGTGCAGTTTCCCTGCAATCACTGGAAAATCTGTTCCATGGTAACTGACTGTATCTGTAGCCCTTTGGACCAGAGTGTCCAGTTGACCTAGAACCAGTAGTAATACCTTATCAACTCAAAGCACATGTTGACTGATATGCTGTTGAAAGCATCTTAATATCAACTTAAGGACATAGTTCAGCAAACGTGAAGTCCCTACTCTGTGTAAAGTGCTATCTGAGGGACCTGAAGACAAAGGAAGTTTGGATAAGGATGAAGTACCTTCCCTTGTGAGGCACACAGATCATGGCGGGGAGAGGGTTAAGAAATCCTCAGAGATGACCACAGTGCTCCATATAACACAAATATATTGGAGAGGTGTAAAATAAAGCACCCTGGGAGGTGGGCAGAGGGGAGAGTTGTTCCTGAGACGGGGTGAGTGTTCAAGGAAGACTTTCTGTAGGAAATGACATTTGGAAGGAAGCTAGTTGTATAGGGAACTGTGGTTCAAAAGATCTGAATCCAAATTCTCCTTTAGAAACTTACTAGCCATGTGACCCAGGACAACGTCACTTAACTCCTTCATGCCTTGGTTTTCTCATATATAAAATATGGGGGTACTGGACAAGATGGCCCCAGTTTAACTCTTGATATGTGATTCTATAAATTGGGCTTTAAAGGATGGGAAAGAATCCCAACTGAAAAGGAGGAAGGGCATAGGAAACAATGGGGAAAACAAAACAAAACAGGAAGGTGGAAAGGAGTGAGGCATTTCAGGTGATACAAAGCAGTCCATGCCTGAGTAGTTAACCAATCAGTGCATTAACAAACATCTGCTCTGTGCTAGGTATTATTCTGAGTCTGAATATAGAAAGAAAAAGCAATAACAGTTCCTACCTTTCAAGAAGCTTACATTCTAATGGGAAGAGATAGCACACATACTCTGTGCCAAGAAGTGGACGACATTCTGGAGATAAAAATAGATATTTGTCAAGGAACTGACACACCCGTCGAAGGAGGAAGCGCCATAGCAAGGGAGGCTCATAATCAAGTTCAAGTCATGGCAGATGGAAAGGGTAGGTTTATGCAGGGAAGATGGCAAGACCATTGGATGGCCTCTGAACAAGAGGATAATGAGTCCAAGGGTTAGTGTAGAGTGGGGCTGTAGCTAATCCTCCAGGTGAGCATCCAGTTGAGATTTGGTATTCTGTGTCTGTGGAAACTACACAGGACATTTAGTTGAAGAAGGAAAAAGTTCATGGCTACCTTCAATAACCAAAAGTGCAGTTGATGGGTTGGGACATCAAGAAAGAAAGGTATATTGGTACACACAAAATAAATATGTGGTAACTTTGGAGGACAGGCTACAGAAACTGAGGGGATAAGCATAGCCTTCACATGGAAGGTGTTTAATCAGTGCCTTCACACAAAGCTGACATGAGTAGTCTCCATCATTAGTATAAAAGTATCAACAATTTTCTGATCATTTCTCTCTCTTGTCAGATCTTTTTCAGTTGTATCATATCTGCTCTTTTTAACCAAAAATCCTCTGAAATATTTCTGATATGCACAATTGCCTCTGATGGCATAGAAGCTCTTTGTTTTGCTTATGTAAGAACTAAAGTCGCAGAGACAAAAAGCATGCTGGGAAAGGTGGTACAACTATGCAGGATTTTAAAGCAACAAAAAGTCTATGCTCAACATAGCATCCATTAGAGACAAAATAATTACTGAATAACCCAATTATTATCCAGTTTCCACCTTAATTTAACTCGGCAATTATCTGCACTTACGCATTCCTTTTATCACTTAAAGGTTTAAGTCACAATGAAAACTACCAAAATAAGTATCTGTCGAAAGCATTTCTTCCTGCTGATTCTTTGGGTGTCCTGTTCTCTTCTCCCCATGCCCTCCAGTGCTCAAATTCTTCTGGTTTCAGAGACATTTAATGCCCATGAAAAGAAATGGGCACACACGAGATCATATATGCCTAGTGTTTAGCATCGGACTTTGTTGAATAAATGGCTATTTTGCTCTTTCTTCTTTAGGAAGTCACTGGAGTGTGAAATAGCTCCTAATAGTGTTTGTACTATAGAAATGTGGCAGTCATGTTTGATTCTCCAAATTTCCAACAACCAGGCAACTGTCAGAGAAGACTCATGAAGATTCTGTCTCTCTGTCTCTGTGTGTGTGTCTCTCTCTTTCCCTTTCTCTGTCTTTCCTGTGTTTCTTTCTCTGTCTCTGTCTCTGTCTCTGTCTTTTTCTCTTTCTCTTTCTGTCTCTCTGACCCAATTCTAAAATGCAGTGTGTCATAATGGAAAGAGCCCTGAGTTCCAGGTCAACATACCTGGGTTCCAACTCTAGCCCTGACATCAAGCTACGTTGTGCCAGTCATATAATCTCTTGGGCTTTGGTTATCCCAAAAGAAGGTTAAACAAGACACCTCAGTGAGTGTTTGTGCCTGATTCTCCCTCACAACAGAAATTCCTTCTGAAAGTCCATTAGTTATTGCCTCCAATTTCTGTGATTGTGGGTATTTACCCTACCCATTTCTTTTTTTCACCACATCAACCTCCATGTTCCTTCTTAAACAGCCCTCACTTGGCATCACATCACACTTCTCTTGGTTAGCTTACTTTCTTTGCTCAACTTTACACTGGATGTGACTTATTGGGAGTTTAAGATAAAGACTGGGAAATGCACTTCCTTGACTGTTACCTGGGCTGCTGCTGCGGGTTCTAGATTTATCCCAACATCATATATTTTTAAGCACCTACTATGTGTCAGCCACTGTGCTATATTCTGAGACTAGAAAGACAAAATTCAATCCATCCTTCCCTCAATATAAGCTTCTTGAAGGCATTTTGTATATACTGATGTATGTATGTGTTCTCTTCCCCAGTAGGATGTAAGGTCCTTGAGGGTAAGGGCTGTTTGTTTCGCTTTTGTCTTGTGTCTCTAGCACAGTGGGGTGTATGAGTATTCAAGGAGGACCATGCCTCTGGTGTGGTGCTCATCCACCTTTGATGCCAACCAGTCACCCAACTCTCATCTGTGTCTCCAAGGAGCCATAGCCTGCATGCTGGCCACACCCTGGTAAATCATCTCTGCATACAGGCTAAACCAGGTTGAGCATAAGTGACAGGCCACCAGCCCATCATCGAGGTGGGGGGTCTCTACCCCAGGCAAGTGAAGACTTCTCCTGGCAGGTTAGGTAGATGAGAACAACTTGTTCCAACAGCCATGAAGGCGATTTTGTGAAGCAGTCACTACGGAGTGCTTAGACCTTGGTCAGACATCAAAGACATCAAGGTGCACCACCTTGCCTTTGCCAGCTGTCTTGACGTGTGTCCTGCCACTGGACTTCAGTGAGTCTGGAAGAGAGAGTAAAGCTGATGAGTTTCTGCATCTCTGTCTCACTTAAATCCAATTCACTGGCAAGGCAATGCATCACTCTGTGCTGTCATTGGACCTCTTCAAAAATGAAGGAGAAAGAACCGTACTGCCCAGCACAATGTCTGCCCTACAGTGGACACTTAAACAATGTGTACTAATTAATGAATCAGTTATAAAGGGCTTCAAATGCAGAATGGAGGAGTTTAGGTTTTATTCCCGAGGAAATTTAGAGGTACAAGATTGCTAATATAGAAACCTCTAAATGGGGGTTACACTGGATGAAGAAATGTGGATAGTGCATGGGCATTCAATCCTGGGAATTATGTTTGTGAAGGATATTACCCAGAATGCTTCATACCACCTGGGTCTGGGTCTGCCTCTGACTCTAGCTTGGCCTAAGGTTTTAACCCAGATCTCAAGGCTGCCTGAGAATTTACATTCCAAATGTATGAACTCACTCAGCTCTATTTCTTCCTGAGGGTTTTTTCCCTCACATACACTCACACACTCAACTATTTGGATAGGTGTGACACTGTTAGCAAGTTTCACAGGAGAGAGGAGGAAACGTAAGATACCTGTTATTTATTTAGCTAAAGGTAATATCCCCAAGGTGAGAATTCTGGTCAAAAGCAGAATATTCTTTAAGTTTACTAATTAAGAAGTAAAAGGATATCTTGTTTACTTCTGTAATTTTATTGAGTTTTTTTTTTTCCTTCAAGTATAAACGCCGTAAACAAACAAATGTTTTTCTGAGAATTCACAACTACCTCTGTTGGCCCCTTTTCCAAGCTGCCCCTGGGCTAAGCTGGGTACGAAATTAAGTGGTACCAATTCACAGGAAAGGAAACCTTTAGGAATAAATAAAGGCTGGAATAGGTAACTGAAAAAGCAGCAAAATGCAACAAATTCATGACATTCTTGTTAATAAGTGAGAAATAATTGTAGATGAAATGCTTTTTCCAACGGTAGATATTCAATATCTTGATTTCCAAAGAGATTCTCGCAATTTCATGGGGGTGAATTCCACCAAAGAAAGCAATTTCTTGCTTGACTGGGCTTGTCATCAAAGGCTGGGCAGATGTTGTCCACCACACTGACAAGTTCTTCCATCTGTGATTGGCTGTGATGCCCTCCACTGAACATGTTGCTATATTAAATGGACTTTTGATAACTGATGCCCAAGGAAGGCTTGTCATGGCAGCATTATACAACTTGGCTGAGGAAAGGGAGACTGAGACATCCGTGGGAAAATGAGAGGTCATTTGGCTTTGTGGTAGAGAGCCAGCCTTGGAGTCCCAGAGCTGCCCCTCACAAAGGCTGGTTGTGCCCCTCATTGCCCGCTGCACCTCTCAAATACTGAGGAGCTTTCATTGACTGATTTCTCCAGCAGTTCCTCCCACCCATGAAATCCCAGGCCTGGGCCACAAAACAGGCAAAGATCCACTGTGTAGGGGCTTTAATAAGCCAAGACATGTCTAGGTCTGCTCTTGGTCTCCACCCACATTCACCATATTGTTAAGGGGGCTGAAGGGAGGTAATATAAATAATGCACCGTGAAGGCAGCACATGCTGGCAAGAACCTTAGGCACACTATTGGGGAGAGGGGGGGAAGGGCGGATTGCTCCAAACCCTAGCAGAGGCTTTTGGACTCTGCAGTGAGCTAAGGATGTTTGATAAACTATTTTTTAGTTTAATGCCCTGTAGTGTATCAGCACTTTCCAAAAGGATAATGTAGGTCACCACATATTAGAGGTATCTGCCTATTTGCTGCCAGAATCAGGGCTCAGTTTATCCTAAACTCCCTGAGAGCAGGGTAGCTTTTCCTGCTTTCCTGTTCCTGATGCCTAGTGAACGCTTATTGAGTGAAGGAAGTCTGGTTTATTCTGCCAGACATGAAAACTGAATCATCCATCTGGGGCTGGAAGGGACCTGAGAGTTTTTCCAGTCCTTGACCCCCCCCCTTTCTATGTAGAAGGAAACTAGCTAGAAAATGGAAGCCCTTGCCCAAGTCCACACAGAAAGCTAGTTCATGGTTCCTTTATACCACATTCAGAAAGCATTTACAGGATTAAGTCACTCTGATGTGCCAAACGCTGTGCTAGCTGGGGTTAGGTCACAAAGTCAAAAGTCAAAGTCTCTGCTCTCCAGGAGCTTGTATGCTATGAAGATTGAAGGCTGTAGAAGTAACCACAACAGTTATAGAAAGTCAATGCCCAGCAAGTTCTAGAGCAAGGGTACTGGCAACAGGGGAAAGCAGAGAACACCTTCTTTTGGGTCTGAACTTCAGAGAAGCCAGGGATTCTGGGAAGCAGAGGTGAGGTGTGAGTGCCCCCCAGACATGAAGGATGGCCTAGCTAAAGCAAGGAAACGAGAGATGGACTGGCCCATTTGAGGGATCCTTAAGCTAAAGAAATGGGGGACAATTAGTCTAAGAAGGGAGGAATCCTTGGGCAGAGATCTGCTCATATTTCTTCAAGTGGGGATGGACCTTCCCAGAGAGAGGAATTAACCTTGCTCTGAGAAGTAGACCCAGGAGCTGCTCATGGGTAGAAGTTATAATGGTAGGTTTGAGACAAAGGCCAACTTTCTAGCTAGGAGAACATATAAAAATGGAGGGGGCTGCTCAGGGGAAAATGTAATCCCCCTCCCTGTGGGCCTTGTACCCTTGGTCAGGCAGTGTGCACAGGATATTCTTACCTAGTTATGGCCTCTGAGGTGCATTTCCAGGCTGAGAGTCAATGAGCCCATTCTGGGGATTTTGTGACCGGGAAAAAAATTTTTTTAATACTTCAGCAAGCTGCTTTGAGATTTAGAAACATTTCTTATGCAACTCTATCTGAAATCTCTGTGATCTCTAGTTAGTGGTATAAGAATGATTGGGGAGGGGAAACCTAGCACAGATTATAGGCTGAGCTAAATTGCCTGTCAATATCTGTATAGGGCAAGAATTTATTTGCAATTCAAGGCCTCTTTGTCTGTAAGAGACTGGGATTGAAAGCAGGAAGCTAAAAGCTTCTACAAGAAAGGAAGACTTTCAGCGTGTAACCTTTGAATGAAGGTCAATTTGGAGTTGTTTAAAAAAGGAACTTTTGTAGAGGAGAATGGAGTGAGTGTTTTCTAATGGAACGCTGCCAGGCTGGTGTGGGTAGTGTTGGTCCCAGATAGATAAACTACCCCTTCATCTTTAGTGGGAGTTTCTAAATATTCATTTTTTTAAAAAAATGTAGTAAACATTTTGTTTAGATGATGGCAAATGCATTCAAAGATGTCAGTTTCGACACATTATTTTCAACCTTGTATTACATCTATCTGTCACATGACATCTAACTGGCAATATAATCTTCTCATTTGACGCTTTAATGAAATTAGCTTGGCCTCCTTGACTAGACAGACTAGCAATGGTTAGGAAGTCAATTTAGATGATGTTGCAATAGAGCCTTCAACAAATTATAATTTTACCTCTCTTGGTCTTCAAAACAATTGCACTAGCTTGGGTCCCAGGAATGTGGGAGGGGTTAAACTAATTAGTAATTTGAAAGTCCTTTGGAAATAACAAGTGGGAAGAGTTATTATAAGCTCCTTCAAAGTTTTGCTATAGGCAGCACCAGTTTTTAATCATTAGCTTGGAATAATTACAGGAGCACCTACTGCAGAAGTCATTCCCATACTGTGGTTGGTTGGTTTTGAGGTACATGGAAGCTATGGCACTGCCCAGTTTTCACCTCTCTTTTTGTAATGATTCTCATCCAAAGAAAATGGCAAAATTCCATGCTTGGCATTATTTAGCTCCCTCTTGGCAGATACGGGGGCAGGTTAGACTGCCTTCTCAGAGCAGGTGGAGCCCAAAGATAGGCCTTCCTGGGACTGGGAGGCAACTCATCTTCCACACGACTGCCAAAATAAACCTACTAAATAAAGCATAGGACTAACCGGTCACTGGCCTCCTCGAAATCCTACCAGGGCTCCCCATGGGCCATATGGAAGAAGGCCATCTCATCATCTTGGTATTTAAAATCCCTGACAATCTGGTCCTCCCCTGCCTTCCTATCATTTCCTTTTATACATTCCCCATTCTACTTCACAGCAATCCATTTCCCCCTTCCATGCCTTTGTCTAGTCTGTCCTCTACATCTGGTATACAGTGTCACCTCCCTTCTGCCTCTTACAGAAGAAGTTAGTGTACTCCCAAGGCCAGGGACTGAACTTGAGTCAGAAAGGCCTGACTGGAATACTACCTATTAGCTGTCATTTAATGAGTAAATACTTCCCCCTCAGCCTCAGTTTCCTTATATGTAAAATCAGAGCTATGCACTTCCTTTACAGATTATTATTGTTGGGAGGGGACACTGAAATGAGATAATGTAGATAAAACATTTTTTTCAAGTCTTAAAGCTCTTTATAAATGTCAGCTCTTATTACCATCTTATGTATTGGACTGTTGGCTTCCTTCAAGGCTCATCTCAAATGACACCTTCTGTAGGAAGCTCTCCCTGATTTCCTCCAGATGTTAGGACTTGCTTCTCAAATCATCCTGTGTTTATCTCTCTCTTTTCCATTGCATTCTCTAGTAAAAGATAAACTCCTTAATTCTGTTGGTGTTTAGTTGTTTCAGTCATGTCCAGCTCTCTGTGACCCCTTGGGGGATTTTCTTGGAAAACATTGGAGTGGTTTGTCATTTCCTTCTCCAGCTCATTTCACAGATGAGGAAATTGAGTTTTAAATAGGGTTAAGTGACATAGACAGAAACCATACCTTGATTTTGTCTTTATATCCCCAACATCTATCAAAAAGGCATTTAATAACTGGTAGTCCATTTCACCCTACAAAGATTGGCTAAACATGGAACATTCTGCTTCCTGTAACTCAGGGCACTCTAGTGCCATTCAAAGGTGTTCAAGAATCTTCCCTTTCTGTCACATTCTTCAACCTTACTATCACAACTCCAACAAGCCATATGAAACAAATTCTATAGAATAATATAAGCACTCAGTCCGAAGGCAGGAGAATAAGGAAGCTATCTCAATAACTGGCACTTATGGAACATTTCTCAAAGTTTTCAAAGGGCTTTCCTTGTGCAATCTCATTCGAGCCTCCCGAGAACCCTCCCAGGTAGGTTCTACAGACACATGTCTGGCGTCATGCTGCTGGTTCTCATCAAAGTCGAGATTTGGTCAAATTTACAAATGGCTCAAGGCTGAGAAGAGTTAGCACATGATCCACAGGGACCTTGACAGGTTAGAACAGTGGTTGGAGCAAGGTTTGGTTAATGTCCAAGTGTGTGAACCAGCTGACTGGCCACTGAGCATGTACTGGGGGCCATAGGGCAGTTCCTCACAGGGAAGAGGATGGGGAGCCTACCTCTGGAAGAATCGTTATGATCAAAAAATGGAAATGTCTTGGGAAAGCTTTGGAGCCCATGTAAGCATTCTGGCACCACTCACCAAATGATGAGGAGAAACATTTTTAATTGACTTTTGGCCACTTTGTCCTTTGCCTTGGCCTCTGTCCATTGAGAAGCCATGCTGTAAGAGATGGTGAATGTGGCTGATGAATCCTGGTCTTGATTCTTGGACTCTTTGTTTTTTCATCTTAAGTGGAGATTAATCTGGAGCCTAGGGCAGACTGGAGTTTCAAAAGATCAGGAGAACAGACTCCCCTCAGTCCAGGAATCCAGGAGTTAAGCCCATGCCAAATTTTGTAGCCAGTTCAGAATTGATCCCCTGAGTAAAGAGAGAGGTGTTGTCCTGATATACCTGACCAGGAACTGAAGTTGTGACTTGATGAGGAGCAGGGCTATATAACAGCTACATACAGTGTAAGCCTACTTTACCCAGAGACTGACGTGACATAGGGAAGAGCGTGTCCCCAAGGTTTTGGGGGGAACATTTATATTCCTGTTTTTGTTATATCTTTAAATATTCTTTATAAAAATTAGTGTTCATTGGTTGAATGAAATGTTTCTTGTGGTTAATGGGAGGGGGCTGCACTGGAATGGTGGTTTGAGCCGACAGAATTAAAGATTAACCCTCAATCCCTCAAGGGTATCCTAAAATCTTGATGGAGAGATGTAGTCATCTTTTCCCTGGGAGACTGAGGCCAGACAGTGTTTGCCATAGGCTCAAAAAGTCAACATCACAAGCGTAAGATGAGGGAAGCTTGGAGAGACAGCAGTAGTTACGGACAAGATCTGAAGTATTAGGGGACTTAAGGCTACCTGAGTCACCAGTGTGATGGAGCATGTAAAAAGTGCTCATGCCATCAGGCTGCAGGAATAGGGAGGTGAGAACCAGACCTCATCTGAAGTGCTGTGTTCATTTCTAAGCATCAGGTTTTAAGAAGGACATTGATATACTAGTGAATGCCCAGAGAGTAACCAGGATGGTGATGTTTGAGTGTTGGCCAAAGGATCCATGGCTGGTTACCCTGGAGAGGGGAAAACCAAGTGGGGAGGAACAAGCAGATGCATTCTCTTTGGGCTGAGAGGGCAAAAGTAGCAGCACTGGATGGAAATAAAATTTAGAGTCAAATTTAGGCTTGGCATTCAGGAAAAACTTCCAAGTGCTTAGATTTATTTGAAAGTGAATGGGCTGCTTTGAGAGGCAATGAGTCCCCTTTTCATGGAGCTTCTTAAGCAGGGAGTAGCTGACCACTTGTCAATAATGCTCCAGGTATGAGTTGAGGTATGAGTTGGCCTTGGTTTCTTCACCTGTGAAATTAGTACAATAAATTCAATCACTATGCAAACTTGAAAGCTTGAAGTCAACCTTAGCTATTATTTTCACCTAGCCTTAGCCATTCGTTTTACAAATGAGGAAGAAGTCAGACTCAGAGAACTAGTGACCCCGAATCGAAAGGGTTTAAGGAGTGGAGTCTAGCTTTGGACAACCCAGGTCTTCCAGCTCCAGAGTCAGTGCTTTCATTACTCTACCATCTTCTGACTTGCTGCTTGGGGTGGCCCTTTGTCCTTTCACTCTCTCTCCATTGAATCTGCCAAGATGCCTGAAGTTCTCATATTATGCATGTTTTGAAGGGCACTGCAAACATTGAAATGTTTTCTTTGTTACACATTAAGGCATAATAGCCATTCTAATTAGTTTATTGCATTAGCTGGCAAGCTACTTTTAAAGCCCCAGGGATGGGGAGCAGCCGGATAGGTAAGTAATCAGAAATTTGCCTTCTTAGTCATTGTGGCTATAGGATCATTATCCATGGTCACCGAGTTTTCTTCTAGCAGTTTGGAACCAAGGAGGGGCATTATAAATCACCCTTCTCCCATTTCACTGCTGCTACTGCTAGAACCCTGGAGCTCTGGAAGGGGAGCTGTAATGAGTCTTGTAGCTGGATCAAGGGGGCAGCTTTCTGTGTTCAGTAGAGTTGGACCTCTTTAGTTTAGAACTGACTCCTCTCTTCTCAAACAGTATCGTCTCCATTGGCCCTCAGATCTAGCTCAGAGCTAGGAATGCAGATCCCCTCTAAAGCTGTCTCCAACTCTTGGGGGACACTGAGGTACTGGCTACTGGGACTTTAGCAAGAGGCAGGTTAATTGCACATGGCCCTTCTACACTGGAAGTTGTAGGCAGGACTTAAAAGAGGCACAGGTTTTCTGAGAAAACTCTTTGTCTCTTTTCATCCCCTTCCTGGAGCTCAGTAGGTCACAGTTCTGCCTTTCCTCTTTTTGCATCTGTTCCTGTGGCTACACAGCAGACTTCTTTGCTCCCAGGAATGGTATCAGTAAGTGACCTATTTCCATTCTCTTTGCAGGAATGCTTGTCTATCCATCTCCTTAGGGTTACTATTAAGAATCAAATACTCATTAAAAAAACAGATGTGTGATTTCTTAAGTTAGGGAACTCCTTAAGAGAAATTTTATTATCAAAACAGCTCAGCCCCTTCTCTGCCACCTGTTAGAGATTCAGTGTGGGGTAATAGGTAGAGAACCGGCTTTAGGGACAGACTAGATCTGGGTTCAAGTCTTTCCTCTCTCCCATCTTACTTGTATAATCCTGGGCAAATTGCCTTACTTCTTTGTGACCCAGGCAATTAAATCTCTCACTTGAATTTACAGAAGTGATTTTTGATGGATGTGTGTATTTATAGAGATACTGTCATTTCTCTTAAATTTTAAGTGCTTGGAAGTTCTCATTAAATTATTTTCTTTCTCAGATAAAAATTTATTGTTTGGGGTTCAGTTATCCAGGAACACTACTGCCCAGTGCCTAAGAGATCCAGAGTTATTGGATAGAAGGGGAGAAGGCAGGATGCTCAATAGAGTCCTTTTCAGGGCAGAAGTAGCCTTAAGTCACAATGGATAAGAAGGGAAAAGAAAGATCTGTAGGATGCGAATCTAGGCAGCCCAAGCAGGGCCAGACAAAGGCCTTGGGAGCTTCTGAGCAGAGTAGGGCACCATGAGTGAAAAGGGTGGGCCAAAAAGAAGGCTTCAGCACCCTCGGAATCCATCATGCCTCTTTCACTATTTGCTTCTTGTTGGCCCTGATCGAATCTATTTGTGAACTCACAGACAGGTGTTGATGCAAATGTGTACCAATGACTCACCTTGCAATCCATTCATCAGATTGCTGCTGCTTCGTGGCTGAGTCACCCAGCTTTCATGGCCTTGATGTTCTCATCTGTAAAATGAAGACAATGGCCTGAATAGTCTCTGGGAATGCTTCCAGTTCTAAGCTAATGATCCTACAATCAAAGTCTACATAAAATACATGTTGTTGTTGTTGGTTGAGTCATTTCGGCCGTGTACAACCCTCCATGACCCCATTTGGAGTTTTCTTGGCAGAGATACTAAAATCATTCATTGTTTCCTTCTCTAATATAAGATCTATGTGAAATTATAAAAAAACAATGTTTAACAGGTGAGACTCCCCCACCTCTGGGATACTTCATACCAAGTACCAGTCAGCCTAACAGAAGGAGCTCTGAATTGGGACAAACAGTATTAATGTTGATGTGGTCTGTGATGTGACTATGGTAGCACACAGCTAATGTACCATGAAGCTGAGGTGCTTGATGCTTCTAGCACTCATTTGTAAACTGCCCCCCTTCAAGGGTGGAAATAAGAGCTGACCGAGGTGCTGATGGCCTCCATAGGGGAACCACGGAGCCACAGAGTAGAGTAATGGAAAGGCAGAGGCATGCAGAGCTCCAGTCTGGGTTCTTCCCTGTCCCCTTGGGGGAGCATTACCACTGACATCTGCCCTGAAGGAAAGAAGAAAGAACTATGTCCTTTTGTTCAGCCACGGTCTGATTCAAGCCTGTGTTTTTGGTGCAAATTTCAAACAAAGAAGGAAAACTGAAATTTTAATTTATGATCCAGAAAAGGTATTAAGGAGTCAAGGAGATTTTGGGAGTCAAGAAAATTTGTCATTGAGTTTGAAGAAGAAGGGTTTCTCCCCACGAGGGAGGACTGAAGTTATAAGAAAGAGGAAATGGACTTGTCTGCTTGTTGCTAGAGGAGCAATGCCTATAGGTTGCAAAGAGAGAACCTTAGGCTAAATGGGAGGAAAATATGAATGGGCTGCCTTGGTGGAGGGAGACTGGAATAACCACTTTCATATAGATTACAGAGGAGATTCTTGCCTAAGCTTGAGTTGTACTAGGTAGCTGCTGAGATTCCTTCTGGCTCTGGGATTTTGTAATTCTGTGAAAGCTCTGAGAGTGTGATATCGTCCAAAAACTGTCAGATTTCAGCTAAGGTGGGGAGGTGGGAGGAAGAGGTGAAAAACAGAATTAGGCTAAAAATAAGTTTTCCCTCAGAGGAATGAGTGGAATGCAAATTCCACTGAGACTAGTGGGAGAGATTGTAATGGGAGAAAGTGACAGGACTGTGAAGGGTCTTGGTGGGTCTAAGGCTTCAGGAAGAGGAATTGCAATGAGAGAATCACAGAATTTGAGACAGGGAAGGGGCCTCAGCAGCTTCTAGTCCAATCCATATAAATATGGAAGTCATTTGAGTCAATCATTCACCTGTCCCATTTAGCTCTTGTACCTTAATCAGGTGAGGGCATCTCGACTGAATCACTCAATTAATTCCTTCACCTCACTTAACTGCATTAGGTATGAACAAGGCCTGCACATCACTATTGAGTCAATCCATCAAACTAGGGCAGAAGCTAGATATGAGAAGTTCTTGAAAGTCAATGGATGAAATGGAGTGATACTCCACAGGAAGTACATTGGTATTGACTAAAGAGTCTTCTAGAAAATATCAGAGCAGTTCAGAAGCTAAGATTTGAGGTTTTGCCAGCTCAGAGGTGGGAACGCCCCTAAGAAAGAATCACTTGGGTAGATGAGTCAGCCTCTATTTTCTCTTTCCTAGCCACACCCCTTGGCCAGAAGAAGATCTTGTGAACTTCAGAGGTTTGAGGGTTCTGGGCTTTCCAATGGTATACTTGTCTATTGGTGTCCCCAGAAGAACAATGAAGTGTCTAAACAGGGAGCTAAGGACAAAGTAGAGACACAGAAGAAAGGTAGCCTAGAGATTCCTCAAGGAGCCTAGCGTCAAGCTAGAACATTTCAAGGGGAGAACTTTATGGATACTTCATGAAGGGGAGAATAATCAGGAGCCATGCCCCTGCTCTTTCACATGGCCTCTCTACACTGGTGTCAACTTTCCTCTGGGCCTTTCCCCATGTACTGATGGGAGACAGTGTCACAGACTTTGGGGAGGATGTTTTGTGTGAACCGTATTTACTATACTGCCTTAGTAAACATTTCTTTCTAAAAACAAAATCTCAGTCTGATTAATTTATTTCACCTGATCATCACAGGGGGCAACACACTAGTAGAGACATGTGAGCTGTAGCATTAGGACACCCCCCCCCCCCCATAGACATCCCTAGAACACTGAGGGGAGATGTTGTTGTCACACTCTTGGTATCTGACCTTTCAGTGGTAGTGGGACTGGACAAGATGAGTCCCAGAGCACAAGAAAGGAATTCTCACTCTAACAAAACCAGCAAGTAGTCTGTGCTTGGACTGCTGAGTGAAGAGTACAGGAAGAAGATACCAGTGAGTTTAGGTGACTGTGTCAGGTAGCTGCAAGAAGCAGGGAGGAGACAGATGCCTATTTCTTTTGGAGTAGAAGAAAATAATGATGGATGAACAGGGTACGTGGACAAGAATGAAAGAGGAAAGGTAAGGGGGTAAGTATCATGGACTCAGACATTTGGAGCTGGGCATCACCTTACAGAGGCAGAGGAGAAGAGAGGATCCTGATCTTAGAGTTAAACTTGAATCCTCACTCTGCCTCACACTTAGCCATGAGACCAAGAGCAAAATTAAGTCACCTCTCTATGCCTCAGTTTTGTTATTTGTGAGACAATAGTATTTCCACTACCTGTCCTATAACTGAAGTGCTTTGTAAATTTCCCTGAGTTTTAAAAATGGGAAGTGTCTCCTTAACTTTCAATTTAGAAATGAGTAAACTGAGATTTAAGGAAGTCAAGTAAGCTGTCCAAGGCCAACAGCAGCAGAATAAGGATGAGGACAGGTGTCTGATACACCATGCCTTCAAGAAATTTGTGAAAGAGGCGTAGGAACATGCAATTAAAATGATGATAAACATAAGGACAATAATAATAGCTTATGTTAATGTTGGGGTTTCATGTTTCCAAAGTGTTCTACATAGATTGTCTCATCATAGTCTCACAAACACCCTGTGAGGGAGGTCTATGATCACCCCCATTTTGATGATGAGGATCAGAGGGGTTAAAGCACTTGCCCAGCATCTAGTTAGTGTCTAAGATGGGGAACACAGATCAGTCCACTAAGCCAATATGTCCCCAAGAGATATAACAGCAACTCTAATTTAATAATGAACACTCACCTTTAGATGGCACTTTAAAGTCTGTAAAGTGTGTTGTTTGAATATCATAGCATCCCTTTGAGATAACTCCTATGGTTTTTATTGTTCCCATTACTCAGAGGAAGGAAATTAAGTCTCAGAGAAGTGAAGTCATTTATCTAGGATCATTACAGCTTTGAAGTGCTAGATATAGACACACAGACACATGGTAAACCCAGAGACAGGAGACAGAGAGTCCATAGAGGGGCCATTAAGGGTTGACCTCAGAGTAGGCTTGAGTGGGCTGATCCTTCAGAACTTGTGATTCCTGATCCTGCAAGGCTCATGCATTCAGCAGACCTCTGGCTCTACCATGAAGCTCTCAAATAGTCACAGGGATTCTGACAAGGTGTGATCTAAGAAATGAAAATCCCAAAAGGGGCAAGATGATTTTTTTCTCCAGGCTATGAGACATTCAATTGTCACATTTAGATCTGAAAGACCTATTATGATTACTTACAGAGTATCCCAGGGGCAGTGGAAAATTCTTAGTGTCCTTTCAAGGCCCTGTCACTGTGATTCAAGGAGAAAGCTGGATAACTTATGCATGGAACAGTAGAGAGTTCTGCCTCAGAGAAACCAAGCTTGGGGATGGAAGGAAACTACAATTATCTGACGAATTGTTTCAGGAGCAGCTGAAGCTTTCTGGGGCAGTCCAAGCATTCCAAATGAAAAAAAAAACTGAAAAGAATGAGTAACAAGAAATCTCACCCCAATGCTTGTTTTTATAGAGTAGAAGCAACTCCAAATCCCAGTATCACAGATTTAGTGGTCATCTTATTCAAATAGGCCATTTTACAAATGAGGAAACTGAATCTGAGAGAGAGAGAGGAAGTGACTTGCAAAAAGTTACAGAAGCTGGACAGGACAGAGCCAAGATGGCATAGTAAAAGCAGACACTTGCTGGAGCTCCCTCCCAAACCCCTCCAAATATCTGTAAAAATAACTCTAAACAAATTCTGGAGTAGCAGAAGTCACAAAATTAGAGAGTGAAACAAATCTCCAGCCCAAGACAGCCTGGAAAGTTGAAAGGAAGGGTCTTTCGCACTGGGATAGGAGGGGAGCACTACTGGGCACCAGCCCAGACAGGCCAGAGCAGGCCTCAGGGGACTTAATCACTGGCCCCTGTGACAGTTTCCAGACTTCATGACCCCAAAAGACTGATGACAACATGGAAGGTCAGTAGAAAAAGCTTGTTGGACCTGTGTGAGAGAGTAGTGTGGTCTGGTCCTAGCCCTAGCATAGCAGAGGAGGAGCCTCAAAGCAATAGCAGCAGAAGGAGTGGGTGTTTCTATGGCAGCTGTTTCTGGAGCTCCTGGCCCACAGATGGTGGGGGGATCTAGTGACTGTTTAGAGGAGAATTGCAGGAATCTCTTTGCTGGCGGTGAGATGGAATTCTCTTGCTTTGCCCTGCTTGAGGTTACAGTCTTGGGTGGAGCTGAAAATTTGCAGTTACCTAGAAGTAGTTTTGAAAACAACTCCACAAATCCCTGAAGCTTGGGACAATATATCATCACACACACACACACTCCCCACTGGAAGCAGAGAACTACCTTTAGAAAGAGCTCAAACGTCAAGTAAATAGCTGGGGAAATGAGCAAACATCATAAATTAATTAAAACTATAGAATCTTATTTTGGTGACAAGGAAGATCAAAACACAGCCATAAGAAGACAGTAAATTCAGCTTCTACATCTGAAGCCTCCAAGAAAAATATGAATTGGTTCCAGCAATGGAAGAGCTCAAAAAGGATTTTGAGAACTACGTAAGAGAAGTAGAGCAAAAATTGAGAAGAGAAATGAGAGTGATGGAAGAAAATCATGAAAAACAGGTCAACTATTTGCTAAAGGGAACCTAAAAATGTTGAAGAAAATAATACCTTAAGAAATAGACTAACCCAAATGGCAAAAGAGGTTCAAAAAACCAACGAGGAGGAGAATGCTTTAGAAAACAGAATTGTCCAAATGGAAAAGGAGGTCCAAAATCTCACTGAAGAAAATAATTCCTTAAAAGTTAGAATAGAGCAGGTTGTGAAAAATCAAGAAATTGTAAAACAAAACCAACAGAATGAAAAAAATAGAGGACAATGTGAAATAACTCATTGGAAAAATAGCTAACCAGGAAAATAGATCCAAGAGACATGATTTAAAAATTATTGGACTACCTGAAAGCCATGATCAAAAAAGAGCCTAGACATCATCTTTCAAGAAATTATCAAGGAAAACTGCTCTGTTACTCTAGAGCCAGAGAGAAAAATAGATATTGAAAGAATCTACTGATCGCCTTCTGAAAGAGATCTCAAAAGGAACATTCCTAGGAATATTGTAGCCAAATTCCAGAGTTCCCAGGTCAAGGAGAAAATATTGAAAGCAGCCAGAAAGAAGGAATTTGGGTGTTATGGAAACACAATCAGGATAATACAAGATCTATCAGTTCTACATTAAGGGACTGAAGAGCTTAAAATGTGATAATCCAGAGGTCAAAGGAGCTAGGATTAAAATCAAGAATCACCTCCCCAGCAAAACTGAGTATAATACTTCAGGGGAAAAAATGGACATTCAATGAAATAGTAGTCTTTCAAGTATTCTTGATGAAAAAACCAGAATAGAAAATTTGACTTTCAAATGCAAGAATCAACAGAATCATGAAAAAGTAATCAGGGAAGAGAAATCATAAGAGATTTACTAAAGTTGAACTGTTTACATTCCTATAAGGAAAGATAATATTTTTAACCCTTGAGAATTTTCTCTGTATTAGGATAGTTGGAGGGAATATATATATATGTATATATCTACACAGGGCAAGTTGAATATGATGGGATGATAGCTAAAAAAAAATGAAATTATCAATGAGAAAGGAATATATTGGGAGAAGGAGAAAGGGATAAATAGAATAGGGTAAATCATTTCACATAAAAGAGGCAAGAAAAAGCTTTTACAATGGAAGGGAAAAGGGGGGAGGTGAGAGAGAATGAATAAATGTTATTCTCATTGGATTTGGCTTAAGCAGGGAATAACATGCACACTCAATTGAGTATGAAAATCTATCTTACCCTACAGGAAAGTAGAGAGGGTAGGGGATAAGTGAGGGGCAGGGGGAATGATAGAAGGGAGGACAAATGGGAGGATGGGATAATCAAAAGTAAACACTTATGAGGAGGGACAGGATCAAAAGAGAGACTAGAATAAATAGGTTACAGGATAGGATGGAGGGAAATATAATTAGTCTTTCACAACATGACTGTTATGGAAGTGCTTTGCATAACTACACGTGTATAACCTATATTGAATTGCTTGCCTTCTCAGTGGGGGTGGGTGGAGAGGGAGGAAGGGAGAGAATTTGGAATTCAAGATTTTAAAAGTGAATGTTAAAAATTGTTTTTACATGCAACTAGGAAATAAGACATATAAGCAATGGGGTATAGAAATATATCTTGCCCCACAAGAAAATAGAGGGAAAGGGAATAAGACAAGGCAGGGGTGTGATAGAAGGGAGGGCAGATTGGAGAAAGGGGTAATCAGAATGCTCACTGTCCTTGGGGGAGGAAAGGAGAGAGATGGGGAGAAAATTTGGAACTCAAAGTCTTGTGGATGTGAATGTTGAAAACTAAATATGTGTGTGTTCATCCTTTGTTGCTGAAGAAGACCATGCCATCAGAGAAATAATGACATGACTTGCACCTGACTTTGTTTTGAGTGAAGGAGGGCTGTATAGATTACCAGCCTTACTTCTCTTCCAGAGCCATCTGAATTCAGTGACCAGATATTCATCAGAATGACTGGAGATGACCCAGGATGAGGCAATTAGGGTTAAGTGACTTTCCCAAGGTCACACAGCTAGTGAGTGTCAAATGTCTGAGGTAAAATTTGAACTCAGGTCCTACTGATTTCTGCACTGGTCCTCTTTCCACTGTACCACCTAGCTGCTCTGGAGGAGAAATGAGGCTGGTGACTTGCACAACCCTGCCTCAAAAAAACAAAGTCAAGTGCAAGTCATGCCATCATTTCTCTGATGGCATGGTCTTCGTCGGCAACGAAGGATGAACACACTTCTGTGCTGTGTAAAAAGCCTGTGCTCCAGTATTTCAGTGGCTATGAAAACTAAATATAAATTAATTAACAAGAAAAAAAGTCACAGGGGCTGTAGATGGCAGAACTCCTGTCCTTGGACTCCAAATCCTGCTCTTTCCCCTGGGTAAAAGATTTTTCTCATGATGCCTTTCTGTGACATTGTTTATCACAGCACTGATTAATGCTATCGCTGTCCAGTTATTTTCTCATTATATAAGAAACTGAACCCAAGCTGAACTCTAGGTGGCAGTTTATTCCATCCCTTCTCTGTGTTCACACAAACAACAGTAGGTTCATTCAATATTTCCCAGGAAAATGTAATTTTGTATTTTTAAAAGAAAGAGATAATTAGGAATCAATGGCTAATTATAAATAAATGACACAAAGAAAGGTTTGGTTTTTAGAAATGAAAAGATTCCTTAAGACAAATGTTTCCAAGAAATTTTATAGAATTTTTCTGCTTAGGGGAATGGTCCTAGGGTCTGTGTCTGCTCCCATGTTGTGCTTAACCCTTTAAACAATGACTTTCTGCAGGGTTTAGTGGCTTATCAGATCTGCAGATGGCGTGAAGCTGGGAGGTGTAGATGACACATTGAGTGGATTGGGCAACAGAGTCAAGGTCCAAAAGACCGTGTTGAGAGAAGACTGGGGAGGTGAGTGGAGATAAAGTCAATTTTTGTTCATTGAAAAAAATGTCATTATAAACCTCTCTCTCTCTCTCTCTCTCTCTCTCTCTCTCTCTCTCTCTCTCTCTCTCTCTCTCTCTCTCCTTTCTTTCTTTCTCTCCCCCCTTTCTCTCTTCTCTTCTTTCTCTCTCTCTCCCTCTCTCTGTCTCTCACACACATGCATACACTTACACACAGACACATACATGTCCATAAACAGACAGACAGGCAGACAGATAGACACATAGACACCTTGAGTTTTCTTAAAGTGTAATAGGCTGCCTTGGGGCTTAGTGATTATGCCCTAATTGAAGATCTTTAGTCAAGGCCGAATGAGCCTTTGCCAGGTAGGTAGTAGAGGGATTTGTGTTGACATGGATGCTATACTTGATGACCTCCAAAGTACCTTTCAACTGTGTTCTTCTTTAAGCAGACATGAGGAAAGGACAACTATATGGAAGACTCATGACAAATCAAACAAACTATTTGATGGGAGGTGAGGAATTGGCTTGAAAACCATCTCTATAATCCTATATTAAGGTTCATGTTCCACTATAAACAGTAAGAAATACTTTGGGGATTCCCCTCCCACAAATCTATTCATTTAGATAACATCAAAGATTTTCAAGCATCTCTAACCTCTCAGGATGGAGATGGGGGATAAATTTCAGGTGTCAGGTTGACAAAAGAGACTTTTAAAAGATTTTCTCTTTTGCTTTTCTTTACTCATCATTGGTGGGGTTATGATAGGGCTGGGTTTTAGTTAGTAGGCATTTGTGGCTGACGTCCAGGCTTCTGATGAGCAAAAGTAATCAAATGTTACTGCAAGAGGGTCTTTGAAAATGTCTATATGCAATATACAAATAAGGGATCCAGAGTAACTGTCAAGATGCCTCCTAGTCCAGCCCTATTTTATCCCTGTCTGTTATTGTTCATAGACTATTCAAAAATGAGAAAGTGAGAGTGGGGGACAGAGAGAGAGAAAGAGAGAGAGAGAGGGAGGGAGAGGGAGAGGGAGAGGGAGAGGGAGGGAGGGAGGGAGGGAGGGAGGGAGGGAGAGAGAGAGAGAGAGAGAGAGAGAGAGAGAGAGAGAGAGAGAGAGAGAGAGAGAGAAAGGAGAGGAGGGAGGGAGAAAGGAAAGAAGGAAGGAAGAAAGGAAGGAAAACTAGAGCTTCCTCTAGAGTGATGGAAAGAAGTAAAGGCCCTCCCCTGTGGCGGCAGAGATTGGCCAGTGCCTCAGTCTCATAAGCTTCTCTTCCCTGCACATCCCTCCTCCACGGCTGGCTTTCCCTTCCCTTCCCTCCTTAGCCTTCTCCTATGTAGGAAAGGTGTAGAGGAAACAGCCATATGGCCTGGGGGCAGAGGATGAGCATATTAGTCACTGGAGTGTGAAAATGAACAATTTTCCAAATTAAATGTGTCTAATTGTTTATAAAAATGAATACAAAATTATACTTGGGGAAACTTGGAAGGGCTCGCATATCTTTCTTTGCACCATATACGGGTAATAGATGAATGTGTGTGGAGAGAGAATGAGCGAGTTACACTTCCTAACGTGTCGCCACCATCTGTGGCCCTGCTTTATTGGCTGGGATCCTTCCGAATGTATTTACATATAAAACAAAGGTGCCAACCCTAATGATGGCATGCCGTCATTCATTCTGTGAAAGTCAGATTTCTAGAACTTTCCCATGGATTGCCTGCAATAGCCCAACAGTCTCAGTGCTACGCTCTGATCACCAATCAATCAGGAAGAATTCAAACACCCCTACTGTTCCAGGCATGGCACTAGGTACTGCTAACATGACGGATGGAACAGTCTCCATCTTCTAGGAGGTTATGTTCTATTTTTGCCCCCAAACCCTGCAAAAGACATTTTCAAAGGACGGTCTCTGTCCTAAGCTCTTAGCTGAGGTGGCTTGGCTCACATTAAGATAGCCCTGAGCGGTTTCCTCAAAAGAACTCTGGAAAGTGAGGAGTCAAACTTCTAAATCCTCATTTTATAGGGAAGGAAACTGAGACACAATCAATCAATTTAACAAGCATTTATTTACCATGTTGTGTATGCTGCATATACAAACACAAGAGTGATGCAATCCTTATCCTCAAAGAGCTTACATTTGACTGATTACAAGCACACAGCTTGGCGGGGTATGTGTGTGTAGTGGGGAAGGGGAAGTACAAAGGCATGCAGGTGAGATATTGGGTGTCTTGTAGGAGAATCAGTAAGAAAGGCCAGTTTGACCAGCCTGTAGAGTATGGGAAGGGGATTATTGTATACTAAAGCTAGAAAGGTAGATTGGAGTCAGGTTGAGAAGGGCTCCAAAAGCCAAAATGAGGAACATATTCTCATCCTAGTGGCAGTAATGAAATTTTTGAATTTGTGATTAGGAGAGTAGCATGGTAAGACCTGGGATTAAAGAACATTGCTTTGGCCATTTGTGGGGAGAGAAGAGATGACCCATGAGAAGACTCCTAACAATCCAGGTCAGAATTAAGGGGGTGGTCCAGGGAGCAGCCAGATGTGGATGGATACAGGAGATCTTGTAGGTTTTCATTTCTTCCTCTGTAAAAGGAAGGACTCAGATGAGATAGTCTCTAAGGTCAATCCACTGATCAATTAACAAGCACAACTTAAAGCATCCACTACATACCAGGCCCTGGACAGCCTCGAGGAACTTAAATTCTATCAAGGGGAGACAACATGTATATATATAATAAAATCTCTTCCAGCCTTAAAAATACATGGCTCTGGGATTTTTTTAAAACAGAACTGATTTTGAGGATTGAATATTAATGCAGCACTTGGCATATAGTAAGCTCTATATAGATATTATTATTATCATCCTTATTATTGTTAATTTATTTTAAGAACAATTAATTAGGAAAATGCCATGGGAACAGATCACTCCAGGTTTCCTGGTCTCATCAGGGTGATCCTAGATTGTAGGACCTCATCTCCCAAGGTAGGTCACATTCCTTTGCCATTCCAATGCATAATCATTCAATAATTTCTTGACGTAGACCCCATCTAGTAGCCTGGACGCCTTCCTGTGGTTCTCTGAATATCTCAGAGATACCAGTGTAGCACTTTTTAAAATGGAAGAAAAAAAGGAAGTAGAAGTCTTAGTACCTGTACATGGATATACATAAGAGACTGGGTCAGATGCTAATATCTATACATATGCATATACAAATATACATATACATATGTGTGAAGATGTGTGTATATGTGTGTATATACATATATACACATATATACGTATAGATGTATATATAGCTTTAATCATTCAAGATTTACCTTCTGAAGTTCCTACCCCAACCCACACTATTGAGAACATGAGAAAAACGAAACTCATTACAAAACGTATAGTCAATTAAAACCAATGTCCACATCGTCCATGTATAAAAAAGGTTTCATTTTGCCTTCTAAATGTTACATCTTTTTACCAGGAGGTAGGTACTATCTTTTATCCTTACTCTTCTAGGTTCCTAGTTGGTCATTATGCTGATAAGAGTTCAATACAATAATATTACATCACATTTCTATACAATAATTTGTTCAGTCATTCCCCACTTTATGGGCACCCTCTTAGATTCTCATCTTTAGAGTTCATTTTGCCTTGGGCTCATCAACCCTTTCTTAATCTACCCTCCCTCTAGTTCTTCCTCCTTCCTCCTCCCCTTTTCTTTCCATTTTCCTGTTGAATGAAATGTATTTTTTTCCCGTGTGTGTGTGTGTGTGTGTGTGTGTGTGTGTGTGTGCGTGTGTGTGTGTATTCTTTCTTCTTTTGACCACTGCAGATGAGAGGGAGGTTCAAGGGTCAGCTTCACCCCTCGGTTTCCTCCTCCTTGTTTTTATAGATATCTATTTGTGCACCCTGATTACATGAGGTCATTTCCCCTAAATTCCTTTTCCTTCCTCTCTTGTATATTTCTATTCCTCTTTCTTTCCATTCTTCACATCATCAAGATATAACAGATCCTCTCCCAGGCTTTGTATAGTTGGACTCACTGTACGAACCCTGATGACTGTAGGTCTTGGTGGTGACTCGTGTATTATTTCCCCATATTTCAGTAAAGATCAGAAGAAAAGCAGAAAATGGAGCAAAAATTTTATAGAAAGATTCTCAATTATAAAACTCATACCTCAAGTACATAAAGGATTTTTTCTGACCTATAAGAATATAAATTATTTCCCAATTGCTGAATTGTCAAAGAATATAAACAGATAACTTTCTGATAAAAAAATATAGTCATAGAAAAAACTCTAAATCATTATTTACTAGAGAAAACACAAGAAGTTTATTCCTGTTCAGTCCTTTGTCATTGTCTGTTTATGTTTACCTTGGTACTTCTCTTTACTCTTATGTTTCACCTTTAATGTCTCTACATAGCTGTGGTCTTTTTTTTTTTTTTTTAAATCAAGAATGCTTGGAAGTCCTCTATTTTATTGAAGAACCATTTTCCCCTCTGTAGGATTATATTCAGTTTGCTAGGTAAGTAGTTCTTGGCAGTAAGTCCATATGGTTAGGCTTCTGGAAAGTCTTTTATAGTGGTGACAATTCACTTGTGTGTGATCCTGACTGTGGCCCCTCAGTTCCTGAATTCTTTCTTTCTGACTGCTTGTAGTATTTTTTTCTTTGCCCTAGAAGCCCCAATTTTTGGCCATGATGTCCCTGGGCATTTTTATTTTGGAGTTGATAACTGGCAGATTCTTTCTATTTCCACTTTGTCCTCTGATGCTGACTGAGGTCTGGGCAATTTTCTTTTAAGATTTCTCGAAATATGATGTGTAGGCTTTGCTTTTTTGGTCATGGTGTTCATATAGTCCAATGGTTTTTAATTCTTTTCTCCTTCATCTGTTTTCTAGGTCAGTTGTTTTTGTATTATGAGATAATTTACATTTTTTCCATTCCTTCAGCCCTTTGACCTCGTTTTAATATTTCTTTGTGCCTCTTGATTTCTACTGGGTCCATTCAAATTTTCAAGGAGTTTGTTGCTTGGGCAAGGTTTTGTGCCTCTTGTGCCAAGCTGTTATTTCTCTTTTTAATTCCATATTCCAAAATTCTCATTTGTTTTCCGATTTTTTCTCAAGAGTTCTCATTATATTTATTAAAAAAATTAAATTTTTATAAAACTCTTCAGCTCTTCCAGGAATTCTATTTGAGTTGGTGCCCAAGCTGTGTTTTTCTCTGAGGCTTTGCTGGTAAATGTTTTAGGGTCATTCTCTTATTTTGCATTTGTATCTTGAACAACCCTCATTATGGTAAGGGTTTTTGTTTATTTGTTTGTGTTTGATCTATCCATTCTTCCCTTCTATTTCTTGACCTTGGACTTTATGTTAGATCTGGACTATACCATACTTCTAGAAGGAAGATCCAGGTGGGTTATGTTGCTACTTCCTGTGATATTGAGTTAGGTTATTTCAGGTCCTTGAGGACAGGCTGTGAACTTGCCAGCTTTCAGTCCTCCCAAAGGGGTCAGATACCAATTCCTTGCATTTCTCCAATCAATAGTGAGTTACAGCAGTTTTCATATGGCTATGGATAGCTTTGATTACTTTGTCTGAAAACTATTCATATCTTTTGATCATTTATCAGTTGAGGAATGACCCTTATTTTCATAAATTTGACTCAGTTCTCTATATGTTTAAGAAATGAGGTCTTTATCAGAGAAACTTGCTTCAAAAACTTTTTCCCAACTATTATTGCTAACTGTATTTCCCTCTATTCTATTCTGCCATTTATTCTGACCTCTCTCATTTTACCCCGTTCCTCCTCAGAAGTGTTTTGCTCTGACTACCCCCTCCACTAATCTGCCCTCCATTCTATGACTCCCTCCTCTCTTATCCCCTTCCCCTCCTACTTTCCTATAGGGTAAGATAGATTTCTATACCCAATCAAGTGTGGATGTTATTATCTCTTTCAGTCAGTTCTAATGAGAGTAAGGTTCACTTGCTCCCAATTATATCCCACCTCTTCCCCTCCTCTGTAAAATCTTTTTCTTGCATGTTTTATGTGAAATAGCTTACCTTCTTCTATGTCTCCTTTTCCTTTATTCCCAGTACGTTTCCCTTTCACCCCTTACTTTTATTTTTTGACATCATTCTTTCACATTCAGCTTACACCTGTGTCCTCTGTCTGGACACAGATACTAATTCTTAATCCACTCCCTTTGCCACGTCAGTCCATTTGTCTGTTGGTCTATCTGTTGTTCCACAGGCACTCACATGACCAGGAATATTGGTCATAGGTCTACTTTGAAATGGATAAATCTTTCTCGTTAATGATGCCAAAAGCAACAACACCATCCATTGCAACGAAGAGTCAATGCAGATCCTTTTCTGGCAGTATGACAACCTGTCTCTCGTCTGACACTGAAAGCAACATTGATTGGAGTGGGACTTCTGTCCTCATCTCCTGATGGCTTAAGCACAGAGAAGGGTCATGTTCTTTGCAAACAGTGACACATTGGAAAGAACACCAGATTTGGAGATGGAGAACCTGGGTTCGAATTCTGGCCCAGCATTCCATACACCCTCTATTTGTGCAACATATCTCTTCTCCGGGCCTCAGTTTCCTCCTTCCAAATGAAGCTGTGGTAGCTGATCTCTAAAGTCTTTTCTAGCTCTGGAACCCAAGGTTCAATGTTCTTAAAAATACTTCAAATTGCAAATAGGTCAGAGGACAGCGAAGTGAAATTTTACTTCCTAGTTCCTTTTCTCTGTCTCTGGGCAGCTATTGACTTTGTGTTTCCAGGATTGCTATCATGTTTTCCTTGGATTCTTAAAACACTTTCTTTGCCACCTCAGCATGTGTTTGCTGAGTGGGTGGGGGCTCCTGGTGGACTAGTATCAGAGAAGAAGCCTTGGAGTGGAGGGGAAGGGAACGACCGAGAACAGTTTGGCTCTGAGAGTCATTTCCTTGTTGGGTACCTCAGCTTTCTGATCAGGAAAATGAAAATGTTGGGTTAGAGATTCTTACTGCCTTAGCAAGGGTGCCTTCTTAACAACCAATCAAACACCCCTAGATTCTAAGACCTTTAACTGTCCCACCCACTGAACTAGAAACTAGCTTTGCTTAGTAGTTGCTTAATTCCTATAATTTTTTGGAGTGGTAAACTGTGTGTGCACGTGTGTGTGACAGAGAGAAAGAGAGAGAAAGAGAGGGAGAGGGAGAGAGAGAGAAAGAGAGAGAGAGAGAGAGAGAGAGAGAGAGAGAGAGAGAGAGAGAGAGAGAGAGAGATCCTAATTTTGTTTAGTTGCTATAGGGAACTCCCAGGGTGGAAATGCCTTTCATTGATGAATACTGGACACTCATCTATAGCTCACCTTCTAAAAAAGTTGCCTAGGGTGTTTTGTTCCAAAAGTTTATTTGTAAATCAGTTTGTAAATTTGTAACTCAATCAAACTTGGGATATATTAAAAATAATTTCTTCTTTTTTAGAATATAAGATTCTTGAGAACAGGAACTGTTTTTCCCAGCATAGAGCCCTACATTTGTGGCCCCATTTCAATATAGTAAGCACTTAATATACTTTAGTTATTTCCTCAGATGAGAAATGGTTAGTTTCTTGGGAAGGGTTCACTGATGTGTTACTAGGAGATATAATCCTCTTTGTAAATGGTAGATGGCATTTTCAGAAATATTCCAACATTCTTGCTTGCAGTTCTGTGCACATCCCTTTGTTAGCTTACATGTGAAGGCTAATTACTGGTGCACAACCATTAAATGTGTATTTTCAAGGATAACCTTAGGGCATATTAAGAAACTGGAAATGCCAAAAGTGAGGCAGCTGGCAGATTCCTGGCTTCCCTTAGCGACAATTTCATTCTTCAGTAGGTGAAGGAAGTGACTTCAAAACCAGGGGAAAAGGGAAAACTTTGATTTTGGACATGATTGTGACCAACAAGGAGAAGTGAAAATATAGGTATCTTCAGGGGAACTGATCAAGTGACTACTCATGCCGTCTATGTGGTACATGCCTTAGAGCATCATGGAGGAGCAAATTTCAAAGAATTCAGAGAGAGGATGCATAGATGGCTACACAAAGTGGTTGAGTCATGGGAATTGAACTTGGACCCACCCACCTGACTATCTTCACTATTGCTTTGGTACAGCTTTCTTTTATCTGGGCCCAACACTCAAAGCATTGCCTGGCTCTGTGACCTAACACCAGCCATCCCATGCCCTGGGGTTCTTGACCAAGCCAGGTAGCCCTTGGCCACATGGACTCCAGATCAGGCTGCCTATCTATAACTTCTACTTTTCTGAAGCCCTGATGGGGGAAGAAGTATTGTATTTTATTTCTAGTAACCTAGTTGCTCTAGCAAGCTCATAAGTAAACAGATAAAATGATTGTAATTCTTTGTAGTACCCTCTGCAATCCCTCCAGGATGACTGGGGAAGAGGAAACTGACCCAGTGGTAGAGGGTCTGTCACAAACCCACACCTGTGACCTCTTTGGATTTCTCATATCCCCTGGGATAGGTCCATTTGAACATACTCCTCTCTTGTCCCCTGTCTTTGCCCTTTCCACTCTATTCACACATGGGCTCCCACTTACCATGGAGGGGCAAGTAGGACATATCCATATCCATATCCATGTCCATAGGATAGAGAGATAAACAGAAAGAATATTTCTTCATGACTTAATGTGTGCTGAGTGCTGGAGATACACATACAAAAGTGGGAGCTTGTCTTCTAATAGGAAAGCTAGAAAATGGCAGTCTTAGGAGCAGTGGGTCTTGGCAAGAGAAGGGAAAAGTTGATTGTCAGAGATGAAGATCCAGGTCACCAGTGAGGAGGAGGTGGAGGTCATGAATTGTTTCAATGGATACGAAACAGTTGTGTTCATCCTCCGTTTTCGAAAAAGACCATAACATCAGAGAAATGATGACATGACTTGCACTTGACTTTGTTTTGAGTGAGGGAGGGCCATGCAAGGTCACCAACCTCACTTTCCCCTCCCGAGCCATCTGGATCCAGTGACCAGATATTCATCAGGATGACTGGAGACTGCCCAGGATGCAATGGGAAACCTTGGCCTTTTAGGCTAAGGCCTATTCAGGTACTCATTTAGAGGGAAGTAGCTCCCATTGAGTGAATAGACCTCTTTAAGAAGTAGTCAGGGAATGATCCTTTTAACAAACAAAAGGAAAAAAAATAACATAATCAAGCTGGTAGGGAAACAGAAATTATTACTATTGATAATCACTCTAAGCCAGCCGTTAAGTGGAGCTTGGGCAGAGATCTACTGTTGTCCAGTCTGTGGGCTTCAGAGTGCACTGGGTTTAAAGTTTTGGGAACAGCAAGGAAGGAAGGAAGCAAGGAAGGAAGGAAGGAAAGAAAGGAAGGAAAGGAAAGGAGGGGGGGGAGGGAGGGAGGGAGGAAGGAAGCACATCTAGCCAGTAAACCCTAAAGGAAGAGGAAGGGGAGACAGAAGGGATGAAATGGTATGGTCCAGAAAGTGACTGGAAGCTCAGAAGGAGGCTATGTCAACATACTCTGTCCATATCAGATGGTCTTTGATCACTGTTCCCATAATGCCAGAATTGTGTGTGGGGCACCAACTAGGATCCAGTAAGTGTTTGATTTTCCTGGCTATCTGCACAGGCTAGGAGCTCCTTCCTTCAGGAACACCTTCCCTAAACCTCACTGACCCAATCCTCTCTAAGCTGATTTTCATGATAGGAACAAATCTCCTCCCCCTCTTTTAACATATCACATAGTATAACACAGCATCACAGATACCCCAAGATGACTTTCTTCTCACACTTACTTCACGGATTATCAGCATTTGGGAACAAATTGGAGCGTTCCTTTAGACGTTGGGGAACGATGGTATTTGAGGTCTTTTTCCTCTCAGAAACATAATTCTTCCCCTTTAGGATCCATCATGATCTTTGTGACTAAACTGGGAAATACTAGCTGCACAAAGGCAGAGTTAGGGGGCCATCAAGGAGTCATGAATGTGTTCGTGTCATCTTGGAAGGAGATCTGCCATCTTGGGCCCCAGAAATCTGGCCTTGGGTCTGTGTTACTTAATATTTTATTAATGTCTAGATGATGTAGAGACTCTAAGTGATTCAGAGGAAGTGACAGAGGGGAGAAAAGCTTGATAGAGTCCTTAAATCCAGAAGGATGAAGGCATGTGTGACAATGTTAAGGGATGTAAGCAAACTGTAGGATTCACCCTCTGAATGACTTAGGATAGAAATAAGAAGGGAGGCTCAGCAAGTCTGTTTAGTAATTTCAGACTGATCCTAGCTTTAAAGACAGAAGTGATATTAGGGGTCTTTAAGCCCAAGCCCCTTATTTTTACAGGTGAGAAAACTGAGGCAAATAGAGGTGAGATGACTTGTCTCAGGTTGCTCAGCTGGTTAATACAGAATGCAGGACTAGAAGCCAGTTTTCCTCACACCTATTTCAGTGTTCATTTTCTTCTGTTTTCCCTTATGTGTACAAAAATCAGTTAATTCCATCTTAGAAAATTTCTTTTTCCCTTAATTCCTCACCCAGTTATATCAGAATCTCTCCTCTCTCTCCCTCTCCCTCTCCTTCTTCCTCTCTCTCTCTCCCTCTCTCTCTCTTTCTCTGTCTCTCCTCTTTCCTTCTGCCTCTCCTCTGCGTTCCTTTCTGTCTGTCTGTCTGTCTCTGTCTTCTATCTCTCTCCTTCTTCTCTCTCCCTCCTCCTCTCTCTTTCTCTCCCTCTCTCCCTCTCCATCTCTTTTTCTGTCTTTCTCCTCTCTCTCTTTCCATCTCACTGTCTCTCTGTCTGTTTCTGTCTCTCTTACCAACTCAAAGGGTGATCTGATTATAGCTGAAAAGCATAAACCTAAACTGGAAGCGCGTCTATACCAAGCGAAAAAAGTCACAAGATTTGAAGTGAAATCAGCCATGAGAACATACCGGCACTATTTCCTACTGAAACCTTTTAGATGTCCTTGAGGTTCTATCAGCAGGATCTACAACAGGGTAATGATGTCCCTCCCCTGCTCAATAAACTCCACTGGCTCCCCATTACCTCTAGGTTCAAGTACCAGCTAGCCTGACTCTTGAAGCCTTTTACCAGCTGACTGCAGCCTCCCTTTCCAGTCCTCTTACACACCACTCCCTTTCATGTACTTCTGTCCAACCAAAGTGGCCTGTTTGCTGTGTTGCACATACAACGTTCTGTGTTTGAAATGTAGAATTCCTCACCCCCAACCCTCAGAACCTCTGGGTTCTTCCTCACTGCCTTCAATTCTCTGTGTTCATATCTGGTTCCCTGCTTTACTCAGTCTGTCATCCCTCAATTTGGTTCAATTTTGCGAACGCTGATTAGGTGTCTTGTAGGTGCCAGGCCAGGAGCCCAGTGCTGGAGACACAAACCCTGCCCTGGTGAAGCCTCCATTGTCCTGGGCAGGGGTGGGGCAGGATATATCTTGTATGTGAGTTAATACAAACTATAGTCCAAGTCACACAAAATGATCGAAGAGGAAGAGTGCTGAATGTCCAGGGGTACCAGGGAGGCCTGGAGCAGGAGGAGGCAGGCCCCAGGGCTGTCCCCTGAGAAGTAGCCACGAGGAGACTTGGAGTACAGGTGCAGCAAAGCTCCAGGGGCAGAACCTGGCATGTTGTGCAGGAATGTCAGAATTCCAGACTGAAGAGGAGCTAGGGCTTCCTTTTCTCTCTGATTACTGGCAGCTGATCAGCAGGTGCCATGCTTCCAAGGCTCATATCCTGCCTCCATTAGGAAGCCTACCTTGACTACCCGAGCCTTCAGTGACACATTTCTACACATAGGACTGGAAAGGTTCATCAGTTGTTCTTTAACTATTGCATCTTCCTTGCATAATGCTTGGCCTCTCACCTAGATAGTAAGAGCCTTGATGGTAGGATCATATCTTATTGTACTCCAGTGAGTTGTTTGGATAAAACCTTGGGTGCTCAGTCCAAAGCAAAGTTTTCTATTGCCTTTGCCAACATGTGGGGCAAAGAGTTGGGTCATTGGGCTGTGTGAGAGCCAGCTGCAAGGCTATTTCCTCTGTCCAGAATGAGTAAAAATGGGGCCATTTTTTTCTCTCACATCTCATCCTACCCTTTGGGGACCCACCTGAGTGCTTACTGAGGATTGCTCTCCCCTGTCATCACTGAAAGATTCCGGGTGAACCAGCAACTTTCCATTTATCACAGATGACATCCAGGAGAAGGGGTAGAGGGGAGAACTGACCTTGGATCTGGGCTCACCTTTATGAATACAACATCTTAGAGTCTTTGCATCCCATCTCTGGGAAATCTGGGGGTCAAAGAGCAATGAAGGATTTCAGTCCTGGGAGAGGGGCAAAGAAGATCATGGAATCCTAGAATCACCTATTTAGAGTTGGTTGGGACATTTGGGGGCCATCATCTAATTACTTACTTATTTCATGGATGAAAAATCAGTGGAAGGGTTATAGATTTAAAGTTGAAAGGGCCAGAGATCATCAAGTCTAATTACTTCTTCATGACAGTTGAGAAACTGAGGCTTAGAGAGTTTAATCGACCATATGACTCTGGGCAAATCACTTAACCTCTGCCTCAATTTCCTCATCTGTCAAATGGGGATACCAATAGCACCTACCTCCCAGGGTAGTTGTGAGGCTCAAATGAGATTCTATTTGTAAAACACTCAGACTAGTGCCTTGCATGTAGTAGGCACTTAATCAACGTTTGTTTCTTTCCTTCCTTCCTTCCTTGATTGTCTAGGGTCACATAGCTAACAAGTATCAGAAGCAGAATTTGTAATCAGGTCTTTCTGACTCCAGATCCTGGCTTCCATCCATTACCCCATCCAACTGACTGGTCAGACTGAATTCTATAGAGGTCAAATGACTTGTCCAAGGTCACACAGGTTTGTTGGACAAGAATTTGAACTCAAGTCTTCTGTTTCCCAACCATTACATTGTATTGTGTCTAAAAAGAAAATGATTTGAGAATTAGTGAACAAATGAGCAAATTGAAAGTATCCCAGCAATGCATCTGATGTTAGTTCCCACCCCCACCTAATAAATCTGATTTATTTCTGTGACTAGAAACAGAATTTTAATTTATGAATACACGATTTGGGAGACTAATTAGTAATGCCGTGCCAAGCTGCCTTTCCATGAGGCATTTTTGTCAGTGGAATTAATCACCCCAGAGCAGATGCACTGGTGAAAGCCAAGGTTAAAATGAAGAAACGATAGAAAAAATGAATGAGAGCCCAGGCTGATAACCTGGAGAACTCCAGGACTTATCATTCTGCGAGAGTCTATATGGGTTTATGCATGCTGACTTCCCGTTTAGCCAGCTTGTCTGAGATGGTCCAGATCTGTCCTTTGCATTAATTTTTATCTGCCTCCAGAGGTAATAGGACTGTGATAAGAACCAATTAGTTTTGCACCTTCAAGAAGCCTAGCCAAATGTGACTTCAGAAACAGAAAGGGAAAATGAATTGCTTGTCTCCATGGGAGGACTAGGCAATTCCATCCTTGTAGGACCAGAGTCCCAGGAGGTCAGCTCCATCAGCTAAAGGGCAGTCGCCAACATTCCCAGTGGTTCCATGTGTGCTGAAATGAACACGTCCCTCCGTTGTAACACTACCCAGTAATCGAATGCAAAGTTTCCAACCCTGAATGATGGCTATCGAAAGATTACTTTACAAGGCCATGCCCATCAAGGGGGCAGGATGACATCGCTGGGGGCAGCGGGGCTCTGCAGTTTGGCGGTCATGTGGAAAATTGGTTCAAGGCATGGTAGCTGTAAAAGCTGAAACATTTTTGAGCTTCATTGCATCACAGTTTTTCACAGTTGCCTCAATGTGTCCAGGAAACCATCAGTATGTTGCAAAAGCAGGGATGTGGCAAAAAACAAAAACAAAAAAACAAAAAACAAAAAACAAAGCTCATCCACTGATGTGTGGCTGCACTTGGCCAAGGAGAAAAGTTCCAAGTACTTCCTTTGCGTTCCACTTGACTCCATCAGGACCCATTTAACATGGCCCAAGGGGGCCCCCATCACCAAATGCTAGTGTGATTGTCCTAGGTCTAAGACATTTGTGAGGAGGACAAGTCAATTTTCTCTTTTTCTCTCTCTCCATTAGAATGGTGATCATAGCTCACATTTCACTCCCAGAGGGAGAGCTGACTTGCAGCCAACAAGACATCCCCTTCCCTTTAGGCTGTGTGGCTTACTCTCTCCGTGTGCCAGGCAACTCTTTAAGGATTATATATCATAGATCAAATACTAATTGGCTTGATAGAAAAATTTCCCTCTGAGAACTCACTATGGCAAAAAAGTCCCAGATCTCACAAACAAAAAGGAAAGAAAATCCAAAAACAGTTCCTTTTTTAATCTTTTAAAATTTGCAGAGTTCATTGCAGTACATTATCTCACTTGCTCCTAAGACTAATTCTGTGATCTAAGTGCTATTATTATTTTCATTTTACAAATGTAGAAACTGAGATTCTGAAAGAGAAGGTGATTTTTCTGAGGGTCACACATGTTTCTGAAGCAGGTTTTAGGATCCTCACATATTCCTGACTCCATGTACTATAGTTCACATTGCCTCACGAACGTAACCTTCTTCTTTAGTCACTGGAAAGGAAATATGAATAATGTGTCTGTCCTTCATGCTTTCCCCTCCTCATCCACCTCCTGCAAGGTGAGGTCCTATTCAGGCTTGCCAGGTACAAATTGCTGCTAAAAATGGAGGGTCTATTTTTCCATTCCCTTCTCCCTTACCTGCCTTTTCCCTCTACCCAGACCCTTTGAAGGTGCTAGGCAGAAAGAGCCATTGGAATCTCTTTCCCTTCTTCTTTCCCCTTCTTTCCACCTTTTCTTTAGACCCCAAGGGAGACTAGGAATCCTCAGCCACCAACATGAGCCCTTCCCTTTGTTCTTCTCCCATCCCCCAGAAAGAACAATTTGGCTCATCATGCCCCTAAGAAGGAAGAAAAGAAACAGCATTTTAAAGAACTTACTATGTGTCAGGCACTGAACTTTTAAAAGAATTTCTCATTTTAGCCTCACCACAACCCTGGGAGGTAGGTTCTACTATAATTCGCATTTTATAGTTTAAAACACTGAGGCAGACAGCAATCAAGTAACTCAAAATCCAGAGCCCAGAATCATATGGTTACTATGTATCTGAGGCTGGGTTTGAATTTCAGGGGGAATTTAAAGATTTGGAGGGAGAAGATAAAAGAGGGGCTTATAGAAGGGTGGATAGATTGAACTAAAATTTTCTTGACTTCAGGTTTAGAGCTTCATCTATTGCACCACTAACTGCCCTAGAAAAGGTGAGAGTCACCAGCTACAATCCCGCTGCTAGGATCCACCAAAGGCACCACCAGCCTTTGTCATCTGCCATAACCAGACTCCCAGCACCTCCATCTGACTTTCCAGTTCATTCCATGGACTTCCTGATCTCACAACTCCTTCTGCATGGTTATCTCTCTCAGAGTGTGAGCTTCTTGAGATCAGGGAGTGTAAAGTAGGTGCTACTGTACACATTTTATAGATGAGGGGATTGAGGCTTAGATTAGTTAAGTGACCAAGATCCATGGCTAGTGAGTGGTAGAGGGAAATAACAGAATCAACATACTACAGGCAGTGGGCCAGGCTTCAGCATACAATGGCAAGGACAAAACAAGCCAACAATCCCTGCCCTGTAGAATTGTGCATTCTATTAGGAGACATGATCTGTGGACAGAAAAATCAACATAGGATAGTGTGATGAAGGAGAGAGCATGGATAGCTAAGAGGACTGGGAAAGTGCTTTGTAGGGGACCTGCCCTGAGAGGCAAAGGCAGTGTGGTAGTCTTAGAGGTGGAGGTGAGCAGGGGGTGCATTCTAGGCAAAGCTGAAGAGCCTGCCTGCTCAGAGGCACCGCAGTGAGAGATGGAAAGCCAAGTATGTAACATGGCTACTTGTCGAGTTTGGCTGCAACATGGAGTGTTGGAAAGGAGGGAATGTGAGAGAAAGCTGGAAAGAGAGGCTGCAGCCAGATTTTGGAAAGCCTTAAATGCCAGGCTCCATAAGGGGTTTAAAAATGAATTGGTATAAAATGGTTGTTGGAAAACACTTGCCTCAAGGAAACATGGTCTCTTATTTTCTTCCTGCTTTCTTTTCACAAAAGTTCTATTTATTGTATGAACATTTCATGTTAGTTTTTAAAAAGAATGCTCAAGAAAAATGCTTCGTAACCAAGCAAGCAAGATCTGAGAAATGAGATGATTTCTTGTTCAGAACTTTTCATTTCGAGCCTGAAACTTGACTCGATTCCTATTTTGTTTGAATAATTAGTTATTCCAGTCTTATCCTTAATGGATGAAAGTGAGTGTCTGTTCCATTCAGTTGAATGCCCCAAGCACTGATTAAGAGCTTACTGGCATGCATGGTGGCTAGAGGGCTGGTCCTGGAGTCAGAAAAATTTGGAGTCAAGCCACACCTTGGGCACATCCTAACTCTGTGACTTTGGTAAGTACCTTCCCTTGGAGGATTTTTTTCTATTTATCTTGTCTAGAAGTCATTTGTATAGAGTCATCTGCATGCTATCTATCCTATTAGATTCTTTGGCATCGAAGGACGAACACATTCCATTAGATTGTGAACTCCTCAAAGGCAGAGACTGGCTTTTGACTGGCTTTATATCTTTAGCTCTTAGCAGTGTTTGACACATAGTAGGTGGTTAATAAATGCATATTGACTGACTGACAATCTCAGTGCCTCAGACAACTAAGATTATCATAGATGACGCTGGCAGTTTCCTACCTGATGGTTTGCCTTCCCCCAAGTGTTCAAAGGACACCTCATGTCTCATGTCTTTACCTTTATATAGCACTCTCCTTTTTCTTTCTACCTCTTAGAATCCCTGCTTTCAGTTAAGGCTCAGCTCATTTTTTTCTATTTTCTCATGAAACTTTTCCTAATTCCTTCTAATACCTTCTCATAGCCACCCGCAACTCTCCACCTAACACAAATTTCCTTACCTATGTGGCTCATAAGCTCTGGACCCTCTGTCTCTCTCTCTGTCTCTGTCTCTCCTCCCCCCTTTCCCTCCTCCAACTCCCACTTATCCTGGGAGGATGGGTCCCTAAAGTTCAACTGGCTACACCTTTCCTCAAGGTCCTAGGCAGTGCTGGTCAGTGTTTAACCACCCGTTCTCTGAAAGACAAACAACAAAATAGTACTATGAATTTGTAAGGCTAATCTGCATTCTTACTATCTTCTCCATCACTTTCTTAAGTCCAGACACAATCACAAATCAAGTCCTGATCGGTAGCATGTTCCAACTTCCAAGATGTAAATGCTCACATTGATAATTTAACAATCGGCTCTCACCAATCAGTTTGAGATGCTGCCAGCACCGCTCTGGTTCTGGGCAAGCCTGAGGGAGTTGGGGTATCTTTCTAAAAGCTATTACTCTCAAACACCTACCCAGTGTGTTTCTCACAATATCAAATGCCAGTTATCATCTCCTCAATATCATTTAACCAATACTTACTATGTCAGTATGATAGAGTGATCTCTCCTCAATATCAAGTCTTCATTACACATTAATCAACAAAGGGATGGTTATCGAGAAGATGGATGCATTAAGAAACAAAGAACAGTAAATTCCCCTTTTCATCTACCCTCTTGGTCCCTGGACAGAATAAACTCAATCTGCAAGTAGTAATTACTAAGCATTCCTCTCTCCCCGAGTTAGAGGCAGTTAGTAGCACAGAGGATAAGAATTCTGGGTCTGGAGTCAGGAAATTCTGAGTTCAAATCTTGCTTCAGATCCTTACTAGCTGGATGCCCCTGGGAAAATCACTTAACTGCTATTTGCCTCAGTTTCCTTAAATGTAAAATGCAGATTATAATAGCACCTACTTTATAAGTTGTTGTGATGGTCAAACAAGATAACATTTATTTTAAAAGTGCTTGGCACAACAGATAGGTACTATGTGAATGCTCACTTCCTTCCCAAGTTCACTTATAGGTTACATAGCCATTGGGCAAGTCACTCCTTCTCTTGAAGGACATGGTGTCTTGACTTCTGGCTTGATTCACTGTTGGGCGTCATCTGTGAGTCACTCTTGGCTCCTAACCAGGTGTGGTTGCTGCAACTACAGGTGGATTCTGCTATATCACTGGGTCACTGGTGGTTCTTTCACCTTTTGGAAATGTACATGGTATTAGAATCTTTTCTTCATTGAAAATTTCTGAGATTCAGATTGCATAATGGTGGAATTTTCATCCTACAAGGAGTCCTGGGACTTTCAAGTAGATACATTGAGTCATGAACATGGTGAAGGTTTGTGTTTCTAATGTGTAGTGGGACCTGGCTAAAGGCTTTCCATCTGGACTTGGAAAATTCTGATTCCCTTTGTTTCTAGTTGGGTGGGTTGAATGCATGTCTCCACTTTATGTTCCTGCCCATATTTACAGGAGGAATAAAAAGGCTACTGTGTGTTCCCTGCCTGTGCTAGTTATTTCCTGATAGAGATAGCCAATGGGAAAAAAAATTGTACTAGGTGCAGCCTTGCTTGGTGAAACTGAGACTTAGTTTGTCAAAAGGTAATTTTACAAGGTACAGAGGACTTGGTTTCTTGTTCCACTTGTGTCGTTCTGGTTTCTTCTTGAATATTTTGGCATCAACCCAGCTCCATGGTCAGGTTAAGGTGCTGGTAACACAATTTTTGCATCTGCTTTTAAAAGGGTGGAGTGGCATCCTGCAAAAACAAAACAAAACACTAGGAGGCAGAGAATCCGCCTTCAGATACCAGGTCTGTCATGTCCTCCATGAGTGACTTCGGACATGTCCCAGTCTTCATTGTATGTGACCCTGGGTAAGGCATTGGCCCCCCCCCTAGATTTCAGTCCCCTCCTCTGTAAAATGAGGAGTTTGGAAGAGATGTCCTCTGGCGTTCTAGCTAAGTTGAAATCTGTCAGGAAGCAATCACTAAGTATTTACTAAGCGGCTGCTGTGCCAGGCACTGTTCTGGGCACTGGGGATAAGGACAAAGTGTGACAGCAGCAGCTCATGCTTTAATGGGGGGCACAGCAAATGAAGAATATATATTAAATAGATAAATATATACACATATACACACACTCACGACATTTCCCATTAATCCACAAAGCACTGGTTACTGAAAAGATGCATTGAGGCAAAGAACAGTAGTAAATTCCCAGTTTCACCTACCCCCTTGGTCCCTGGGCAGAATAAATTCAGTTTGGACAAGGAAACAAGGAAAAAAAAATTAGAAGGGGAGGGAAAACATTATCCTCTGGCTGCTATTTAGAACAACCCTCCTGTTCCTCTTCCTCATTGAATAGTTTCTCCCTGTCGCCACCCTATCCTGCTTGAATTCTTCCTCTAGAAATCACCACTAGTGGCTTAGAGCTTCAGAATTCACGTAGACAAAGGGAATTATCATGGACAAAGATGTGGCTAATGAGGTATGTCTCTGCCACCGTGTTATATATACATACAAAACAGTTAGATACAAGGTAGCTGTGGGGAGGGCACTAGCCCTCCTCTCTCTTGGGCTCAATTTCTACATCTGTAAAATGGGGTTTGGGGTTGGACTAGAGTGTCTAGAACCATGACCTTAGGCCGTTTCCCCCCACAATGAGCATCAGTTTCCTCCTACATAAAATAAGGGTTTGAACTGGATGATCTCAAAGGTCACTGTGGTCTTAGTAATTTTCATTGTTAAACCTGGTCAAATATATCTGGCTACCTATATTCCCAGTGCCTAACACAGTGCCTGAAAAATGGTTTGTTCAGTCATCTCCGTTGTGCCTGATTCTTTGTGGACGCATTTGGGATTTTCTTAGCAGAGATAATGGAGTGCTTTGCTATTTCCTTCTCCAGCTCACTTTGTAGATGAGGAAGTGAGGCAAACAGGGTTAAATGACCTACTCAGGGTCACACAGATAGTACGTGTCTGGGGCTGGGTTTGAACTCAGGTCTTCCCTGGTGTTCTGCCCCCTGCAATACCACCTAGCTGCCTTGGAACATGGAAGATGCCTAACAAATACTAGTTAACTGGCTGATCTCCTGATCCTGCTTGAAGTCTAGATCTTTAGCTCTAGATTTGGACAGCTCTGTGTTCTCCCCTGTGATTTAGAAGCCTCCATTCTCCCCAGGCATCCTTGCCCAGAAAATAAGTTTTTCTTAAGCCAAAATCAAAATTATTTAGTCGATTATAACAGGCAAAGAAAAGAGGCATGAGAATGGCAAATAATGGATTGGAAGACACGATCACCCACTGTGCTGCTTCCTAGTTTGGCTGATCTCATGTAGATCCTACGTAAACTGAGATTATACAAAGGAAGAACTATGAGGACAGGAGCAGGATTCCAGCTCTGCCTCTGGCTGACCTTGGGCCTCTCACTTCATCTCTTTGCTTTTCTCCCAGTTTCCTCATCTGTAAGATGGCAAGATTGGGGAAGACAATTTCTAAAGGAACCAAGGTTAGAAAGAAAACAGAAAACTGGGAGAACAAAGTACAGCTAGGGTCTGTGATAAAGGCCTCAGTCTTCAAATGTAGAGAGAACTGAGCCAAATGTATGAGAATACACATCTTTCTCCAATTGATAGGATAGGAACAGGCAGTTTTCAGATAAAAATCAAAGCTATCTGTAGTCACAGGAAAAATGCTTTAAATCACTATTGATAAGAAAAATGAAAATTGAACAACTCTGACATACCACCTCACACCCATCAGATTGATTAATATGACTGAAAAGGAAAATGATAAATGTTGGAGGAGATGTAGGAAAACTGAGACACTAATGCATTATCAGTGGAGTTGTGAACTGATTCAACCATTCTAGAGAGCATTCTAGAGTCCAAAGGGCTACAAAACTGTGCATGCTCTTTAATCTGGCAATACTACTGCTAGGTCTGTATCCCAAAGAGATTAAGAAAAGGGCATAGGAGAGGGAAAGAACCTAATTGTACAAAAAAAATTTATAGCAGCTTTTTTGTGGTGTCAAGGAATTGGAAATTGAGGGGATATCCATCAATTGGGGCATGACTAAACAAGTTGTGGTACATGATTATAATGGAATATTATTGTAGTACCAGAAAAGATGAGCAGGATGATTTCAGAAAAACCTAGGAAGATGTACATGAACAGATACAGAGTGAAGTGAGCAAAACCAGGAGCACATTGTACACAGCACATCGTACATCACAATATTGTGTGATGATCATCTTAGAATAACTTAGCTATTCTCAGTAGCACAATGATCTAAAACCATCCCAAACGACTCATGAAAAATGCTATCTGTCTTCAGAGAAAAAAATGAGGGACTCTCATTTCAGACTGAAGCATGCTATCTCTTTCTCACTTTTTGTTTTCTTCCACAAAATGACTAATATGCAAATATTCTGCATGATTTTACATGTATAACCTATATCAGATTCCTTACCATCTCAGGGAGAAGGAAGAGAAAAGAGGGAGGGCTACAGTTTGAAATTCAAAACTTAAAAAAAAGCAAATGTTAAACATTGTTTTTACATGTAATTGAGAAAAATAAAATATTTTTTAAAAGGGGGGAGAGAGGGAGAGAAGAACAGATAGAGGTTCAGAGAGGGAAAGACAGAGAGAGAAAGAGAGAGCGAAAGAGAATGAGAGAGAGAGATCTGTAGTTGTTTTCAAAAAATTTAATTTAGAAAACGTGTGTTGTCCTTATGCCTTACTTCAAAATCCAGGCACAAAGACTAAGCAATAATTACATTTCTCAAAGCTTGTAAGAGCTGCTGTACTTTCCAACGTTTAGCATGGTACTGTACTCATCGTAGGCCCTTAATATTTGCTGAGTTGAATAGATTTTGTAGTAATTCATTTTTTCTATACATTTCAGTTCACATGAGGATATGGACAAAGGAGGATCTGTGAATTAACGTTCACCTATTAAGGAACTGCCATTTTTTCCTTTTTTTAAGACTGGGTCCCCCGTCTCAACCTGACTGGAAGTACAGGGGTGGTCTCATTCTGATAGACCTGAGACCTTAAAAGTAGTTTTTTCTGGCCTGACCGGTTTGCCCTCCTCCCCTTTAGGCAACTGAGTGCCCTTCTCCTCTCCCCTTCTGGGGGCTGACCATATAAATGCCCACCTTAGTGCTGACACCTGATTGGCTTGGCCCACAGTAGCTCAGAACTCTTGAATTCAAGAGACACATATGCCACCATGCCCAACTTGTCTACTGTTTCAAAAGAATGCAATTTTGATGACTAAGATATTTCGGAACATTGCTAAGAAGAGCAGTGTAGCATAGTAGATCAAGTACTTGGGTGAAGTCAAGAAGACCTGAGTTCAAATTCAACCTCAGACACTAGCTGTGGGTCCCTGGGCAAGTCACGCAACCTTGTCCACCTTAGTTTTCTCCTCTAGGGATAATCTCATGGGGTTGTTGCAATGACCAAATGAAATAATATTTGTAATCCTCAAGGCACTCTGTAAATGCTAGCTACTATTTTGAATTTGTTTACCAAAATGTGGAATCCATCATAATAGGCTGTGACCAATACTTTCTTCATCAGCACCAGCTTTGTGCACCACACCTTCTAAATGATCAAAACATTTTGAGAATTTTTCTCTTGTTCAGGAAATTAATTAGAATTTAGCTTGATCAGCCTGTCAATTGCCTATGATATGTTAGGCACTGTGCTGTGCCCTGGGGATGCAGAGATACACAGTAAAAGTCTTTGCCTTTAAGAAACGTATAGTCTACTATGAGAAAGAGTCGAGAGATGGTTCCCCTTGGCACATGCCTTCCGCAAGAGTGAGCATCCTCCTAACTAGGTCTGCTACTAGACTTCTATTGGATAACAACAGTAGCTAATATCTATATAGTGCTGACTACATGCCAAGATCTGTGCTAAGCACTTTATAATTATTATCTTATGTGATCATCACAGCAGCTCTCAGGAAGGTGTTCTTATCATTCCTGTTTTACAGGAGAGGAAATGGAGGCAAGCAATTTGCCCAGAGTCACATAGCTAGTGGCGTCTGAAGCAGGATTTGAACTTGGGTCTTCCTCACTCCAGACCCAGGGCTCTATCCACTGAGCCACATAGCTGAAAAGAGGCACCAGCGTCACAGAGGTGGTATATGATTACAGTCCCTGCTGCTAGAGAGGTTTAGGCTTGTGGATGATTTCAGTTCCAGAGTTCTGAGCTGCAGAAGGGCTAGAACTGTCCCCACTCAATCCAACACCAATGGGAGGAGTCCCTCAGCATTGGGGAGGGGCAGGGTAAACATCAAGCTGTCTGAGAGGGAGTGAATCAGCTCTGGTTCCCCCCCCCCCCCCCACTCCTCTCTAGGCTCTTCTCCGGACCCCTGGAGATATCCTCTGCAAAGCACAGTAACCTTTTTGCTCTGGAAGCTCACTTTATCTCTGGATTTCTCACCCTGGAAGCACCCTCTGCTGCTGCAGTCTCTCCCTCTGATTGGTTGGGTGCCTCCAGAACCTCTACTTTAAGGAAGACACTCAGACCAGTCATATCCTCTTTTCCCTCCAGGCTGCACCACTGACTCTCCTCCCGGACTTTGGTCACAATGCTCCTTGGCCAGGATCCTTCACCCTTCACATCACCACTCTGCTTCCACCTTCTTGAGGGCAAAGGCTGCCTTTCTGTCTGCATGCATTTGTATTTTCAGCACAGTTCCTGGCACACAAGTGACTAACAAATGCTCATCGACTTGCCATGACAGGAAGTTGGAAATCGAGCAGGTTGATGGTTTTGTGCCAATCAATGGTGAGGCTGGTTCCATGAACAGCCTCTGCACTTTGAGTCAGGGTGACATGGGAAGACCCAGTCCAAAAAAAAAAAAAAAAAAAGAGGCACCCTTGTGTAATGGAATAAGGCTCTGGCTTTGGAGTCAATAGTCTTAGATTTAAATGTCCAGTCATAGTCGAATGGCTGTGGGCAGGTCATTTAACCTGTTTCCTCATCTATAAAATGGGCATCATAGCGGAGAGAGAGCTGGCCATAGATCAAGTCAGCAGATTTGGATCTAAGAATCTGCTCTGCTCACTTACAGATGGTCCAGGGATCTGGGGTAAATCATTGAACCTGCTGGAGCCTCCACCCCTGTCCTCACAGCAGCTCCCTCACTGGGCTACTGTGTGAATCAAATGCCCTAGGAAAACTTTAAAGTGCCGTTTACATTGGAATTATGGGAATGGTCAGTCATGTTCCTGACTTCTTTCTCAAGGTCATTATAAGAACAGTGCTTTGTAATGGCATAAATGTGTGTGTATATAGTGTAGAGAGAATGTTATTCATAATATGATGTATATTATCTATAATATAATATGTAATGTAAGTATAATATAGTGCTATATATTATATAAACTTTAAAGCACTACAGATATATAGAACTTTGAAGCTTTGTAAGTTGTAAGATGTCTTACAAATTGGAATCATTCAATCAATAAGCTTTTATGAGTGACTACTTTGCCAGGCTTTCTTCCGACTGAATATTTCTGTCTACGTATGAATGCTTGGAGCAGAATTGTGGCAGAATTGAGACACTGTTAAGGTGAAGGAGCGAGCACCTTGGAGGAAGGCTGAGATGGCAGGCAGGTCTTGTACAGAAATTTGGGTCTTGATTGGACTCCACTGGTGACTCAGTCCTTTTCCCAGGTGCTTTGGTTTAAGGCGCCTTTTTGTGTAATTTTGTCAATACCAGGGCTATTTGCCTTAGACCAGAAACAGGGGTAGGTGCAGTGTCAGAACAGGTGTTGAAGGTGGTTAGGAGATGGGAGGGCATGGACGACTGGTCAGCAAGGGCTTCCTGGAAGGGATTCATTCTAAGTCAATATCAGATTGTTGAAGGTTCAGAGCAAGGGGAAATATCTAAGTGTTGAATTCTTAAAGCTTGAATGGATTAGCCATGCGGTAATTAAAGAAAGACTTATCCTTTATATCTGGAGAAAACATTAAAAATCCTCCCCCCTCCAAAGTGTGTGGAGCCCCACCCTTCCCTGAGCCTGTCAGAGAATTATTTTGATGTGAGTCTTGAAGTGCCTGAGGGGTCTTGTCAGCCTCGTTTGTATTTTGCAGCCTTGGTGAGAAGGAATAAGGGGAGGGCTCCCCTGCTCACCCCTCCTTCTCTGATGGAGGAGGGGAGCCCTCTGCTGGTGAGCTATTAGCAGCCAGGCAGAGGGTTCCTGGCCGTCTGGGGGCATCATTGTCACAGCTATAGTAGTGTAACTAAAGGCTTGCTGGACTTCAACAGGGGTGAACGCAGCCTCAGGTCGCATGGACACTCTCCTGCCGCCATCCTCAGCTGGGAAGACACCACTTCCTTCAGAAAGGCCAACTTAAGGACTTAGGTATCTGTGTCTAGAGCTTTGGTGACCTTGACTGATAGAACCAAGCATTTCAAGGATCATTCCAGAAACACAGGTCTGACCATGTCTGTCCCCTGCTTAAGAGACTCTTGGGCTCCCTGCTGCCTCGGGGATAAAATGGAAACTTCTGTTTGTCATTGAAGGCCATTCACATTCCACCTTCCAGATTTACTTGTTTATCCAGACTTACCAACTTAGTTCATTTGCCTATATATTGTATTATACTACTCAGTTGTACTATTTTCTATTCCCTATACATGACCTTTTACCTTCCCCTCTTCACACCTTTGCCCAGACTGGCCCTTGTGCCTGGAATGCTGTCCCTAGCTTCCTTCCAAGCTCAGGTCAGTGCCCTGACACATCCTAGGCTTTCTCCAATTCCTCCCACCTCCTCTCCAAGTTGCTAAGGCCCTTCCTCTAATATTACTTTGTATTGACTTTGAATATATTTTTATATGGCCCTATCTTGAAGCTTATACTTGGTGCTTATTATCTGTGCACAGAGGGTTACTCTCTGTAGCACTTAAGGTCTTTGAGCACAGTGGCTGACTTTTGATTTTTGTCTGCATCTAGCACAATACCTGGTACTTCAGTGCTTAGTAACAAACGTATTATTTTAAGGAACGAAAGAATCTGGAGCACAGGGAGAAGGGACAGACTTTACTCCAGAAAGAAAATTCGTGGGTATGGCAGAGAGATTTGAACTCATGAGGCTAATGGTCATTGGACACTGTGGTCTCTTGAGGGATAGTGATAACTCCCTGAATGTCTCAAATGACACTAGTAGCATTCTGACCCAGCAGTACCTTAGGCCTGGATCCCCTCCTGAGAGAGTGACCTGAGAAATTTAGGACAGCCCAAAAGACTGTTCAAGGAGAGACCATCGAGAGACTTCAGTGCCCAAGACCCTGGCCTGTGTGTGTAAACTACAGAGGTCCTTGTCACTTTGTTCAATGGTGTAGAGAGCAAGAAGTCCAATGGCCAAGACTTTACTTGAGAGAATGTTTACCTAGGGTCAGAGACCTAGGGAGTGTGGACAGACCAAAGCCCTGATTGACTCTGAACATCATTTCACCAAGACTTAAGGGTGAGATGGAGAAGCCACTTCCAAGGGAGCCATCTTGGAGCACAAAATCACTGAAGTAGGGAGACCTCTATAAGACGGGCTGGGTCCCAGGCCATTGAAGTACTTTTGGGGACTTAGGAGGCAAGTGGTATTAAAGGTGCCTGATCTGGAGCATTTTAGACCATCTCCTTAAGAAGAGACCCAGAAGAGTAACAGGGGCAGCATGGGATGGAGGGAATGGCAGTGGCTACTGATCCTCAGGCATAGGATCCCTAATCTGAATCTGTGAGGGACCTCAGAGAGGTCCTCTGGTCCAGCCTCTCCATTTTACAGATGAGGAAACTGTGGCCTGGTGAAGTGAACTGATTAGTCCAAAGTCACAGAGATAGTAAGCTTCAGAGGCAGGATGTGAACCCCAGGTTCTTCGACTGAAGAGTCAGTACTTTTCCCACTGTGCCAAAGTGCTACCATGTGGTTTCATGATGAGGAAGGTCACTGAAGAGGAAGGACGTGGGGCAGGGGGAAGCTCCATGATGATAATTTTGATCCTTGGCCTCAGTTTCCCCCAGATATAGTTCTTTTGCTATATTCTTCCTCCAGATTTTCTGTGGGGGATGACTGGCATTGCCACTCCCCCATGGGAGAATGCTTCCCTCAGAGGGGCTAGTGGCATCACCTCAAAGATTAGACTAGCAATTGGAACCCCTCCCCATGCTGAGAGTGTTACATGTGCTACAACAATGTGCTCCTGATGGGAGCAGCTTGGGGTACCCCACCTTACTGAGGCAGTCCCCAAACAGTCAGGAATTTTAAGGAGAGAGGCAGGGAATCTCACTGGGGCACCCCTGAGGGGTTTCACAGTCTGATGTCACAGGCAGGGAGGTGCCAGTTAGCAAAGTCCCATGAGTTCCAGAAAAGTCCAGAAGAGGGTTAGATCATCAGGAAGGAGGAGAAAATAGGTCTAGAGCAAAGGCCCAAAAAACCATCAAGATTCTTCTGAATTACTGGAGTTGGTCTGACCATGGCAGCGAGCAATAATCTGCCACTTGGAAATTTGCGAAGCCTTTCCCAAGAGTTTTGTAAAACCTTGTAATCCTCACCACAGTCTGGGGAGGTAAGTGCTATAGTTATCACCTCTATTTTAAAGATGGGAAAATCAGTGTAGTTAATGCAGAAATGGCTTGCCCAGTGTCACACAATTAAGTGTCTTACAAGGGATTTGAACTCGGGTCTCTAGCCACTGTACCACTAAACAGTCCTTAGCTTTCCATGAGCATGGAAAGCAGGCATGATGTGGCAGTGGAGTTAATCCAGTGGAATAAATAATAGGGTCATAGATTATAGAGTTAGAGCTAGAAAGGACCTTTGAGATCATCTTGTCCAATTCCACCATTTTACAGAGGAGGGCATTGAACCCCAGAGTAGTTAAGTAATTTGCCTACGATGCCTCAGAGCTGGGATTTGATCCCAGATTTCCTGACTCTAAATCCAGTGTGCATTCACCCTGTAGCCTCCACAGGAGTATCAATCTGTCAGTCAACCAATTAATCAATAAACATTTACTGAACACCTACTATGTGCCAAGACTATGCTTGGCACTAGCAATATAGAAACAAAATGAAACAGTACCTGCCTCTCTACAGCAACTAGGTGGCATAGCACTGGCCCTGGAGTCAGGAGGACCTGAGTTTAAATCCATCTTCAAACACTTACTAGCTGTATGACCCTGGGCAAGTCACTTAAACTTCTCTGCCTCAGTTTTTTTATCTATAAAATGAGCTGGAGAAGGAAATGGCAAACCTCTCCATTGTCTTGGCACGAAAACCCCAAATGGGGTCATGAAGATTTAGGCATGACTGAAATGACTCAACAACGGGAACCTGACTAAGAATCTTACATTCCATCAGGACAGATGACACAGGCACATAGTAGCATATGCAAAATAGACATGAGCTGATTGGTGGGGGCACGAACCTTCCTTCTCTTTTGGTGGGGAGGGAATCAGGAGAGAGGTCCGGTACAAAGGGTGCTGGAGTTGAAGCTTGGAGGAATTGAAAGGTTCTAGGAAGTGGAGGTGAGGAGGGCATCTGTAGGGGCAGCCTGGGCAAAGGCAAAGTCACAGAAACTGCAAATGAAGTTCTGGGTTTAAATATCAGTCTGAAAGCCAGGTTGGGTTCTAAGTAGGTGGTGTTCAGGCTGCTATGAGTCTGGACAGTCAGCCTTTACTTCAACTGGACTTCAAGACAGTGACACCTCTTTAAAATTGGCAGAATGGAGCAGGATCTTTGGTCTTTCCAAATCTGTTTCAATGGCTAGAGCTTTGGTGAAAGGGGCCAGTGACTGCTCCAGGGGACCTTGTTTACAAGAGAAACCTCTAGCAGGCAGAATTTGATAAAAGTAGGTTTGGTTGGGATAGTTTATTTTTACATCATGTACACCCCCTCCTTTTGAATCTTCTCCTCTCCCTTCCTGATGACTTTATATCAAAGAATTTTAAAGAGCAGAAAATATCAGCAAAATTAATTTTAGTTAAATTAATTAGTTAAAATACAAAATAATATGTTGTCATATTATGTTTCAGATCTGTGGACAACCAACTCTGCCAAGTAGAGGAGAGAGGGCTCTTCTTCCTTCCATTATGGACAAGCTTGACATTTATTAAGTGTCTATTATGTACCACTCACTGTACTCATTTCTTTAGTCATTCCCAGCTTTCTGAGCATCTACTCTGTTACCAGCTTCTCAGGTGATGTCTCAGGTGCTTTGGAAGCAGTTTTCAGTTCAAACTTGTGTCCTAGAGAGAGAAGGGGTAAGAAAGGAAGGTGCAGGAGTTGGCAGTGGCACCCCCTCAAAGTACCAATGGCCCACAGAACATGATTGGAGTGGTCCTTGGTATCATTTAGTCCTTCATGTAAAGAGTAAAAAGAAATCTATGAAAAGAGAGATGGCTAGACATGGGAACACAGAGCTCTGTAGGCAGGGCTGGAAGTTGTATATAACAGTCAGGTTTAGGGAAAGGATGCAATCACGTGATTTTGGAGATGTTGACAATCACAAGAGATGCCAACAAATGGAAGAAGAAAACTATTCTTGCTTTCTCTGGAGTGGGCCATATGCATCTAAGGGAGTTGAATCTCAAATCCCCTCCCCGCTAACAAAGTGAAGGGTGAGGGGAGAGAGGACTTAAGAGATGCTTTTAGTTTGAGTTTTATAGCAGAGGTCAGCACCATGGCCAGGGCTAGGGGTGAAGCTGTGAGCTTTGAGTTGCTGTAATATGATGCCAGGGAATAGCAAACATTTATCAAATATCTGCTATATCTGAGATATTGTGCTGGGTACTAATAATACAAATAAAAAAAAATAAAAGTAACCCTAGCTACTGACCTCAAGAAGCTTACATTGTACTTAGGGGTAGGAAGACAATATTTACACAGATGAGAGAGAGAGAGAGAGAGAGAGAGAGAGAGAGAGAGAGAGAGAGAGAGAGAGAGAGAGAGAGAGAGAGAGAGAGAGAGACAGACAGACAGAGACAGAGAGAGAGAGAGACAGAGACAGAGAGAGACAGAGAGAGAGACAGAGAGACAGAGACAGAGAGACAGAGACAGAGAGAGAGACAGAGACAGAGAGAGAGAGACAGAGAGAGAGAGAGAGAGAGAGAGGGAGAGAGAGAGAGAGAGAGAGAGAGAGAGAGAGAGAGAGAGAGAGAGAGAGAGAGAGAGAGAGAGAGAGATGTTCAAGGGGCTGGGAATGGCAAGAGTACTCCCATATGGAGTATACGAGGGGATCAGGAAAAGTCCTGTGGAGGAAGTGATACCTAACCCGAGCCTTGAATAAATAAGAATGACCTGTTATTGCAATTTCCCAAATTTCAAATCAACCAGTTTCAGGGGCTAGGGGGAGGGAGTGTGGAGAGGGAAGGATTATAGAACAAAAACAGTTAAAAAGAGGGAAGAAGTCACTAGATACCAAATAATAAAATCTGAATAAAATAGATTATTCTAAGCTATTCTAACTCAGCAGTAATCTTCTCTGCTTCTTGTAGACTACATATAAGCAACTGTCAACTGACTATCTTTGAAAAACAATGTTAGGATTTGGGAGGCATCTTAATAAATAGTAACTAAAGCTACCCTGAGAAGAACATCATTAATCATGCCATCTGATAAAAGACACTGTCAGGTTCACATTTAGAAGCTCACATACTGGGCTGAGACCAAATTCCAGTAATCAGTTATTTATGTGCATGAGAAATGAAGTAAAGAAAGATATCTTTATTTAATAAAAATCCAGAACTGGTGTTGGCATGCATAGATCTCAAATTTTCATATACCTAAAACCTCTTCATGAGTTCTCTGATGCCTGCTGGGAGATTTTCATTGTATAGGAGCAGTCAGATCATGCGTGGAGTCATGTCTTCCAGTCTCCAGGCTCACCTCACCCCAGTCCATCTTGCATTCTGCTGTAGGTTATCTTTTTTTAAATTTTATTTATTTTTAGTTTTCAGCATTCATTTCCACAAGATTTTGAGTTCCAAATTTTCTCCCCATCTCTCCCCTCCCCCACCCCAAGACATCATGTATTTTGATTACCCCTTCCCCCAATCTGCCTTCCCTTCTATCACACCATTCCCTTTCCTTATCCCCATCTTCTCTCTTTTCTTGTAGGGGAAGATAGATTTCTATACCCCATTACCTGTATTTCTTGTTTCCAGGTTGCATGCAAACACAATTCTCAACATTCCTTCTTAAAACTTTGAGTTGCAACTTCTCTCCCTTCCTCCCTCCCCATGCATCCTCACTGAGAAGGCAAGCAATTCAATATAGACTATACATTATGCAAAAGACTTCCATAATAGTCATGCTGTGAAAGACTAACTATATTTTCCTCCATCCTATCCTGCCCTCCCATTTATTCTATTCTCTCTTTTGACCTCTTATTCCCTCCTCCCATTTGCCCTCCCTTCTATCATGCTCCCACACACCTTACTTCTCCCCTTGTCCCTACTTTCCTGTAGTATAAGACATATTTTCATACCAAATTGAGTATGCATGTTATTCCCTCCTTAAACCAAATGTGATGAGAGTAAGCTTCACTTTTTCCCTCTCACCTCCCCCCTTTTCCCTTCCATTGAAAAAGGTTTTTCTTGCCTCTTTTATGAGAGATAATTTGCCCTATTCTATTTCTTCCTTTCTCCTCCCACTATATTCCTCTCTCACTTCTTAATTTTATTTTTTTAGATATTATCCCTTCCTATTCAGCTCACCCTGTGCGCTCTCTCTCTCTCTCTCTCTCTCTCTCTCTCTCTCTCTCTATATATATATATATATATATATATATATATATATATATATATATATATATATATAAAATCCCTCCAACTATTCCAATACTGAGAAAAGTCTCAAGACTTACAAATATTATGTTTCCATATGGGCATTGAAACAGTTCAACTTCAGTAAGTCCCTTATGATTTCTCTTTCCTGTTTACCTTTTCATGCTTTGTAGGTTATCTTTTGACCCAACAATCCAATGCAACAAACATTTATGTACGCAGAACACTGTGCTCATTGCTGGGGTGAGACAAGATTGAAGTAAGGCATAGCTTAATGCACTTAAAGAATTCTCCAGGAGGTAGGGAACAAAGATAGATAGCTACAATAAAAGACAAATGCTTTTAAGCATCAAAACAAAATTCTAGGAACATAGATTTGGAACTTTAAAGGAGTTTAGAGGTCATCTGATCCAACTCCTTCATTTTATAGCTGAGGAAACAGAAAGGTTAAGTGACATTTCCTGACTCATAAAAATAGAAAGTATCAAAAGGAGAATAGAATCCAAGCATTCTTGGCTCCAAATCTAGCCCTCCAGTCACCACCCCAAGTCCTAGGGGAGATTTGAGGAAGACATGTCATAAAGAGCCAGAAGGATCAAGAGAGTTGGCATTTGTTTGACATAGAGAGGAAGGGATGGCATTCTAGGCAGAGCAAATAGCCAAAGTAAAGATAAGATATTGAAACATGAAAGCATTGTGTGTGATCAGAGAGCCAAGAGTTATCTAGAATAATCAAGGCTTCTTAAACTTTTTTCATGCATGACCCCTTTTCAAGTTTCAGCAGCCTTTGTTGGCACTGCATGCGTTGAGGGCATGTGTAAGGCAAAATATGCATACTGTGTGTTGAGAACCAAGGCTGCAATGAAGTTGCACGTGCAACATGGGCAAGTCCTGCCAGAAATATCTCAGATTCATTACACATTTGACTTTGAATTAATTTTTGGTTGTTGCACATTCAGAAACCTTGTATGGTTGCCAAATTTTTCATGGCTCCATGAGTTCATGACACACAGCTTAAGAAGTATTGGTCTAGATTGACTGGAGAGGACTAATGTGAGAAAAGCCTGGGAAGGGGTTTAGATCAGGATATTTAGGGTCTTAAAAGGCAAGAAGCAAAGAATTTGGCCACTATTAAGGAGGCAATAGGGATTCACTCAAGATTTTTTCAGCAGAAGAATGACGTGATTAGATCCATCTGTAAGAAAGATTGTTTTAGCAGCCATATGCGGAAGAATGAATGGGTGTGAGGAGACAGTGGGGGCAGAAGATCTTTTTGGAGGCTATCACCATTGCCTAGAAAGGAGGTGATGAGTATCTGAACCTGGATGGTGGTCATGGGAGCAGAAAGCAGGGAAAGATGAAAGAAATATTGTGAAGGCAGAATAAAAAAAAAATTTTAAAAATCTTCCTTCAGTGGTATGATGGATGGAGTGGAATGGGGACAAAAGGAAAATAGGAGGATCTGTCAGGAGGCACCAGTCCAGGTAGGTGATAATGAGGCCTTGAACTATGGAGACAGAACTAGGACTAAGGATAAAGAGATTGATTCAGGATCAATTGAACAGTCTTTCCCACTGTGTTTCATCTGCCTTCTCCTTCTGCCTTATCAGCCCCCTTCTGCTATTGGAGAATTCTTCCTGGAATGTCCACTTTGGTCAAGAATCCAGACCTTTCTTCTCTGTGCCCAAGCAGGCAGCCTGCCCCGCTCTTACCTGTTTTAGTTCCTATGTTATTTTTCCCCACTGAAATGTAAAATCTTGAGAGAGCAGGTTGTTTTTCTTTTGCTTGTATTTGTATCCTCAGTGCTTGCATAGTGCCCCATTCATAGCATGAGTTCAACAGCTTAACAGTTGGATGGATTTAAGACATGAGGGAATTTGAATAGTGGAAGATAGTGGATAGATTACAAATGGGAACAGGGATGACCAGACAGGGTTAGAGGGTAAGATACTCAGATTGCTTTCAGAGAGTTTGAGGGGCTGATAAGACCTTCTAGTGAAGATTCCTTGATGGTCATCAGAAATAAGGACTCAGCATTGAAGCTGGAGATGTTGGATTCATCTACAGAGTGAATGAAGTATCAAAGAGAGAAAGTGTGTATATAGAGAGTATTTACATTAAAGGTTTGGGAGGAAGCAGTTACGAGCCTGTGAAGGAGAAAGAGGAGGATCTGGAAAGAAAACCAGAAATCTAAGGAAAGAAAGGAATATTGAAAACAGGCTGATCCCCAGCATCTGGAGCAGTCAACAAGTCAAGGCACATGAAGACTGAACATACAAAAGGCCATTTGTGATTAGTTCACAGGACCATAGATTTAGAGCTAAAGGAACCTAAAATGCCCTCTAGTATCGCCTATTCTCCTTCATTTTATAGTCAGTCCATCAAACAGCATCTATCAAGTGCCTTCTATGAACCAGGCACCATGCTAAGTGTTGGTAAGGAGTATGACAAGGGAATTTAAATGACTTGCCCTGGGTCAGTCAAGCAGTCTGTGGCAGGTCTGGGATTCCAACTAAGGTTCTTTGTCTCCAAATCCTAGGCTTTTTACCTGTAATTAATTAATTGCACTGGACATCTCCTCTACTAAGGCTCTCCTCTGAAGCTTCATCATGGCTGGTAGTGGTCAAAAGTTATGCTAGACAGGCCTAGGCCTGACCAATGCTATTAGGCTGGAGAATCCATGCCTAGTGACCAGGTGTTATCTCAGGAATGGCCAAGCTATTTTTGGAGAGATTGAAAACCACACGCTAGCTACTAGATAATGATTTTTGGCTACAGCAACTAAGGAAACTAGATATTAAAGGGAGGTAAAGATTCTGTCATTGTCAGTGGAGGAAGTACACATTCTCACACTGACAAAATCACGGGTATTATGATGTGCTAAAATAGGCTTAGTGTCTGGCGTATAGAAAATCTACTGCTAGATTCTCTGAGAATAAGAATATGTATTGATGGATCTTACAGTAGAGATAACTCATTTGATGACCCTCAGATTTTTAACACCAGGTAAAATATAAAACAGAATGAGATGTTCCCCAAAGGTGTTTGTCTCTGTCATAGAGAATGTCTTTGCAGGGATCAAGCTGAAGAGGGATTTCCTATAGGTGATGAAATCCTCCACTTGCTCCTTTTTGAGAAGCATTTCAGAGTCTTTCAAATGAGATCTCTGATTACGCAAAAGGTTTTGGTCTACCTATACAGATAGGAAACCCTACATGTATTGAATATGTCTGTTGTCAAGACTAGGATAAATAATTGGATGGACAACCTAAAAATATGTTCCATCAGTACATATATTTGGAACCAAAGCTATGCATGGAAAATGAGCCAGCTCCAGAGCTGACCTGAAACAGGAAGGAGAGCTGGATTGTTTTGGGGAAGTAAGGCCAATTTTAATGACTCCTAAACCTCTCCCTGAAATAAAGGTTCACATTTAGAAGTGGTTTATGGGTACAAATGCTAAAGTAAAACAATTTCCAAAGAAGTCAAGAGTCTCTCAAAGGGCAATATAGAATTGCCCAGTATGCATGAATAGTCAGGAAATATTAACAAAGAAGTTTGCGTAAGTGAAGCAGTGTGAAGGACACCATCAGAGTGATATATGCCTAGAAAAGAAAGTGGGATGGTCATGGGCTGAGAGCAATGAATGATTAATTAATGGACAGGCTGTAAATTCCTTTGGTAATAGCACAATATCAAGAGCTGTAGAGATAGATGGATGGATGGATGGATGGATGGATGGATGGACGGAGGGAGGGAGGGATGGAGGGATGGATAGATGGATGGATAGACAGACAGACAGATATTAAAGACTTACTATGTTCCAGATACTGTGCTAAATGCAGAGAAAAGAAACAGAAGCAAATAATATGGTCCCTTCCCCAGAGGAGCTTACATTTTACTAACCTTATGTTTTACATAAAAAGGGGACAGTAGGGTAGGGGAAAGGATATACTGTATGTATAGAAGCCACTTAGAAATGAGTAGGATGTCTAAAATGTGACAAGATAAGATGAAACCACATCTATCAGGGAACAGGGTGGTTACAAAGCTCAAGTGTCTAGTGGGAAGGAGGTGGTGATGAAGGTATCAATGGAGGTAACTTGGCTTGAATTTTCCAGAAGATTATCCCTACCATGTTGGGTAGATTCCATAACAGTCATGTTGTGAAAAACTAATTATATTTCCCTCCAATCTATCCCATCTCCCTTATTCTATTTTCTCCTTGGACCCTGTCCCTCCTCAAAAATGTTTGCTTCTGATTACTCCTTCCTCCCATTTGCCCTCCCTTCCCTTCCTCTTATTCCCTTCCCCCCTTCTTTCCTGTAAGATAAGATAGATTTTCATACTCAATTGAGTGCATATGTTATTACCTCTTTAAGCCAAATCCAGTGAGAGTAAGGTTCATTCATTCCCTCTCACCTCCCCCATCTTCCCATCCATTTTAAAAATTTTTTCTTGCCTCTTTTAGGTGAGATAATTTACCCTATTCTATTTTTCCCTTCTCTTTCTCCCAATATATTCCTCTCTCATCCCTCAATTTTATTTTTCAGATATCATCCCTTCACATTCAACTCACCTTGTGTCCTCTGTCTATATATTCCTTCCATCTACCCTAATACTGAGAAAAGTCTTGGGAGTTACAAATTTTACTGGACAAGAATTTATATTGAGAAACACACATCATAAGGGTACTGGCTGAAGGAAATGGGATGTTTTGTCTAGAGAAGGGAAGACTTGTTGTGGGGGTAGGTGGGAGACATGATAGTTATCTTTAAGTATTTGAGTGGTTGTCACATGGAGGAGTCATTCCACTTTTTCTGTTTGGCCTTACAGAGACAAATGGAAAGAAGCTAGAGTCACCTCTTGGTTTGATTCCAGAAGAGGTTCCTAAAAAATTCTAATTGTCTACAAGTGGAAGGGTCTGCCCCAGGAGGAAGTCAATTCCTTGTCACTGGAAGTCTTCAAATGAAGGTCAAATGACCACATGTGAGATACAGTATGTATGAGGTTGCTCAATGTTGTGTGACAAGATGACCTCAGAGGCCTAACTCTCCAATTGGTCACTCTGTGACTCTACTTGCATGGAGTGTGATATGCACCATTGGAAAGACTCCCTACCTCCCAATCCTATTGAGGAGATCAAAGATCCATCAAAGTGTCAGAGTATGACACACTAGGAACTTATGGTCTAGTGGGGAAGGTAAGGAAGTATATAAATTTACATGGTAATTGATCTAGTGTTGTCATTAAAGACAGGGATCATTGAAAGCAAGGGCTTTCAGCATTACAACTTGGGATGAAGGATGGGTAGGATTTGGCTAGCAGAAGAGGGAAGAATGGGCATTTCAAGAAGGGAATAGTACATTAAAAACAACATTAAGCAAATAAATCATTTTTAACTATTATAATTATCCAAATTAACTATAAAGGACATATGAAGAAAGATGCTATCTGCATCTAGAGAAAGAATTGATAAATAGGTAATGGATGTATAGAATATATATTATGTGTGTGTATAGAATATATATGTATAGAATAAATATGTTTGTATACATTTATGTGTGTGTGTGTGTAGTTATACACACACACACACGTCTATTTGTGTCTCCTGGTGCTACGTCTAGGGCAGGGAGGGAGGAAGGGAAGACAAAAAAAAATAAATTTACATGATAATATCTATTTGAGAGGAATAGCAAGTTGGACATAGATTTGCATTTTCATAGGCAATCATCTATTTTATTGATCTATGTTATGGGAATGGAAATTTATTCAATAAATTAAAAATAAAATAACTTTTAAAAAAGGAAGCAGTGGGGAAAATAGACATAAAGGTAGGCAGGTATAAAGCATGAGCAAGGAATAGCAAGTGTATTAGTATGGCTGAAGTAGAAGTTTCATATTCCACAGGGGAATCCATGAGGTTGCTCATCTCCTTGGCAAGGCTAACACCCCAGCTTACACCCTTTGTTATCCTCTCTAGTCATGCTCAACAATCATCCTCACGCCACTTCTGTTATTCCAAACCCTCCCTCTACTTGAATATTGTCTGATGCCAACAAGCAGTCTTAGGTCTGCCTTCTCTCTTTTTTTTAAATCTTGGCAGGATTTGAACAGGTTTATCACATCTTCAACCAATCCTTATGTGACAGGCTCTCCATTTTTCTCATAATACTGCTTTGCTTCTTTTGATCACTCCTGTTTGAATGTGGGATACAGAACAGAGCCTAAAATCACAATATTCTAGGGACCTCAGTGTTTTCCTGGTACTATCCATACCGAAAGGAATCTCCTTTATACCAGACCCAATAAGCAGTCACCCAGTCTCTGCTTGGAGACTTCCAAGGATTCACCACTTATCAAGGCAGTTCATCCCACTGTTAGACAGCTTTAATTGTTAGGCAGGTTTTTTTATATCAAATCTAAAGTCATCTCTTTGAACCTTCCATTCAGTGCCCTAGTTCTGATCTTTGATGCCAAACAGGATATAGCTGATTCCTCTTTGATGTAACCATTCTTTGGATATTTTAACACAGCTCATGTCCCTCTCCTTCTCCCAACACTTGAGTCTTTTATTTTCTACACTAAGCATTCCCATTTCTCATGCGACATGGACTCAAGGTCATTTCCCATCCTGGCTGCCCTTCTCTGGACACTCTTCATTTGATGAAGGTCTTGAAATGACACTGCCCAGAAATGAACACAATACATGAGTTGAAATCTGGCTAGAGTAGAGCACAGCAAGACTGTTACCTTCCTTATTCAGATGTTCTGATGTATGCCTCCATTAATGCAATTTATGATAGCATTAGCTTTTAGAACTGCTGTCACACTGTTGACTCATTTTGAACTTACAGGCAAGCAAAACCGTAAGATCTTTGTCAATGGATCTATTGCCTTGATGCATGTCCCTCTCTTGTACTTGGGAAGTGGAGTTTTTGGACCCAAGTATTCAATTTCGTCTTATTCAATTTAACCCATTATTTTAAACTGTCAAGATTTTTATTGATCCTAACCCCATCATTATAAGTGTTACTCATTCCTCCCAGTTTCCTATCATGTGTGGATGTGATGACAGACCTAAAAGCTTTGCCTGCCTTCCTTCCTTCCTTCCTTCCTTCCTTCCTTCCTTCCTTCCTTCCTTCCTTCCTTCCTCCCTTTCTTCCTTCCTTCCTTTCTTTCCTCCTTCTTTCCTTCCTTTCTTTTTCTAACATCAACTCCCTGGGATATTCGACTAGAGGCTTCCTGCCAAATTGTATCAACTTTCTAATTACTGTGTTGTGATTTTGGTCATTCAATCAATTTCAAATCTACCTCTCTATCGGCCCACATCTCTCCATCTTTTCATGAGGAAAGTTTTTGCCAAATGATTTGCTGAGACCTAAATATATTATATCTACACCATTGCCATGACCTGCCAGGCTAGAAACCCTGTAAACAAAGGCAAATAGGTTAGTTTGGCATAATATCTTCTTAATGAAACCATGATGGCTATTTGTGATCTCTGCTTCACTTACCACATTCTTACAGTACATCTTTTTTAAAAAATATGTTTGAGAACTTTGCCTTGAATTAGTCAAAGTCAAACTCATTGGTCTATAGTTCCCATTTTATGAAAATTGAGATGGCCTTTGTCCTCTTCCAGTCCTGCTATACCTCTTGTCTTCTCTAAAATCTTAAACGATCACCAATAGTAGCTCAACAAAAATTCTTTCAATGTCCAAGGACATATTTCATCGGGGATTTTGGATTCATGAAGGACAATTCCATGCTACATGACTTCTTATCTTGGGATTCTACTCCCTAATGCCCAGTTCACATTTAGCTTTCTGAATCCTAGCATCATTCTCTTTGGTAGAGAAGGCAAACACAAAATAAGAGGTGAATATTCTTTTCCTTGTGTATGAAGTATGTTTATTTTTTTCAGACCTATATACTAGTTATGAGTTTTATTCCTCCAAGCTTCAGAAATACATAGGAGGCCTAATTTTCTTCCCTTGTTGAACCCTCATTCACAATGTTTAGTATTCATATTTTGTGCCTTTGCATACAGATATCTGAGGCCATGTCTTAAATTGCTGGATTTCTTTGTGCTGGATGATGTCTCTCAAGGTAAGTTTCTCTTCCTAGTTTCATTCTTTCCCTATTGCTCTTAACATATTCTCCATGATCTCAATCTTAGGAGACCAATGATAATAATTTTCTTCCACTTTCTTCCTTTTAAGTTTGCAGTTATCTTGATTAAAATCACAAGATTAATGGCAAATATGTTGAATTGAATTGCAAATGAAGAAAATATACGCAGAGAGGGTATGTGATGTCCAAAGTTTCACAGCCCATTTGTGGGGTCTGTGTGACCAGATCATTGATTTATGTCCCTTTTCCCATGGTATGCACACTCTATAGTTCTAAGTTTGCTGTGGTGTGGGAGGCAATATATGGACAGTGCCAAACTTCATTCTCTTCAAGTTGAATCTTATTAGACTTTCAGAGATAGTCATCTCTCTTTTTCTGTGGGATATTCTTTGAGATAAGCTATTGTTTATAGAACATATATTGGCTTTTGATTTTGATCAGAGGAATATAAACTTAGAGCTGAAGGCAACCTTAGAGATTATTTAGTTCATTCTCCTTATTTTACAGATGAGTAAGCTGAGACTCAGAGTCTAAGAAAGGACTGGTCCAGTGTCACATAACTATGAAATAAGAGGAAGGAAAATATTTTCAACATCTGCCACCTCTTCCCCTTTCCTTTGGCCAGTATCTCAAGGAGTCATCTCTGTACTCACCAGCACTGTTTATTTCAAAGGTTCTCTAGAGAAGCAACTTGAAGATCTGTCTCAAGTCTACAAAGACTCCCCTACTTTCCTGATGATTCTTTCACCCTTTCATATTCTAGCCCCAATAGTCACAAGGCAACACTGGCTTGGTGCTCTGAAGAAAAGAAACCCTGTCACTTGGTGCTGAAAGGAGAAAAGAAAATGGTTGTTTTTTAAGCGAAATAACTGCTTTCTCTAAACATGTGCACAGTTGATCAAATGCGGGCTGTTTAGGTGGCAATTACCACTCTTTGATAGGCTGTCAGCTCCTGTCACAACAGCCGTTGCAGACGGGGACAGATTTAGATGTCCTTCCTGACAGCTCCGTGTGGGCTGTGAGTGGCTGGCAGTTACATTTCAATCACAGAGAGCGTCTGTTTCTTTCTTGGGGCTCAGGCTGGTTCATTAGGCGGAGTTTCTTTGTGCCTTTCATCTCAGTTCTGTCACTGGCAGCGGCCTCAGCTCCACTGACGAACATCTCCCTGCCTCCCGTTTTCCTTTATGCAGAACAGTCATTTATAAGACTCTGAGAAAACAGTAACTCATGGAGTGTCCTGCGGGGAGGGATGCTTTTGAATGAGCCTCATGATTGTCTGTGGTGATTACAGTTGTGGGCTGGGTGCGGATGTCTGGGGAAGATGACTCTTGAAAATATGTCATCTTCCACATGGATGCACAGCTGGCAAGGAAGTAAGTCGTGTTGAGGGAAAGAAAGATGAGAATGGGAAGACAAACTATGAACCATAATTCTATGTTTTGTGTGTGAACACACTTCAGAATAAAAAAGACAGGGCAATTTTGGTGACTTTTGGCTGTTTATCACAAAGATCTTTATCAATAAGAAATAGTAACATTTTAGGATATTAGTGATGGGGAAAGGAAAATTCCCAGGGGAAAAAGCTACTTCTACTAGTACAGGTCCTCACCCTTTCTGCAATGTAGTGTTTTAGGGAATTATCAGGAGCACTGAGAGGTAAAATGACTTGCCCAGGGTCATGTGGCCCCTGTATGTCAGAGGTTGGATTTGAAATGAGGTCTTGCAGGCTTTGAGGTATCTCTCTAATCACCACACCCCAAAGCTAATGAATGCCCTTATAACATCTGCAACTCTCATTTGAGTCTCCTGATGTTCCTGTGAGCTTGAGTGCACACTGGGCAATTTCCATTTTATAGTCTCAGAGAGGCTAAGGGACCTGTCCAAGGGCACCCAGGTAGTGGGAGAACTAGGACTTGAATCCAGGTTATTTGACTCTAAGGTCAATGCTCTTTCTGTGAGACTCAAGCTGCTTCTCTTCCCTGGTGTGACAGCCAAAGCCATATATAACAAGGTTAGGAAATATGTTCCGGATATTCCAAACTATCTCACAATTATGAAATAATTCCAAATACGGTGGCTATGTTGAGGTTGATGTGAGGCACTTTACGGTCATTTGATGGTCCTTTGTTTTTTGGTGGTAGCCAACAGATAATAGGCTAAGGAGCTCCAAGACAAGGAGGGTTTTTAATGGGAATAGAGAAATGAGCCACTAAAGTCTGAAGCCATCGTTCAGTTGCCTGTCATGTTAGTATCCTGCCAATGAACCCACACTACTGTGAATCATAGAGTACGATGATCTCAGAAGAAAGGGAATCACAAACCACCCAAATGGAAACGGAAAGATTCACTATGAGACTGTGAAGTGGGGGATGTGGGGACAGAATGGGGCACACATTTTCAGCTGCTACAGCCTTATTGGATGTTTTTACTTCACTGGTTTTCTTTGTTTCAAGGAAAGGTTCAATTCCAGGATAGTGATGGTGGTAGCGTATGATGGATGTTCAGGGTATAGACGGAAATTGTCATGAGAGAACAATAAAAGACATCAATAAATTGTATTGAAAAAGAAAGATGCCTGCTGTAGTAAATTGCCAAAGGTGCCCTGAGTTTGAAACGAGGCACGAAAGATGTGATCCAGGCCTATGACCCAAAATGGAAGTAGTAGAGTTCCATAGTGAGGATAGGATATGATCCATGGGAAATGCACCTGATAAACAGACACCCTAGAGACTTGAAAAGAATACAAGGAGGTGGGTTGAGATCTTCCTCATTAGAAAGAGCACCTACCACCAGTCATGAAGCTCTCTCACTATTCAAACTTAAGGCATTACATAAATACTTCATCATCATCATCAATAATTATTATTTATATTCATGGCACTGAGGAAAACAGTCAGTCAGCCTCTCCTAGGCCTCCCTGGCATCCTTGGAGAGTCGTTTCTGTCCTCTTTAGTCTCCAGTGTCTTTTAGTCTTTAGTGGCTCTTGGAAGTTCTTGCTCAGGAAACATACTATAGCCTGACCTCCATTCAGTGATGAGGTAAAATTGCCTATTCACAGCTATGTTGACTATCTGAAGACCCAAGGTCACTTGTCCCATACCACCTCCCATTTCAAAGGGATAGCCCTATAGTAGACCAATGCCTTCATGTAGGATGACTTTTGAATATTAAAATCCTTTTTGAGAATCACATTCTGTCAAAGGGTTCTTTCGTCCTGATCCTTACCTCCACTGGTTCTATTGGACATACCATGTACTCCATAAATATCTGTTGATTTGATTTGATATTATCTTGGGGAAAGACAATCCTATTTCTTCCATTAAAAAATAAAACTTGTTCCAATATTCTGTATGTTATTACAAATAAGGGCAGTTAGGTAGTGCAGTGGATAGAGTTCTGGAATTGGAGTCAGGAAAACTCCTCTTTTTGAGTTCAAATCTGGCCTCAGACAGTTGCTAACTATTTGACCCTGGGCCAATCACTTCACCCTGTTTGCCTCAGTTTCCTCATCTATAAAATGAACCAGAGAAGGCAATGGCAAAGCACCCCAATATTTATGCCAAGAAAATCCCAAATGGGATCACAAAGAATGAGATGCTTCTGAAATGGTTGAACAATAACAAAAGCCTTTTGAAGAAGCGGTCTGTTTCAAGATTGAGAGCCAGGCTACAGAAACTGGATATTCATCAGGGAGGAAAAAAGAAGTGGGAATGAACTGGAAAGAGGTATAGAAAGACTGTCAGGGTAAAGCTTTTCTGATTAGAAAAGGACATTCATGTGCTTTGTACACTTTGCATGCACTATGCTTACTTTTGTTTGTGGCTTTTATATTTTCTGTCTCTCCATCTCCATATCTGTCTCTGTCTGTCTCTGTCTCTCCTTCTCTCACTGATTACTCCAGCCAGAGCTGCTATTATGTTCCAGAGTTGCTGTAGCCTTGGGGTCTGTGCTAGATGTAGCAAAACATCTAGAACAGGAAGATAGCTCAGCATGCAACCTAGTCCAACTCCTTTACCATACAGCTAAGGAAACTGAGACCTAGAAATTTGAACTGACTTAGAATTATAGAATATATAGAATTAGCATTGGAAGGCTTAAAGAGACATCTAGTCCAAGCCTTTAATTTTGCAAATAAAGAAACTGGGATCTGGAGAAATCAAGTGACAAGGTCACTCAGTTAGTAGTGGCAGGGCCAGAATCTATATCAAGATTCTGGGGTAGCCGGGTATATCTAAGAGACTAGATTTTGTTCCTGATCTCCTCCCTTTCAACTCTTGGTTAGATAGGGTAGTTAAGCTGTTCTCAGCCATTCAGTATCTCAACAGAGGATCTTTAAAGGTTGGGTGTTGAACTTCTCAGGATTTAGTCGTGCCAATCTTCAGTACACCGATCCCTTGGGATCCCCTGGCCCACATTGGATGCTTTCAGACTGGAAAAGAAAGCCAGAGCTTGCCCTCTCATGTAAGGACTTTGATAACCCAAATTCTTGCCAAAACCCTGATAAGGCAACATCAGAGGAAGACTCTGGATACTGTAGAGGATGGCAGTTTTCTGTCACCAAATGGCCCTTCTCTCCTTTACCCACTCACTGCCTCCCAGCACAGAGACAGAAAACATGGCTGAAGATTGTTGTTGCCGCTAGCGATTTACTTCATCGCCAGTCACTCTGTGTGTAAATAAATTCTGTTTCATGTCCCTATATGTTAATTTCCTTCTTATCAATTCACTTCATGAGCTCAGGCTTCAAATAAACGACAATGAGAAACAAGAAACAGCTTATTAACATCAATCTGTTTGCCTTCTCAAAGACTCTGATGGAGACAGAAGAAAAAGGTATTTTAAGCATGGCTGAAAGAAGACAGCACAGATCAGTCACTAGCCACGGAAAGCTAATGCCCAGCTGCATTCCAGCCTCACTAGCCCCAGTGCCTTCCAGGATCTTTCTGGGGCTCAAGAAAGTGGTCATTGTGTCTTTGTGGATGTGCAAAGAAGATAGGAGACCTAGACCTCTTCCTTTCAAGAAAAGCACAATCCTGGGAAAGTCTCTTTGTTTCTCTGGGATTCAGTTTCCTCCTTGGTAAAATGATGTTTAGACTTGATCTCTGAAGTTCTTTCCTGATCTAGATGTATGACCCTAGGACCAATATTAATGTGCAAAAGGCTTTTCTTACAGTAATACTGCAAGGTATTCATTCATTAATTGATTCATTCTTTCTTGATTATTCACCAACACTTATTAAGCACCTACTGTACCAGGTACTATCCTGGCAAGTCAAACATGTCATCATCTTCCATGTTTTACAGATGAAGAACATGTCACAGGTCATAAGACTTTCCCACAGTCATACAGTAAGTAGTAGGGATGGGCTTTAAAACCACACTTGTTGGATCCAAACCCAGTTTTCTTTTTTTGTTAAACCCCAAAATCACAGAACTTAGGAGTTAGAAGTGACCTTAGCAGCCACTTCACCTAATTCAGACTGGCAAAACAATCGTTCCTATGATCTATTGGGCAAGTTGTTATTCATTCTTTCTTTAAAAACCTCTTGCGTGGAACATTCTGCCACCTCTGGGGCAGCTTACTTTGCCCACTTTGGATGTTTCCCTATGGTGGATGCTGGAGGTGGAGGGAAGATAGAGAAGGCAGTTGGTATGGATGTTCATGAAGATGTGAGGTCAGACTTTTATGGTGGCAACAGAAGCTGCCCCACATGGCCACTTTGAGCCTCAGTTTCCTTATTTGTGAAACACCTACAGAATCTACCTCACAGGATTGTTATGAAGTTCAAATGTGACAATGTGTTGAAAGTATTTTACAAACCTTACATTGCTATGTAAAACATGAGCATTACTATTGTATAGTCTCTGTGTATTCTGAGTTCCAGAGGGGCTGGTCTGATTTCGGGGGCTTGATATCAGAGGGTTGCTAAGACAGGGTTGAGATTTGTTAGCAAACTTCAGCCTTTGCTTCTGTAAACCAGGGGTCTTAATCTGCTCTTTTTTTTGAAGACCTGAACCGTCTGAAGTGTCCACTGGACCCTGGAAGTCCCTTTTACTGAATAGTGAGTGCCTGATTGCATGACTTGGCCAGGTCCTTTCCCATTCATATTCTTCCTTCTCCAATTCATTCTCGGTAAAGCTGACAAATGATTTTCCTTAAACCAAACCGACCGTGTCACCTTATGATAAAAAATTCCATTGGTTCCTTATTATTGACTCCTGGATAATAAGTCACTCACAAAGTATTTTGGAAATGTCTACTATGAACCAGGCACCATCCTAAACACTGGGGATTCAAAGGAAGATACAGACCAGTCCCTGCTCTCAATAACGTCATGAGCTTCTCTATGGGCATTGAAAAGCTTTCCCAAGCTTTCCAGTCTTCTGGCCCATGGCTGTCCATGGACATTACTAACCAAAGAGGCCTTCTTACTGTTCCACAAGCAGGGTACTCCACCTAGTTTCCCTTAAAGGTCAGGATAAAATAAGCTTCTAAATGAGGACTTTCCTGATGCCCCTTTTCTCCCAGATCACCTTATATCTATTTTGCAAATGCTCACATAAGCAAACGTTGCCTTCTCCAGCAAAGCTGTAAACTTGTTGAAGGTCAAGACTCTTTTCATCTTCATGTTTGTATCGCAAGTGTGTAGCACAATGCCAGGCACAGAGGAGACACTTACTGTCAATGGAGTGATCATGATTTGTCTGATGTAAGTAATATAATTGATAGAGCACTGGACCTGGAGTCCTGAAATCCTTAGTTCAAGTTTTACTTTTGATAAATAGTAGCTATGTATCCATGAACAAGTCACTTACTCTCTCTGACTCAGTTTCCCCATCTGTAAAAGAGAAAACAACACCTGCAGTACTTTCCTTTCACATTTCCTATGAGGCTCAATTGAACATGCCAAGTAAATGTCAGTTACTATTACTTTTTAATGGTGGCAGGGTGATGATGTGCCTTGTTCTGCTGGGTCAACATTGCTACAGGCCTGGAATTATGTCTTTTCCTGTTGTCTTTAGACTATGGGTAAGCACATAATCCAAGATTTCCTTGCAGTAGCTGCTACAGAAAGCATAGGATGCCTTGCTAGGCTAACTTCTCCAGGACATTCCTGCTGAGCTCCTCCTGTTTCCCCAAATCTCCTATCAACACTGGCAGTTACTGTGATTGCTTACCCAGGGCCTCAGCCACTCCTACCAAGGTAATGGGTGATCCCATAGTAGTATTGGTGTTCCTGCCATATTTGCTCTGAGTCGCTGCCTTCCCTGGTCCCCTTCACTAGGGATAGTAACCTGGGAATCAGTTCAGCTGAAACCATTCAGATGACCAATGGAGCATGGAGCTAGAGTTGAAATGAGAGGCTAGATCCATTCGAATCTTTCTTCACTAATCCTTTCCCTGATTTTGTTGCATGATATTTTGGGATCCTGGAGTAGCATGAGCCTTAACCGTAGACTGATACAGACACCTCTGCCTACTTACTTACCACAGAGCAATGATTGCACTGCTCCTCCTAGCTTATTAAAGGAATCTTAAAAGATACAGCATCTGATCCTCTGCTGTACTGACATGCCAAATCACTCTTTGCTGACATCTCTATTTGTGTTAATCAATGCTCTGGCCTTGACTTTGCACGACTCTTGACTAACCATCTGGGTTTGTTGACTTGTATGAATTTTTGGCTTCATCTTGGCTCAACATTCTCATCACTCTTTTGCTTGCAACTTGATTTCCCTTCCTCACCATTTAAGCACATTGAGAACTCCTAATCATCATCATGTTCTGTAGGAGGTAGAGACTTGACAAATGAGGAGAAAGGAAGACATTCTACATATAAAAAGGAGGGAGAAGACTTCTGGTAAGATGACTGAGAATTGCATTAAGTTCAACTCTCCCTCCTTACCTTACATACCATCTTGCTCAAAAGACTAATTTTGCTCAATGATGACTAAAAGAGAAGAATGGAAACAAATACACACAGAAAAAATCAGAGGCAAGATAAAAGGAAATGGGCAAGTAAAGGCAAATCCCTAATAAAATGAATCAATATTATATGGTAAGAAAATGTCAGGAAAAATATCCAGAAAAAGAAAGTACTTACATAATTAATATAAATACAACCCCAGAACAGAGAATAGAATGGTCACAAAAAAATCCTATAATTTTTTAAAGTCCTATTAATAGAATAGAAGGAAGACAGGAGTGAAACTAGCTCTTAGGGGAAAAGAACCAATGACTTAGAAATTAGAAAATATAAAAAAAAAAAAACAGTGTACACTCCCTGAGAAAAAGGAAAAAAAAGAAGTGAGATTTCAAAGATACAAGAGAAATTATTAGAGTAAAATCAAAAGCAGCAAAATTGGGAGAATAACTAAAGTCTCTAGAATAAAAAATAATAATTAGTCCACATACGTTTTTAAGTATGTACTATCTCGCTGGCACTGTTCATTCAGGAAAACAGGGCTTAAAGAGAGAAACTAAAAATAATTAACCTTCCAAAAACATGATGAAACAAAATGGATAAAAATATTTCATGAAATCATGTTGTCTGAAGTATTGAAAATAGAGAGCCAAATTCAGATGGATAAAATCCATTGAATACTAATAGAGAAAAATCCATGGTTTATCGTATGAAGGAATGTGGTTGCTATGCTCTAGAGTTACGAGGATAAAAAGAAAATATTGCCGGTAGCCAGGATGACATAAATAACATACAAAGACTATCCAGTCAAAATCTTCTAAGACAACTCACAACTGAGAAAAATTCATGCACTTAAATACTTTGCACACAATTAATAACTTATCCTGAAAACTTGTACACTTAAAAGCGGACTTTTAACAGAATGATTGTGGGCCAAACCTGAATTTACAGAAAAGCAGAAGGAGGCATAATCTTGGAACGGTAAATATAATTGACAAAAAGATAATCCAATACTTAGAAATTTGAGAAAGGAAATGATTTGTGGGAAAACAAGAACATTGTTCCTTGGGAGACTCACTTTGTCAAAAGACTACTAAGGAAACAGAGAAAGATATTTGTGTTTATTCCAGAAAGACATACATTAAGAAGGAAAGAAGGGTATGGGGAGGAGATATTAATATTTATTGAAAAAAGGGCAATGTAGGTGAAAGACATTCAAATCTAGAAGCGAGGGCGGAAAGGACATCTCACGAACCACACATTTAGCGGATGCAAGCAAGAAATGGTTAAAAATTATTAAAGTAATATGAGTAGAATAAAGTAACTGAGACAAGACCCCTGGATCTAAGCAGGGTGTAAAGGGGGGGAGGGGAAGAAGAGACTGGGATCCGAGTGTCCCAAGCAATATAGACAGCAACCATCCAGTGCTTTTTTCTTCCTTTTTTCAAGAATAAAAAAGAAATTGTCTGACAACATAATACTATTTAACAGAAGGAAATAAAGCAAGCTTAATAATCATAACTGTGACTGTGAATGAAACGAACTTGCTCATAAAACAGAAGAGGGAGAAGTGGACTAGAAAGTACAAATAAGAATTTTCTGAATATAATAAACACACTTAAAATATGAAGATTCCTACAGAGTTAAAATGAAGAGTTCAAGTAGAAATGATTACACCTCAGCTGAATCCAAAACAACCCCCCCCCCCCTTCCAGAACAATTGGCAATCAGGATGTCAGACAAAGCAATAGTAAAAATAGAAATGGTTAAGAGAGATAAGTAAGGCAACTACATAATGCTTAAATGTATCATAGGTAGTGAAACAAAATCAATATTACATATTGATTTTGAAATTCCATTTAAGAAAAAAATGCATTAAATATTTGGGAATTAACTTACCAAGAAATGTGAAAGACTTATATAGACACAAGTGCTCAACAGCTTTTACAGAAGGAAAAGAAGACCTAATAACTGGAGATGCATGGAGTGGGTCTGACTAATTACATTAATACAGGCTATCCCAAAAGTCTTAGTGCAGTTTTCAGTTACTAAAGATGAAAACATCACTAAGACTTTTGGGTCTCCCTGTGGAGGAAAGAAAAACTCTATCAAATCAATTTTTTTGTAGATTTTTATTGCCGTTCAGTCTTTTCAGTCATGTATAGTTCTTTGTGATCCCATTTGGACTTTTCTTGGCAAAGACACAGGAATGGTTTGACATTTCCGTCTCTAGTTCATTTTAAGGATGAAGAAACTGAGACAAACAGGGTGAAATGACTTGTCCAAGATCATGCAGCTAATAAATATCTAAAGCCAGATTTGAACTCATGAAGATGAGTCTTCCTGACTCCAAGTTCAGCACTCCATCCATTGTACTCTCTACTGATCTTTTTCACACTAACCAATTTAGAGAATGGTTGCCTCATAGAACTAAACATTATCAAGATGCATTTGGATGAGTGAAAAGTCAAGAATATCAGATTGAAAGAAGCAGAAAGGAGAAAGGAATTAGTGCTAACCAATCAAAAGTGATACTACAAAACAGCAGTTCTGAAACCATTTGATATTGGATACCAATAGCTGAAGTCAGTGGAATAGACAATATGTGAAACCTAGAAACAAAAGCACTCAATAGCTTAGTGTTCAATAAATCCAAGACCACATATTAGCTGGGAAAGATTTTTATTAATTTATCTGGTGGGAAAACTCCAAAGTAGTATGGTAAAAGTGGGATTGGAATGGCATCCTATACTATATAACAATAAATTTCAAATGAGCAAACTATCTAAATATAAAAAATCACTTGATAAAAACCCCAGCGATAAGGGAGGGAAATCAGAACCAGACACAGGATGGAAGAGATCGCAAAGAGAACAAAACAGACAATTTTAATTATACAAAATGAAGAAATTTTCACACAAATCATTGCAGATAAAATGGAGAGAAATGATAATTCGTGGGAAGAAATCTTTTAAATAAATACCTTTGGTAAAACAACAACAACAACAACAACTAACCTTCAAAATCTATGGAGAATTCCACACAAACTTATAAGATTAAGAGTAGTTCCCCAAAAGAAAAGTGGCTAAAGGCTATGAATAATTGTTAAAATAAAATATATGAACCTGGAGTATCCCCCTGAAAAATGTCCAAAATTCCTAATGGTTAGAGAAATGGAAATCAAAACAACTCTGAGGCAGCACCTCATACCCAGTCAGCTAACAAGGATGCTAAATGATGGGAAAATTCCTTGTTGGAGTAAATGTAAAAAGACAAGCTCACTTTTCCAGTATCGATGTAGCTGTGAATTGCTTCAACCATTTTGGAAAACAATTTGCAATTGTACAGAAAAAAGGCTAGATTGCCCATTCCTGTTGTCCATGAGTTTTTATTGTTCCAGTAACTTTTCAGAAGTTATTAACAGCAAGAGAGGAAGTGCATTTCCCAAACCATCCAGAGAAGCTTTCTTTATGATAACAGAAACAATACTGTGTACATGATGATTATGGCTGTGACTGTGATGGAATAATATCACTATGCTGTAAGGAATGATGACTAGGAAGAATTTAGAGAAAAGCTGTTTGAATTGATTCCAGGAAAAGAAGAGGAGCAAATAGGATATACACAAATATACACAATTTAGTTGTCACTAAAGACAACACAAGCAACAAAACTTCAGTCAGATAACATGGGTAAGTTATCATGGTGGAAAGCAGACTTTCTCCTTCGTGTTAATGACTGAGTTACCATTTTAAGAGGAATGCACTCTCTAAGGAAGATTGTCTGAGTATTTGTTGGGAAGGATCATTTGCTAAAACAAATTGTATCCATAACTTTCCTTAAAGTGCTAGGGCAGAGCTGTGGGACCCACCCACTATAAGAGGGGAAGGAATGGATGATAATCTAAGGAAGTTCGAGAAGGAGTAGACACAAAGGGAGAAAGAGAATGAGTAGAGAACGCTGGCATGAATACCAAGAGAAGAGAGGAGAAATTAACAGTGAGAAAGGCTGGAGAGTCATCAAGAAAGATGAGGAATGAGAAATGACCCCTGGATTTGGCAGTTATGGAGGAATGGAAACAGGGATGAAAATAGGATGTCCAGGGAAAATAGAGACCTCTGGGAGAAGGATGAAGGAGGCAACTTCACCAGTGAGTTGTGGGAAAAGAATTCTTTGAGCCAGAATAGAGAAGTACTACTGTCATTAGGCTTATCAGATGGGCTGAACAGGAGCTGGGTCAGTCATGCTAACATGTTAGTTGTCCCAGCCAATAATTGTCTAACCATGAAGGATAGATGGAAGTTAATTGAGAATAAGATTCTCTATTTCTATGCTTTTCTTTCAGTATGTGTGTGTGTATGGAGGGGTGGGGGATGTCTCCACAACTGGGAAAAAGAAATCTAAGAGAAACAGACACTTTCTAAAGGATTGGAATGGGGTAGGAGTATCAGAGAGGCAAACTCAGGGTAATGGGAAGAAAGAGGTAGCTCTTATGGCTGAGTCTTTCTTGCCTGGGAGATTCATTCATAAATTCTTTCTTTGAAGTTGGCTGTGAAGCTAATTTATGTAAACAGAATCATATTTTCCCCATTGTCTTGCACTACCCAGTTGGAGATGTGTTTCCAAAAACTTTTGGTGCAAAGACATAAAAACATTCCTGAGGGTTTCTTTTTAAAGAAAACTGAGAAAGCACAGGCATGTCAAACTGTAAGTTGTACTGAGGAAGCAGAGGAGTCCAGTTTGGATGGAGCATGTGTTAAAGACCAAGAAACACACAGATTTGGGAGGAAAATACAGCTTGTGGCTTGAAAGCCAAGTGATACAAACACTGGAGAATGTGGACACTATGTTATTCAACTAGAAATGTGAGCAATAGTCTTTTTATTTTTTTTCTCATTTATTTATTTAACATTCATTTTAACAAAATTTTGGGTTCCAAATTTTCTCCCCTTTTATCCCCTCCCCCCCCAAACACCAAGCATTCTAATTGCCCCTATGACCAATCTGCTCTCTCTTCTATCATCCCTCTCTGCCCTTGTCTCCATCTTCTCTTTTGTCCTGTAGGGCCAGATAACTTTCTATACCCCTTTACCTGTATTTCTTATTTCCTAGTGGCAAGAACATTACTTGACAGCTGTTCCTAACACTTTGAGTTCCAACTTCTTTACCTCCCTCCCTCCCCACCCCTTCCCTTTGAAAGGCAAGCAATTCAATATAGGCCAAATCTGTGTAGTTTTGCAAATGACTTCCATAATAGTTGTGTTGTATAAGACTAACTATATTTCCCTCCATCCTATCCTGTCCCCCATTACTTCTATTCTCTTTTGATCCTGTCCCTTCCCATGAGTGTCGACCTCAAATTGCTCCCTCCTCCCCATGTCCTCCCTTCCATCATCCCCCCCACCCTGCTTATCCCCTTATCCCCCACTTTCCTCTATTGTAAGATAGGTTTTCATACCAAAATGAGTGTGCATTTTATTCCTTCCTTTAGTGGAATGTGATGAGAGTAAACTTCATGTTTTTCTCTCACCTCCCCTCTTTATCCCTCCACTAATAAATCTTTTGCTTGCCTCTTTTATGAGAGATAATTTGCCCCATTCCATTTCTCCCTTTCTCCTCCCAATATATTTCTCTCTCACTGCTTGATTTCATTTTTTTAAGATATGATCCCATCCTCTTCAATTTACTCTGTGTACTCTGTCTCTATGTGTGTGTGCGTGTGTGCATGTGCGCGTGTGTAATCCCACCCATTACCCAGATACTGAAAAGTTTCAAGAGTTACAAATATTGTCTTTCCATGTAGGAATGTAAACAGTTCAACTTTAGTAAGTCCCTTATGACTTCTCTTTGCTGTTCACCTTTTCATGGTTCTCTTCATTCTTGTGTTTGAAAGTCAAATTTTATTTTCAGCTCTGGTCTTTTCATCAAGAATGCTTGAAAGTCCTCAGTTTCATTGAAAGACCAATTTTTCCCCTGAAGTATTATACTCAGTTTTGCTGGGTAGGTGATTCTTGGTTTTAGTCCTAGTTCCTTTGACTTCTGGAATATCCTATTCCATGCCCTTCGATCCCTTAATGTAGAAGCTGCTAGATCTTGTGTTATCCTGTTTGTATTTCCACAATACTTGAATTGTTTCTTTCTAGCTGCTTGCAATATTTTCTCCTTGACTTGAGAACTCTGGAATTTGGCCACAATGTTCCTAGGAGTTTCTCTTTTTGGATCTCTTTCAGGCGGTGTTCTGTGGATTCCTTGAATATTTATTTTGCCTTCTGGTTCTAGAATCTCAGGGCAGTTTTCCTTGATAATTTCATGAAAGATGATGTCTAGGCTCTTTTTTTGATCATGGCTTTCAGGTAGTCCCATAATTTTTAAATTGTCTCTCCTGGATCTATTTTCCAGGTCAGTTGTTTTTCCAATGAGATATTTCACATTATCTTCCATTTTTTCATCTTTGGTTTTGTTTTGTGATTTCTTGGTTTCTCATAAAGTCATTAGTCTCCATCTGTTCCATTCTAATTTTTTATTTTATTTTCTTCAGTGAGCTTTTGAACCTCCTTTTCCATTTGGCTAATTCTGCTTTTTAAAGCATTCTCATCCTCATTGGCTTTTTGAACCTCTTTTGCCAATTGAATTAACCTATTTTTCAAGGTGTTATTTACTTTAGCATTTTTTTGGGTCTCCTTTAGCAGGGTGCTGACCTGCTGTTCATGCTTTGACTGCATGTCTCTCATTTCTCTTCCCAGCTTTTCCTCCACCTCTCTAACTTGATTTTCAAAATTCTTTTTGAGCTCTTCCATGGCCTGAGCCCATTGAGTGGGCTGGGATACAGAAGCCTTGACTTCTGTGTCTTTGCCTGATGGTAAGCATTGTTCTTCCTCATCAGAAAGGAAGGGAGGAAATGCCTGTTCACCAAGAAAGTAGCCTTCTATAGTCTTATTTCTTTTCCCTTTTCTGGGCATTTTCCCAGCCAGTGACTTGACTTCTGAATATTCTCTTCACACCCACTTCGCTTCCAGATCCTCCCAGCCAGTGCTTGGGGTCTGAGATTCAAATGCTGCTTCCCAGCCTCAGGGCTTTGGGCAGGGGCAGGGCTGCTATTCAGTGTGTGATTAAGTTTAGGTGCTCAGGTGGGGGCAGTGCCGCCTCTCAGGCTCAGTTCCCTCAGGGGGTTTATGCAGAGACCTTCAACAATGGATCCAGGCTCCTGCCTGCTTGGGGAGCCCTGGTCTGCCACTGCCTCAGCTGCTGCCTCCCGAAGGGGCCTGAGTTATGGGGGCACCCCACTCCCCTCTCGACCCGCTAAAGAGACCCTCTCACCGACCCCCGTCACCTGTGGGTGGAGGGACCCGCGCGGCTGCTGGAGATCCCATCCCTGAAGCCTGCTCGGATCCGCTCCTCTCAGTGCTGTGGCTGCGGCAGGGCTGTGCTTGGCTCCCAGTCCGCGGCGCCCAGTCCGAGGCGTGAAGGACCTTTTGCGAGAGGTTTGCAAGTCCCTCTGGAACAGAAATCTCCTTCGCTCCACTGTTCTGTGGCCTCTGTTGCTCCAGAATTCGCCGTGAGTTCCTTTTTACAGATGTTCTATGGGTTGTGGGTTCGCAGCTATGTGTATGTGCATCTTTCTACTCCGCCATCTTGGCTCTGCCCCCAAGCAATAGTCTTTTTAAAAAATAAGTATTTTGTTTCATTTGTTTTCATCCTACCTAGATTTTTCCATTTCCCTTCTCCTCCCAGAGAGCCATATCTTATAATAACGGTTGAAGGATAAAAAGAGAAAAAGAAAAAATACCAAAATTGATGAATACATCAGGCATTTTTTACATTATATGCAATTTAGTATTATATTCCATACCTCCCTCCCTTCCACACCTCTGCAAAAGAGGGAATGTTGGTGTGTGTGTGTGTGTGTGTGTATGTGTGTGTGTGTGTGCATCTTCTCATGACTCTTTGTTAGAGTTCAGCTTTTTCCTTAACATTTTGGTTATTTTCTGGCTACTGTTCTTTCTGTTTACATTATTATAATCACTATGTGTATGATTTTCCTGACTGTGCTCACTTCACTTCTTGTCAGTTCCAGTAAGCCTTCCCATGCTTCTCTGTAGTCATCATATTTCACATTTGTCTTTTCTTACAGCACAGCAATGCTCCGTTACATTCATGTATCACCATTTGTTTAGCCATTCCCCAATCGATGGGCATCTACTTTGTTTCCCATTCTTTGGCACCACAAAAAGTGATGCTATAAATATTTTGGTGCATACAGGGACTGTTTTTTTGTCAATGATACAGGAATACTCAGTTTTAAAACCATGTCTGTAATTTCTTTACTAAAACTATTAAAGGCCAGTATTTTGTTTTCCTTAGGATCTTTTGGGCAGTACCCTAAAGAAGCAAAGACAAGTGTGGTGGAGAGGGAAGGAAGAAGGAGAGGGAGATGGAAGAGGTAAGAGAAAGAAAGAAAGACAGAGATATTGAGACAGAGAGAAAGAGACAGAAACAGAGATGGAGATAAGACAGAAACAGAGGTGGAGACAGAGATAAAGAGGCACTGTCACTGACACAGAGATACAAGACAGATATACACAGAGATCTAATTAGAACTGGCAAGTACATGAAGTATTAGGGAAATTTTCAGCTCTGAAAATAGACGAATTTCATCAAAACAGTTTCTATGTACTGTTACCATAGGACTTAAACCATGACTCTAAAAATACAAGATACACAACATTCCTGAAAGGATGGAAATGGATAACCAAACAGTCCCTGATTTTGGACCAGTGGGGCCACAAGAGAAGATCAGAAGCACCACATGAATGACTCCCAGGAAGAAGGCTGAGAGAGAAAGCAGAACCACTGCACTCTCCATTGCCCAGTGTTTCAGGAGAAGGTAGAAAGACAGTCAAGGCAAAATAGGGGGAAAAGGTGCTCCTTTGGGCACCAGGAAGAAAAGAGAATGACTAGAGAGTCCTGAGAAGACCTGGGTCTCCACGTGCAATTCATGATTTTTGATCTGGTCAGAGCTTCCATGCTGCTTACTTAGGTGTTCTGAGAATTGGAGAACACATGGTGCCTTCTACATGCTAGGCTCTGAAGTCAAGAGGAGGTGACCCTTTTTTCAAGGGTCAAGTCAGTTTTGAAGCAGGAGTCTCTTTTTAAAAACAAAATCTGTACAAATTAATCTGGTCCCATAACTCATCTACAGATAGATTAATTTTGGTAATACATGGGTTACTTTCTCATTGTTTGGAATGGGCTGGGGGGAAAATAACTCATCCCTCTGATTTATGACTCCCAACAAAACAAAAATTCACAAGGAAAGTAGGTCCTGATGAGTTACTTTATAGAGGGTTACTTTTTAGAGCTAGACAATCTGGAAATGATGGGAGTCTCAAGGGAAATCATTGGAAAAAAAAGCAGGAATTAAGGGGACCAAGCATTACTAGACCTTAATTAAACTGTAATCTAACAGTAATCCTTAAAATTATTTATTACTAGTTAAACAAAACAGGAAAGTTTATCACTGGAACAGACTAGGTAAACATGACTCAGAACAAAGTGACCATAGCAGCAAAGAACCAAAAGGAAAGTGGGTGTCTGTCAACTGGCAAATGGCTAAAGAAATGGGAATATTATTCAAGTGTAAGAAATAAGGAATTCAGAGAAACTTGGGAATGATTATATCAATGGATGCAGAATCAAGAGTACAGTAAACTCATTTAAAAGAGACCAGAATTGAAAGACAACAGAACTCTGATCAATGCCGTGAGCAATCATCCTTTCAAAGGACTGGTGGCCCATACATATCAGAGGGCAAATGTCGAAGCTGTCAGTACTGCATGCTGCAGTCTCAAGTTCAGAATTCTGGTCTACCACAAAACATGGAGTGCAGAAGCTCATGATTATTTAGTATGAAGTGAGAAGAATAATATGCAAAAACTAGGACCATGTAATGCACCAAGACTGTTACTGAAAGTCAGGGCTGACAGATTCACTTCAGGAAGGATTACCATGTGACAGCATACCCTAAGTTCAAGTAGGAACAAAAAGGGCCAATAGGAGGGACAAAAAGTGAAAGAGTAGCCAATGTTTTGGTTACTTAGACCAAGACTGAAATGTTAAGTGTGAGATCTTTGGCTATGGTGTTCATTGGATCTCTACTTGTCTCCTGGTGAGCAGTGACATTCAAATATGAGGATGAATAATTTAAGCTTCTCCATTTTGCATTTAATGTTATTTATTTTGAACAATGACAAAGTTGCAGGTGTTAAAACAATCTGAAATTGGGTCTCTGATACATTCAGAGTGACCAAAATAGCATTTTTTTAATTCAAAAATAAGCTGTTGACATAAATCACAGAAATCTTTGCTTGAGAAATCGAATTTATCACATTTATATCTCTATATAATCTTATAATCTTGTTATCTTAGCTTGACTTTAAAGACCTTCTGAACATTTTGTCCCAAATTACCTTTTTTCAGCTTTATTTTCCACTGCTCCTCAATGGAATCTAATTCATTAAGCATTTATTAAGTATCTACTATTTGCCAAGCACAGCAGGCACTGGAGCATACAAACACCAAAGGAAATGAAGTCCCTGCATTCTCCTGGGGGAATCCAACATGCACACAGATAATTCAAAGTGATTCGTGGCTTCAGTCCTCATACTGAGACTTCCCATGGACTGAATCCACACATTGGGGCTTCTCTTTGACTTGTTGTAGCCCTACCCCTTTATTATGTACCTGATATAGACGATGTATAGATCCCCACAAATGAGGCACTTCTAAATTTGTAACAAATACCCAAAGTAGCAATGGTATTGAGTGTTGGGAAGCCTTTCTTCTCTACATAGAAAGTGCAACCAGTGCAAAGAATTCACAGGAGTACATCTATAATACAGAAAACACATACAGAACAACATCCCTTACATGGAACCTTATTTTAGGTAAACTGGCTTCAGTATCCCTCAAACATACCTTACATTTGTAGAACCATAGGATTTAGAATCGAGAGGTCTCTAAGAAAGTATCCAGTTCAAAACCCTCATTTTACAGATTAGGAAACTGAGGCTCAGTGACTTGCCTATGGACTAACAACTAGTATCAGAGTCAGGTCTTGAAATTGGGTCTCCTGTCTGCAATTCCAATGCCCTTTTGACTCTCCTCATTATTTGATGTAGTCATGTTGTAACTGACCCACTCATAGCTACAAAGAACAAGATGTTGAGATTTTGTTTTCATTTTTTATAGAAGCACATCCTTCCAAGTAGTCACAATAATGCTAATGTACCATAAATCTGTTTTTATGTCTGTCTAGATTTTAGCACATAAAACACACATAGACACACATGCATATTTATTCAGGTCAAGACCACCCAAACCAAGACCTCAATGCACAAGACCTCTTCAAACACCATTTATCATGGATTCCCCCCATTGGATTTTTTGAAATATGAAACATCAAGAGCTGTGTTCTGCCTCTACTTTCAATCCCACCATGCTCCCTCTTGTCCATCTTCTAATACCCAACTGAAGGCTCATCTCTTTCATGAAACCCTTCCAGAATACTCCTGATTCCAGGACTCTGACTCGTAGTCCATAGCGTTTAGAAGTGCCCACTCAGTTCCAGCACCACACTAAGTCCTGGTGACACAGAGACAGTTCTTGCTCTTAAGGACTTTCTAGTCTAATGGGGAAGACAATATGCAAACAACTATGTGCACAGAAGATCTAGATGGGATAAATTGGGGAGGGGGCAATCAGAGGGAATTCACTAAGATTCAGCAGGATTAAGAAAGGCTTTGTGTACAAGGAGGGGCTTCAGGTGAGACTTGAAGGAAGGCAGAAAATCCAGAAGGAAGACATGAAAAGGAAGAGCATTCCAAGCATGGGGGACAGTAAGGGAAAAATTCCCAGAGTTGAGAGGAAAAGCATTGAGCTTGAGGAACAGTAAGGAGATCAGTGTCACTGGATGGCAGCTTATGGAGAGGGGCAGACTGGAAAGGTAGGTAGGGGCCCTTTTGTGACAGGTTTTAATTGCCAAACAAGAGTATTTTTTACTTGATACTGAGGGTAATAGTGAGCCCCTGGGCTTGACTGAATGGGGAGGGATGACATGGTCGATATATTCTCTTGGCAATTGATCATATGTCGTGATCATTTTTAAGTACCTGGCAGTTACGCACTCAACTCTGATTAGTGGTAATGTTGGGCAAGTGCCAAACTCTCCATTGTTCTCAAAGAGTGGAAAATTTTTTGTCTCCTAGCTTTTCCTTTCTTTAGTATCTACATCATCTTGACAATCTCGTGGGTGTAGTTATGATGGAACTGCTCTATCTGGTTAGCTCTGAGCCCCCATCTACCGGCTTTGCACTGCCTTCAGCTGGTACTGCTTTATACTTATTAAACGTGTGACCAAGTTGCTTTAACCAGTAAAATAAAGGCTACAGGTTTAGAGCTGAAAGGGACCTTAGTAACCATCAAGTCCAATATCATCATTTTACAAATGAGGAAACTGAGGCATGAGGATGGTATGTGATTTTTTCAAAATCATACAGCACGTAAATACCTGAAGCAGGGCCAGGCTTTCCTGATTTTGAAGACAGTACTCTATCCACTGTGGTAAACTATTTCTCAATTCAAGGACTATTTGGGAAACATTTGCAAAAACAGAGAAGAATAAAATGGAAGTAATTGATTAATGAACTCTAGTTTCTACTAGATGGCCTTCACAGTTGTGCTTCTGACTCTTCAGACTTCATCACTATGACTCAGCTACCTTCCCAGCCTAGAATGTCCATCTCTCTACCATGCTGGCCTCTTCTCCTTGGTGAGTTCTTTGTGGACCTTCTTTCTGGAGATGGGCGCAGTCCAGCCTTGCACAGTTCCCCTTCTGACTGTTTTACTAATTCTTTGGACTTTACGACCTCAGAGCATATATCAAGGCATTTTTAGCTTCCCTTTATGTGTTGTTTTCCCTATTAGAAAGTAATATCCTTGAGGCCAAGGACTCTGTGTGTGTGTGTGTGTGTGTGTGTGTGTGTCTTATACTTCTATTTCCAGTACTTAGCACCATTCATGTCACGTAGTTAATTGCATAATAAACGCTGGTTCCCTGCTTGACTTTACCATTCTCATGTGTCTAAGATCCTCCAGTAATTAACCCTTCCCAAGTTGAGTAGCTAATCTTTTGCAAGTATTCCTCTTCCAAATTGAAAATGTTTATGTAAACTGGTTGCTGAATGGAAATGGGACCTTCTAAGTGAAGGAATGAATGAATGAAAAAGCATTTATTAAGCACTACTTATACTCACAGTTCAAATCGCTGTGCCAAGTACTGGGGACACACAAAGAAAGCCAAGACAGTTCCTGTCTTCACAATAATAGCTATTATAGGGTGACTACTATTTATATGGTGACTACCATGTGCCAGGCACTGCTAAGCCCTTTAGAATTATTGTCTCATTTGATCCTCACAACAATCCTGGGAGGTAGGGACTGTAATTTTCTCCATTTTACAGATAAGGAAATTGAGGCAAACAGAGGTTAAGTGACCTGCCCAGGACCACACAGCTAGCAAGTGTCTGAGGTTAGATTCGAACTCACATCTACTTGACTCCAAACCTGAAGCTCTGTCCAATATGCCACAGCTGCTTCTCTGAAGGGCTTCACATTCTAATGGGGAAGACAACATACATAGGAGCTTTCAGCTACTAGTTAGATGGAAAGATCTCGTGGTTCTCAGGGTACAGTGGCAAAGCAAATAGTAATACGTCTTCTTTACTGCAATTTGCATTAATAAAACCATCTTAGCTCCTGATATTGAACTATTTGAACCCCATTGATTGGGGTCTACCAAAGCTGTGACTGCTTAGGAGGCAGAGGCTGCATTTGCTGAGTCACATTTCCACAAGTGTTGCTCCCTTGGATGGTGGTCATGGGGGTAGGGTTGGCTGAGGCCTGGGCTATTTCCATCAGGATCCAAAGGGATGTGGTGGCAGTGGCTTGAGCCACCCTACATATATCGTCTCCTACCTCACCCTCCAGATGATCTGCTACTTCATATACTTTATGAAGCCCCTATTTTATGCCTGATATATTCTGAGGGATTACTACCCTCAAAGAACTTCCATTTTCCCACACAGATAAATAAATAAAAAAGAGACATAATACAAACAAAAAACAATTGGGGGGTACTGCCAATAGGAAGTCAGGAAAGACTTTTTGGGGGTAGCACTTGATCTGAGCCTTAAGAGAACCCCTAAAGTCTCAGAGGCAGAGGGGAGGAGGAAGTGCATTTCATATATGGGGCAGGGGATACCTATGCCAAGATCCAAAGCTGGGAAATGAATGTCAGGTAGAATCAAAATTCATCCAGTTTGACAGGAGTGTATTTTAGGGGGATAACTGAGTATTTGAGTATTTTGTGGTTGCTTTTGATGGCCTTCTCTAAGTGAAAAACCAGCCTGGAGATCACAGACTGGGGGTTCAGGTGACTTCTAGGTACCTTCACCTTGAAGAGGTGACTTGCGTCCTATTCCATTCTGTCAACATTTATTAATCAGTTTGAGTGTGCACTATTTTAGTCAAAAATATTGTACCAAACATTTTTTCCTGGTTCTTGTTATTGAAAAACAGACCATTTTTCTCCAATGCAATAGGAAAGTCAAGACCAAAATTGATGCCTAATCTCCCAGTAGACTATTATCACAAAACTATAACAGTCCATAAGATATAAAACCTCAATTACCAGAAGACTCTCAGGGCTTTGAGTCAACACTAGAAATAATCAAAAGGCTCCCCACATTTTGAAATACTCATTAAGCATATGGCCCCAGAGAGGAACAAGTATAATTCCCAGGTAAGCATCTTCATTCATAGTCCATGATGCTATCTCTGATGTCCTTCAGAACCTCAGCACCAATGTGGAACTATATCTAGGAGGGTCACTCATTTTAGGTAGAGGTTCAGTTGACTTTTGAGAGAAAAGATCCATTTGGGGGTTCATATTCTCAGGGTCTAACTTTGTCCAGTCTCTGATCACTGTTGCCGCTGAGTAGAAAAGGGGGAGCAGTGCTTGCATGGCCCCTTAAAGCAAGTTGTCTTGGGTGTAGACTTCAGCGTCCAGAGCTGTGACTTACAGGCATCTTGTGCTGTCCAAGAGAGATACTGCTACCTGCCCTACCCTGGGCTGCTCCACCTTTCCTTCTGTCCTGCATATGATTGACTTCTGACCTATTCCCTCTACCCCAACCATTCCATCATCTTTTCTTTCACTAAGAGAGATATGGATGCCAGAAGTAGGAAAGTGATAACACCACTGCTCACTGACCTGATCAGACCACATATGAATTTTGTATTCAGTTCTCAGGGTCAGAGTTTAGGAAGGATGAGAAAACTGAAATGCTGGCAACTATCCAGAGGATGGCAATCAGGACAGGTGAAGTGCCTTGAGTCCACGCTGTTTGAGGACTGGTTCACAGAACTGGGAAAGTTAAGCCTGTCTCTTCAAGTATTTAAAAGGCCATCATATGAAGGAGGGATTCAATTTGTTGTATTAAGTCCCCAGGGTCCAGAACCAGGAGCAAATGGTAGAAGTTGCAAAGAGGCTGATGTATACCCAATGTCCAGAAGTACTTCTGAACAATACAGAATAAATACAAAGTAAAGGGGTAGGGAGGAAGGGTGGTGCTGCAAATGAGTGCGATCAGGTGAGGGTTTGTATGGGAGATAACACTTGAGAGGAGCCTCAAATAAGGGAATATGCTTCTGGGCAGGTAATGGACTCGCACTCACTGCTGCAGGTCATCAAACAGAGGCTGTATGAGCCCTTGTGAGAGATGTAGTGCATGAGATTCTGGTTCACATTTGGGTTAGACCCTATGGCCACTGGGGCCTTTCCAGTTTGGAGGTTCTGTGATTCCAAGACTCTACCTTGCAATAAAGGCCAGCTCGCTATTTGTCCTATGAGTAAAGATCACATGACATCCCGAAAAGAGAAGAGTTCAAATCAGGAGCTTCTGAGGCATGTTGCGTATCTCCCGGAGGGTGAGTGGTACCCTCCACCATTGTTTACACATGGGTTGACTTTTCACTGGTTTTCCATTCTTGTTTACATAGCGTGTGAGCCAACAGCACGCAGTCACACTATTTCCACCCCAAGAGCATATGCACACTGTAACATTAGCACTAATATTTTCATAAGCACATTGGGGAACAGGAGCAAGTGATAATGTTTGTAGGCAGGAATCAGTGCGCTGACAGCTTCCTCTGCCATCGGCAGGCTTCTTCCCCTCAACTAAGTGGCATGAAACAGAAACGGAACGGAACACTTCAGAAATAACAGTCTGCTAATATTAGCTGAAATACCATGGCAAAGCTGAACTATGTGTTTGAATGAAACCAAGTGATTTTCTGACATTCTTGCTTCATTCAAGTTTTATTCCAAGTGTTCTGGGAGAGAATGGAACACACACCAACATACACCCGAAGCATGTTGTAAATCAAACCCATACCATTACCCTATGCATGTGGGGCTATAAACATGTCACCTCCCAGTTCATCACATCTTAGAAATGGAGGAAACCTCAGAGACCACCTAGTCCAAGCTGTAGTTGAAAGAGAATCCCATCTTTAAAACCAGCCAACAAACAAGGGGCCCCTAGTCTCTGTCTGAAGACTTCCAGTGATGAGAAATATACTACATCCTCAGTCAGCCCATGCCAATCTTGGTATGGTCAGACAGTCATTTGTCACTGGGCTTTTCTTGGCAAAGATCCAGGAGTGGTTTACCATTTTCTTTTCTAGCTCATTTTACAGATGAGGAAACAAAGGCAAACAGGGTGAAGTGACTGCTTCACACAGATCACGTAGCTAGAAAGTGTCTGAGGTCAGATTTGAACTTAGGAATAGGAGTCTCCCAGATTCTGGACCCAACAGTCTAGCCTCTGCATCATCTAGCTGCCCACCACTTGGGGCTAGTTCTCCTGGTTTAACGGTTTTTCTTACACCAAGCCTAAATCTACCTCTGAGTTGCTTCCATCACTTCCAGTTTCACTTTCTGGACCAAAACATAAACAATTAAATCCCTTTTCAATAGTTTTTCAGAACCTTGAAAATAATACTCAGTTGCTTCTATCTCTCTCCTCACCCTATCTTCTCTTTAGACTAAATACCCTCCTTTCATTCAACCAAAATGGCATGGACCCATTCTGATGGTCCTTTGGACACTGTCCAACTTTTCAGCAGTCTTCCTAACATGAACTTCTGAGCACCGAAGGAGCATCGATACAAATTACAATGACTTTCCTTTGATACTATGGAGCCTTGCCTGGAGTCAGTTGAGGACTGTATTGTAATTCCAAAGCTGGGGGTGGGGCTAGATGGACCTGCTAAAGTCATGGATGTGTCTTTTTTGGGGGGAGGCCTCTGAGCTTATAATTTCAGCTTTGGCTCTAGGTGTGGTCAGTTGGCCCTTGCATATATTCCCCTTATGAAAAATTATTAGGATGAATAATAAGTAAATGTCCAGTGGAAGTTGAACAGAATCATGGTTGTCTACATCTGTGCTAAAGGATGGTTGACTGAAAACATATCAGTCAATTAACAGGCACTTATTAGTAACTTACTATGTGCCAGACATAACGGTGAGTGCTAGACTATAAATAAAGATGAAAGCTGTCCTTACCCTCAAGGAGCTTACACCCTTTGGAAAGGCAAAACACAAATAAATAGGTATATATTAGATCCATACAGAGCAGATTGCAACCTTAGATGGCAAAGCACTAGCTCCTGTGGTTAGCAAGAAAGATCTCTAGCAGAAGGGGGCATTTGAATGAGTCTAAAGGAAGGCAGAACTTCTCAGAGGAGAAGGGAGGATGGAGAGAATGCCAGGCAAGGGAAACAGGCAGCATAGCTGTACAGAGATGTGAGATGGTATGTTTTGTGCAGGGAGCAGCAGGCAGACCAGAGCTGTTGGGTCACAGAGAGGAGGTAACTAAAGAGAAGACTGAAAAGGAAGGAAGAAAGGGGGCAGATTGTGGACAACTTTAAATGCCAAAGAAAGGACTTTATTTTTGATCTTGGTAGTAATAGGGAGTCACTGGAGATCATTGAGGGAAGATGCTGATGTAGACAGTGCTGCACTCTAGGAAAATCACAGATGTTTGAAAAAGCTCTAGTACTAAATGGATGATTGGTTCTTCAGTTCATGTTAGGTAAGCATCAGTTGAAAGGAACTAAGGATGGTTAGACTGAAGAGGAGACTTAGGGGAGACATGCTTAACTCTGACTTCAAAATTTTGAAGTGTTGTTAGAAAGAAGGAGTCAATTTATAGACTGAGGCAGAACTAGATGCAGTTGGTGAAAGTGGCAAAGAATCAGATTTCATCTTGATATAAGGATGGAAAAAATCATGCCAGTAATGATCACTAACCCAAAGTGAAGTGGGCTGCCCAGGTAAATAGTGAACATCCTCTTACTGGGGGCTTTCAGGTTGAAGATGGAGATGTTATAGAGGAGATTCAAATCCGAGTATGAGTTGGCTCAAAGGTCTTTGAGCTCTCTTTCAGCTTTGAGCTCCTGAGATTCCATTCCATTCCACGCCTTCTACTATTAACTCTCATCCCAAGTATTGCCTGTCCAAGCTGGAAGACAAGTCCGAGCAACAAGTGAGGCATAGACTCTATTGAGTTGCATTTGAGTACCATGGAGAGGCAGTGTGGTATACTGAATAGATTGTGCTGTCCTTCATTGTCGAAGAAGCCCATGCCATCAGAGAAATGATGACATGACTTGCACTTCACTTTGTTTTGAGTGAGTGAGGGCTGTGCAGGTCACCAGCCTCACTTCTCCTTCAGAGCCATCTGAATCCAGTGACCTAATATTCATCAGGATGAATGCACTGGGAGACCTTGGGCTGTTTAGGCCAACGTCTTTGCAGGTACTCACTTAGGGTGAGGTAATGCCCATTCATTGAATAGGCCTGTTTAAGAAGTAGCCAGGGCATGGCCACTTTAATGAGTCCAAGAAAAGAAGATGACATCAGGCTGGGATGTCTGATATTTCTTGAAGAATTCTCTTCCCTGGAGTTAAAAAAAGTACTTACTTTGTCCATGAAAACCTCCTCAAAGCCATCATTCTTTTCATGTGGAAAGCTCTGCCTTTGTCAAGACCTTCCATTAACTGCTTCTCCATCAGCACCCTCCACCACAGCTCACCATGTGCAAATCCTTACTTGCCTGCACCAGGAGATTCCCCACAGCTGATGCTCCTTGATGCTTCTGCCTTGACAATGTCCTGGAGGGGAGGGCAGACTCTGCATCATGTCTACCTCAGGGCATTTGGATTGTTGACCCTCTACCATTCTTCTTTCTGTCAATTCCAGGTTTCTGACACCTGATCATTATGTGTTCCTCAGTATTTTTTTGCTTGCCCATATTCTTGGTCCTTTACTCCTGTCTGTCTCTTGGACATCTCCAGCTCTACCATTGCTCACAGCCCTGGATTACTGCTACTTAATATATCATATTCATGTCTTCTATCAAAGCTCTGCAGAAAATGTACACTTTCTCACACTGATCTCTCTCTGGAGGCTTCCTTTCTCCACTTCCTTAGAATTCTGTACCCCTTCAAGTAGGTGTGAGTGTATATAACACGGACTAACAGTAAAGGTAATACCAGGATCCAGGGAAAACCATTCTCCTGGGAAAAGGAAGTATGAAGTCCAAAACAGGATCCAAGACATTGTAAAGCACAGAACAGGGCCAGAAAGCAAGTCATGGTCCACCACATTCTACTGTGTATCTGCTGCTCTGCAGTGGAATAAGATGTCCCTTTCGGGGTAAGCTCTTTAGACTCCACACCATGTTGCTACCTCTTGCTAAACCTTGATTGACACCACCTCCCTAAATCTCTTAAGTCCTCTGATTGGAGAGCTGGAAGGCAGAGAACCAAACTCTACCCAATGCCTTCCTTTATATAGGGCAGAAACTAGACTTCACTCACTCCTCTTTGCAACTGTTGTCCTGCCTGGTTTCAACTCCATGGAAGAAGATACCTCTGGGATTACCCCTTTTTTCCTATCTCCTTTTGTGTGTTGTCTTCTCCTTTAGATTATATGATCCTCGAGAGCAAGAACTGTCTTTCCTTGTATTAATTATATCTGCAGGACTTAGCACAGCTCCTGGAACATAGAATGGGCTTAATTAGATTGTATCAGATGAGATAATATGGCAACTGGAAAGCTGGAATTTGGGATGAAGAGCTCAAGCCTGAGTCTCCCGAGGCGCCCAAACAGGACTTTCTTTAAAATGACTATTTCAGGGATTTGTTCCTGAAGTACATGTTGTATGTATGTGTTCCCCATCTTCACCTTGTTGTGACCTTTTGGTGTGTTCGTGACTCATGTAATAATTTAATATAATGTACTGAGTGATCCAGGTGAGGATGTAAGCTTGAATATTTACTTCGGTATATGTTGAGGAAGGTATCATAGAATAAGTGGATTTAGAATTAGGGGAATGCATTTATAATCACTCATAGAACTTGGGTTCAAATCCTAGCTCTGTAATTTGCTGCCTGAGTAACCTTGGGTTTTCATTGAACCTCCCTGCGGCTTCATTTTTCTCATCTCAAAGATGAGGTATTTGCATTAGGTAATCCTATTAAGAAGGGTGCCTAGTTGAATTAGTGAAAGCCTGAAGAAATAAAATATTTTAAAATAAATTCACTTTTATTACTTTCAAGAGCCTATAGTAATCAACCCTATAGAGATCTTCAGGAGGTTCTCTTTAATAAATTGATAATAATTAATTCTAATTAACCAATTAGTGGCTTATATATAAATACAGCTTCCCAAATGCTTAATATTTCTTGGAAGTATGTTTCTTAAATCTCCTCAGAATTAGTTTAGGCTTTCACTTAATTAACAATAGCTTTTTTAATTTTTAGACAGAACAGCCTAGCCCTTTAAAAAATGCTCACTAATACAAAATTATCAAGTCTAAATTAATAAGGTCTATTTGTCCAATGCTCTTTACTTACAGTGAAAAAGAATGAAGGAAAAGAAAATTCTGATTTTTTTCCTCTTTCATTCACTTTTTTGAGAGTTTTATGAATGTTCTTTATTCTTACCCCACAGTCATTAAAATTGTTAAGTGAAACCAAGGAAACAACAACATACGAGACATTCTAGAACCTTAGTTTCCTACAACCCTAGGAAAAGGAAGATGGTGGATTTCCTCATCTCTTCTCCAAGGTTAAACTTAGTCATAACAATTGCATTATTTGGCTTTGTTTTAGTGTTCACTTTATTTAAGTTATTGTAAATTTACATTATTTGTGATATTTTGTGAACATTTTTCTCCTAATTCTTTTTGTTTGATTCTGCATCAGTTCATGTGTCTTCTCATGTTTCTCTGAATCTAGCTCTTTCATAGTTATCACAGTACAACATTCCATTACATGCACATTCCACAATATGTTCAGCCATTCATCAATCAATAGGCAATTTCTTTGTTTCCAGTTTTAATTTTCTACCATAAAAGGGCTGCTGTGGATGTTTTGGCATTGCTGCTTCCTTTCCTGTGCATCATTGCATCTTCTATCAACAGTAAACCCTGGATACATCTTGGGGAACGACTGGGACATAAGAACAGATGTGCCCCAGGAGCGCATTTTGCCACGTGGATTTTCTCTCTTGGGAAAAGAAATTATAAACAACTCCCTCCCATGAAACAAAGAAGGAAAAACAAAGATTTGCTCACATTTCCCTTTTGATCTTGGTCCAGAAGCAGTCTTAGGATGGTTATTTTCAGAGGGAATTCTAACTTGTGTGGACTGAGGAAAGGCAAACTACTCTCTTCGTTAGATTGTCTAATGTGTTACCATGAAGCGTTCCCTTCACATTCGCATTCCGTTTACTTAAATATATATAAAAGATTCTTGATTTCATCAGTGTGAGTACACCCTCCTCCAAGATACAGGGGCCCTTGAAGCACAAGCAGTTTTCTCTGCCTGGTTAACAACCCATATGGAAGCTTGGTGAGCTAACTTCCAGAGACGTGTGATGGAGGAACCCTTTTTGTCATCTTTGCCAATCAGATGGCTGAAAAGTTGGATTTAAGAGCTTTTAGTTGGAATTCCTCTAATTAGTGATTTGAAACATTTTTTCACATAAAAAACCTTTTGCCTTTCTTCTTTTGAGGACGCCTAGTCCGATCCTTTAGCCATTTATTTTCTAGTGAGAAATGACTTTTGTTCTTATGCAGGATGTCCCCCAAATTTTAATGTTGTTCAAGTCATTGAAACTCAAGATGTAGTCTCCTACCTCCCATTGAACATTTGTATCTAGTCTCTACAGAATTCCAATGTCAGACTGTCATCAGAAAACTTCGCTGTATGGACTTTTTTCTTTGTTCACTGTTTGCGTTTTAATTCTTATTGCATTGATTTTGTTTGTGCAAAACCTTTTAAATTTTATGTGATAAAAATTAAATATTTTATCTACTTTGATCCTTTCTATCCCAGCAAACCATCTTGGCAGATAGGTTAAACCAGGCTGAGGGTAACTGACAAGCCTCAAAACTGTTGGTGAGTTAGGAAGATGTCCACTCAATCATGTGAAAGCGTCCCCTGGCAGAACTGACAGATGAGAACAGTTTGTTCCAGCATCCATGAAGGCAGCTGAAGCAGGCACTGTGGAATATTTAGGACCTGGGCAGACATCAAAGATGCCAAGGTCATCCACTGCATCCCAGGCCATTACCAGTCATCCTTACTCTTGTTTTACCCCTAGACTTTGATGACTCAGGAAGAGAGTGAGGCTGATGACTTTATGCAACTCTGCCTTGCTGAAATCCAATTCTTGCACAAGTCAAGACATCACTTGTGATCTCATTGGTCCTCTTGGAAAATGAAGAACAAAGAACAACCATTATTTGGTCAAGAACTATTGCTCTGTTCACAGTTGTGGAAGACATTTCCTTCCCTTCCCAGCCAGTAAATTAAAAAGCATTTATTACTCACTGTGGTGCAGAAACCATATACTTACTGGGAAAACAAAACAAAAGGTAAATACAGTTACCCCCAGGGAGCTGACATTATATATATATATATGTATATATGCATATATGTATATATATACATACATGTGTGTGTTCGTCCTTTGTTGCCGAAGAAGACCATGTCATCAGAGAAATAATGACATGACTTGCACTTGACTTTGTTTGAGTGAGGGAGAGCTGTGCAGGTCACCAGCCTCACTTCTCCTCAGAGCCATCTGAATCCAGTGACCAGATATTCATCAGAATGACTGCAGATGAGCCAGGATGAGGCAATTTGGGTTAAGTGACTTGCCCAAGGTCACACGGCTCGTGAGTGTCAAGTGTCTAAGGTGAGATATGAACTCAGGTCCTCCTGACTCCTGCACTGGTGCTCTATCCACATACACATATGTGTGTGTGTGTGTGCTTGTGTGTGTATGTATATATAGAGATAAGACCTTTTATCTCTAAATCATTTCTTCTTGGAACTTATCTTGGTATATGATGTGAGATGTTCTAAACCTGATTTCTGACAGACTACTTTTCCAGTTTTTCATAGCACTTTCTTGCCAAAGAATGAGTCCTTCCTTCAGTAGTTGGAGTCTGTGGATTTATGAAACACTCTGCTTCTATGTTTGATCAATTCTGTGTACTTAATATTTTCTAATGATGAACTTTTAAATTTCTTAACTACTAACATTTTTTCATGACTATTACTTTGTGGTATAGTTTGGTATATAATACTTGTAAATCTCCTTCTTTCAACATGTTTTCCATGATTTCTCATGAAATTCTTGACCTTTTTGTTTCACCTAATGAAATTTTGTTACTCTTTGCCTAGTTCTGTAAAGTAGCGATTTGTTATGGCATCAAATCTGTAAATATAATTTTTGTACATGAGGAGTTATTAATGAAGCCATGTTAGTTTTCTGTGATCCTTGCTTCCATTTCTTGATATTAGCTAGTCATCTCTAGAAATATATGCTTGAGTTCTGCTAGGAATTGAAGTCAAGCTCAGTGACTTCACAGAACCCATTCTTCTTCCCTACTTTTAACATCAGGATAGAGATGGTTAATTTTAAAATTTTGGGACCACATTTGCCTTTTCCAGGTCCTTTCATTCTCCATATTTTTAAAGAAATTACGTTGACTCAGCTATCATATCTACCAGGTCCTTTAATAAACTGGGATGTTGTTTATCTGGGCCTGGTGATGTGAATACGTCAAGGGCAGCTTGTTACTCTCTTAGTATCTTCCTAATTATGTTAAGCATCAACTTCTCATTACCTATTTTTGTTCTGTCCTTTTTTACCAAAAAAGGAAAAAATAAGTTGAACAATTCTGTTTTTCTCTGTCTTCCGTTATTGTTATTGTCTACTTGTAGTACTAGTCTGATTCCTTTTTTGATTCCCTTTTCCTCAGTCTCACTAAAATACCCTTTTTCTTGGGTTTAAGTTTCTTTACTAGGATTAGTTTATTCTTAGTTTTAGTAACTCAAGATGTGCTTATAGAACTAGAGGCTGTTGCATTCACAATCTTCTGTCATTTTCATTTTCTATGCAAGTCTGGAAAAAAAATCTAAGCTGGCCAATAAGTTTCCTCTTGCAAATTGGCCTCTTTAGACAATTTCCCCCTTTTAGAACACATCCTCTTTTTCAGAATTGTTTCTATTTTTGTCTACCCATTTTCTTTCTTGAGAGCTATCCATCCTTCTCAAGGACTGACTTCCTCTAGAATTTGTATGCCATGTGATCCTACCTCTCCTTTGCCTAAATGCTTTTCAATCTGCTTTGCACAAATCTAGTGTGCATGTGAGGTTGTGCATGGCTTTCTACCTATCTGTAAAAAATTTCAAGATGGAAGGCTCAGTTTCCCATAAGGGCCAAATAATTTCTGCCCAGACCTAAGTTCCTACTTGTTAGTGGGAATTAGGTCCAGAAGAAAAGGTTTCCTCATTGATTTATCCACCTTCTAAAAAGATGAAGTTATCAGAATATGAACTTGTTAAAACCTTTCACTCCCCCCCTCCTTAGGTGCCCAAATAATAAATGCTAAATAAATACCTTTTAATTGATTAATTGGTTCTTTCAAGTCAAGTCACAAAATTATTTGCTGCTGTATTTTTGGCAAAGAAAGAACTTAGAGCAGATATCTAAATCATTGAAGCCCCCACAGAACCTTTACATCATTTCTATAAGCTAGGCTTATGAACTGCTTGCTGAACTCATCCATGTACTCCTTTTGTCTCGGCGGTCTATGGCAGATTCTAAGGCCAACTACTACTATTCCTGCCTCTGCCCATATCAACCCAAATGTCCTCTTTTCTTGTCCTTGAATTTCCTCATGTCAATATATCTTTAAACATTCAAGGCTTCTCCTTCTGGCTTCCTTCATCCCCACTATTTTTAACCTTTCTTTGTTCTTTACCTCACTCCTGGATCTCTTCTCTCCAGCCCACGGTGTTTTCTGTGAGGTCAAATTTTTCCTTGCTGGGTTAGGATCTCTGGTTTTTGTTATAGTTCTCAGTTTATAGAAGAGAGCAGGAAAACCCAGCACTGCTGGGCAGGGGCAGAGAGATTAAGAAGTCTGTGCTCTGGTGTGAGCTCTGGCTTGTTGAGAACCAGCCCTCAGGACCCACCAATCTCATCTTTGGTAGTCTCTCAATAACTCAGCACTCAAACCATCATGGAATTATCCTCATCACCTTGAATTCATCTTTAATTCACCTTCTCAGAAGAAAGTATTTGATTCCTGATATTTTATGTCTGTGTTTGTTCACACTCATACACATACACACAGTGTATTCAGTACTTTGTAGGCCACTCAGCTCCATTCTGTGGAGGCACAGGGACACAGCAGACAGAGAGCTGGGTATGAGGTCAAAGGGCCCTTTCTTAAGCCTCAACCTTCTGGGCCTCTCTGCTACATTTGGAGGTCCCTCTCCTCCTGGACACCCTTTCTTCTTTGCGTTTTCATGATACTATTCTCTCCTGGATCTCCTCCTACCTGTCTGACCACTCCTTCTTATCTCTTTTACTAGCTCAGCATCCCTGTCATGTCCCCTAACTGTGGGATATTTCTTGCTCAAGTCTATCTTAGACTCTTGTCTTCCTTTCTCCACTTTCTTGGTAATCTCAACTCCCAAGGGTTGAATTAAAGTCAATGACTCCTGGATGTATACAACCAGCTCCAGTCTGTTCCCTGAGCTTCAGTCCTATATCACCAACATTGGATGTTCTGGTTATCCCAGAGCAGGGGTGGGGAACTTGTGACCTTGAGACCACATGTAGCCCTCTAGGTCCTCAGGTGCAGCCCTTTGACTCAACCCAAATGTCACAGAGCAAATCCCCTTAATAAAGGATTTGTTCTGTATAACTCGGATTCAATCAAAAGACTGCACCCAAAGACCTGGAGGGCCACCTGTGGCCTTGAGCCTGAAGGTTCCTCACTCCTGTCCCAAAGCAATATCAAACTCATTATATTAAAAAGAACTCATTATCTTGCACCAAACTTCCTCACTTCTCTGAAAATACCTCAGTCCTTCTAGTCTCCTGGGTTAGTTACCTCAAGATTACCTCAGAGTGTTCATTCTACTTTACCCTACGTACCTTATCAGTTACCAAGCCTGGTTTTCTGAACTTGACACTTTGGTCATACTTAGGCTCCTCTCCACTCATGTAGCCATTATCCTAGTTTAGGATGATCTTATCTCCTCTTACATGGACTATTGTAATAGCCTGTTGGCTGGCCTCTCTGCCTCAAGTTTCTCCACTATCCCATCCTCAGTTAACTGCCAGTGATTTTCCTAATGTGCAGATTTGACCCATGCCACTCTAGGATCAATTATACATTCCTCTAGATAGCTTTTAAAACCCATCCCAATCTGACTCCAACCTCTCCTCCCAGTCTTGTACTGCTTTGTTGTCCTTCCCACACTCTACAATCCAGTCAAACTGGTCTTACGTCTGTCCTTCATGACACTCCATCTTCTGCCTTTGCATCCCTGCCCCCCACCCCATTCCTTCTCATCTCAGCTTCACAGAATCTTTCACTTACTTCAAGACTCAACCCAAGAATCATCTCCAAAGTCCCTGGAACCCCTCTAAATGTAATGGCCCCTCCAATTGCCTTCTTTTTAGTTACTTCATATTTATTTTCATTTATTCTCTCTACATTTGTTCTGAAAATACATACAGATGTAACTATATAAACATACACAAATGTCTACATATGTACATTACCTCCCAGTAACAATGCAAGCTTCTCTGGAGTAGCTTCATTCTTTGTATTTGCATCTCCAGTGCCCAGCACTGGTCCTGGCATTTGCTTGGTACTAAATAATGCTTGTTTGATTGCCAAGTGGTTAAAACTAAATGTGCCATTTACTATGCATGTGATCTTAGGCAAGCCATTTCCCTCTTCAAGTCTCAGTTTCCTCATCTGTAAAATAAGAGCTTAGGATTCAAAGATTCCTCCCACTTCTAAAAATATGATCTCCCATGGGTAAAATGGGCACCATACTTTTGAGGAAAGAAGAAGATGCTCATGTTTAAGCTCCATTGGCATATGAGTTTTCTTGCACTTTATCTGAATTGACAGCTGGTTAATTCAAAATGATGACACCTTGCCTTCCTGTGTGACTAATGCAGCCCAAGTGTATTGTAAATGAGCAAGGGCAGGTGATTCAACCTGTCTCTCAAATATTTTTGCATAAGAAAAGGCCTATTAAAAAGACAGGCAGTGGATTAATCTCATCTCCATTCAAAAATTCATGGGGGAAATATTCTTAATGGTGTCCATCAGGACTACTTCTCCTTCAGAGACCTCTCAGTCACACCGGGAATTCCAGACTCCACATTCAGCATTTCAGTTCATTCTCTAGGAACCAGAAAGCAATGAAATTAATGGAGGTAAGATCATTTAGAGCTTTGAAAGGGATATTATCAGCAACCTTGGGAAATCCACTGGCTGAAAAAAAAGTTAGATGGTACAGTGGAGAGAGTGTTGTCTCTGGAGTCAGGATGATCTAAGTTCAAATTTTGCCTCAGAATTCTTGGTTGTTTGACCCTGGGCAGGTTCCAACCTCTATCTGTTTTCTCATCTGTAAAATGGGCATAATAACAACACTTACTTCCCAGGATTTTTGTGAGGTTTAAGAGATGTGCTATTTGGAAAGTGCTTTGCAAATCTCAAAGTGCCCTAAAATGGTAAATAATAATAGTTAATAATAATAATATCCATTTTCTCTGGATTTATGCAGCAGTCTAATAGCAAAATATACTAGAAAGACCTGGACCTGGAATCAGAGAGACATTTATTCTGGTTTTTGTCTTGCTTTTGTGTGATTTCCCTCCCTGGGTCTCCATTTCTTCACCTATTAAATAAGGGACTTAGACAATATGATTTCTTGGTTTCTTAGCCTGAATGACAAACATCTTAATCTAGTGCTGACTCAGTAGGCCAATGCTGTTATCCCCTTGAAAAAAATGCTCCACTGAGCATCAGAGGATCTGATAGGAGGTCCTGACCATCCCAGCTTCTGTAACCTCGAGTCTCCTTTCCTCCCTCAGTAAAATTAGGAAATTGGCCTAGATGTCCTTTGGTGCCCCTTCCAATTCTAAATTTGAACAAGGAATGAATGAATAAGCAGTTAGGGTAAATAGTAGGACCTGATGGTCCTTCATCTCATCTGAAGGATTGGAGTTGTGGACCCCCTTATCATCTAAATCCAGGCAGACCTAAAAGGGAAGGCAAAGGAGGAGGTAGTCCCCAGTGGTGGTGGTCCATTCAAATACCAGATTGCTTAAAAGTTTCTTGATGGGGAGGAGAGGATGCCTTCCTCCCACAGGCACCCACTCTTTGTTCTGTAGGGACTCAAAGGATGATAGAAGCCTTCTCTTCACTAAATCGTTTAGTAGAGGTGGGATCCTCAAATTCCAGGCGAAAACCCAAGCCAATGACGGTTAGGATGATGAGAGTTCACTCTAACATTTTCAGGTCTATAAATGAGATGTTGTTACATTAAAACAAAGTAGTAGATTAGAATAAGGTAAGGGTAAGGTGCATATAGAAACACAAATCATGGAACAGAGACTAGGAATGAAAGGCCCAGGAATATAGTGAAAAGAGCAGTGAATTGGGAGGCAGAGGCTTGGAGCTGAGATTCTGCTACTTCAACTGCCATCTTCCATTAACTCTCTTTTCTGGGCCTCCATTTCTTCAACTGCAAAATTCAGGAAGTAGAAAAGGATGATCTCAAAGGTCTCTTCTAACTCAAATCCTAGGAACCTGTATGTGGCTTTCCCTCTTCTGTAAAATAACTAGGTTAAAGAGGGAGAGCTCTAGAGTCCCTTCCAGCTCACAAGCTTGTGACCTCAAAACATCCTTCTCTCCCTCCTATATTTCTTTCCTCATCACTTGTAGGGATAAGTGACCCCAAGGTGGTCCACAGGTTGAGGGCTCTAAATAAAGCTGCTAAGGTGATCAGGCTGGCTGGCAGTGTGTGTATGTGGGGGTGGGTAGGTGAAGGGTGGATTGGAGAGTGAGGAGGGGAGTGGGGATCAGGCTTCCTCCAATTTGTCCTTAGTTAAGTAAATCAACAGATCACTTTCCCTAGACAGATTCTTGGTTTGGAGCTTTAAAGGGGTAGGTGTAGGCCATGATCGGTAGCGAGGGAAAGGCCTGAGTTTGGCCCCAGATTGTGGACACCTGGTTGTGGACCCCGCCCCCTAGCAGCCGCTGCTAAGGCTGAGGGCTGAGGTGTGCGGATCAGCAGCGTCCCCGCCTTCCCACCTGGAGTAGCGGAGAGTCGGGTCCCCAGCGTCTCCAGTTGTAGAGAACCCATCCGTTTCCCCCCCAAGGTTCCCTTACTCACCTTGCTTCCTTCCTCCACCTCCCGACCTTTCTCGTGTCTTCGCCTGCCCTAAACCCAACTGGCTCTGATCTACACCCGACCCCAGCACACAGCACCCAGTCTCTGGTCTACACCCACGTCCAACTTCCCACTCTTTTCTCGTCTACATCCACGCCCAGCCCCTTTCCCACCTGCCGCTCTACATGCGACCCAGCTTTCTCCTCTGGGAATCAGTCCTTCTCCCAGCATCCCAACCCCTCCTCCCCCCATTCCTCACCCCGCTCTCTCTCCTCTGCCCCTCTGGCCCAGGGCTGGGCTTCCTAGTCGCCTAAGCCTCCCCCGGGGTGTACCCGCGCAGGCCCCCCCGGGCTGCAGGCTAGCACCCCACCCCACGCCTCCCCAGGTTGGTGCAAAGGCCACCCAGTCAGGGCAGGGCGGGGCCTGAACTCCATCCTCCTTCCCTCCTCCCCTTTTTCCTTCCCTCCTCCCCTCTTCCCTCCTTCCCCTTTTCCCCTTCTCCTCCCCCCTACTCTCCCCTCCCCCGCTTTCGTCGGGGTTGCTATTTTTAGCCCACCCAACCCAGCTGGCGGCCGCTGCGGCTCTCGGCTCCCTTGGGCTGTCGATCGGTCAGTTGGTCAGTCCTTCAGTCCATCCCTCCTGAGCGGCTGCTCACCGGGACGGGTGCCCGTCGCGGCTGGCCTCCTGCACTAGGCTGCCGCCCTCCGTTCCTCCTCCTCTTTCCCTCCCTTCCTCCATCTCTCTCTCTCTCTCTCTCCATCCCTCCCTCTCTCGTTCCCCTCCTTCCTCGGAGCCGCCCTCCCGCACGAGCTTCCCGCGTCTCCCGGCAGAGGCGCCCGGCGGCAGAGGCAGAGGCGCGCAGCCCTGGCTGGCTGGCTCGCTCCTTCCCTCTCTCCCTAGCTGGCTCACCGGCTCATTGAGACGCACCGTGAAACTTAACCCGGGTCCCAATCCTACCCCAGCGGGGCTCCCCTCAACCCCCAGGGACCGGGCATGAGCTGGAGCCCCGAAGGCAGCGGGAACCGCCCAGGCAACTTTCCGCACCCAGTTCCACTCCACTCCTGGTTCAGTTCTTAGCACCCCAGGAAGATGGCAGCGGGGGAAAGGAGGGGGAGTTAGAGTGACCCTCCCCCCAGTACCCTGCGGAAGAGGATCGGAGGCAGCTGCGGCTGGGAAAGGTGAGTGAGTGTTCCTGCTCTGTGCCGCTCTCCACTCAGTCCAGGCAGAGCTTGGGCACGGGCCGGGAGAGGCTTCCTTTTGGGTCTAATTCCCCCTCTCTTTCCTCTGCCCTCTTCCTGGGCTAAGACTGTCCAATCGCGGGAATCTAGTCATCTCCCCTACTGAGTTCTAGCTAGTAGGACCCTTTCTGCCAAGCAGGTGGAGCCCATTGGGCAGGGGCATCCAGGACCCAAGAGCGCCAGCGCCAAGCATCCTTCTTCCCTATCCCCCCTGTCCCCTATCCAAAGGCTTGTGTTAGAAGAGAAGAGATTGAAAAGTTGGTTCCTCCAACGTGTTGCTTGGGAGGGATGCTCAGCATCTTCCCCTTTAGACGCCGCGGGCATCCATGATATTCACCGAGATGCGGGGCTCTTGAGAAAGTTCAGGAGAGGTGGTGTGTGTGTGTGTGTGTGTGTGTGTGTGTGTGTGTGTGTGTGTGTGTGTGTGTGTGTGTGTGTGTGTGTGTGTGTGTGTGTGTGTGTGTGGAGGGAGAGAGAGACAGAGAGACGAAGATACAGAAGATTTACTGAGTAAGGATGTCCAGTCCCGAACCAGCCTGAGGTGCTGGGAGGGGGTTTCGGTGGGAAATCGGAGATGTAGAGAAACAGGCCGGGACACCAGTCCTCAGGGCTGCTGAGCCTGGGGACCAAGGCTGCTTCGGATGCGCGGCCTTGCCTCTTGTCCAGAACGAGTCGTTACACGGTGATCTCTGGAAGAAGGCAACTTCATTTCTCCTTCAGCCACAGAACTGAAAGCTGGAAACTGGTGAGCATGGAGCTTAGTGCTGAAGGATTGGGCAGGAGAGCTGGGAATGGCGTTCAGGGGATGGGGGGAGGTGAGATGGGTTTCTCTAGTCTAGAATCTACGAGATCTCCGGGGCTCTGGTTTCCAGGAGAGCTGAGGCTAGTACATGGCATTGAATGACTAGGAAAATTCGTATCCTGAGAGAAATAGAATTGGGGGATGGGAGAGGAAAGAGACTGAGTAGGAAGGGGAAAGAGCAGCCCTAACTACGTTAAATCTTTGCTAGAAAAGAAAGGGAAGGAAGCGTTCCTCTCCATCTCTGTATAAACACACCCACAGTACCGGCACAAACCTTGTGTTTCTGAGCATGGGTACTTTTTTACTTACACACACGCAAATGCAGCGCACAGGTACAAGAATCTGGAAGAGGGGATTTTGTTTCACTGGAAATGATCCAACATCAGGAAAAGGGGGAGTTTCCAGGCACAGACAACTCAGAGGGCAAAGAGTGTCTGTATATCTGCAGCCTCAGGAACTTTCCAGACCTCTGAGGTATTATGAAAATCGCAGGGAACGAGGGCAAAGGCACACAGAGAATATTTAAAGTAAGGTTTAAAAAAATTCATCAGCCGAAGTCATGAGTAATTAAGAAAACTTGACCTTTGCAAAGGACTGGATGTTCTTGTCTAACGCATAGCAAGTTTCCCTTCTCTTCCCTCCCAATTCTAGTCATATATTTGTGAACAAGATTGAGCAACAACAAGCTACTAGAGAGAAATGAGGGCACAGAAGACTGTTTCTTGTACAGAGATGAGACTTGACCTAATGTATGGAATGATTATTTAGTTTCTGGGATGCCATGATGGAGAAATAGAAAGTTAGTTGGTTGTCCTCCCCACAATTAATCTTATTTATCTTGGTTCATTAACTCATTTAAAAGCTCCTTTCTAACATTTTATTTGGATACCTAGAGCCAAGTTAGCCCAAGAGCTGCCATTTGCCTTCCTATCAATAGTTCTAAGCATGTTCAGTCATTTTACAATTTGTGAGATGACTTCTTATCATTTCTTTTTACTCAGCTGTTGGATGCTGCCTCTCCTCTACTCAGGAGCAACACCCTCTTGCTCATTTCAGATCATTTTGTGCAGACAGTAGACTAAAGCTCTGTATTCTGGTCTGCACCCATTTAGGACCATATGGTCCTAAAAGAAAAGAGGGAGGAACAAGCCTGGTACTTGGCATTAGCTTCATGGCCAAAGTAGCCAAACTGACAGTGACACTGATCTATTCCAATGCCTTAGAATAGAGCTGGAATGGACTTCTGAGGCCATTTATCCCAACCTCCTCTTCTTGTACACAGAAGTTTAAGTGAATTGTCCAAGGTCACACAGACAGTGGGCCTCCAGGATGTGATTCAAACCCTGGTATCTGATTCCAAGGCCAGGGCTGCTCTTTCTGTTGTACCTGGTGTTCCATAGAGGAACAGGGCAAAAAGAGACCAACATTTTGTATTCACATCTAACCAGAGCTTGAACTAGTCCAATCCACCAGTCCAATCCATCTCATTTTACATATGAGGAAATTGAGGCCCAGTGAAGTGACGTATTCAAGGTATAGTGACTAGCAGAGACAGGATTTAGACCCAGGTCCTCAAGCTCTAAACTGACAACTCTTCCTCAGAATCACTGTGCCTTGGATGAGGAGAACCATAGACTCCTGTCAGCTCACAACAAAGACCTTTTTCTCTCAACCACTCCTGCTACTTGGTATTTTTCCTTCTTTAATTTTTGTGTGATGTGGACTTTTTTTGTTAACTCAGAGTACAAAAGAAAGGAGGTTGACACAGTTAAAACAAAAAAAAAACCCCAAAACCCTACTGCTGTCAAGATTGTCTGAGAAAACTAAATTTGGACTCATAAAAAAATGAGCTGGCTGAAACTAATCACATATTTGGAGCAGACATCCATTTCCAAGAATGATGATGAAGATGAAGAAGAAGACGAATTATCCTGACATGAAGGACTATCCTAATTGTCAAGTTCAGTTCCTCCAAAATGTTCCTTCCAATATTTCCTTGCCTGAGTTTTTTTATTCGATATTTATTCAGACCCTACTGTGTAACAGGTATTATATTAAGCACTGGAGATACAAAAACAAAATCCTAACCAAACAAAAAAAGAAGTAAAACCAATCCCTGCTCTCAAGGAGTTTACAATTTAATGGGGGGGGGGGGGGAGTAGAGGATGATAAGTAAATAACTATGTATGAACAAGAAATAGGCAGGATAAATTGGAAATGATCACAGACAGAAGACATTAGTATTAAGGGAGATGGAAAAGGATCCTACACTGAAAAACACTTGTTTGACCATATCAACATCTCCATCCTTCCAAGGACTTTCAATGGCTCCCTACTGCTTCCAGGATGATTGCTAGCATTTACAAAGCACTTTAAAGTTTGTAAGTTGTTTTACATATATTCTCTGATTTAATCCTCACAACAACCCCATGAGGTAAGCGCTGTAATTATTTCCATTTTACATGTGTAGAAACTGAGACTGAAAAAGGTTAAATGACTTGCCTGAGGGTCTCACTAGTTAGTATCTGAAGTTGGATTTGAACCTGGGCTTTCCTAACTCTAAGCCCATCACTCTATCCATCATGCCATCTATCAGTCCCTAAAATACAAACCTCTCTCTGTCTCTCCCATTCTCCCTTGAATAATTTTTTTTGCCTTTTGTCATTAAATCATTTCTAGGGAGAAATATTCCTTCCTCCCCCAACCTGTACCTAGATTAAAGCCCTTCCTTGTAACAGAAATAGTGAAAAATATCGGATTACGCCTGATAACCTATACATTGTTTCCCATTAGGGATATTTTGTTTGTTTTTAATTGTTGTAGTCCTATGTTATGTTCTTTTGGTTCTGCCTGTTTCATTCTGCATCTGTTTCTATGTATCTGCCCATATTTCTCCTAATTCCTCCTATTCCTTCTTATTATCAAGGGAACAGATGGCAAGCATAGTTCTTTACGAGCTGGAAGGAGGGAATGAATGATGGAGAGACTGAATGATGGGAGGAGGAAGGGGAGAGCAGAAGGGATGAGGGACAGAGGAAGCCCAGGTTCTTCTGTACGGTGCATAGAGAAGAGGAACTGTTAGCTTTAACTGAATGTAATCATGAGCATTTAGAGCCTTGTCTGACTCAATGACCCACTTAAGGAATGACCTATCTGTACAGATTTTGCTGTTGTCCTGGATTGTCTGCTTGTTACACTGCAGGGCATGGTGAAGTTACCTCTTTTCTGCTCTCTCTTCCCTGGCCCATTACTGCTGGCCAACTGGCGTTGACACCCTTGGGAGTTCCTTGCTCTATTTAAAACTTGTTCATTTTCTATCTGTATTTTTATAAATAATTTCATCTCCAGATAAAACCATGCTAATTTTTGTTTTATTTTGAGTGAGTTTTGCTATAAAGAACACATCATACAAGGGAGGGGAGGTCAAAAGGGAACACAAAACCAAAAGCCTTAGACTGGACCACAAATCTATATTAAGCTCCCTCAGTGGATGCACAAAGAGGGGCTTCACTAAGACTCATTTCTTACAGCACAATGATCTTCATGATGCCAGCATGCAATTGTGGCTAAAGAGCTGGTCTCGGAGTCAAGATGATTTAGATTCCAGACCCACCTCTGACAGATGCTAGTTGTGCGATCCTGGGCTACTTTTAAAGAAATTCTGAACTTAAATAAAACAAGCATTTCTATAGCATAGTAGAATACAAAAAAAGGATAATTGCACACGAAACTGAAAATCTATTATGTACAATTTGCTATTTTAATTATATGATAAAGTTGTCATGTAACTTGTTTTTTATTTTGTTTTTAGCATCTTCGTACCCTTAGACAACTTTCTAAGACTAGAATTTCAGAACAAGGATCAATCTTCATTGGTAAATGGAATTCTTAGCAGGATTCACTTCTCCAATGAAATCATAGATCCCCTCTACTCACTTTCCCCTCTCCTCCCCCAAAAGTTTTTCAGCGACTTCCCAAGTGATGGACATCTACTAAATTTTTTTTAACCACAAAAACGAATGTTTTGGTATATATACAACATCTTTTTCTGTTTCACTTTCTTGGGATGATTTCTTCCCTAAGAGAGTAACTTAAGTCAAAGATGTGAATATTTTACTATTTTTTCTTGTGCAATTCCAAATTGCTATCCAGAATAGTTTGACTAATGAATAATTTCAACAACAGTACATTTGTGTGTCTGATTTCCTGTAGTCCCTCCAACATTTACTGTTCCCATTTCTGGGGATTGTTATCTTTGCCAATTTTTGGTATATGAAATGAAACTTCCAGGTTGTGTTAATGAGTATTTCTTTTACTATTAGTGATTTGGATCCTGTTTTCTTGTGGTCATTTGTAGCTTACAATTCTTTTGAAAGCTATTCATGCCCTCTGACCAAGCTTTATTTGGGAAATGGCTTTTAATCTTATATATTTGCACTGACAACTGACAGCATCCCTTCATAGTCTGGTTCCAGTCTATCTTTCTAGATTGATTTCATATTAGACTTTCTTATCAACTTTGCATTCCATCCAAACCAGCTTCCTTGGTCCCTGCACACATTATTTCATCCTGTCTTTTGAGAGTAGGGTTGGTTTCATTGATGACTCTGTATTCACAGAACCTAGGGCAGTGTCTTTCAGCATATGGGTCAAAAGAACTAGGTCCTAGTCATGACTCTGTCTCTTCCTAGCTGTGCAACTGTGAACAAGTCAACTTCTTTGAGTCTGTTTCCTCATCTGCAAAATGACTTGTGCTACCTCTGTCACAAGGTAGCCATGATAACTGGATGAAATCATGGACCATGATGCTTGGTACCTGGAAATTATAAAACTATTTTCCTCTGCAATCAGAGGTGTAGTTAGGGTAGGTTGATGTAAGAGTATGAATGAAGTCATCTCTCTCTCTCTCTCTCTCTCTCTCTCTCTCTCTCTCTCTCTGTCTCTGTCTCTGTCTCTGTCTCTCTGTCTCTCTGTCTCTCTGTCTCTCTGTCTCTCTGTCTCTCTCATCATTAAGGTATTTATGAAGTACTTACTATATTCCAGGCACAGTGTGAAATGCAGGTGATATATACAAATACAAGTGACTCAAATATTCTTTGACCTTGAGGAGTTTATATTCTTTTTTATATTTTATTTTTTCCTCCGTGACATGTAAAATAAATTTTTGAGCATTCATTTTTCTAATTAAGTTCTAACTTCTTTCCCTCCCCTCTTCCCTTCCCCACTCCTTGTTGAGAAAGCAAGCAGTTTGATATAGATTATATGTGTGCAGTCATGGAAAACATTTTCATATTAACCATGTTGCCAAAGAGAAAGCAGACAAAACCCCTCAAGAAAAATGAAGTTAAAAAAGTATGATTCAATTTGCATTCAGGCTCCATCAGTTCTTTCTCTGGAGGTGAATAGCATTGTTCATCATGGGTCTTTCAGAATTGTCTTGGATCGTTGTATTGCTGAGAAAAGTTGTCTTTCACAGTTGATCATTGTACGATGTTGCTGGTACAGCACACAACATTCTTCTGGTTTTGCCAGTGAAGCCATTCTCAATTGAAAACTTCAGACTGTTCTTCTGTATGGCATTTTCATGCACATTTTTGTTTCCATGCATCCTTTCTCTTCTTTACTTATAAATGGTTATGAATTCTCATCACCTTACCTACTTGCCTTAGGATTCTGTCTACACTCAAAGACTCTCACAATCTGTTCTCAGTTGTCTGAATAGACCCCTTAATTGTCATACAGGGAGACTACCCACCAGATGGGAAGCCTGCCTTGTTTCCTTCTGACATTCTGAGGGCACCAGAGAGCACGCTTGGCCCTTCACGTATCACCACCAGCCTGTCGTCTTCTTTATCATCCATCTTCTTGATGACATCTTTCACTCTTGTTCTCCAAAATTCTTATGGGTTCTATAATGCAGCCTTCTTTCTACAGGCTTAAAAAGTCAATGTCTTTAATTTTTTAGATCAGTCTTTTATTGCTATATCTTACGTTCTTCCATTGAATTTTCCCTCATAAGATAGCAAAGTACAGAAATAAAACCAATGGATGAAAAGACTGTCCCATAGCATGCACAACATTTCTCTCCCATAGGTCCCCACCTTTTTGCCAGGAAGGGGTAGCAAATGTCATTATATCTTCTCTGGTATCAAGATTGGTCATTGTAATTAATTTGAGTTTAACTAGTTCTTTAGTGTCATATTCATAGACTATTGTTGTCCTATATACATCTCTTAGCTCTACATACTTCATTTTGCATCAGTTCAAATAAGTCTTTCCAAAATTTCTCCAGTTCCTCATTCATTGCTTCTTTCAGCCCAATAATATTCTATTACATTATTGTGCCACAATATAATTTCTTTTCATAGATTTTACTGGTTAAAAAAATGAGGAGTTGGACCAAGTAGTTAAAAGTTCCCTCTGGTCTAAACATTTTGTGATGAATGATAGAAGTTAGGGCCAATTTATTATTATTTTAAATGTATTTTTGAAATTCTCAACACTGACTTAGCCTTAGGAGGTCTTCAGACTAGGGTAGGAACTATAGTATAAGACTCAGTCTGAAGACAGTTCTGGGGCACCAACCCTGGGACCTCTATCACATTGGGATGTAGCTCGGAGGTGCACTGGGCTCAGTGTGTGGGCATGGGAACTTCAGCCAGGATTTTGTTTTCATGCACATGTAGTTTTGGTCAAAAGCCTGGGTGTAGAGAGGGTCCATGGTCCTTGGAAGGCCAGGTCATCCTTAGGCCAGGCCTCAGTATATTGGATGTCCACGTACTACAATTGGTAGGAAGATTTTTCCTTAAATCTAGCTTCCCTTAAATCTGTTTTTTGGCAGCTGACACAGATTGCTTATAGTTCTGTTCTGTGGTGCAATATAGGAAAAATAAAATCTAATCCTTCCATGTTAGAGATTTCAAATATTTGAAGACAGTTATGTTCTCTCTTCGGGTCTCTCTCACCACCCCATGTGTCTGCAGCTTCTTGCCAATTGACCTTGGCAATTTGGCCCTTATTACTCTCACTTTCTCTGCCTATTTGAGCCTGGTTTGTCCTTCAAGGCTTACATCCTTCCCTCAAGTCTACCTCGCACCCTCTATCCCATGACTTGGGTTATCTGTGGGAAAGAATGTCTCACACTCAGCATATCAATCAACAAGCATTATGTATTAACCACTTACTATGTGCCAGGCAGTATGCTTGCTCCTGGGAAAATGTTATCTGGTTTCCAATAATCCAATTCAACATGCATTTATTAGACACTTATTGTATGACAAGTATGAGGATTATGCTCCCTAGTATCCAGCAATACAACTCAACAAGCATTTATTAGATGCCTACTATGTGCAAAGCACTGTGTGAAAAACTGAGAACATAAAGACAAAACAAAAAAATAGTTTTTATTTTCTTGTGTGGTGTGTAGGTGTAATCACAATACTTTGTGTAGAGTGGTGTGTTATGTGCTAGGGACACAAACCAAAAACGTTGTTTTTTTTTTTCTTTTTTGAGTGGTATTTGTTTTACCACCTGAGCTAAGTTGTAACTTCCCCAAGGTCAGGTGAGTTATCTGCACATCCTCCCTCCCTAGCCCAATATATATATATGTATATGTATATGTATATATATGTATATATGTATATATGTATACATATGTATACATATATACCACTTTGCCTACTACTTCTCAGTATTAAATATCTACTTTCTTTACTGGTTCTGATCCTTTGGTCTTGTACTCATTCCTAACTTTCTTTTTAGATATTATTTATCACACATATTTGTCTGGATGTCTGTACCAAGTCCTCTGCCTCTGCCCTCCCTGGTGACTGCCTCTTACTGCTTTCAGACTGGCTGAGTTGGAGTCTGATGGCAAGGAGGGTGCAGTTCCCTACCTCATCCCTCACTTTCCACAACCAACCTTATTCTCCAAATTTGCTGGTACTTTTGGCCACTTTTTTTCTCATCACTCTCACCCTGAGACTATTTGTCACCTTCCCCCAGATGTTCACCTTCTTTGTGTCTCACCAGCTGAGAGTCATTTGCCAAGACAGCTTGGAATGATTGCCCCTACCTATTATCCCCATTTCTCTTTGAGCCAGCTCATGGTCTCCTGAGCGTCTAGTGAGCTCACTGCTATGAGCCAGTCCTCATGTTTGGATGTAGGAGGGAAGAGAGTCAAGTCAATAGTGAGCAGATGCAATCAAGAAATGTATTTCTGTATCCTCCCACCCCTCAAAAGAACCAACAAATCCCAAATCAATCTCTGCCTTCAAGGAGCTTATCTGTAGGAACAGAGACAGTGCACCAATTTAAGCTGTTTTGGCTTTGTGCTCTAATCTCAGTTATTTGATCACATGTGTGACCTTGGATAAATCACTTAACATCTCAGTACTCTATTTTTTCATTTGAAATTAAAAGCCTTAGGTTGGATGACTTTTGAGATCCTTTATTGCTTCAGATCTTTTGATCCTGTGTTGGGGACAAAAGATAGTCAGACAGAGCTCTGGGGGAATTTGATGAGGAAGAGATTTCTTCTAGCTGGAAGATCTGCAGTTCAATTAAATGAGAGTTGATGAAGGGGCAGCATTCTTTGTCAGTGTTCTAGGCCCTGGAATTCTAACAAGGGAAATGACATATGTACGGGCATGGATGTGTGTACATTAAGTGTGCATAGGTGAAACAAGAGTGATCCAGTTTGGGGAATGCAGGAGCTCAGGTTCTAAGATCAAAGGCTAGAGACATCCAAAAGAAAAAGTCTCTACTGCGACAGCTTCCTGCAGCAGCTCTCAAAGAGAGGCATGTTCACAATGTAGTGGCCATCAAGGACTTTGGGGAAATAAGAATATCTCCAACTCACATGGCTACTTTTGATAGAAGATGATGCTCATTTGCACGTGCTGGTGGACAGGGATTCTTGTTCAAGCATGGATTGTATTACATGCTCTCCTATGGTTCTTTTCAACTCTGAGAAGCCATAATTCTGTGATTTCCTAATCCTTTGCAGGAATTAGGGAAACATAAGACAGTTCCATATACATAGAGTTCACTTTCATAAATAATTGATCATTTAGGAAGCATTCAGGAGATGGAATACTTGGACCTTTGGTGGCAAGTGGGACTACGAGAGGGTAAGCCTTGTGATAGACCAGGTGGTGTTTGCTTGCTGACTTAACCTTTTGATAAAGCATGCCATACGTCAGATATTTTTAATCTGCTTTTCTAGACTGACTTAAAATGAGAGAATCTTGAAAGGCTTCTTATGCATTTAAATGCCAAGTGTTTCTTTTGCTTCAGTGCTGCCAGGCTGTGCTAGATTCCCATGGACACCAAATGAGTTTCGGTGCTGTGATCAAAAGCAGTCTATTGGCTCACTTTGCATACATTTCATTCAATGCATTTGGGATTTGAACATGGAATGAACCATTACCCAGGTTGCTAAAGCAGATTAAAGTTCAGAGCAAGAATTTCTGTAACATTAGAATTTTTTTTCTTTCTAAGATTTTTTTTAAGTGTGTCCGGATCAGGATATTTGCCAAAGGGATACCTAACATTTGTGCAGACGCTGTTGATTTTAGGATTTTTTTTTTCTCTTGGGACATGACTAAAGGCAGCAGAGAGATGAGAGTGTAGTTATTCAGTAGTATGGGAAAAGATCAAAGGTTTAGGGTTGGGGTTAGAATCGATTCTATCAGCACTGACCACCCAAAAGTCAATTCAATAATCACTTGTTAAGCACCTTCTACATGCATTTTCCTGCAAGGGTCCAATCAGTCTTTACTCTCTACATCAAACCTTTCCTGATGTTGACCCCCAACTCTGACTATCTCCCCCAAATCATCTTATGTCTGTTCTCATTAGGACTTTATATATTGTTAGTTTCCCCCTGTAGATTGGAAACTCTTTAAGGGTGGAGACTCATTCCCTTTGCTTTTGTGTCTTAGCCCCTAACAGTGTCTGCCTGGTGCTTAAAGATTCCCTTTTTCTTTGATGATTGTAAGGCTTTGTGCCAGGTACTAGGGACACAGATGAAAGAATGTAAGCCCATTTCTTCAAGGGGCTTACATTCTACTGGAGGTTGGGGAGGGCGGATAAATCATACACATAAGTAATTAAATACAAAGTGCATAGAAAATAAATCTAGGAAGGAGAGAGTGCTAACAACCAGCACTGAGGGAATCAGGGAAGTTCTTATGGAGGTGAGGAAGGAGTGCCTTCCAGCCTGGGGAGATCATTATGTGAAGCTACAGAAGAAAGAGTCCGGAGATTGAATGTTGTGTATGGAGGGTAAAGCTAGCAAGCTATCTTGCCTGAATGGAGAGAATGTGACAGGGAGTGGTGTTGGTGGAAGACGACTTTGCCTCGGTAAGTCATAGGATCCTAGACTTGGAAAGTGAATGACCCTCAGAGGTCATCTGGTCCAATGCCCTTATTCTACCAATGAGGAAACTGTGAGAAAGACAGCATGGGGTTATGGATAGAGAGCTGGCTTTTGAGTCAGGAAATCTAGGTTTAATTCCCATTTCTGATATCACTGGCTGTTGGACCCTGGCTAGGCAAGAGCCTAGGATGTCAAGTGACAGAACGTCAGTGACTGCACTAATAATGGAAATTTCCTTTCCAGGGACTTTGCTACCCTAAATGATATCTCAGAGATGTACAAAGAAAACAAAATAACTTTTTTAAAACCAAGTTTTGAGATTTTCCTTTACTGGAAAGAGTAGGCTCCACCTTCTTGGATCTGTCAATCTCCATGTGATTGACAAGAACGGTATCCATTAGTATACATGGGATATCCCCTTAGGGGAGCTGAGGATGCTGCCTTTAGAGGCTTCTGAGTCCAGATCAACACAGTAAAAAGGACAAAAATACTGGCCTGGAAGTTGCACCCAAGTTTTCGGTTGGTCAATGCCATGTGCTACCACTGGGACGATTCCAGTATAAACTCTCATCAATGAGAAAAGTGATCTGAAAATCTGGCTGATAATGGGTTACAAACTTGTACAATTTACATCAATGGACCTTATCTTTTTCATAGGCCACTCTCATAAATTACATTTCTAAATATTCCTCGTTACTCTCCCATAGAGTTAATAAAACTCATTGTGGATAGAGACAAGCTTAAGAACAGATGGTGAATACTGACTTGCAGTATGGGACACTAATATATTTTTTTCCCAAATGTTTACAAAATCCTTGATTAGGGACAATAACTGTATCATCCAAGTCTGCAGGGACATAAATTTTTCAAGATCTTGTATTTGGAGAACTATTCTCTGTTTTGGTGATCAGATATGAGTAAAAAATAAAAATAAACGTGTCCTGTAAGGGAAGGCAAAAACTTATGGTAAGTAGCAAAAGCAAACAAAATCCAGCCACAAAGGTAAGATAGACATTCAACATGCAGGTTAATCCTCACTGCTTTCCCAGTTGCAGGTTTGGAGGGTAGAGGAATGTTTGCACTTAGTATGGTGCCTGGAACAGAGTAGATGTTTAATAAATGCTTGGTTGTTTGATAAGAGCTGCTGCTGAGGTAGGTGTAGGGTGTATAGCACTATGATGCAGTGCAAATAGCACTGATATGGAGTCGGAAGACCTAAGTTCAGATCTTACCTTTCTGACCTGTGTTCCCTCAGGCAGGTCACTTAATCTCCCCAGCTTCCATTGCCTCATCTGCCTCCTCATGAAGGGGACTGGATTAGGTGACCAGGGAAATCCAATCCAGTTCCTAATATATCTGACCTCATGGCAACTGATGCTTAAGCTAATATAAGTTGAAAGTTGATCCAAAGTCAAAGTCATTGGAAAATGAAAATCATGTGCAGTATCTGTTCTGGTATGAACTTGACTGGAGGCATCAAATGGCTATCATCTGCATCATTGGGGCCTCTCCCTCAAGGAAAATATCCTCCTTGCTATGAGGAAATGCATAAAGATATATTGAATCTTTCCTCATGAATGGAACCTAGGACATGGTATGGCTGGGGAATGCTGTGCTCTGGAATCTCAAGCTACAGAGTATTTCTTCAAGGTATGCTTTGTACCTCTCTCATGCTTGCGAGGGATTCCAGCACGTGGTTAGCTCACCCATCCTCATTCCTCTTCTTTTCCTTTATTTCATGCTTAGTTCACACCAGAACCTAGTTCTGGAACCTAGATCATAGCTTCTTTCACTTTGCAAATATCTGCAAATTATCCAATTTGGTAAGTATGAACATCTGCTAGACCCAAGATATATTGTGCCTTGTCCCAATAAAAGTTAAAATTTACCTTTGTTTTTTTCTATCACTCCTACTCTTTCTTTTGTGTCTATAGACATGTGTGTGTGTGTGTGTGTGTGTGTGTGTGTGTAAGATCCAAGAAGCAAAAAAGTGTTCAGTGTTTGACATTTTCAAGAATTATAAGGACCTTCAGTATATAATTGCAAGTGGGTAGGGGCTCATGAGTTGTTTTTTTCCTGCCACAGTAAAATCTTGGGGTTGATTACACATGTTAGAGGATCACACACAGTTGGAGATTTGTTTTCTTAGAATTCATGTTGCTCAACAGAAGGGGGAGAAACAGGGCTTTGGTGGGCTAACACACACTTGTCAGCCCAATGTCTAGTACCTTGAGAATTTCTTGCCTTCCAAATTTGCGGTCCTCCACTGCATGTCACTATTGCCTGGTTGTTGGGTTTGTTTTTCAGGTAATGGGGTGGGGAAGAAAAAGATCTCCTCATACTTGGCTGGACGCTGGAAGATACATAATAGAAAAGGTGAAGAGCTATGCCCTCACAAGGGGTGAGTTTTTTCTGCATAGTTAGCTATCTTCTTAACTCTCTCCCATGAGTAACTTCAAATTAGTTGCTTTATTTTTTGTTAAAGCCAAGAGTATGAATAATCCTTCAATCAGATACTGGCTAACCATCCTACAATTCCATCAGGTTTCAGTGAGATACTTCTCCACACCTTCTAAATGAGCAAAGATCTAAATTACATCCCCATAGTCTAATCTTAATCCCTCCTGGTTCTGTCCTCTGGGCCCAAGCAGAATATGTCAGTTTCCCATATCAGTTCTTTATCGTTACTAGAAGTCCAAGAGCAATTCTCCCCTATTTCACCTTCTCCAGACTCGGTGCCCTCAGTAACTTCAACTGACTCATATAACTTGATCTTCAGTTTCTTCACTGTTCTCATATTCTCTTCTGGAGATGGTGCAACTTTTCAGAACTAGATGAAAGTATAAAACTTAGGAATGTGAAGGATAGCATGTGGTATGGGCGGGGGAGAGAAAAAACCTCTTCATTTGGAATCTGATGACTGAAGATTTTGGTACTTCAATTCTTGACCTCAGTTTCCATATTTGTAAAATGAATGCAATTGGACTCTGTGTTCTTTAGGTATCTTTTAACTCTGCATCAATGATCCTAGGAAATTTTCCAAGACAGCTCCATGACTTCCCCTTGTATTTTTTCTCTCATCTTTCTTGCTCCCCTCATTCCTCCGTCTCTCTACTCCCAGCCCCCATACATGCATTGCTGAACATTTCCATGTGTCCTGGGAAGTGTCTCTGGTATAACTCAGCTGCAGGCCCATACAATTTCTTTTGACTGTCCTTGTCCCTACATAGAGAGGGCAGAATGGGCAGTACTTGGTGATTTCTTTGGGTTTAGCAATGGTCGCCTGATTTGGCAGCCTTAGAGCACCATTACCTTTGATATCACTTTCTACCCTGCAAAGACAACTGCTTGATTAATTTCTTTTACAATCTCAGGGATAATGATCCCTTTGACATATTGCTGCTGAGACTGGAGTCAGCCCAGAAAAGAGGAAAATTGATGAAAGATACACGGCGTGTTCATTGATGGAGTGAATGCTCGCTAATTACATGTACCTAGTTATGAGATATCATTGTCATCCATATCGATGTTTTCTGTGTGTCATCTATTTGAACCAACAACATAACTCACCTGGGGAAACATTCTAAAATGATCCTGAAAATCAGCTTTTAAAGACAAAATTAGCTGTAGGGGAGGTTCTGGTATGGGGAGAGATCTTAGTCCCCTGCCCTGGGTTGGGTGTAAGGTTGATGCCCACAGACACTTGCTTTTTGGAGTAAACTTCCTCATTTAATTAATTATTTTTGCTAGCCATCTGCTAGGCTCCATTATTTCTGTGCACCCACAAAGCCGAAGGAATGGGGGAATCCTATTTATATATCCATATTCTGGGGGCAAAGCCCTTAGTACTCCACCTTCATTATTGCCCTTTAATGCTTAATGCCTAAAGAAAAGATTTCTCTCTGGTTCCCGCAGGCACCCAATGGCTATACATAACAGAGAGACAGAGCCCAAATACCTTGGCAAAAGGATAATTACATTTCAATTCTGAGAAGGACAACAGATCTTGAGGAAGGGTCACTTCTCAAGCCTGATGCTTCAAGGAAAGATCCTTGGACCCTTTTGCTGTGTATCTATTTTGGAGAGTAATTGAAAATGAAAAATAACACCCTCAACTACTATAAAAGCAGTGTGTATTTATCACAAAAAATGAGGCCAGAAAGCAGTGTAGGGAGAGCAGTATGGGAAATAGAGGTACCAGGCATGAGATTATCTTGTTCTGTCAAGTTGAAACCAGGAAGGGCAGCAAATGCAAAGTGTGGGAATCTAAGAGTCCTGTATCTGCCCTTTATAAAGGAAGGCATTGGGAGGAGTGTAGGATACCACCCCTTGGCCCTCCAAACAGGGAAGAGGAGCCTAAGGAAGGTAAAGTCAAATCAGTTGTATGGAAAATTTCACTAAGGAAGTACTCCTGTATGACCAGAAACAGAAGTGGACCAGCCATGGAAGGAGCATGAAGGAGAATCAGTGGGTAGCCTGAGTTTCATGCCAATATCTCTGAAATGTTGAAAGATGTAGAGGAAGATCTCCAGTCCATTAGGGAGATCCCTACTAGATGAGCCATGGGAGGACATTAATAACAGTCTGACTAAAGAATCATGGGTGAGTTGGATCTACACATGCAAGTGGAACTTGTACTCACATCAGTGAGATCATGGATCCCCTAGAAGTATTCATATACTTTTCATCAAATTTTCCTCTTATTTGTGATCTAACTCCATTTTAAGAAGTGATGTCAAGGCAATTATGATTTCTTGCAATAGTAAAAGAAACTCATTAAATATCCATATATTACAGCCTTGGATATGATTATGATTAATAGAGATTAAATTAGCAATTTCTTAATTGTTACCTTGGAAATCAGAGAATAGAACTCTACAGGGTTAAGATAAAAGATCAGTAATTTTGGAGACCTAATGGGAAGTCAGGGGCTTTGGGATCAGCAGAAGGAAATCTGTGAAAACACACATCAAAGACAAACATGACTTTCTCATTTGTGATAAGTCCCAGACTGATCTCTGATGTAGCTAAATTTCAGAAACCAGAAAATGTCATTGTCCCAACAAGCTTTATTTTACTCTGGCCCAATAATCAGAAAAAAGAAGTAATTATTTGGTTGGGGACGAAAATTACTCATTGGCCAGGCATGGGCCTAAATTAGTTGTTGGGTACTAGCTGTAATTATAAGAGAGGTCTCTGTGACTAAGCAAAAGTTGAATTATTTTAATCACTCCTTCCCAGTCTTTGTGATTCTTCCCTTTGAATATTAGAGAAAAAACATAGGTTGTTATCTTCTCAGTACTCCTTGTATATCATAGGTCTCTACTAAATTTTTGAATTGAATTGTGAGCATGGTCTGGTGGAAGGAGCCTTGAATTTAGAGTCAGAAGAGAGTTCTGGCCCTAAGTCACTTTACCCTTGGTGCTTGAGTTTCCTCAACTCTAAAATGTAAGAGTACATAATCTCTGCACTGGAGTGGATCGTAGCAGCCATCTAGCACAACCAAGATGAGGATACCATAACCTAGAGAGTTCAGCTCACTTTACCCAAGGTCTGGCTGGAACATTTTCAAGGATTCTATGTTGGCTTTCAACTGAAAAATCATACAGTTGGCCTACCTGAGTGTTTTAGGGATGGGACCAAGGGAACAAGTGTGAATTTTCTGCTCGCTTATTTCTTTCATAAGGGAGCTTATCTTTTTATGCAACTCACAAAGATAGAAAAATAAGGGAATTGTGGACTCTCCACACACTCCCCACCCCCCCACAGGAAGGAAGCTATTTCTCAGCGTGAAGTTTATTTTCAAAAATTGTTCCCTACTAGGACTAGATGGATTTACAAGTGAATTTTATAAGACATTTTAAAAATAATTAATTTCAGTATACAGGCTATTTGGAAAAATAAATAGGAAAGGAGTCCTTCCTTCTATGGTAGAAGTATGGTTTTGATACCTAAACAAAGGAGAGAAAAAATAGAGAAAGAATATTGTAGACCAATTTCCCTAATTAATTTTGATGCAAAAGTTCTAATTAAAATACTAGCCAGAAAACTACAACAGTATATCACAAAGATCACGCACTATGACCAGGTAGAATTTATGCCAGGAAAGAAGGACTGATTTAATTATTAGGAAAACTACGAGCATAATTGAGCATATCAAATAAAAAAACAAAAACCACATGATTATATTAATACATGCAGAAAAAGCTTTGGACTAAAAAAAATGAGACCCCATTCTTATTAAAAACACTTAAAGACAGAGAAATAAGTGAAACTTTTCAAAAAATAAGTAGCATCTATCTAAAACAAGGAACAAGCATTCTGTGTAAAGAGAATAAGCTAGAAGCCTTCTCAATAAGATGAGGAATGTCTGTTATCACCATTTTTTATTCAATGTTGTGCTAGAAGTACTACCAATAGCATTAAGGGAAGAAAAAGGCATCGAGGGAATACAAATAGGCAACAAGGAAATAAAATTCTCACTCTTTAGAGCCAGTATAATGATATATTTATGGGACCAAATAAAAAAACTATTTGAAACAATTAACCACTTTAGCAAAGTTGCAGGGCATAAAGCACACCGACATAAATTTCTATATACTACCAACAAGAACCAGTAGGAAGATAAAGAAAAATTCCATTCAAATTAATTCCAGGCAGTTTGAAATATTGAACAGTATAGCTGCCAAGATGTACCCAGGAACTATATGAACACAATTAGGAAACCCCTTTAACACAGATAAATATATATCTGAACAGCTGGAGAAACATTAATTGCTTATGGCTAGGTGAGCCAATAAAATAGTAACAATTCTACCTAAATTAGTTTACCTATTCAATGTCATACCAAACTACCAAAATTATTTTATAGAACTAGATAAAATAATAGTGAAATTAATCTTTAAGAAAAAAAGGTCAAGAATATCAACAGGAATCAATGAAAAAAATGTGAAGGAAGCTATCCTAGTTATCATCAGATCAATCTGGTAAAAGCTGAGAAACAGAGTGGTGGATTATTGGAACAGATGAGTTATCCAATAGTGTTAGATAAACCCAAAGATCTAAGCTTTGAGGGAAAGAACTATTTGACAGAAACTTCTGGAAAAATGGAAGAGTAGTCTGGTAGAAACCAGGGATAGATGATCACACATCTTATACCACAATAAGGCCCAAATGGGCACATGATTTAGATGTAAAGAGGGATATCGTAAGTAAAATAGGGGATCAGGGAAAGTATATCCTGTTAGATCTATGGATAAAGGAAGAGTTTATGTCCAAATAAGTGATAGAGAAGATTAATGAAAGTAAAATGGACAATTTAAATTACATGAAATTAAAAAGGTTTTGTACAAGCAAAACCAATGCAGCCAAAATTAGAAAGAAAGCAGCAAACCGGGAGTGGATTTTACAGTAAATTTCTCTGATAAAGTCCTTATTTCTTAAATATATGTAGAGAATTGAATCAAATCTATAAAAATAGAAGTCATACCTCAATTGATTTTGTTGTTGTTCAGCCATGTTTGACCCTTTGTAATCCCATGAACCATAGGTCACAAGACCCTTCTATCCTCTAGTATCTCTCAAAGTCTGTAAAAGTTCATTGTTTCCATGACACTATCTTTCCATCTAAAATTCTTCTGACCCTATCTTCTTTTGCCTTCAGTTTTTTCCCAGCATCACAGTCTTTTCCAATAAGTCCCATCCTCTCATGATATGGCCAAAGTAGTTAAACTTCAGCTTCAGTATTTGACCTTCCAGTGAATGGCTTGAATTGATTTCTTTAAGTATTCACTGATTTGATCTCCTTCCTGTCAAAGGGATTCTCAAAAGTCTTCTCAAACACAATTCGAAAGCATTGATTTCATGGTGCTCAGCTTTTCTTATAGTTCAACTTCCACAGCCACACATTGCACTAGAAAAGCTATAGCTTTGACTATATGGACCTTGGTGGGCAAGGTGATGTCTGCTTTTTAGTCAACTGTCCAGACTTACCATAGTTTTTCTTCCAAGGAGCAAGTATCTTTTAATTTCATGGCTGCAGTCGGTGCCTCCAGTGATCTTTGAGGCCAAGAAGATAAAATCTGACTCAGCTTCCATTTCTTCTTCCTTTAGCTGCCAGAAAGTGATGGGACTAGTTATCAAGATCTTAGTTTTTATTGATGACAGATTTCAAGTCAGCTTTTACACTCTCCTCTTTCATCTTCATGAATATGCTTCTTAATTCCTCTTTACTTTGTGCCACTAGAGAGGGATTGTCTGCGATCTGAGATTGTTGATATTTCTCCCAGTAACCTTAATTCCAGCTTTTGATTCATCCAGCCTGGCATTTCACATGATATACCTACCTTGCATATACGTTAGATAAACAAGGTGAACATATACAACCTTGTCATACACTTTTTCCAATCTTAAACCAATCAGTTATTCCCATGTGTGGTCCTAACTGATGCTTCTTGGTCCACATACAGGTTCCTCAGGAGAAGATGATCTGGTACTCCCATCTCTTTGAGGACTTGTCATATTTTGTTTTGATCCACATAGTCAAAGTCTTTAGTGCAGTCAACAAAACAGAAGTAGATTTTTTTTCTGGAATTCCCTTGCTTTCTCCATAATCCAGCGAATCTTAAGCTCCTCTGCTTCTTTGAAAACCCGCTTGCTCTTGTTATTTCTTGGTTTACCTATTGCTGAAGCCTAGTTTACAGAATCTTAAGCATAACCTTGTTGATGTGTTAAATGAGTGCAGTTCTTCAGTAATTTGAACATTCTTTGGCATTGCCCTTCTTTAGGATTGGAATGTAAGCTAATCTTTTCCAATCCAGTGACTACTGTTGAGTTTTCCAAATTTGTTGGTATATTGAGTACAACCCTTTAACAGCCTTATCTTTTTAGGATTTTAAATAGCTCAGCTGAAGTGCCCTCACCTCCACTAGCCTTTTACTATCATTGTTTAGTGATATTAAAATTTTTTTTGTTTAATTCTTTTGTGTATTCTTGCCACTTAATCTCTTCTGCTTCTGTTAAGTCTCTGCCATTTTTTTGTCTTATCACGTCTATATTTGCATAAAATTTTCCTTGACATCTATATTTTCTTGAAGAGATCTCATCTTTCCCATTCTATTGTTTTCTTCTATTCCTTTGCTTTATTCGTTTATGAAAACCTCACCTCTCCTTGCTATTCTATGGAATTCTGCATTCATTCTGTTATATCTTTGCATTTCTCTTATTCTTTTTGCTCTCCTTTTTTCCTCAGCTATATGTAAAGCCTCATCAGACAACCATTTTGCTTTCTTACTCTTCTTTTTCTTTGGAAAGTTTTTTTTTTTTAAATTGGTGCCTTCAGTACAATATTGCAAGCCTCTGTCCATAGTTCTTCAGACACTCTGTCTACCAGATCTAATCCCTTAAATCTATTCATCACCTCTACTTCATGTTCATAAGTGATGTTGTTTAGGTCATGCCTATATAGTCTGATGATTTTCTCTACTTTCTTCAATTTAATCCTGAACTTTGCAATAAGAAACTCAAAATCTTATTCAGAGTCAACTGCAGGTCTTGTTTTCACTGACTGTATAGAGCTTTCCCACCTCTGGCTGCGAAGAATATAACTGATCTGATTTCAATATTGACTATCTGGTGATGTCTATGTGTAGAATCATATTTTGGATTATTGAAAAAAAAAGTGTTTGCTATGACCAGTGAGTCATCCCGACAAAGCTCTGTTTTGTCTCTGCTCTGCTTCGTTTGGTACTCCAAAGGCTAAAGTTGCCTGTTATTCCAATTATCTTCTGATTTCCTCCTTTAGCATTCCAATCCCCTATGATGAATATGATATCTACCCTCCCCCCATGTGATTTCTAGAAGATGCTGTAGGTCTTCTTAGAATGAATCAGTTTTGGCCTTTTCAGCATCAGTGGTTGGAGCATAGACTTGCATTGCTGTCCTTTTGGATAGTTTGCCTTGGATTCAAGTTATATCATTTAGTCATTTTTGAGATTCTACCCTGGTATTACTTTTCCCACCCTTTTACTGTCTGTAAGGGCTACTCCTCTTCTTCTAAGAGATTCTTGCCCTCAGTAGAATATGTAATGATCATCTGAATTAAATTCACTCAGTACCATCATTTTAAGTTCACTGACGCTCAAGATGTCAATGTTTAATCTTTCCATCTCCTATTTGACCACACTCAGCTTGCCCTGGTTCATAAATCTTAATTTCAGGTTTCTGCACAATATTGACCTTTACAGCATCAGACTTTCCTTTTGTCACCAGATGCATCTGGAGTTGAGTTTTCTTTTGACTTTGGTTCAGTTGCTTCATTCTTTCTGGAGCTACTTGTAGTTGTTCTTTGCCCTTACTCAGCAGCATATTGGACGCCTTCAGACCTGAGGGGCTCCTCTTCCAATGTCGTCTCTTTTATCCTTTTAGTACTGTCCATGGTGTTTTATGGGCTAAGGTACTGGAGTGATTTGCCATTTCCTTCTGTAGTAGGACATCTTTTGTCAGAACTTCCCACTATGATCTTTCCACCTTGAGTAACCCTGAATGACATTATCCATAGTTTCATTGAGATAATAGTTTCACTGAGCTACAAAAGTATCTCCACCACAAGAAGACAGTGATTGGAGAGTGGGGGTGAATTCAGTTGATAAGTGATCAAAGTATGTGACAGGCACTTTTCATAAGAAGAAACATGCTTTCAATAGTCATGAATAAATGTTCTAAATCACTAATAATTGTAGAAATGCAAATTAAAAATATTCTGAGGTACTATGTCAAATCATGATGAATGTTATAAAGGATGCGAAAAAAACTGGGACACTAGCGCACTCTTGGTGGAATTATGAACTGCTTCAACTATTCTGAAGAATAATCTGGAACTATATCCAAAGAGTTATTAAACTGTGCGTACCCTTTGACCCAGCAATTCCACTACTACATGTGTATCCCCAAAAAATCAAAGAAAAGGGAAAAGGATCTACTTGTTAAAATAAATATAGGAGCTCTTTTTGTGGTGGCAATAAATAGGAAATTAAGGGGATATCCATCAATTGTGGAATGACTAAACAAGTTGTGACGTATGATTGTGATGGAATGCTACTGTGCTGTAAGAAATGACGAGGGGAATATTTTCATAAAAACCTGGGAGAACTAATGCAAAGTTAAATGAGCAAAATATACAGTAATAACAATATTCTGATCGACTGTGAAAGGCTTAGCTACTCTGATCAATACAATGACAATTCCAAAGGACTTGTGATGAAAAATGCTACCTACCTCTAGAGAGAGAACTGATAAACTCTGAGTACAGATAGAAGCAGATTTTCACTTCTTAAACTTTTCTTGCTTTTTTGGTGAAATGGCTAGTATGGAAATAGGTTTTGTTGGATTTCCCATGTGTAATAGCATCATATTGCTTGCCTTACAATGCGTAGGGGAGGAACGCTAAGGAGAGAGAGAGAATTTAGAACTGAAAGTGAAAAAATCTAAAAATATGATTAGGAAATATTTAATAAAATAAATAAAATACAATAAAACATAGGTAACCTTTAAATATGTGTATATATACACACACACACACACACACATATATATATATATATTCTCTGCTGTGTCTTTGGGGGACAGTGAGGCTGGAGTTCTATGACACCGGTGCTGCATTTTTCAACAGCCAGAACTTTGAGTGGAGTATTGAATGAATGATGTGAGTAGGACTCAGGGATACTGCTGATTGGGCAAGGCAGGATGCTTCAGGTATGGTCGCTGTGCAAATCTGTTCAGTTTCAACCACAGGCCATTGTCCGGGGGAATGCTATGAGGTGGTGAAGATACTGAAGCTAGTTCTTAGCCAGGATCATGTCAAAATCTGTTACCTTTCTTCCCCCACAAGTGAATTCTATTTTATTCCATTCAGCAAAAATTTCTTAAGTGCTATTGGACCCAAGTCCAGAAAGAAGCATCAGGGAAAGAGGGAAGGGACAAAAATCATGGCAAAGAAACAGAGTTGGGCAGATGATGGAATATCATGCTGTGTGAATCAGTTTCCTCTCTTAGGGGAGGTTGAAAAAGTCCAATGGATTATCATGGTTAGTACATACAGTACAGTTGTGTCTATGTAGGCAAATCTCTCTGGGCCTCAGACCCTGTGTAAATGAGTAAAAGAAGACATTTCCCTTGACATGAGTATTAGATAGTGGTGGATGGTAGAAAACTTTGTAAACCTTAACTCCTGAGTCAAGTTATGGTCACCATTATTAGTAGGAGGCATTGAGACACAAGCTCTAGGTCCAGTAATTCCATCAGCTAATTGGATGACCTAGGTGAGATGGTACTTCTTTCTAAGCTGTAAAGTTAAGGGTTTGGACTTGACCCTCCCCAAGGTTTCCTCTAATCCTAAAATTCAGTAATTCTTGGGTGTGTTTCCTTATAGATCTGGCCTCTGATGTAGAACATTGGACAAAGCAGGGCTAGACCTTAGATCATCCAGTGTCACCCCCTTTGCATTTTGCAGATAAAGAAACTGAGAATCAGACAAAATGGAACCATCTCAGGGTAATACCATTTAGACCAGGGATCCTGTGACTTCAAAGCAAAAGTCTCTGTCTCTGTTGCCATGCTGCTAGGAGCCACGTCCCAGAATCTCTGTTGGATGGGACCTTGGAGGCCACTAGGCCAACCCCAGAAGAAATTCCAGAATCACGGATGTCGCATCTTCTGCTTAGAGACCTTTAGGAGGTAAGGGAGGGAACACTACACTTCCGAGGCAGCTTATTCTATTTTTAGACAGCAATCCCTATTGGAAAATGATTCCTTACTTCAAACTTCAGTCTGTCTCTTTGACTCTTGCACACTTTGCTCCCTCAGTTCCATCCTTGGGGCTCAGGGGGACAAGTTTATCTCTCTTCACTCTGACAGCCCTTCAGATGCTTGAAGACCCCCTCCCCCAAGGTCTTCTCTCAAGATCTTGTTTTACTCTAGGGGTAAGGGGAAGATCTGGGACAGATATAATGAAGATATACCTCATCCCTACCAGGACATAAGGGCAACCAACTGGTACAGTGGATAGGTGATCAAGACCTGGAGTCAGGAAGACTTACCTTCCTGAGTTCAAATCTAGCCTCAAACTAGCTCTGAAACACTGGGCAAGTCACTTAACCCTGTCTGCCTCAGTTTCTTCATCTGTAAAATGAACCAAAGAAGGAAATAATCAACCACTCTAGTATCTCTGCCAAGAAAACCCCCAAGCAAGGCCACAAAGAGTCAGACACAACTGAAAAGAAATGACTCAACTCACAGGGGGGTAGAAGATGAGTTTCTCAGCTTCTTTCCCCCTCCTTGTAACTTTCCAGAAAGCCTTGGGATTTCTTTCATCATTAAGACAAACTCATGACCCAGAGGAAAGAGTGTTAGATTTGAAATCAAATGGCCCATGTTCAGCTCTTACAGGTTCTACATGTCTTACATTGTCTCATCTTTGACAAGAGTCTTCATTTTTATTTGGTGCATGTCTTCCTTAGAAGGCTACTTCTTACCAAAAATCTTGAGCAGTTATTCCTGGATGCTGGCCTCTGAGTGGTACTTCCTAGGATGGCAGCAAGGACCCTTCCCTTCTTCTGGAGAAAAACAATCAGGATATACAGACCATGCCTTCAGTTTTCTTTGAGATGCAGTTTAAAGATGGTGGCCCTCCCCACCCAGTGCCCAATCCCAGCTCCATAGCCCTGGACAACTACTAAACCTCCTAGTGCCTACATCTTCTCCTCTAGAAAACAAACTTCCCCCTGCTTCCTCTCTTACAAGGCTGTTACAAACGACCTTTTTTTTCTTTCCCTTTCTTGGTTGTTAAGAGGGTTGTTGGGCCATTTTAGAATCAATCTAAATAAGTGAAAGTCTTGTTTAAAATAAAACCTGATGTCATCAGCTGTGTGGGTATTCTGAGCCGTTCAGCTCTGCTCATCCATATGCACACTCTCTGATTAGGGCCCAGGGCCTTCAGGTTTGGTTTCCCTCCAAACCTTTCTGGGAAGAGTTTGAGCTGCAGCTCTCTTGGGCTGGGCAGGATGGTGGCAAGTCCTTCTAAGGCAGTGTGCCTATGCAGCTGATAGTGGATGGAAAGCAGAGGCAGTGTGTGCCAAAGGAAAGAGGACTGACTGCCTCTGGAGTCAAGAGGACCCGGGTTCAAACCCTGCCCCTAATGCTCACTAACTGCCAAATCTTAACTAAGTAAGTCACTTTACTTAGTAAGCACTTTCTCTTGAGGCTGAATACTTGGGTGCCTGGTTACCTACCAGGTCCTCAGAGGTCCAGAGCCTGTCTCTCTCAATAGAGTGTAAGCTCCCACAGAGCAAAGGTTGTTTTGGTCTTTTTTTTGTCTCCCCAGCACTGAGCACAGTGAACCAGCACATTTAGGGTTAGGGTTACCTTTTATGGAAAAAGTGTTTAATAATTGCTTGTGGACTGACAGGCTGCTGTAGCTGAAGGAGCAGCATAGAGGATTGCTGGGAATGTAGGAAACTACCTGAATCCTTTCCAAGGAACTTTGATTATTCCCCTGCACTGTAGTATGCACTGTGTTAGGCACCAGGGACACTAGACAAAGGCTGTGCAAATGGTCCCTGACCTTAAGGAGTTTCCAGTCTGTTTGAAAGGGACCAAACTAGACCTCAAGAGCAGAAGCCATCACTGTTTCCTGTTGGCTGGTCTGGTCATAGAAGTATCTGGAATTTGTAGAAGGCCCAGATAATATTCATCAATTCTTTCCTATTTCCCTGGTTGTTAATATTCCCTTACCACGTGGGTTTTCTTTTGTTCTGTGGCCTGTGTCATCTAACAAATTGCTGGCTCACCCCCAGAGTCATTGACTTGGAGGCTTGGTGAACTGGAAGTATCTGCCCAGAGGCTGGCATGAATTGTTCAGATTCCCTCAAGTCCCCAAGACTGTTCACCTTGGGGGCTGGATTCTACACAGAACTCCTGGGCAGATGTGGAGACCTCGGAGGAAGAAGAAACACTCTTAAGTCTTTAATTGGACTTTAACTGCTTCGCTGATCTTTGAACTTCATGTAGGGTATATAATGAAAACTTAAGGGACAGTGTGGTGCAGGGGATAGAGAGTTGACCTTGATCACAAAGTCACTGACAAATACTGGCTGCTTGTCAAAGGGCAAAACATTCAGTCTCTCAATGCCCAAGGTTATAAGATGGAGTTCCTGATGCCAATGAAACCACAAGTCTGGATGATTACTACCACCACCACCACCACCACTACCACCACCACCACCACCACTACCACTGATAACATGATGATGAGAACAATGACGTTTAAAAAAAATTTAAATTATTTTTATATTTTAAGTTTCAAATGATCTTTCTCCCTCTGTCCCCACCTTGCACTAGAGAAGGCCACCATTTGATGCAGATTTATAAATATATGTAGAACTTCATTCTCTGGAAGTAGATAGCATCTTCCTGCGTAGATCCTTTGTAGCTGATTTGAATTCTTACAGTACCCAGAATAACTTGGCTATTCACAATTATCTTTCAAACAATATTGCTGTTTCTGTATACAATGTTCTCTTGGTTCTGCTTCACTTTTCAAAGTTTCATGCAAGTCTTTTCACATTTTTCTAAATTTTTTCTAAACCAGGTCATATCATTCATTATAGTGTGGTAGTATTGTGTCATAATTATTTACCACAACATGTATAGCTATTCTCCTAGTGAAGAACATCCCCTCAGTTTCCAGTTCTTTGCCACCAGAAAGAGAGCTATTATAAATATTTTAGACCATATAAGTTCTTTTCCTTTTCCCCTGAACACCTTGGGAAACAGACCTAACACTGGTATTGCTAGACCAAAAGGTAAATAAATACGGTTTCATAGCTCTTTGGACACAATTCCAGATTGCTCTCTGAAATGGTTGAAGCAGCTCACAGTTCCACCAAAAGTGTTTTAATGTCCCATTTTTTCCACATCTCCAACATTTGTCATTTTTCCTTTCTATCATTTTAGTTAGTCTTATATATGTGAGCTGATATCTTAAAAGTTGTTTTAACTTCCATTTCTCTAATCAGTAATGATTTAGATCATTTTTCATATGACTATATATAGTTTTGATTTCTTCATTGAAAAACTTTGTTCATATCTTTTGACAATTTATCAATTGAGTAATAATTCATATTCTTATAAATTTGATAAAATTCTTTAGGTATTTGAGATCTGAGACTTTTATCCAAGAAACTTTACAAATCTCCTCCTCATTTTATGTTTTCCTTCTAATCTTGGCTGCATTGGTTTTATTTGTATAAAACCTTTTTAATTAATCAATGTTATCCATTTTACAACTCACAATGCTCTCTATCTCTTGTTTATTCATAAATTCTCTTCCTATCCATAAGTGTGATATAGGTAATGGGCTCCATGTTCTTTTAGCTTACTTATGATATCTCCCTTTATATCTGGGCCATATATCCATTTTGACCTTATTTTGGTAAATACTGTAAGATATTGATCTATACCCAATTTCTGCTGGACTTTTGTCTAGTTTTCCTAACAAGTTTTCCTAAATAATGTATTCTTATATGAAAAGCTTAAATCTTTACATTTGTCAAGCATAAGCTTAATACTGTGTATTATATGTCTCCTTGATTCACCTTTCTATTTCTTAGCCAGTACCAGATAGTTTTGATAATTACTGCTTTATAATATAGCTGAAGGTCTGGTACTGCTACATCTCCTTCCTTTACACTTTTAATTCCTTTATATTCTTGACCTTTTGTTCTTCCAAATAAATTTTACTTTTTCTACCTTGCTAAAATAATTTTTGATAGTTTAATTGTAATGGTATTGAATAAGTAGGTTAGTTTTAGGTAGAATTGTCCTTTTTATTTTGTTGGCTCTGCCCATTCATGAACAATTAATATTTATCCAATTGTGTAAATTTGACTTTATTTGGATAAAAAGTTTTTTCATAATTATGTTCATGTAGTTCCTGGGTTTGTCTTGGCAGATATGCTCCAGGTGTTTTATGCAGTCCACCATTATTTTAAATGGAACAAAACCCTTCTTGCAGGGTTTTGTTGGTGACATAGAGAAATGATGATGATTTATGTAAGTTTATTTTATATCCTGCTACTTTGATAAAATTTTTAATTGTTTCACCTAACTTTTTAGTTGAATGCCTAGGATTTTCCAAGTATATCATATGATAATCAAAGAAAGAGAGTTTTATTATCTCCTTGACCATTCTGAGTCCTTCATTTTCTTTTTCTTCTCTTCTTGATATTGCTAACATTTCTGATACAATATTAAACTATATTGGTGATAAGGGGCATCTTTTGTTTCATTTGTGTTCTTATTGGGAACACTTCTAACGTATGCCCCTTTTAAATAATTCTTGCTGATAGTTTTAGATAGGTGCTTCTTATCATTTTAGGGAAAAATCAATTTATACCTATGCTTTTGAGTATTTTAATAGGAATAGGTATTGTATTTTGTCAAAAGCTTTTTCTGCATGATCTTTATTACTTTTGTTATTGATATAATGAATTATATTAATAATTTTCCTTATGTTAAACCATTCCTGTATTCCCAATAATAAATCTCACCTGGTCACCATATGCAAACTTTGTGACATATTGTTGACGACAATATTTTAGAAGCAATGTGACATAGGTTGTTAGGCTTGGAGTCAAGAAACTCTCGGAACAAATCCTTCTTCTAATACTTATTTATTAGTAGAGTGACTCTGGCAATGATGCCTGAAACAGCTCTTTTGGAGTTATCTCCTAAGACATAGAAGGGTTTGCTATATGTTTTGGTGGAGAGAATTCACATACCAGGAACTTCCCTTGTGATGAAATTATGGATTTTTTGTCCATTCAGTTATTATGAAAGATTAGACAGTTACACAAAGAAATGTGTGCTAGGTTTTTATGTAGAAATCTATGTTTAGAAACTTGTGTTCTGCCGTGTTATTAGTAACTGACTTGTTTGTTAATCAAGTCTGTTATGTCTTGTTTGAGATGAGCATTGATATTAGGATTTGGATGCTTTAAGATTTGTGAAGTGCTTTACCTACATCTCATTTGAATTATAATAACCTTTATGAGCAAGACAGGTGTTATTATATCTATTTTATGGATTAGTGAACTGAGGCTTTAAAAGGCTGTGTCACATAGGAGCATCAGAGGTAAGATTTAACCCATGTATCCCCAGTCCCAAGTACAGTACTCTAAGTACGGCATCATGCTCCAGGTTAAGTGAACAGTCATAAAACCTTTTAGAGAACAGGATAAATCTCCAAACTAAAGCAGCAAAAGAAAAACAGAATGAAACATCGCATCAGCGCATTTATCAAGTGCCTATTGTGTGCCAGGCACTCTTCTAGGGAGACAAAGATTAGAATGAAGTCTTCATCCTCATGACACTTGGGCTGCATTATGGGGAAATAATACTCATTTAAGTTTTAAAAAGTACCATAATTTGGGGGAGACCTAGGTCATTATCAACTGGGAGAGGAGGTAGAAAAGACTTCATGTAGCAAATGGGGTTTGAGCTGAGAGCTGAAGGAATTCAAGGGTTCTATGGAGAGGAGGCAAGGAAGAAAGACCTTCCAGATAGGGAACTGACCATGGAAAAGCCCAGAGGTGGGAGATAGTAGCATTATGAGGAAAAAGCAATAAGTGTCATCTGGCTGAATCAAAGAAAGTTAGTAAGAACTGAAGAAAAATTGGAAAAAAAATTGACTGAAAAGGTCAGCTAGAGTTAGTTTGCAAAAGGTTTTATATGTCAGAACAGAGGCTTTTATATTTGCTCTTAGAAGCAATAGAAAAGCACTGCAATCAGAGAAGGAAAGTAAAATATTTAAACTAGTATTGGGGGCAAAATTACTTTGGCTTTATTATTGCTTACTAATTGTTTAATTACTTGTGTGGGGAATAGAGTGGAAAGACTTTGGGCAGTGAGACTATTTATAGGCTATTCCAGTCACCCAGGCAAAAGGTGATGGAGGCATCAGCCAAGATGGTCATCAGGTGAGAAGACAGAAGAGGGGCTTATGGTGGAGATGATGAGGCAGAGGACAGGACAGTAAGTGAACTAGGGTAGCCCCTCCCCCTGCATGGAATGCAGAGTACTCTGAGATCTCAGGGACAAGGTAAATAACCAAATAACCAAAACACCCAGAAGCTTCTCACTGGAGTTTGAGGAGCCTACCCAGAGCAGATACTGAGCATGCCAGACAAGTTAACCAGAAGAAATAGCAGGCATTGGTAATAAATACTATCAATTTAGAACACCAAGGGCATTGAGGTCTGATCCCAAATGTCATCCGTCAAAGATGTAATTACTGTTCTCATTGTTACTGTCATCTAATTTTATACCCTGAACAATGTGGACTGTATTTTTGTTGCTCCAAAATGGTACTGAGTAATGAATGAGCATGCCCCTGCAGCAGAGCACCCTTTAATATTTCATACAAAGGCAGGGGTTTCACCTTTGTGATTCTATCATGAGCCCTAATTCTTTTTTAAATTCAGTTTTGATTTAAAATTTCTTTTTTTCTTTTTTAACAAGATGATTACCAACATTCAAATCAACAAGTATAACAACATATTACCTCCCCCTAGAGTAATTATGACATTAAAATATTAAAAATACCCTGTGGACCAAAGTTATCTATTTGTCTTCATTTGTCAGGTTAGAACCCACTCAAGGAAGATACCTTTAACCAAACCTTTGCCATTTGTCGATATCATACCAATTCTTTGGCATTATTGGACTGGTAGAAGAAATGGCTTCTTTTCATTTACATGTATTTCTTCTGGGTTGGCAAGAACTCTGTAGGAACCTCAAAACCCTAAGCAGTAAATTTTATCTTATTTCATTTAAAACTGAAATGCATTTCAGTAGTTCTCAGGAAGTAGTTTATTTTTACATTAAAATAATTTATCTAACGTAGTCACGATGCTAATGACATTTAAGTCTATTAAATTCTCCTAAGTTCCTGTTCAGGGAGAATAGAAATAGTTGTAGGTTTAGATTATTTCTGTAATACATCTTCTACCATTGCTAGGGCATAATCCAATCCTTTTTGACCCTCAGAAGTAAACTATTTCTTGGTGATAAGTCTAGTTAATTACCCGAGGTGACTATAATAGTGAGCATCTAGAAGTGTGTGTGTGTGTGTGTGTGTGTGTGTGCGTGTGTGTGCGTGTGCATGCATGTGTGCACGTGCATATTCTTTATGTATATTACTGATTAGCAGGCAGCTTGCCATAGTGGATAGACAGCTAACCTTGAAGCGATAAAAAGTTGGATTGAAGGCTGTGTGACCCAATGACATATTACTAACATCTCAGTGCCCCAGGCAAGTTTGTAAGGCTAACACAGAGCTCCTCATATGAGAACTTCCACAGGCTTGAAACCACAAGTCTGGACCAAATCTCTTTGGTGCCTTAGGGTCTACAAAATACTTTCCTCACAATAACCCACTGAAGAACCTTAAGAATACTCGTGCTTATTTTCCAGGTAACTGAAATGACCATGAAAGGGGACCACCTATGATGGATGGTCCAGCTGCTGAGAAGCTGTTTGGTTGTTTGCTTGCTTGTTTTTGTGAGCACAGGCCTTTCCTGCCTCCAGGACCAAACCTTTAAGGTTAGAGCTGGGAGGAATTTTATTGGTTGTTTAGCTCAACCCCTTAAAACCTAGAGGAAGGGAAGAGACTTACCCAAGGTCACACATATAGTAGCAGAAAAGCCCAGATTCAGATCCAAGGTTCATGTTCTCTCAAGTGTACCCCCCTATCTACTGTGTTGTGCTGTGATGCAGCTTGTCCTGTGGGACAGCTTTTTTTTCTTCTCTTGTTCCAGGAAAATAGCATAGAGCCCTTCTTGGAATAGAGTGGTTAAAAAACAAACAACTCTAAAGCATTTCAGGGAAATGATCCAGGTTTTTAAAAGAGTGAACCAAAGGAGAAGTTAAAAAGTTAACAGAGTAGCCTCCCCCACCCTTTTTTCACCAATGGTTTTCCTTTGGGGTGGTTTTCTGTATTTCATAATTAGAAAACATTTTTTAAAAGTTATAAAAAAAGAACCATTCCCTTCTTTCCTCACTAAGGCAGGATACAGCAGCACAGTTCATGTATCCTTAGGCTTAAGAACAGTTTAAGGGTTGGAAAGATTCTCTAGGACTGAACTGAACATCACTTGATCTCTTTGCTTGGATCTTATCTCAGCTTCCCTTTGCTAGTTCAGCAAGTTGTTATCAAACGCCTGGGCTGAAGGGTTTGGAAGAAAACTTGCCTCCTGCCCCTTTTTGGTTGCCTCTAGTGTGTCAAATGTTCTTGTCATTCAGAGACAGAGTTCATTCACAGCCTACAAGAGCAGGCTTTAATGTTCCCCCAGGATCACTCGAAAAAGGATGTTAGGAAAAGAACACAGCATTACCACTTCTCGGTGGCATCTCTTGTAGGTCAGCTGCTACTCAGTGAAGAGTGATGATGATGACAATGATGATGGGCATTGATTTAGGAAAAGTGCTTTGATTTCCACACAGCAGCCCCACAAATAGTAGAAAATGCTTTAGGTTTGGAACTGAATTCAAACCCTGCCTCTGTCCTCTTTGTAACCATGAACAAAATGCTTAAGGACTGACCCTGATGGTCAAAGTCAAAGCTCTTGTGATCTGTGAGGTAACTGGGATTCGTGATTTGGTTAGAATGGTACGTTGGAGACAGCAGTGGATTGAAATTTGGAACCTAGCCCTTCAAATCCGAGTTCTGCCACCTGTTGCTCATGTGTTGTTTAGTCATTCAGTCAAATCTGACTCTTCGTGACCCCATGGACCATAGTGTACTTGGCCCTTCTATCCTTCACTGTCTCTCAAAGTCTGTCCAAGTTCATGTTCATTGTTTCCATGACACTATCTTTTCACATCATCCTCTGGCATCCCCTTGTGCTTTTGCTTTCAATCTTTCCCAACATCAGGGTCTTTTCTAATGAGTTCCATCTTCTCTTTATGAGGCCAAAGTATTTAAACATCATCTTTAGTAAATGACCTTCCAGTAAATAGCCTGAATTTATTTCTTTAAGTATTGACTAATTTGAATTTCCTTGCTATCCAAGGGACTCTCAAAAGTCTCCTCCCTTACCCCAGTTTGAAAGTGTTGATTTTATGATCCTCAGCTTTCTTTATGGTTCGACTTTCACAGCCGTACATTGCTACTGGAAAATTACAGCTTTGATTTTATGGACTTTTGTTGGAAAGGGATGTCTCTGCTTTTTAGAATGCTCTTTAGAGTTTCCATAGCTTTCCTTCCAAGGAGCAAACATCCTTTAATTCCATGGTTTGCACTTGCCATCTGCCATGATCTTTGAGCCCAAGAATATAAAATCTGACACTGCTTCCTTTCATTTAGTTGCCAGGAAGTGATGGGAACAGTTGCCAAGATCTTAGTTTTGTTGATGTTAAGTTTCAAGCCAGCTTTTACACTCTCCTGTTTTACTCTCATCAAGAGGTTTCTTAATTCCTCTTCACTTCCTGCCATTTGAGTGGTATCATCTGCATATCTAAGATTGTTGATATTTCTCCCAGCAACCTTCATTCTGACTTGATTCATCCAGCCTAGCATTTTGCATGATATGCTCCTCATGTACGTTAAATAAATAAGGTGACAATATGTAGCCTTGTCACACTCCTTTTCCAATCTTAAACCAATCACTTATTCCATGTTTGGCTCTAACTGTTGCTTCTTGGAACACATACAGACTCCTCAAGAGATAAGATGATCTGGTATTCCCTTCTCTTTGAGCACTTGCCATGTTTTGTTGTGATCCACAAAGTCAAAGGCTTTAGTGTAGTCAACAAAGCAAAAGTAGATGTTTTTTCTAGAACTCCTTTGCTTTCTCCATAATCCAGAAAATGTTGGCAATTTGGTCTCTAGTTCCTCTGCCTCTTTGAAAACCAGCCTAGCTGAAGTTTAGCTTGCAGAATCTTAAGCATAACCTTGCTGGTCTGTGAAATGAATGCAATTTTTTGGTAATTTGAACCTTCCCTGGCATTACCCTTCTTTAGAATTGGGATGTAAACTAATTTTTCCATTCCAGTGACTACTGTTGAGTTTTCTAAATTTGCTGGTTTATTGAGTACAGCTTTTTAACAGCCTCATCTAAAATAGTTCAGCTGGAATTCTATCACCTCCACTACTCTTCTTGTTGGTGATGCTTCCTAAGGTTCACTTGACTTCATTCTCCAGGATATCTGGCTGTAGATTAATATCTATACTATTGCGGTTATCAGTGATGTTAAGATATTTCTTGTGTAGTTCTTTTATGTATTGTTGATGGCTCTTCTTTGCTTCTGTTAAGTCCCTACTGTTTTTGTCTTTTATCATTCCCTTTTTTTCATGAAATTTTCTTTTGATATCTCTAATTTTCTTGAAGAGATCTCTTGTCTGTTCTATTGTTTTCTTCTGTTTCTTTGCATTGCTCATTGCATTTAAGAAAACCTCATCTCTCCTTTTTATTCTCTAGAATTCTGTATTCAATTGGGTATTTATCCCTTTTTCCTTTACTTTTCACTTTCCTTCTTTCTTCACCTATTTGTATAACCTCATTAGACTGCCATTTTGCTCATAATGATCTTGGATAAGTCCCTCTGGGGCCTCAGTTTTCTCACCTGTAAAAGGAGGGAGTTGAACTGGATGACATCTAAGTTCTCATCTGGATAAATCTATGGTCTTAGGATTAATGAATGTTATTTAAATTAAGCATCAAAATTACTTAGAAGTATCATGTTTTCAGTACTGTGCACAAAGCTTTTCCCTAAGTATTTACTATCATGGAAATGCCTTTGGTTTACAGGTTTAGTTTATGTATTTTTTATTTCCTAGGAATTATTTGAAGTATCCTTTGAATTTTTAATATGTAATATATGGTTGTTGTCCTTTGTGTTTGAAGATGATCAAAATGATATCACTATGTTGGGGTAAAGATGCAGTGTGTTCGGTTGTGACTGACACCAATGCAAGCTTGGAAGGCTCTGCCACAGGCTGGGCACAAATGGTCCCTATGAACATTTGGAGGGGAGATGTCTCTAAACAAAAATATATAAACATATATGCATATATGTATATATATTATATGTAACATATTGTGTATTAAACATAACATAACTTGTAGTCAATCCTAGGCAAGCCACTTAACCTCCAGGCAGCTCTCTAAGAATTTACTTTGCAGAGAAGGTACCTACTTGCATCCCATTTCATGGCAGTTATCTTTCCCCTTGGAATCATAGCTCCAGTCTATATCCATCCATCTATCTATCTATCTACCTATCTGTCTATGTATTTATGAATGTGTATTAGTGGCTTGTTTATTTTAATACTGACACTTCCCATAAAGCTCCTTCTTATATAAAATAATTAAGCAAAGCAAGTTGATAGCCACGATGATGACATGTACAATTATCTAGACCCATTGCTCCCACGTCCCATCCAAGAGGAGGGAAGTGTTTCATCATCAGTTCGCTGGCACCTGTACTAGACATGACACTATTGTACATAAACTGAATTCTGAATAGTGTTTTCATTTACATCACTGTTATTAAGTATATTTTTCTCCTACTTCTACCAGATTCATTTCAAAGACCTCTCCAGGTCCTAAGAGTATATGTGAGGGTTTTTTTGTGTTAGAAGAAGCCCCTTTGGAGCTCATTCATTTATAGTAAAATATTTGATGGAATTTAGAGCCAGTTGCATATACCTCTTAGCAATCAAATATTTTTTTTCTGAGTAATCACATTTCTTCTAGATAATTTGAACCAGTTTTGTGGCTTCTCAAACAATAATTCTTGACTGGCTCACTCAACTCGATAAACAGCTCACCCATGTTGTTGTGGCCATTACATAGGAGTTAAATGGCTTGACAAATCCATAGGGGATTTGGTTAGCAGCATACCTCCTTTTATGAGCCTCTTGCCTGTACTTTAAATCTAGTGTTTATTCCACTCTTGAACTTAATTAGCAGCTAAGAGCCTTACACTTGGTATTTAAGAAAGCATGTGATTTGTTCATTCGTTGAAAACCAGATTAATTAACTTCCCTTTCATCATCATTTGTAACCATGACTGGGCGTGTCTTGTAATTTGTTCCCTTGAAGTGTCCAGTGGGGTTTTACTAGCCTTGAATTCTGGAGTTCTTACAGTTGGCTGAAAACTTTTCTGTCATATGCGTATTAGCAAAAGAAATGCTTACTGCCTACCTAGGAAGTGGGAGAAGGTTATTAAGGAGTGTGATTGCTTTGCCTCTTTTTTTGCTTTAAGTATTTCCTTTAGACTAAATGGTCTAGTGGATGTCCATCAATTGGGGAATGGGTAAAAAAATTATAGCACATGATTGTAAAGAATAACAATGTCCTGTTTGCAAGGATGAATGGGAAGAATTCAGAGAAGTGGAGGAAGCCATTTGTGAACTGATGCAAAGTGAAGGAAGCAGAATTGGGAAAACGATAAAAGTAGTAACTATGAAAATGCAAATGGAAAGAACAGTCCAACCCAACCCCCAAACCCACAGACTGAGCCAGTCAGTCAGTATTTGTGCCACTGTAAATGCAAAGGCCATGGAAGGTGAACAAATCATGATGATCAGTAACTTGATTTTGGAGAAGACGTGACAAAATTCACTTCCCTTTTAATTCTTTGTTACAAGGAATGACTTTTTGAAAAGGAGAAAGGGAAAACATTAGGAAATGAAGACAGTGTAAAAATTGAGGATATCAGTAACACTTAAAAAAAAGGACAAAATGGTCTATATACTTGGAGAAGGTTCAGATAAAAGAGATTGGTCCAGATTCTAAGTGAGGAGATTGAAGTCCTCTACAAGGACTTATTCCCTAGGGTAATTAAGAATGAGGAAAGAAACTAGAATAAGAGATTATTTCCTAGATAGATCTGACCCTGGAAAGTATTGGGGGTTTTTTGGGGGAAGTTTCAGCAATTCTGTTTTCCTTTTCTAGACCTTTCTTCTTCCCACCTCTTACTCTTCTTTTCCTTTCAGACATTCAGGAACTTCACACCCTTTCTCAGACTGCCAAAAACCCTCACTTCTTCTACCACCTCTGTGTATTTGTATTAATGGTATTCCATGCCTGGGAATATTCTTTCTCCTCACCTCCGAGTCTTAGCTTCTTTCAAGACGACCCTTCTCCCACTTTCTATAAGAGGCCTTCCCCAGTCTCCATTCCCAGTTGTTTTCCTCCATTTGTTCTCCATTCATACTACATATATCTTGTACATATGTAGTTGTTTTCATGTGATCTCCCCATTAGAACATGAGCTTCTTGAGGGCAGGGGCCATGTAGTGGCTGATGCATAGTGGATGCCTGATAAATGCTTTTGACTGACTAATGTACTGCCTGACCTCTGCTGATTGAACAGTGAAGTGGCTTGTCCTTTGGAGCTTTTCTTGTGCTGTCCCCTTCTCTGACCCCACCCAAATGCTCTCATCTTCTATGAATCTCTGTGGGATTCAATTCCTTTTCAAGGCAACTAATAAGATATTCTGGACCTGTGCAGTCAGGTAGAATGATGGCTTCAGGTGACAACATGGCATCAGAATGCGGCCATCTGGGGCTAACATTTCAATCCCAAGAAGACACTGTTTCTCTCTTTGGAATCTATTGGGGCAGATTACAGGAAAGAGTTGTTTGAGCAACCAGGTCAATGCTGTGTCTCATCCCCTTGGGCCTCTTGTGATGGTTTTTGTTTTGAGTGCCTCAATTTATGGATTCAAATATATTTGTTTCTTTTTAAAATTTCAACTTGTCACTTTTCTTGGGGTGGAACTATAAATTAAGTGCTGAATCTGGAGTCACCAAGACTTGAAGTCAAATCCTACCTCAGACATGTATTAGCTGTGTGTTCTTGGGCAAATCTGTTGATCTCTCTCAACCTCAGTTTCCTCATTTCCAAAGAGGGTATAATAATAGCACCAACTCCCATGGTGGTTCTGAGGACAAAATGAGATATCATATGTTAAGTAGTCTGTAAATATGGCTATTATTATTTAATGCCATGAGTCTTCCTATCTTCCTTCTCTTCTTCCTCTTAACCCTGGTGCCCCACACTTGACTCTTCTATCATTCCTACTTGGTCAACTCATTTAGACCTTAGGGGAGAATGTGCTAGAAGGTGAAGCTTCTGGGGAATCATCACTCAAGCAAAGGGTGTCACATCTTAATGAATAGCTGTTCCCCCTGTTGGTCCTATTGAGCTAGGAGGCTTCAAGGATATAACTAGGAATGGAATGTTGGCCACAGGACATTACTTTGTTTGATCACCACAGTCCAAGAAGATTAAGTAAGCATTGCATGGTTGTAACCTGTATTGGTGAAGAAGGGATCCAACTGATAGAATCTGGGATCCTCAATCTGTTTAGTTCTGTATGGTGTGTATGTGTGTCTATATACTTCTTACATATGTATTACAAATATTATGTCATCATCTCGATGTCATGGTCCTCTTTGAGAACAAAGGATAGATACAACAAATAATAATAGAGTTTAGGGGCATTGTTGGTTATAAAGGTTTAAAATGCACTTTGGAATGTACTTATAAATATTATTTGAGTTGCAAAATCATACAAGAGAAAGAGCTAGTTTTGCAGTCAAAGTACCTGGCTTTGTGTAATTACTACCTGTGGGACCTGGAGCTACAACTCTGCCTCTCTGGGCCTCAGTTCTTTCAGATGTAACCTGAAAGGATAGAACTCAGTGGTCTTTAAAGTTTGTATCAGTCCTAAATCTAAGATCTAGTCATTCCTGGGATTCTAGAACATTTAAATGAATGATGGTCTACAACAGAATGACAGTTGTCTTTTTTCCCCATTTTTTTCCATTTTTCCATTCCATTGTAGGATGAAGAAAATATTATTAATGTCTTAATTAAATTAAAATGATTTCCTTATTCTTAGGGTCAAGAGAAGTTCATCTTTTAAGAGAGTGTTTATCCTCATTCTGAACTCTTATCACCCAAAAAGCCATTCCAAGACAACACACTGTCCTCATTTCTTCTGCATGGGGAACAGGGGGACATGGATGCTTCAAGATCATCTGGTCCCCACTAGGAGATGCTAGAACCTCTCAGGATCCAGACAAGATGCCAGAGTGGCATCAGACCAAATGAATTCCCTTAAACCATTGCTAGCCTGGGAAGAGCTCACAACCTGCCCTCCAGAAACCTTTGAAGGCTTCTGCCTCTTGAGTGGGATTTGTGGCCACTGGGAAAGCCCAGATCAGCTTCATCAGAATGATTCTAGTCAGATTCTAAAGGTCCAAATGCACTTGCAAAGAATATCAAGGTTGTCTCTCACATTAAATCAGAGGCAGTCTCCCAAAAAGGATGGAGCCAGACTTAGAATCTGGAAGACCCTCTAACACTTATTAGCTCTATGGTCATGGGCAGGTCATCTAAATTTCCTGAATCCTAGTCTTCTTCTCTGTCAAATGGGGATAATAATATCTGTGGTATCTCCACCACTGAGTTGTCATTAGCACAGTTACGCTCTTACTTGATAGTAGAGGAAGGTTCAGAGGATTTAGAATGGAAAGGACCATAGAATCATAAAGTCCAAGCTAGAAGGGACCTTAGAAGTCATCCAGCACAACAATGTCTTTTTTAGAGATAAGAAAACTGAGGTCCAGTCTGGGCTATGAGGGTCTTTCCTGAGGACCATAAAGAAGTAACTGGGAGGGGGAGGAAGAGTATGAATTCTTTGTTGTTGCTGTTCACTCATAGCCAAGTCTTTGTGACCCCATGGATCACTGCACTCCAGGCTCTTCTCCCCTCCACTATCTCTCCAAGTCTGTCCAAGTTCATGTTCATGGTTTCCTTGACATCATCTAGCCATGTCATCTTCCATGCCCTCCCATTCTTCTTTTGCTTTCAATCTTTCCCAACCTCAAGGTCTTTATCAATGATTTCTGTCTTCTCACTCTGACTAAAGTATTTAAGCTTAAGCTTTGGGATTTGATTTTTTGACCTTCCAGGGAAAGGTCAAAATTCATTTCTCTAGGAGGTTAGGAATGGCAACAAAGGTCCCATATATGCCCAGACCTTCAGAGCCACACCTTGCTTCTTGTTTCCAGTTCTTTGACATCACAGTGTCTGTTGATTGGTTAATGGCTGCAGAAAAATGTAGCATATGAATATAATGGAATGTGATTCTTCCGTAAGATATTACAAATGGGAGAAATTTAGAGAAGTGTGGATAGATTGCAGGACTCAGGAGGAAATGGGCAAATCTTGCCTCAGACACATACTAGCTGTGCGATCTTTGACGATTTCATTTAACCTCTCTGGGACCCAATTTCCTCATCTGTAAAATAGGGATAATAAAAACATCTACCTCACAGTGTTGCTGAAAGCATCAAATGAGAGAACATCTTAAAATGCTTTTCAAAAGTTAGCCATTATTATCATGAGTATTATTATATTAACCCGATGTGGGTAAGGAAAGAAGAATCCAAAGAATGATATAAGCATCACTATGACAACATAAATAACAAGATCTCTAAAATCAGATGCTTCAAACTCCCAAGTTTGGACAGAACCAGATCAAAATGTAATTGGAAAATGTTTAACAAAATAAAGAAAAACACAGCACAACACAGATAATGTTAATGTATGATTTTCCAAGTCAATACATAGCCTGCAGGGATCCATTTCTATTTGAGTTTGACATCAGTGTAAAAAGGACTGTAGATTCTGAGTAATTGGAAGAGCGAATGATGGTCCCAGAGAGCAGATAATGAAACAGACCTCCCTCCTCACAGGAGAGAGACAAGGGACTACTAGGGCAGGATATTGTGCAAGTAGTCACTGTAACGCGTGTTATTGCTTTTATTTATTTCGCTTAACTGGTTTTATTTGTTGGAAGGCAGGGTTCAGTTGTAAGTTGGGGGAAAACTCTTTTTCCTTCAAAAATAGAATGGCCAAACTCACCAAGAGACTGGGTGAGGGTAGGGGGAGAGAAAGCAAAGGGGGAGAGATAAAAAGAAAAATAAATTCAGGGTCTTTTGACAGAGACTTGTAGAACCAGACTGGGAAAGTTTGAAAGCCAACTTCATTAAGACTTCCAGCCCTCTTCATTGTTCTTCCAAGACCAAGTATAATGAGAACCATACGTAATAATATCCCAAACCTTCATATAGAAATGATGCAACTTTTGACCTTCAGCTTCCTAGAAGCTGAAATTATTAATATATATGTGAAAAAAATTAAAGGCATCTGATAAACATGACACACTACCTATGCCCAGGTATGCTGCTTTATGTTTCATTGGGTGAGAATGTTGTATCTGCAATGTTCCCCAGAAAGAGAGGTTACGATGCCCCGATCTGGATGAATCATTGAAGATGAAAGGATTAAGGGGCTAGTTAATGGTGGGATATACACTTGAACCCAGGTTCTCTGAATGTAAGTGCACTGGTGCCTTTATTCCCAGCACTTAGCACATAAAGATGCCTTTAATTCTAATACTAAGCAGAGCCTGGCACATAGTAGGAGCTTAAGAAAAGTTTAGTGACTTTGTTGACCTTGATGTCAGCCACTTCCACAGTTATGTGATGAGATTTCCTATTTCTGAGAAATTGTCTTCTTCATTACTCTTTGGTCATAGCAAGATTTCCGAGAGTTCTAGCTGCCAATATTCTCTCCTGTTCATTCTCCAAACCTGACAATCTGTGAAAAGGTCTCAGTGATGGGAGGTCAGAGCAGAAAGGACACCAGCTCTCTTCCCCCACTCTCTATAAATGAAGGAGAGAGTTGTAATTTGTGGAATTATGAGAGGCAGTGGGAAAGGTGTCCCATCTGGAGAAAACTGACCCAGTTGTGAATCTCAACTCTGCCCATAGGTCACTATGTGATGCTGAATAATTCATTTAATTTCTCCATGCCCCAGAGGTCATTCATCTGTCAAATGAGGGGATGGAACAAGGTGACCTTCCAACTATAGTCCAGTTAGAATGAGGGACTGGCCAAAGACTGATTCTCCATTGGCCAATCCCCCATTGCACTTTTTGATTCTCTGACTTTCAAGCATAGACACTAGACATATTGAAAATGCTGAAGTTCCTCTCTGAATTGGGACAGAGGGTTGGATAACATTTGAGTAAGTAATGTTGCTTTGACAAGGGAGCAGGGTCTCAGTCAAGAGCCTGGCCAGGGAGTAAACTCCTCTCCCTTGATTATGCCACCTTGGAGGAATTGAGATCTTACAGGTCCCCAGAGTATACCCTGCTCTTGACAAAAGGACCCAAAAGTCAAGTAACTGGTTGGGAAAATGCCCAAAAAAAGGAAAAAAAATAAGACTAAAGAAGGTTACTTTCTTGGTGAACACCTATTCTCTTCCATCCTTTCGGATGAGAAAGAACTATGCTTACCATCAGGAGAAGATGTAAAAGTCAAGGCTTCTGCAACCAAAACCTCCAAAATAAATATGCAATGGTCCCAGGTCAAGGAAGGGCTCAAAAAGGATTTTGAAAATGAATTAAGAGAGGTGGAGGAAAAATTGGAAACAGAAATGAGACTGATGCAAGAAAATCTTGAAAAGCGAGTCAACAGCTTGCTAAGGGAGACCCAAAAAAATGCTGAAGAAAATAACACCTTTAAAAATGAGACTAAGTTGACAAAAGAGATCCAAAAAACCAATGAGGAGAAGAATGCTTTCAAAAGCAGAATTAGCCAAATGGAAAAGGAGATTCAAAAGCTCACTGAAGAAAATAGTTCTTTAAAGATTAGAATGGAACAGATGGAGGCTAATGACTTTATGAGAAATCAAGAAATTACAAAACAAAACCAAAAGAATGAAAAAATGGAAGATCATGTGAAATATCTCATTGGAGGATTCCTTTTGGGGTTTTCTTGGCAAAGATACTGGAATAGTTTGCCATTCCTTCTCAAGCTCATCTTACAGATGAGGAAACTGAGGCAAACAAGGTTGAGTGGCTTGTCCAGGATCACACAGCTGGTAAGTGTCTGAGGGTAGATTTTAACTCAGTCTTCCTGATTCTAAGCCCAGTGCTCTATCCACTGTCCCATATCTGAACAAGTCACATAACCTCTATTTGCCTCAGTTTCAAATGGCAAAAGTAATAGGACCTACTACCAAGGGTTCTGTGAAGACCAAATGAAATATTAAAAAACCAAAATCTCTCCATTGAGATCAAATGAAATCATGTATGTAAGGTGCTTAGCACAGTTCCTGGACCATGGTGTATGTTTAATACTTCCTTATTTCCTTCCTTCCAGTGTAACTTAGGACTATCTGGGCCTCAGTTTCCTCATCTGTTAAATGATAAGTTTGGACTTAATTCTCCCTAAATCCCATGTTTAGAGATTGAAAAGGTCCTCCAATGCTTTGGCAGAAATCATGTCTTGGATGTCCTCCTTTAGGAGTAGGGGGTGGTTTAAGTAGGTCCTGTTAAGCTTGCAACCAGGTGACATAGTAGGTTTCTGTGTAGCAAATGAGTGTTGTACTTGGCAGTGTCTACGTTTCCCTCCTAGGATCCTGTGATGCTCCTGTTTCAAGGGTTCTTATTTTAGGGGTTGTAGGTCCATACCTATGGTTTTTCATGACTATGAGGAACTCCCAGTGTGAACTCTTGCTGTCAATGCAGATCTATAGGACTGTAGCATATAACCTCAGAGCTTAGCCAAACAGTCAGAGAGGTCTAGTCTATGATATTAAAAAAGATAAGAACTCGTGTCTTACAGAGTTGTGGGAGTGGATGATGATTGTGTCTGAGAAATAAAGGGATTTTCCCAGGGGCATGTAACCAGAATATGTCAGAAACAGTACTCTGATCTTGCTTCAGAGGCTGTCCTTATATCTACTGGCCACTCAATGGTGACTATAAATATATTTCATAGTGTTGCATCTTAATATTAGAAATTTAAAAATGCGAACAGGTCAAGCTTTTAGTTTGGGGTGAGGAAGTGTCACCCAGCCTCTCCTGACCCTTTAAACCTTCATGCAGGTCAAGTTACATGAATGGTCTCTAAGCCTTGGATGCTGGCCTAACTAGTGACCTCCCTCTAGCCTCAGAAAGAATGAAACTGGATTCACCATGGAAACCGCTGGAACCACTTAGCTTTCTGAGAAGGGAAAGGAAAGTTGCCTCCTGACTTCTCTCCCTGGGGCTGGCTGGCTAGCCACTGCCCTTGTCAAGTTGCATTGGAAATAAGGAACCCCAAAATGGAAAGATATCCTCCCCAGTGAAAAAAAAAAGGCCAGCAGGTTGGGGCCAGATTACCAAGGGTTTTTCATGGTCAAGAAAGGAGTCATATATGATTCTAGAGATAGTAAGACTGAGAGAGGGGCATGATCAGAACTGTACTCTAGGAATATGTGAGAGAATATGCTTTGTCTTGTGGGTAGCTTGGGGAGACAGTCATATGATTTCATTGATCTAGAGAATTCCCAATGAGAAAATTCTTCCTACAACACAAATGTGCAATTTGTAGCCTTAGTGTAGTGGGTAATTATGTGACTTGCCCAGGGTCACACAGCTAGTGTGCATCCCTTGCACGTAGGTCCTCCTGACCCTGAAGCCAGCTCCTTGTCCTCTCCTGGGATAGAAGGAGTAGCCAAATTCACCTCATGACCCCAAATGTTCCCTCTACAAAAGTGAGGAAGCCTCTGCTTTAGCCACTGACCCCCCTGACAGTACTTCCATGCTACTTGCCTCATGAATGAGGATTCTTTCCATAAAAGCAAATTTCTAGGACTTTGGAAATGCAGATGAGCACACTCTGGTGGCCTTGCTTTGCTTTTTAAAGCTACTCATGTTTATTTGATAGCGCAGAAGCCAATCAACCATTGTTGGATTCTGCAGGAGCTTAGAGTATCCACCCACCCTCCCTGAAGCAGCAGCAGCAACAACCTTTTTTGTGGCCCCTACTATACGGGAGATGCTGGGCTGTGATTTTCATACATCATTTCATCTGATCTTCACCACAACCCTGGGAAGTGGGTGCAGTTCATATCTCTATTGTACAGGTGGGGAAACTGAGGCAAATAGCTGTTAAGTGACTTGCCTAGAGTCACACAGCTAGTTAGTATCAGAGCCTAATTTGAACTTAGATCTTCCTCACTTGAGGGCTGGTACTCTATCTACTGCACCACCTAGCTGTACCTAGCTGTGTGATTGTGTGCTGGTTTCATGGATCTGGCTTCACTTTATCTTTTGGTAGGGGAATTAGGCTCCCTAGTGCTTTGTTCAACCCATACCCCAGATTCCTGAGGAAAGCTGTAACTTAGAGTTACATGAACCAGGGATGGAAGGGATAGTTTATGCCCACATGAAAGGAAAGGCTAAGCAAGAAAAAATGACAAGAATGACAAGAACAGAACCTAGTAACTCATCGTAACTGTTAGAGACTTGGACCTCTTTGGAAATAAGATTGACAGGACTGCTCATTCATCATTAGGTGTGCCATGAAGAAAGTGCTTCCTCTGAAGCCAGATGCCCTGGGTTCAAATCCCTGCTCACATGGGTGACACTGAGTCACGTCACCTCTGTAGACCTCAGGGTTTTATTTGCATCATGAGGAAGTTGGGCTGGACTAGAAAGCCCTCAGAAATGAGGACCATGGAAACTGTAGATCCAGAATCTTCCAAAGAGAGGAGTGGGCAAACCTCAGCCTGGTCTTGAAAAAGGAGCCACGATAGTTTTGGTGAGAATCCGCAGAGTCATAGTGGAGTGTGGTCCCAGGGAGGTTTAATTAAGCTCCAGAAGGAAAGATCTGTAGGAGAAAAAATGTGTCTTCAGACACTGGAAAACCTTTTGCCAGTTGGAGTTGCACATATCACCAATAGAGTCGCCAGGAAATTTCTAACATTCCATTAGCTATGTGCTCATACCTGGCCTTATCAAAAGTCACGGGTAAATTTAGCTCAGAAATCCTCATGCGTGCAAACTTATTGGAAGCTTTTAAAATTGAATATCAGTTTTTAAAGGCAGAAATTAGCCACAGGGGCAGCATGAAAGGGGTAAAAAAAAGTCCATCATAAATTACTAACAATGGGCTTCCACACTCATTGTTCTCACGTCTCATATCCAGCTCTCAGGAGCTCTGGGATGTTGGAGTTTCACCTTTCACCCTCTTTCATTCTTGTCCACCCTTGACCAGAGCTAGAAATCTCTCTATTGGCCTGGTGTGCTGCAACCAGGTTCAGTGTGCATAGCGTTTATTCAGAGGAGCTCAAATCCAGCTTTAATCACCAGATTATAACTGATAAAAATTTCATACAAATGTTTTCGGTTTGGAACTCATTATCTGTTTTGTTCCCCACGTATAAGAGTCTGTGTAGATCCCAGAGTCATCTGTCTGTAAAACTTTAGATCTGACTGAGCTGATTCCAGAGTAAAGAAGATTAATCAGTAAAATCTTTTTTCAATCAGTGTCAGTTATCAAGCATTCATGAAATGATTACTATGTGTCAGGCACTGTGCTAAATTCTGGGGATACAAGAAGAAGCAAAAACATGGAAACATGGTCCCTTCAAGAAGCTCACATTTGAGTGGGGAAGGCAACATACAAAAAAACTATGTAAAAGTAATATAGATATGTTGCATGTAATAATGTGTATGATAATATGTATAGTATGTACCCTTCAACATATAATACATATATTTCCTCTCTTTCTCTCTGTCTCTCTCTTTCTGTCCCTCCCTCCCTTCCTCCCTTCCTTCCTTCCCTTCATTCCATTCTTTTCTTCATCTCTTTCTCTTCCTCCCTTCTCCTTCTCTGTGTATCATGTTTATATGACATGATAATGCATATAACGTAATATATAAATACACACATATATGTATACATGTATATACATGTGTGTATAAAATCTCAGAGGGAAGACATTAGAAGTGGGGAAAGAAGAAAACCCAGGACCAACCTCCTGCAGAATGTTGGCATTAAGTTGAGTCTTGAAGGAAGTCAGGGCAGTCAGGCTATGAAGGTGAGGCAGGATGCTAGTTAGACATTCTTTTGTAATGTGATTCTGAATTCGGGATTTTGAATGGAGCTGGAATATTTGCAAGCTGGGCTGTAGCTGCTAAAGACTTGGCCATCCAGGAGCCCAGACAAGAAAGCAGGAAGATGATGGGATTTGGAGTCATCACGTCTGAGGATGAGCCCTGACTTTGCTGCATTGCAACTGTGTGACCTTGGTTCTGTCCTGTCACCAGTCTGGACTCCATTCTTCCAGACTTAGAATGAGCAGTTTGGCCTAGAAAGTGTCTAAGGCCCTTTGTGGCTCTGGAGCAGACAGGGTGTCCGAATAAATTCACTCCTGTGGATTGGGAGTGAGGAGGTCTTGGTTTGTCCAACATTCCAGCTCTGATGCTAACTATCTACGTGACCATGGGCCAGTCACTTTTCTCAACCTCAATCTTCCTGTCTTTAAAATACTCATTTCTTTGGAATTTCAAGCTTTTCTCCACATGGCCCCATGTAACTTTCCTCCTCCATACTCCAGTCAAAATGTCCTTCTCACTCTTCCTCCCACATGATGCTCCATCTCCTACCTCTGTGCCTTTGCAGGGGCTGTCCCACCTGCCAGGAATGCCCTTCCTCCCTGTCTCCACCATTTAGAGCCCCATCTTCCTTTAAGACTTGGTTCAAGCACATTGCCTTCTATATGAATCCTTTTCTGAAGCCTCACTAATTTAGCCTTTGGGGTTCCCTCCCTTGGTGTGCCAAAAAGCAATAGGTCTTTGATTACAGGAACATTTGATATCCCCCTAGAAGGCACCTAGCCCAGAGTCCCCAAGAAACTTGAGGAGCCAGGGCAATGGGAGAGAGCCTAAGGCATACCCCCAGAGGGCAGTCATGCAGCGAGATGAATATGTACCTGAGTGTTTGCTGGGGGAAAGGCAGAGGGCTTCCAAACTTGGACTGTGATGGTCTTATGACTTGGAGGAAGGAGATGGATGATCCCTTCCAGAGGCACCTGGATGGTATCAGGCTTTCAGTCACCCATCAATCTAGGGTTACTGTGTATCTTTTCTGTATCTGATTTGTATCCATTTGTATATGGCCATGATGCCTCCCATGTTAGGATAGAAGTTTCTTGAAGGGAGGCATGGACAGTTTCACTCCTGGCTTTGTTTTCCCAGGGCCCACAACTGTGCTTCATCCCATATATGACAGGTGCTTAACAGATTCTTGTTACTGATTTATTCAGCACTAGACATCAGCCTCAAACATGATAATGGACACAGTGTACTTTGTAGTCCTTAAGGCAATGCAGAGATGTCAGTGATTATATAAGAGGGCTATATACTATGTCATATATAATAAAAGCTCTCCAAGTAGAGGTGATTACAGACAGAAGTTCAATAACTATTTAGTTGCAGAGAGTACATGTGCCTAGAACCGAGCTTTCTCTATGAATCTAGTTTATCCCTTCTTGGACCAACTGTCTTTTAATGTCTTTTGATCTGTAATTTTGTCGGTGTGGAGTATCTCTTGTGTGGAAACTCTCTTCCCCCAAACAGATCACAATCTGTGTATGACTTATAGAAGCACCTTACAAACTCTGAAGTATATATAGAAATGACAATTATTAATCTAATTTGAGAATTCTAGTCTGAATCAATATTCCATTTTTGCTTTGCTCTGAGTTTTAATTGTTTTAATAACTTGCTTCTCTCTAAATCACACTTTGAAATCACAAAATAAATGTTTTCAATAGAACACAGGATTTAGTTTTTTAGCATTTATTTTTATTGATACTATTAAACATGCTTTTTTATTGTTGTATTTTGTTTTCATATTGCTTGAATTTCTCATTTCTTTTCCATGTTGCCTTTACACTGATAAAAGACTAGTCACCGTGGTTTAGATATAATGAAGTAAAAGGCCTTAGTTGTTCTAATTTCTCCTTTGGCCTATAGTTTTGATTTAATTGGGGGCAGCCACTGATGCCCTTAGAAAGTTCATTCATTAATAGCGATTGACCCATGCTACCATTTAGAGTCTTTATGGCTTGTGGGCATTGAAGAGTTACTGCCTTGTCCAAGGTCACAGGGCTATTGTGGCACTGGGCAGTACCTGAACTTAGGTCTTCTGACTGCAAGGCTGATCTTCTCTCTGTTCTGCCAGGTTGCCTCTCCATTCTGTCTTATGCTCAGTTAATCCCCAAGTGGTTGATCGTCACTGTCTTGGACCCATTGAGGAGGATCTGAACCTGGATATGCCACAGTCACCCTCATCATCATGTGTATCCATGCATATCTCATTGGTTGGAAGTGCTAGATTCCCTATTGTTCACAGACAAGGGTCAACATTTTATCCTTCCTCCCTATCTCCCTTTGAGGAGCAACATGACTCTCTCTTTCTAGGGCAAGAGTTAAATAGATCTCCTAGGAGTCACGGATGGATTTAGAGGGACCATGAACTTGGAAGGGGGAAAAGAAATTACGTCTTTATTTTCACTAACCTCTAACCACTAACTTTAACCATTTAAAAACAAGATTCAGAGAAAGACTGGTTCTCTGGTCATTCTGGTTTTACCCAACCATCAGAGTCATCCAAAACACAGAAGAGATTTAAAAACTCTTCCTCTAGGAGGTGTGGTCTCTTGTAGATTTACCCAATCAGAATCAGTTCTCAAGCTCTTGTCTCTGGCAAACTCTCTCTCTTCCCTGAATTTGCTGTTTTACATGACCTTGGTGTATTGGAAATGGATCCCCAGAGAACCAGATAGCCGTTCTTGGAGAGTATACACAACGCTTACTTTTTAGTATTGGAAAAATAAAAACAATGAACAGTAAATAATAAAAAGAAATCTCCTGGGTATATAGATGCTTATCAGCGTCCTAGACCCTGATGGTCCCAGATGGTACATAAACCTCTCTAAACCTAGGAATTGGAAGAAGAAAACACTTTGGATTTCTTTAGGTCCCCATGACCATTTCTCCTGAGAGGAGGCAAGGGAGTTTAGACAAAATGGCCAGCTCCTTACTACATCTTTGCCTCGTGCTTTCAATAGGGCAGTATTTAAAGATGTAGGAACCTAGTATCTGGGATTTGTTATACCATGAGACATGGAGATGGATGTAATACACCAAATGGAGGCCAATGCTGCCCCCTGGCTCAGCTGCCCAGGCTCTGGTCACAAGTGAAGAGATACTTATCTCTTTGGCCCTAACTTCTTTTCCATCTCACATCACTGAATCTGAGTTATCTGGCTCCCATTTGTGGCAGGCAAGGGGTCTGTCCCATCTCACTGCCCTCTTCTAATCAGAAGCTTCACTTGTCCAATTCTTTCTCTTCCCTGGACCCAATAGTTAGAAGAGATAGTGGAATTAGGTTATTGTCCACTGGAAAAATAATGGGATCATGACTGGAGCTGATGACCAGAGTGGAGACTTTAGACAAGGAGATGGAAATAAGCCATGTGGAAAGAAAAGAAACTTTTAATGGAAAGTCAATGAGACAGTGGGAAAGGCAGAAAGATTGCATCCTTTTCTCCTTAGACTTACTCCCCACCCCCACCCATGTATTTTGTCCAAATTCAAAATGCGTAAATTGTGCTAGATTATCCTTTTCCCTCAACTTAACTCCCCCCCTCCAACATAGCCAGATTTCATCAAATCTCTTATTGTTCATTTTTTTCAAATAAGCTCAAATATGGAAACTGTACAGATCCCAAGTATTGTGTCGGTGAAATCATTTCTCTTTATGTTTAGATAATTGGCCACACAATATTTCTCATTTTCTGCAATTCTGGGAAAAACACTTCTAATTAAGCATAATAGCTGAGCATTTCTTTCATATTGCTGAGCATGTGACAGTTTTTCAAGATAAAAATCAAGAAGGTTTATTTCTCGCTGACAGCCAGAGGCTGAGTATGTTTATGTAACTATGACTGTAGACACGTCCAAGGAGCCTTCCTTTAAGGTTCCTTATCAATAAAAATGTTCCAGTTATCAACAAAGGCAATTGTACCATTTGGTTTTATACATATTTTAATTTGAAGGATCTTAATATAGGAAATGGAAAAACAAAATTTGAAAGTTGTGTCTTTGAGACTAGAATAGAATTTTTACTACCATCCTGTCATAAATCTGAAAATTCTCCATGAGTAACATGTAGTCATGGAGAAAACTGATTGATAGAAGGAGCACCAGAAGGAACTGGGGATGGTTGGTCTACAGAAGAAAAGCCTTTGGGAGGGGCTGGGGATGGTGGCTGCCTTTGGTCTCTCTGAAGACAACAAAACGTTCCGTAAGGGTCATCTTTGTACCTTTATCTCCTAATATGGTGTAGCCAATAATGAGTGCTCAATAAATTCTTATGAATTAGTCTAAGTATTGGGAGGTTTATCATGTGAGGGAGAATTTCGCTTAGTTCTGATTGACCTCAGAGAACCAGAATGAGGAGCGATGGGTGGAAGTAATAAAGAGACAAAAAATCCCTGACAATGAGCACTGTCCCAAAGTGGAACGGGCTACTTCAAAAAATGGTGGAGATCCTCTCTTTGAAGGCCTTCAAGCAAAGGCTGGAAGACCCATTGGTTATCTTTTAGAGGGGATTCTTATTCAAGACTAGGCAGCTTCTGATTTCCCTTCCACTTCCAGGAATGTAGCAAATAGGTTTCTTCCATCTGGATTAGGGTAAACATAGTATTTCTGTAGAGCCAAGAGGCCATGGCAGAGCCCTCTTCATCTTGGGAACTCTGGAAGCCCAGCTTTCATGGGACAGTGAGTTAGACATGAGTGAGGCATGGGGAGAACCTTGTTTCCCAAGGTGAGTTAATGCTCATTTTAGTGCAACTGAGGGAGGCAATTGCAGGTGATTGATGGAAAAGCTTCTGATTCTTTTCGAGGTTATAGGAAAACGGTTTAAAGAAATGCTTCCCTGGGGCTGTGATCTCACCAATTTGGGAGTTCCCTCCCATGGTGCAAATTGCAAACCATCCATGACTGCCCATTCCACATGCCTCTTGTTCATATCCTCTTATAAGTGGGCCACAGGGGGAGCCCCCACCCCAGCAGGAAGTCCGAGAATCTTCCCTGAATTCTCCTGACTTCCTGAAGGCAGCAGGGAGGCATGCAGGCTGCACACTGGGGGTTCTCTCTGTCAGTCACCTACTTCTGCACAAACATTTTATGAAATGCCTACTATGTGCCAGGCACTGTGCTAAGTAAGAACTTTCTGAATAATGGCTCCTTGCACGACATCCTCTATTCCAACCTTTTTTGTAATTTTTTTATTTGTAATGTGTGGCAGCCTGCTCACACCCACCATATGCCTCCCCATTGCCCTCTGGGGGCAATTCCTTTTAATTACAAAAAATTCTCTGAAAGCTCTAACAACAGAAATAACCTGGTTAGATCCTCTGATCATTTACATCAAGTGAGGCATAAAATGAGGAAACATAGACTTGCCAAAGGTGTTCAGGAGAATAAGATTTTAAATGTCAGGTGATAACATTTAAGAATGTGATGCATAATTAAAGATTCATAGAAATGAGGGGAACATTTTCTCAAATTCTCTCTTCTTGACCCCAGGTGTGTAGAAGTCTGTAAAGATATTCATGTCTGCTTTTTTAAAGGCAGAAGCGTATCCCTAGGATATGTAAGTACCTTTCATCTTCTGGAAGGAATCAGGTCAAGGACAACATTAACACCTTTAATGAGAGAGGATAGATTTTCATTAGACCAGCTTATTTTGAGGGGCCAGCTTTGAGGTGGCCTCTTCTACTTTATACAACTTTATTCTACTTTTGGTTCAATTTCACAGGCATGTTTAAAGGATCTTCTCTGTTTCAGACAATTTCTGTCTAAAATGATGAGTCTAATTCCTCTTTCACACGACAGCCCTTGAGAGATTTGAAGGTAGCTCCCTGGTCTCTACTAAGTTTTCTCTTCTCCAGTCTAAATAGACCCAGTTTCCTCAATTTGTCCAAATATGTTTCACGAACTTGAGACCTTTTGTCACCAAGAGGCCAGTTGAAGCTGAAGGAAAACCTTCCTAAGAAAGGAAGCAGGCCCTCAGTGAGATGGTCCACCTCCCTTTTTGGAGGGTTTCTAGGGGAAGCTGGAAACCCATCTCTCAGGTATAGTAGAGTGGGCTCCAGGTTGGACTGGCTGGCTACTGAGGTCCCTTCCCCATCTCAAACTCAATGTGCCTATGGCTCTCTCCACACTATCCCTTGTTTACTCCTCATTTGTGATGGCAAATCTTCATCTGTGCCCTTATGCAAGATAGGGTTATGGAAAGACTTCTGGGGTAGGGGCTGGGGGAGAAGCTGATTCTGTCAGCTCTTCTTTCCATCCAGGCCTGGGGCCTGGTGGTAGACCAATCCTCTTCCAATGGAATACATGATGGCAGCAGGCGCTATACCAGGTCCTGGGTCCTTTTGGTTACTCTTGACCCCCTAATCCTGGTAAACTGTATTGTTGAGAAAAGTCTATATTGTGGCATCAGCAGAGGTTGCTGGGATGTTGTCTCCCAAAGGGAAGGGAAGGTCTTCCCTCTCCAGAGGTATGTCACAACTTGGGCATTGCTGAATATGTAAGTTAGGAGAATGGCTATGAGCAGTGTGGGGATGGGCCCCCTGACCTTAGCCAGGCTGGATATCCCTGGTCCCACAACTGCAGCCTTTCCCCCTGGCCAGGCACTTTGCCAGCCTAGCTAGGGAGCTCCCATGGTTTCCCTCTTGCCATGATGAGGCATCAAAGGGTTATTTTAGTGGATTTTTAAAAAGGTTAATCAAGCATTTACTAAAGGCATGCCAGGTACCAGCGAGTGTGATAGGCTCTGGAGAAGCAGAGGAAAATGAAATAGTCCCTTGTCCTCAAGGACCTGACATTTCACGAGGGGAAACAATACAAAGAGATTCAAGACAAATAGAGTCACTTGTTCAAGGCATGCTGGAATTGATTCATGTCATGTGGCTCTCATCAGGTCAGTAGCTATGAACCACACTATGACATCATAATGTCAGCTGACTTATTTGGGATGCCATCAGTCTAAGGAAGTCTTGGTGCAGACACTCCCTCCCCTGATGGAGATCAGCACCTGTTCATCCTAGAAAGTTGCCTGGGGCACTGAGAGATCAGGTGATTTGGCAGGTAAGTGTTAGAGGCACAACCTGCCCCCAGGAATCCCTGCCTTAGAAGCCGTCTCTCTAAAATGCTCCCTCCCTACCCCCTCACAGCAGCATTGCCCATAGGTGGGGTCCAACTCTGTTTACTTTGCATGTGGTCTCATTTGATTCCTACAATGCCATTGGGAGGTGGGTGCTTTATGCTTCATTATTGCCAACTTGCAGATGAGGAAACAGGAACTTGGAGAGGAGGTTAGTCTGTACTCTCACCACCTGCTGAGTGCCAGGGGTGGAGGTTCAACCTTGGGCTTCTTGACTCTCCCCTCTGCCAGGCTGCTTCTCCACAACCTAGGACCTCGTCCTTGTCCTTGCACAGCCCCAGTGATTTCTTCTCAGCTCACATAGCTCTATGAGAGCCATCAGAAGACGCCAGACCAAACTCGGGATTTCTCAGAGACTGTACTGTGCTATCTTGCCCTGCTGTTCTTTGGCTTAGAGAACTGGCTTCCTAAAGGGGGTTCAGCATCGTTCATTGGCAGCAGGGCTACTGCAGATCTACTCTTCATAAAGCCATTGGAGCATCCATCTGTGAGCAGAATGGGACTCTCTTAGGATAGAGGCACCAGGAGAGGAGATTTTGTTTTATTGTTTCCTATGACAACCAATTGGTTACTCATGTGAATTCATGCTATGTTAACATAGGATGGTAGCATTATGGCTCTAGAATTGGAAGGGAGCTTGGAGGTCATCTTGTCCCATGCTCTCACTTTACCAAGCAGGAAGTAGAGGCTTAGGTCAAGTGAATTGTCTAGAGCCACACAGGTAGAAAGTAACAATGGCAAAATTTAAACTCAGGTTATTTGACTTGAAGTCCATGCTGTTCTAATCATTGTAACTCACATTTGCATGACATTTTCCTTTCAATAAACCTTTGAGGAAGAAGTTACAGATTAAATTAACTCTCTTTTACAGGTGAAGAAACTGAGGCTTGCTGAGGTGATGATATCAATGCCCAAAGCTACATAATTATGTGTGTCTGTATCTCTCCTGCCTTGAAGCCCAGCCTCCTTCATTATAGCACACTGCCTCTTGTTTAAGGAGGTAGGACTAGCTGTGTGTGGAAGTCATGTGCCACTCTAGGAACAGGGCCACCTGGAGAAAGGTACTCTGGGAAGCAGGGCTTAATGGGTTAATGGCTCCTGATTCCTACCCCCTCCCCAGACCCCAGTCTGGGGGTGGGAAGACAGCCCAATTGAGTTCAATAAGCATTTATTAGACATCTACTATATGCCAGACACTGTGCTAGTCTCTAGGGATTCAAAGATGAAAAAGAAATAGGTCCTGTTCTCAAAGAGTTTATATTTTACTGGAGGTGATCATGTGTGTCTGTGTGTTTGGACATGTGTGTGTATGTTTGTGCACAATGCAATGTAATTTGTTGGGGGAGGGAGAAGTAACTTCTCTGAGGAGGCTCCATAAGAAATGGAGCTTGAGCATCCCATCCCCCAGGAAGGAGTTAGGGGGATTCTGAAAAGGCAGAGCTCAGGGTATGGTCCAGACCTGGAGAGCGGTCTGAGAAAAGACAAGAGGCCAGAGATGTGGCATCACCTATAGGGAACAAGGAGGTTCTTAGGGAAATGGCAGCCTTTGGATTCCATTTCTTTCTCCCTGGTTTCTTGGCTTCGCAGTTAGAGGTGGAGTGTTTCAAAATGGATCTATATGCCTTTGAAGAATGGGAATGATCACTGGGTGAGATGATGGGTATCTAAATTAGAAGATGACCAGTTGACACCCACCTGAGGCATCCTTTAGACAGGAGCTCTTGCCAAAGTAAACAGTCCTTGATGAAGAAGTTGGGGGAAGGTCGTCTATGGACAGAGTTGTCAGATTTTGACCTGAGACTGTAGAGAGGCTGGTGGGTCAATGAGTAATGTCTTTGAGACTAAGCAGCATTGCCTGGGAGGAGGCCCCTGTGTGTTTGTTTGCGGAGAGTAAGGGATTTAGGGAGGGGGGCTCCGATTTAACAAGAGTGAGTTTAGCCATTAAGGTAATCACATTAATAATTGAGATATAATCTTTTAAGGCAGCTTGGTAGGGTGGGCTGCATGCTGAGCTTTAAGTCTAGGAGATCTTAGTTCAAATTCTACCTTGGACACTTGTGATTTGTATAATATTACAAAGGCCACTTAACCTTCCTGAGCCTCATTTTCCTTATCTATACAATGGGCAGGATAACACCTTCCACTCAGTATCCCCCCTTCAGGCTCAGTTAGAAAAGGGTACAAGCTTTAAAAGGTCTATATGTGTGTTTGTGGTGTTGTTACTGCGGCTACCATCTCGTGTGATCACCACATAACTATGAGTTAAGTATTCCCGAGGTTTTACATCGGGATATGATGGTTTACAGTGGGGCCTCTCAAAAGGTGAGTCGGAGACCTCTGGAGTTCCTACGGTCCCTTTTGGGGGCTCCACAAAGTTAAAACTACCTGCATAATGATGTTAAGACATTCTAACTTCTAATTCAGAAAATGCCGGTAGATGTAAATGCTCTTAGGAGAGGAGCTTTCTTTATTTTTAAGACCACAAGTTTGAAAACTTCTGACTGACAGACTGCTCCAGTATGATGAGTAGGTGATGCCTGTGCTAATGTGCCCATTTTACAGGTGAGGAAACGCAGCTCAGAGCACTTGTGACTTGCTGAGTAATATTACTAGTAAGTCCCAGAGCCTGATGCGTGCCTAGTCTTCTAGCTGTACTGGGTGTTGAGGGATACATTAAGAGGTTTGAAGATCAGGCCCTAAGACTGTCCTAACTAACAGGAACATTGGCTCTCTTAGGGGACAGATGATGAAACCTGTCCCCCACACCCTGACAGAGAAGAGAGGGTCTCATGCAGAATGGCCAATGAGAGCGCTGCTTTTGCTTAGCCAGGCATATTTACTACGAGGGCTTATTTTTCTTTCTCATTTTTTGAGGGGAGGGGAGTTGGTAGGGAGAGAAAATAAATGCTTGTTAAGTGAGAAAAAGAATTGGCCTTTAGTGAGAGGAGGATGTCTGGTCAGGATTAGCGGCTTCATTTCTCAGCACGCGTTTGTTCCGGGACCACAATTAGAGGGATTCAAGGGAGCCCAGAATACTGTATTCAACGGTGCCACCAGAATTGTCCTTTGAACGTGGCTTTGGCCCGGGCTGGGCAACACAAAAAGCAAACATTTTTCAGGCTGGAGCTGGTTTTGGCAGGCCTGTCCCTGATGTAAAATTGTGTGCCACCCAGCACTAAATATAGCGGCGCTCAGGTTTCTCGGGCTCTAGGGGAAAGTGGCTCAGTTTGGGAGACACTTTCGGGAGGCTTTCTTTGAGTTTCAATGGGCAGCAATAAACAAGTGTGTTCTTTTCTACTGGACTCTTAACTTTGCTTATCTTTCGTGTGTGTGTGTGTGTGTGTGTGTGTGTGTGTACGTGTGCGTGTGTGTGTGTGTGTGTGTGTGCAAGCCAAGTTAATCCTGTGCTGGAATTTTATGTTTTGTCCTAGAAAAGATTGCTGCATTCCTGGCACAGGAAGGAGAGAAGTAGGAGTGGAAACCCCCTTTATTTTTGTTTGCTTAAGCAGTTTGCCCAAAAGCAGGCAGTGATCTCCGAAGGTCCCTTGACCTTGCCAGATGCAGTGGGGAGGAGAGAAAAGGGAAGAGCCACTGCAAGTTTATAAACATTAATGAAGCGCTGATATCTGCTTTAATTTGGGTTGTGGTCACTCCGATGGGCCTTATGTCACCTATATGTCTCCTTGGCTTCTCATAGCCCACGGGCCATTAAAGGTATAGGCAGGGGTTAGCCTCCCCATTTGGCAAATGAAGGGACTGTGGCTTGGTGGGAATGGGGGGGTGGTGAGGCCCCTCTTCAGGCCTCGTGTTTTCATCTGTAAAATGAAGGTGTTTGATTGAGTAGTCCCTGTGGCTCTAAAGCTCCCTGTCTGTGTTGGGGTGGTAGTGCCTGCACTTGGATTCACAGAAACCAGGTTCCCATTCTATCTTTCTGAGCCCCAGTTTCCTCATCTGTAAAATGGGCTTAATAAGAACTTGTGGTACCTTCCACACGTAGCTATCCTAAGGATCAAATGACACTAATGTAAGTAAAGTGTTTTGTCATCCTGAGAGCCCTCAATAGATGTTGGCTGTTTTTATCAGGAGATGTGTCCAAGGTCACAGAGCTCATGGGTTGTAGAACCAGGACTCACTGTGCGGATGTTTATTAGATGCCTACTGTGTGTAGAGGCAGCATGACAAAGGCCTTGGAGTCAGGAAGACCTGGATTCGAGTCCTGCTGCTGACACAAACTGCCTAGTGAGCTTGTGTAAGGCACAGAACTTCTAAATGTCCCTGGGAATGTAGAAGACTCAGTGGAAGAGCAGGTGCCCTTCAGCACTGGCAGCAGGACTTTCCTCTGCCTTTTGCCAATGAAATCATGGGTATCTTCTCCCAGGAATGCCGTGGACCCTGCTGGTAAGGGACTGCGGATGCACAAAGGAACTGGTTCTCTTTCCTTGGAGTAGCTTACCACCCAGGGAAAGGAAGAAGACAAATCTGCAAAGCACCTCCTCAGGTGTAAAGTACTACCCAGTCCTTAGCTGTGATCATTGTATGAGTTATGGTCAGTGCCTAATATGGGGCTGGAGGCTTAAGGGGACAAGATCCTTCCTAGCTGGGGAGATCAGGGAAGGCTTCCTGGGAGAGAGGGCCTCCGAGGTAGGGGTGGAAGAGAGCCATGGTTCATTGCCGTTCTGGGCACAGAGGCCAAGAACTCATCAAGCCAGCTTGAGAGGTTGAGAGAAAGTGTAGGGTATAGCTGGCAAATGATAGAAAATGACAGGGTGAAGGAGGACTGAATAAGATAATGTTGGAAAGCCCTTGGCAGAGTTCCTGGCACAGAGTAGGTGCTTTATAAATACTTGTTCTTTTCCCTTTGCTTCCAGACAGAACATGGGACAACTGTCAATGCAGGTCAGATCCAAATGGAGGAGGACTGGGATGGGGCGAGGGAGTAGGTGTTTTATTTGTCAAGTGAAGGGGGAACCATCCTAGCTTTTGGGTCATGGGGATGACATAGGACAATTGCCACGCATCAGAAAAATTACTGTGGCATTAATTTAAATGATGCATCAGAAAGAGGAGGAAATAGAGATTGGAAGATCAGTTAGAGGTTATTATAACAAGGGAGAGATGATGAGACTCAGAGAAATTGCAGCTGATATGGAAAAGGAGGAGAATGATGCAAGAGGAACAATTAATAAGAACCAGCTCCCTTTCACCAAACATTTATTAAGCATTTGCATGAGTAACACATTACATTAGGTACGATTGAGGGAGAGAGGAGACTCGAAGGTACTTCTGAGGTTCCGAGCCCAGGGAACTGTAGGAAAAGTGGTTCCATCAACAGAAATAGGCAAGCAGATGGGGGGATTTGGTAGGAGAAAGGAGTCAGTCTAGGATATGGATTTGAGATACTGGAGGGATGTGGAAAGAAGGAGAGATGCCCAACAGGCATGAGAACATTCAGGACCAGAATCCGGATCTCAAGCTCAATTAAGTAACTGCCGGCAATCACGTATACTTGAGAAGTGAGATAATTACTATTTGTTATCAGGCTAGGCTTTGGAAAATGGCATGGAAAATATGACTACTTCACTTGTAAGTTTTATTTAAACTTTTAGTATTTAAATGAAAACATGAAAGGTTTTCAATGTTATTGTCTCAACTTTTAGACAATGAATTTGCCTCATTGGTAACAGATCAAACAATTTTTTTTCAAAACTATGTTTTATCTATTCCTTTGTTTCCATATCACAGTTATTCTGCCTCTAACAAGCCTTCCTTCTCCTAAAATAGCTGGTCCGAAACGGCTTACACAATGTTTATGAGTAACAACGTATTCAGCTTTCTGCTTTGGCGGTCCCCCACCTCCCTGAGAAGAGAAAAGAGTTCTAAGATTATGATCACGTGACACTGTTTCCTCATCTGATCTCTGTGACCGTTTTTGGTTTTCATTGAACTCATCATTGTATCTGTTGTTTGCCTCACTTTGCAGATTTTATTCCATTTCAGTTCACATAAATCTTGCTTAAGTTTCTTGGAAATTCCTCATACTCATCATTTTTTACAGCACAGTAATATTCATACATGGCACTTTGTCCCTGTCAATAAGCATCCTCTTTGTTTCTGGTTTGTTGCTACCACACACACACACACACACACACACACACACACACACACACACACACACACACACACACACACTGTTGCTTAGAATATTTTGATACGTTTGGGACCTGTGGCTCTGTCTTTGACCTCTTTGAATCATATGCCCAGCACTGGGCTTGATGAATCAAAGGGCATGAAGAGATGAAAAAAAAAAGATTTTCATAATTCCAAACATTTATTTGAACGTTTTTGACCACTTTACAATTCTATCCCACAGTAGGGTGCTTGTTTCCCCACCATCCCTCCATCATTGTCAATTTCCAGTTTTTCGTGGGGGGACCTCTTTGGAATTTTCAAGGGTATGATGCGAAACCTTGGAGGTATCTTTATGGGTTTTTCTCTTATTCACAATTTGGAGCATATTTTTACATAGCTATTTGCAGTTTGCTAATCTTGTGACAATTTTACCTAATGGGAGATGCTTCTTGGCCTTCCATATTTTATTGTTAATTCCTAATTTATCTCAAATATTAGACTTTTTAATGTTATTTGATGAAAACATTTTTCTTCACTGTACAGAATCCCCTCTCATCTCTCTGCATCACTTTTATTAGAAAATCTTTATAATTTAATATAATCAGATTATATATTTGACCCTTAATCCCATCAGGAATTCTCCCCCTAGATAAACCTATGAAAAGTTCTTCCTTCTGCTTTCCTCTAATTTCCTTGTGGTCTGACCTTTTGGATACTCAGGTTGTATATCCTTTGGGAACTTTAGGTGGTATACGGTGTTGTTATGTATGGTCCCACTTGATTGTCCAAGCCTCATTTCTGCCATGTTGCTTCTGATTCCCCCAGTTCTTGCCAAATAGAGAGTTCTCCCCAGAGCAAGCCAAAGAATGAGCAGTTTTAAAGTGCATATATCCTGTCCCCTCTTCAGAAAAGTTTCCATTTGCAAACAGCCTGGTCAGCCTCCTCTCTGCTTTCAGTGGGATTTTGGCAAATTGACTGAAAACAAAGAAACCTTTTCTCCTTTGGAAAAGTCACTTCTGTTTTCTGCCTGTCAATAGTGAGTTGAAATAGCTAAAAACTACCAAAAAAGCTTCCTTCTGAAATATTTGAATGATTCAAAAAAAACCTACTTTTAAAGGTTAATATTTTTCTGTATGGTATTTTGGGATTTTGTCTTTATTAGGAAGTTGGTAGGGAAGAGATGCTGAGGAAGGGGGGGGGTAGAATCATAGATTTAGGGTGAGAAAAGAATTTGTAGCTTATCTAGCAAAGTCCCCCATTTTACAGATAAGAGAACTGAGGCTGAGCTAGAAAGTCACTTAGTCAAGGTGGCAAAGGTAACATGTCACAGAACAGATTTAAGACCCAGATCCTCAGCAGATGTGATTGCTTCTTTAGGGGACTTGGTTGTTAATTTTTTAATATTCCAATTGATGTACCTAAGGGTGGATAGAACATTTTATTTGAACTTGGGCAAAGGCTGTTTATCCACCATGCATATGAACGCATCCCTGAAAGCAAGTCACACACAACACATATGAAGCAAATTTGTGCATTTTAAATTTCACTAAGAAAAAAGGAAAGTCACTGATTTTTGTAATCACATTCTCTGCTCCTATACACATATTTGCATCTATTATTTTAATCCCCAACTCATGCAAGTGGAATGTATTTATGGGACAATATACTGGAAAATGTCTCCAAGATCAAGTTTGCAGTTTTACAGATGAGGACGGTGAGGCACAGAGAGTGACATGACTAGCCCAAAGTCACATGGAAATTAGTGGCACAGTTAAGTCCTCTAGTGTGGTTGACTGGGGATACAACTGTGTCCTGGTTACTTCAGTGGCCAGATTGATTTGGATCTTTGGGGCATGTGACTTTCTTTGTTAGTTCAAGTTTATTGCTTTGAACAACAGCTTTGATAATTTAGATGAATAAAATAAGTCTCAGTAGCTAGGGAATTGGGAGCATGGGCGAAATAAAGATTGTCATTTCACTACGGGGAAAATAGCAAGGCTTTATTTACTTGTGGAAAAACCAAATGGCATGCTGGAGAGAAAGCCTGCTGAGCTGCCAGCAGGACCTGGGTTCGAGTCCCACTTCTGACATACTGGCTAGTGATATTTCACTGACTTTGAGCTGTTTATGTTTGTTGATCTGTCTCATTCTGTTTTAATATAGGTGAATATATGTATGTGCTCCCTATAGAACTGAAGGACAGTGAGTCTGACAGCCAAGCCCATGTTATTTGCCCAGTGGGACATTACAATGAGCAGTTGTTAAGGTAACTTATACCCCTGCAAATGCTCTGATTTCCTTCTGAAGATAGTTGATTTTGAAGGACTCTTTCTCACCTCTCAGGAAGGGATAGCCAGTGGACAAGGTTCTGCTTTTGTTTTGAGAAGTTTAGTCTGGTGCAGACAGAAGTGGACGTGAGGTCCAGAAAGCCTGGGTTCATTGAAATGCTACCTCCAAGCCCTATTGGATGGGTGGGCCAGTCACTTCATCATCTGCCAAATGGACATAATAAAACGTAAGGAACCTGCTTTCTAAGGCTGCTGTGAAGCTCAATTGAAATCGTGGATGGGAAACATTTTGCAGAACTGAAGGTGATGTAAAAGCTGAGCTATCGATAATGACATCCTCTCTGACCTCCATCAGAAATGAAAGTGGAGTGATAAGTAATAAGGTTCCTTTCCCCATCCATGCACTAACTCAGAGAACACTAACTGTAAAAGAGGAAAGGCAGATGAGTGACTTGTTTCCGGATCATTTCTGCATGAAACTCAACCAAAAAGATTGAAAGACTCAGTGTCCCAAGAGCGCCAGAAAAAGGGTGGAGTAGGGCCACCCTCACTTTCCTGTTTGTTCTTTATTACCACTATTTAGCTGTACGTGGATTTACAAAAGATGCCCAGGTTGGTTCCCTGGTTGTGGTAATTTGGGTGCAAACCTCCACTGGCAGCTTACAATAACTAGATACTCTTACAATCTTAGAGTGAAGCAAAGGTATGAGCTGTCCATGAAGGACCAGGGAGGGAGCAATTGAAATCATCCCATGAAGGGCTTGATTCCAATCTCCTTGAGGCAGTGGGTTTTTCTCTTTTTATCTTTGTATTCTGAGAACCTAGCAGGGTGACAAGCATGTAGAAGGCACTTAGTAAAAGCCCACTCCAAGGCTCCATTTTGAATAAGTCATTAAGTCCTGAGGAAATGCCTGCTTCCTTAGTGAGGAAGGTACAGGAGTTGGCAGAGGCGCTTGTGAAACTCAATATCCAGTAGACCATCCCTCATTCCATTTGGTATTTTTAGATGTTACTGAAGTGCTGTTATATTTATAGTGGAGACACTAAGTTTCTTCTTAAATATGCAAAACAGATACACAAGCAGCCTGTGAACTGGAGCTTCCATCAGCCCTGTGCATTAGAGTTTATGGTCCAAAGTGAGACCATTTTACAGATGAGGAAACTGAGGCCACAGGGCACCAATGTTGGCTTTGAAAGGAAAGGGAAAGAAGCTTGTGATGGAGGAGCCAGCATCCATTGGGCTCCTTTGGTTGCTACGCTGGGGGAAGGGGTAAAGTCAATTGGTCACTTTCATCATGGGCTCCCATGTGCAACCAGGGAGGCCCTGGGGAATGGAGCACATCTCAGGGAGTGCATGGGCACATCCTTGGTAGAATGCCTTCTTCTCTTCTTGCCAGGGTTGGATGTCTGACTATTTTACCTCTGGGGAAGGTTAAATCACTGATGAGAATCATAGTTTGAGAGATGGTGGAGACCCTGCAGGCAAGTAGTTAAACCTCTTGTTTTAGAAAGGAAGAAACTGAGGGCCCCAAAAGCTGAAGAAACTTGCCCATGGTCCTACATACAGTGAGCAGAAAAGGCAAGATTTGAACTCTGATCTCTTTGCCTCTGAATCTGATGCACCCTATGCCTAGCATGAATATTTCCTGTAGATCTCACTTCAGAGATGGAACACAGAATGCTCTTTGAAGTCTAGGTATTCCAGGTATTAATTAGCACCGTTTTATAGATGAGGACAGTGGGGGTCACATAGCTACTCAGCATTAAAGAGGCTGAGACGATCAGTCACTCCAGACTCCATGTCCAGTGTTCAGTCCCCGTCCTGAGAAGCTCCAGCAAGCACCAAGAGGGTCATGAGCATGGGCAGACACCAAAGGATCTGTTGTCAAAAGAGTAGATTTTGTTGGAAAGCCTCAGAATCAAACATCTGCCATGGTCAAGTTCATCCTGAGGCTTATGGGAACCTTCAAATAGAAGAAGAAGCCTCTCTGAACTGGGCTGGGGAGTTTGTCAGAGTGACTTTGTTCATGCCATTCTCAGGGCACATCCCTGGGGCTGCTAATCTACATTTTTAGACCCTTCTTCAAAGTCCATGGGTAGAACCTGCTTTTCCTATTTCTCTTTCATAATAAGTATATTACATATGGGTTTTTGGGAGGTGATCTATGCACACATGGACAGGGGCAGTTCCTCGGCTGGTCCATGCCTTCTATGTAGATCTCATTATGTGCTTCCAGTGATTTTCAACTAAGAAACCAGTGTGTGTGTGTGTGTGTGTGTGTGTGTGTGTGTGTGTGTGAATGTGTGTGTGTATTTATACTTATACACATATATATTTCGATTAGGTTTGTGATTTTATTGCTCTTGGGAACTCCAGTGAGGACACTCCCATCCCCATGCCAGTGCAGGTTGGTACCTTTTCTCCACTTGGAGTCTTGGAGAGTTCCCTGGAAACACTTAGACAGGAAGTGGTTTGCGCAGGGTCATGTGGTGCCAGAGACAAGGCTTGCAGCCAGGTCTTTCTCACTTTGAGGCCAGCTCTCTGAGTGCTTTAATACCTCAGGGACACTACTGTGGAACCCAGGATGTCTCACGTTCACTGTGTGCAGGAGCCCCCTCACCCCTCGCCCACGGTGACTGCTTGGTCATTTCTTTAGTTGTGTTTTGTATGCAGTATTGGTAGTGTGGATCAAGTGAGATAACATTTGTGGACTTCCTAGCTCTGAGTTCCCTTCCATTAACTGAATCTGCACATGCAGCTTCCAGTCTTTCCCATCTCTGCTGCTCTCTTGGCCTTGTTCCCAACATTTCTCACTTGTTCTCACTTATGTTCTATTAATGATTCATGGCTGAGGGGGCCTGGTTTCCTTTTTTACTTCTCAGGCGATTCCCCTTTTCTCAATTCCCTCCTACTGGTATGGAGGGGGGAGGGGCAGAGGAGCAGAGAGAGAGTCATGGGGCTCCCTTCCTTGCAGCCACCTCACGTGGCACACATGCTCCACCAGTGCCAGGCCCATTCCAGTAACCCAGAGAAGCAGAAGCTTCATGGTGGTAAGCACTGGGGACAGCAACTACCTATGCAAGCTTTGTATTTAAATCAGGAGAGTCACGTCAACCAACATTGTTGTGTCAGGTTCTGTGTTAAGCACTGAGGGTACAGAGAAATGACAGAGAGAGAGAGAGAGGAGAAAGAGAGAGAATGAAAATGAATAAATACTTCTGTTCTCCAGGAGCTTGTGGTCTAATGGAAAGACAACATTCAAACAAGATATATACAGAATAAATTGGAGACAGCCAGCACATAAAAGGCACTAGGTCTAGGATTAAGGGGTGATTGTAAAAGACTTCTTACGAAAGGTAGGATTTTTCCTGGGGCCTGGAGGAAGCCAGGAAAATGAGGAGATTGAGATAGGGAGGGAGAGAATTCCAGGCATGGCGGACAGCCAATGACAATGTCCAGGGTCAGAGATGGAAGCCAATGTCACTGGATTACAGAGTGCATGCAGAGGAGTAAGGTGTAAGAAGACAGGAAAGACAGAAAGCAGCCAGATTATTGGGAGCTTTCAAAGAAGAGGGTTTTCCATTTGATCCTGAGGTAATAGGGGCACTAGAATTTGTTGTTCCTTTGTATTTGGAGAGGATCAGTGACATCACAGAAGATGTCTTGACTTACATGTGAATTGGATTTAAGTGAAGCAGAATGGGTGTGGGGATGACATAATTAGCGCTGTGCTTTAGGATCATCAGTTTGGCAGTTGATTGGAAGAGATTCAAGGCAAAGAAGCCTTCCAGAATGCTATTGTGGAGTCTACAGTTGAGGTGATAAGGGCTTGTGCCCAGATAGTGACAGCATCAGAGGAGAGAAGTGGGTTTATAGGAGAGATGTTATGAAAATAAAACTGATAGGATTTGGCAACAGATTGGATGTAAGTGGGAGTGAAACCTTGAGGATGACCCCTAGGTTGTGAGTCAGTCATCTGGATAATTAGGAAGATGATAGTCTTCTAGACAGTAAGAGAAGCCAGGAAGAAGGAAAGGTTGGGGAGGGAAAGATAATGTGTTCAGTTTGGAATATGTTGGGTTTAAGATGTTTACAAACTGACCTACACTTTCTGTCAGGTACACAGATCATAGATTTAGAATTGGAGGTGATCATTGAGTTAAATCTGACTGGCTCTGTGTTGTAATGGACTTAAACCTGGAAAGAACTGGGTTTTGGAAGACCTCCCTCTTTGTGTTTATTAGCCATTATCCTGCTCAAGTCACTTACTTGGTTTCTTTCTAACCCTTGGTTTCCTTATCCTCAGTTTGAGAGGTCCAATAGAGGAGAACCGCAGGTTCCAGATTTGATCTTTGGGCTTGGAGATAGATGCAGGACCACAGACAGATAAAAAGGATGAGCCAAAGTCCTTGGGAAGTGTCTTAGGTGATTGAAATACTGGATGGTTCTCTTGTGAAGATTTCATTGGATTTCTAGCTCTAGTAAATGGTTAGCCCCCATATTCCAGATTAACTAGCACTTTACATCCCTATTATATACAAGACATGTGTTTGATTCTTGGGATAGAAACACAAAAAAATCAAACCAGTTCTTTCCCACAATCCACAAAAAGGCATGTATTAATCATCTCTTGTGTGCCAGGGACTATGCCAAAGGCAGAGGACACAAAGGCAAAAATAGTCCCTATGCCAAAGGAGCTAAGGTTTTAATGGAGGTTCATAAAAAAAAAACCAAAAACAGAGTTGGTAGAAGGTAGTCTTAGTGAGAAAGCCTACATTCTATTGGAGAGCTTCCATTTTCTGTTATGTACATAAATAATATGTTGAGAGTTAGTGGAGCTCATTGAGGTAATCTGACTGACCCTATATTGTTCTGGAATTGAAATGGGAAGACTTGGGTTCAAATACTGCTTTAGCATTTATTAGCTGTGTTGCCCTGGACAAGTCACCCTTTCTAATCTTTGGTTTCCTCATCCTCAAAATGGTGCTCCTATCTGTCACACCTGTCTCAAAGGTGAAGTGAAAACCCTATGAGATAATTTACGTCAAGTGCTTTGCAAAACCTGAATCCATTAGAAGAATAGTTATTATTGTCTATCTAGGAAAATGAGCCAATGAAAGTTAAGCTCATGTCCTGTCTCTAACTCCCTCTCTCATAGAGGGTAAAAGGAAGAATCATATGACAATAGAAACTTTGAGTTTTCCTTCTTAAAGGTGAAAGGGAAATTTGGCCACATGGTCTTACCCATTCATCTCTGTTGGAAATTATTGATTAAGGCTAGTTGCATTCTTTTAGCATTCTGGCACCAATGTTCCCCTTGTTCCTGTAGGGATAAACATGAATGGTAGTCGAAGCTTACTCATCAAGGCTAACAAGCAGGTTACCACGTACTGAGTGAGAAATGCCATTGGCTGCGTTATCATTTACATTTTCCAAATATGTACATTCCGATTTCTAAATGATAAATTTCACTTTCTCAGAGTCCACAGACTGTAGTCTTTCTAAGCATCTTTTGCAACATAAGACCTTGATACATGAACTATAAGAATGAAGAATGTGTCAAGGTGGTATCGGAATGATAGACCATCAACTTAAAACATGTTTTATTCTGGAAATATGACTGATTTTCATTCTGCTGGGCAGTTTCATTATGAGCTTGCTTTCTCTCTTGTATCTTCACAAATTAGATGAAACCTCAAGGTCTGAAGATTCTCTTTGATCACCTCCTCCATTTGTTCCTCTTTGTGCATGGTTATAGTCATGGTCTTCCTTTGCATCCTTGTTGCCTCTTTCTTAGACTATTGCAAAAGTTGATCTGTTTCTCTTCTCCAGTTCATCTTGACCAAAGATGATAGTGACAAAGCACAGTGTTGACGATGTCATTCCCCCATTCTAGGAGCTCCAAAAAGTTCTCTATCATCTCCAGGGTAAAATGAAAACATCAAAGCCCTCCCCAATCTAACCCTAGCCTATCCCTCTTAAGAGATTGATTACATATCAGTCTCTTTCATGTATTCTATACAGTTGATAAACAAGTACTTAAAAGGCAGCGAGTTGGGAAGGAAGTCTGGAAAATCAGGAAAGGAGTAAAGGAATGAGATGGCTGGTTTGGGTTGAAACATAAAGACTCAGAGTTAAAATAAAGGACTGAAAGAAAATTATGAAATTATGAGTTCAGACAAGGTAATATTTTTAAAAAGCTTAAAAGAGATAAAGAAGGAAAAGTAATAGATACTGAAATAATTTCAATATTTAATATATATTACTGAATGGAATAATTTCTAAATACTTAGAAGAAAAGCCAAATGAATTCCATGAAGAAAGACAGCAAAACTATAATAATGGGAGATATCAATCTACCCAAACTATCCTGAGATAAATCTAACTAAAAAAGAAAAATAAAACTTTTAAGCACACAAATAGAATTTTAGGGATAAAAAGATAAGATAGAATGTTGGCAATTGAATAGAAATAAAAAGGAATATACATATGTGTCAGATATGCATGACACCTTAACAAAAACTGATCATTTGTTGGGATGTAAAAAAAAAGCTTCAAAAATAAATGTAGAAATGCTATATACAACATTCATTGACCACAAGGCAATAAAGGGACCACAAGGCAATAAAGGACCACAAGGGTTAAAGGGTCACTAAAAAAGTATTAAGATCAGTTGGAGACTAAATACTTTAATCCTAAAGAACTAGATCAAAGGAAAAAACCATAGAAATGATAAATAATTTCACAAGGAGATGACATACGAAGATTTTGAGATTGGAGTCAAAGCAGTCCTTATAACAATTTTTTTATCTATAAGCACTTTTATTAACAAAATCTTTGCAGATCAATTAAATGGAAATGTACTTTAAAATACTAGAAAACTCCATTAAAAAAGTTAAATACCAAAAGAGAACACCCCAAATCAATGCAGAGATTAAAAAAAAAATTAAACCATTTAATTAATAAATAAAATGAGGTGTTGGTTTTTTTGGGGGGAAGAGGAGAGAAACCATTAGTTAATTTAAGGGAGAAGAGAGAAACCAAATCACAGGTACCAAAACCTGACATGATAAATTCACAACCTGCAGAAATAAAAGACATTACTAGTTTGTCTAACCACATGCCAATGAAGCTAACATTTTAAATGGAATTTAAAAATTCCTTAAATATAATATACCAAAATAACAGAATGAAAAATACAGAATTAGAAATAGAGACATAAATATAACTGATGCACAAACCTGGGAGAATTAAAAGAGAAAACTAAAGAATGATATCCCAAATAATAATAGATGCAACATTTTTTAAAAAAATATTAAAAAAGAAGCCAGAGCATTATGTCACAAAGATTATACTTCATGACAAAATTTGATTTGTATCAAGATATGCAAGTTTGGTTTAATATTAGTAAAACTAAAAACTTTATTGGTAACAAAATTTAAAAGTGATATGATTATATCTATGCAGAAAGCAATCTTTTGATAAAATATAATATCCATTTCTGGGAAAAAAGTTAGAAAACATAGGAATGAACGATCCTTTTCTTAAAATGATAGATAACACGTGTCTAAAACTATCATGTATCTAAAGCTACCATTACATATAACATAGATAAATTAGAATCTTTTCCCATTAAGTCAAGGATGAGACAAGGTTATCCTTTGTGGACACTGCTCTTTAGCATAGTGCTAGAAATAGTGGGTGTGGCACCAAGACAAAAAATTAAGGAGTAAACGTAGGTAGAGGAGAAATGTGTCCCCCCCTTTTTTTTGCAAATGATATGATAATATACTTATGGTACCTAAAGAGTCTAGTAAAGATTAACTGAAATACTAATTTAACAAATTTTCTGGATATAAATAAATCCCACAAATCACCAGCATTTCTATTTAGTGCCTATAAAACCTATCAGAAAGAGACAGAAATTTCATTTAAAATTATTATACAATCTATAATGTACTTTGGTAGTCTTAACTACTAAGACCCATATAAGAACTATTTAAATACAACTAAAAACTACTATTTATGGGAATAGATCCAAATAATTAGGAAAATATTGTTCATGTGTAGGACAGGTCAATATATAATAAAAATGGCAATAAATATTTTGTAAGTTAATTTACTTATTCAAAGCCATAGCAGTCAAAAAGGATTACTGTGTACAACTAAAAAAAATAATGAAATTTATTTGTATGTCCCAAAGTTTAAGAATCTCAGAAATAATAACAATAAGCAGGAACAAAGTGGGCCTCATAGTATCAAAACTTGAGTTATCCTTAGACTACCCATCCTTTGGGTTATTATTCTTACAAACTTGAATCGTTTTCTTATATATCTTGGAAATGACTCCTTTATCAGAGAAATTTGCTACGAAGATTCTCCCCAGTTACTTTCCTTTTAATCACAGTGGGGTTTTTGGGGGGGGATGCAATTTTTAAAATTTCACATATTTAAAAGTATCCATTTTAGGTTCTTTGATGCTCTCTTTGATTTTTTGGTCATGAATTATTCTTCTATCTGTAGACACATGACCCCCACACAAACACATGTTTCTTTAATTTATGATATGACTGATTTTTCAAAACAAAATATAGGCCAAGTATCCTTTTAGAGTTTATCTTAGTCTAGTACAAAGTGTTGTTCTATATCTAATTTCTTCCCTACTCTTTTTTAAATTTCCCAGCTTTGTGGTGGTTGTTCAGTTTTCTCAATTGTATCTGACTCTTCATGACCCCATTTAAGATTTTCTTGGTAAAAATACTGGAGTGGTAAAAAAAAAAAAACAATTGGTAAAAAAAAAAAATGGTTTGCCATTTCCTTCTCTAGCTCATTTTACAGATGAGGAAATCGAGACAAACAGGGTTAAGTGACTTGGCCAGGACCAGATGAGTAGTATGTATCTGAAGCTAGATTTGAATTCAGGATGATGAATCTTGTTGACTTCAAGTTTGTGACTCTATCCATTGTGCCACCTAGCTGCCTCCCCAAAATTTCCCAGGAGTTTTTGTCAAATAGTGAGTTACTGTCGCAGTAGCGGGGGTCTTTGTGTTTATCAAATACTAAGATACATTACTCAGATATACTAAGATATGTATACTGTATAGCTAGACGATCTCCATTTTTTAAAAAAAAATCGGTGCCTAATTATTTTTACAATTATTGTTTTATGGAATAACTCAAGTTTAGAGTCTAAGGATATGAACAAGCAATTCTCAAGGAAAGAAATGAAGGCTGTATGAAGTCCTCTGGGGAAGAATGCTCCAAATCACTAATAAGTAAAGAAATGCAAATGAAGCCATTTCTCAGTTTCTACCTTCCACCTGATTCAGATTGATGGTCTACCAGAAAAAATGTTGAAGGAATTGTGGGAAAATGAGCTCTTTGAGATTCTGTTGGTGGATTTGTAAATGGGTACACACATTCTAGGAAGCAATTTGAAATTATAAATAAAAATAAATAAAAAATTACTAGACAGTACAAACCATTTGACCCAGCTATATAGAGGAAGAAGTCCTCTCTGTACAAAATAGATATGGCAGCTCTTTTTTGCAGTTAAAATAAGCAAACTAGAAACTAAGGGGGATATTCATCAACCAGAGAATGCCTGAACAATTTGGGGTATGTGACTAATATGGTGCTGTAAGAAATGAACAAAGAGACATGGAAAAACTTGTATGAACTGATGCAGAGTGAATGGGGCAGAACTAGGAGAAGATCTAATACGTTAATATCAGTATTATAAAAATGAAACATTTTGGACTTTTAGAAACTGATGAGGCATGAAATGAATGGATCCAGGAGAAAAACTTACACACAAGCCATACGGTAAAGACAAACAGTTTTGAATGACCACTGCTTTCAGTGGACCAGTGATGAACCATGCTAGCCACTTCCTGAGGGAGACGTAATGGATTTAGGGAGAGAAATTAAACATATACACATCCACATATAGATAGATAGATAGATAGATAGATAGATAGATAGATAGATAGATAGATAGAGAGAGAGAGAGATAGATAGATAGATAGATAGATAGATAGATAGATGATAGATAGATAGACAGATAGATAGATGATAGATAGATAGATACATACATGGGTGTCTACAGTGTGTACATTTATATTTATACACATACATACATATACATATACATACATACATACACACATACACACACAACCAGTGAAGGCATTTGTTTTGCCTGACTATGCATATTTTTAAATTTTTTTATATTTTTTTCCAGTGGGGTGAGGGAAAAGAGGAAACAGATTTATATTAATTAAAAAATTTGGATGTGACAAATATGCAATGGTGAATGCACTTTCAGATAAGGTCATAGAATTGTTTTGTTTTAATTGTTTTTCCTTTGTTATAAGATGCCTTTCATGTGGGGCGGGGATGGTGAGGGGGGTAATTTAGAAATGTTTGTGGTGTGAAAATATAACAAATAAATAAAACTTCTTAAAAATGAACTGGAAGTTCTGGGAAGAACTAACCCATCAAAGAAAGAGGCCATAGGGTGGAGGGGATCTTTCAAGGTAAGAAGACTGCTGGGTCATGATGGCATATGTAAGCACCTGCCTCACTGAGAAGGCTGCAGCCAAACTGGCTGCTTCCTAAGCTAGTGTTCCACTTTCCCTTTCTATACAGTCACCATCTTACTTGGTATATTCTCCTTTGTCTCTACCTATTAGACCCTCAATCCCTCCAAGGCTTAGCTCCTACAAGAGAGTGTCCTTTCCTGATTTCCCAAGTTATCAGTGTATTCTCCAATTATTTTTTGAAGTTTGCATTTACTTATCTGTATTTAGGTTGTTTTCTTTCCAAATAATGCAAGTTTCTTGAGGGCAAGACCTGATTCATTTCAGTCTTTGTATTCCCTACAAGTGGTCTAGTTCCTGGAACATAAGGGATGCTTAATTAATGGTTGTTGAATTTTAATGAATATACTCACAAATATGACAAATATGTCAGTTTTCTGGAAAACCACAGTGAAACTGTAAAGGCATCCACAGACCTGGTGTGAGATGGCTTATTGCTTCTTTTGGATGTTATTCACACTAGCTAGAAAAAGAAAAAAAACCCATTATTTTCTGGTCCTCAGTTTTCTTATCTGTAGATTGAGAACAGAAATTTTGTTTTCCTAGTTTACTAATATATGGAAGAGTTGTGATTTCACCAACACCAGAAACTCCCAGTGTTGGCTCGCCTGCAGCCAAGAGATCTCAACCTGTCTGTGACTTACTAGATCAGCTCCAATAGTTATCAGAGGCAAGTTAACGATATGGGGGAAAAATACTAGAGAGCAACCAGAAGGATCTCTTGAATTCATGCCATGTGAAAACTGGCTGAAAAAATGGGAGTTTTACTCCAGACACAAGAAGAGAGAAGGGGAAAGAAAGGAATAAGCGTTTATTTAGTACCTCCTATGTGCTAAGCACCATACTAAGTGATTTTACAAATATCTCCAGGAGCAAGCCTATGAGGCAGGTGCTATTATTATCCCCACAGTTAAAGAAAATAGAGGTGAAGTGACTTCCCCAAGATCACGCAGCTATTAAGGCTCCATTTGAATTTGGGTCTTTTTGGCTCCAGGTCCAGCATTCTATCCACAGAGCCACCTACGTCACCTATCATTAAATCCTTAAAAGACTGTCTTGCAGAAGAGAGGAGAGACTAATTACTTTTGATTCCAGAGGGCAGAGCAGTAAATAGTGGTTGGAAGTTGCAGAAGTCAAATTTAGGATTGATTTCAGGGAAAATTATTCATGTCCATTGAGATTATTATGAATCTCAATGATTGTTGCTGCCTATAATTGGAATAGGAAATGTTGGGAGGTGGTGGGTTCCCTGAGAATAGAGATCTTTCATTAATAAGTTAGATATCCACCTGTTGCGTGTTATAGTGGGAATTTTATTTTTGAGGCAGTATGTCTGCTGAAGTCTCTTATAGCTCCGAGATCCTGTAGTTCTGTGATTAAACTTGACAGTGTCATGCAGTTGGTCTCTTTCTGACCTCATGTCTTTTATTCTGTCCACTTTACCACATTGCCTCTGTCTGTATAACATTTGTTGGGCAGTACGTATAAAGTGCTTTATTCTAATTTGAGAGAGTAGAATGTATAAAGATTTGTGTTGGTTAGTCCTTGGATACATATTGAACATCTGTGGGGTAATGGCTGGTACCCACTAGAGTGGGCAATCTCACCTGGTTTTTAGTAAGTCAGTAGCAGTCAGGCAAAAAGCTATTTGAAGTATAAGAGGGATGATGAGTGACATTGGTTTCCTCAAAGAAAATGAGCAGTAATAGCCTGTTTTGCAAATTGTAGCAAAGATAGTAACGTCATTTTCACAGTCCCAGCTGGAAAGTGAGTCACACACCATCCTCATGTTGGTGTGCTAGAAGGCAAGGGATGTTTGGCTCCACAGAAGCAAGTGATACACAACATTCTGCTGATAAAATTACATACTGGGAATCAGGGGCTGCCTTTGTCTGCCAATTAGTACTATTTCAATCAATTTTGATTGCAACTTTAGCATTTCTAGTAAACTAAATCTGAGGACAGTTATGCCCTTGCAGAACCAGGAACATTAGATAAAATATTTACAACAACATAAACACAAAAAAAATGAATCTAGTATGTATATAACGCTTTGAGGTTTGTGAAACAGAAGATCTTAAGCCAATCTCAGAAAAGGATATAGAACTACCAAAAAGAACCTAAAACTTAATGAAATGCCCTGGGGGATTCACTGGAAGATTCTAATCAAATGTTTTAAGAGCAGTAACCAATATACAAGTTTTTCTCAAAAGTTGAGAGAGAAAGTCACTACTTTTGTGAGAAAAAATATAGTCTTGATCCCTCAGAGAAGGATAAAAGTCAGAATGATAGACGAATATCCTTAACAAATACCAATTCAGAAATTTTAAATAAAATCCTTTCAAGTAGACTATAGCTATCTATCCAATAAGTAATTCGTCATTACCAAGTTGTATTTATACTAGAAATGCAAATGAGGTTGAATATTAGGAAAACAATCAACACAATAGTATTAAAAACACAAATATCCAAAATCTCATGATTATATGAATACATGCAGAAAAAACCCATGGCAAAGTACAGTGTTCATGCCAAAAATCTTATAAAATATAGGAATCAAAATATCTTTTAATGTCATTATATATATATATCACAAAAGAAGCATCATAAACAAATGTTAGAAGCTATTCCAGAAAAGACAGGAGTAAAACAAGGATGCCCAGTTTATCTACTCTTAGTTTATATAATTTTAGAAATGTTAGCAATACAATATGAGAAGAAAAATTAAAGCTCAAAAGTATAGGTGACAAAAAATATTCCTATTTGATGACATGATAGTCTACTGAGAAAATCCTAGATAATTGCAAAGTTGTAGGGTACAAAAGTACCAACAAAAATCGGTAGTATAATAGCAAAATCAAGAGGCAAAAAGAGAAAGAGAAATCCCATTCAAAATAACTACAAAATGTGTAGGAGTCAGTACTGCAAAGTATACTTGATATTTGTATAAATTCAATTACAAAGTTATTCTTAAAGAAATAAAGAACAATTCAAATTTCTGGAGGAATATGTGGTGCTTATCTATGCCGATATAATAAAAATGACACCACTAAAAGTTAATTTTTCATTTTAATGTAATATCAAAGTAATAAAATTTATTTGAAGAACAACAGATGTGGACTATTTGGGAAATAAGGGGGAAGGTAGAAATGGTAGGGGAATAACTCTTCTTGACTTCTAAAACATCAATGTTCAAAATTATTTGATATTATTTAAAAGAAAAAAGTAGACTAGGAAAAGGAAAAATCAGAACTAGTGGAAATCAGTTTTCCTGTGTTTGATAAACTGGAAAACAAATTACCAAGGAAAGAACACCCTCCATGATAAATACTACTAGGAAAAAGCAAGCAGAAAGCAACCTGGCAGAAATTAGGCTTAGGTTAACTCTCAAACAATATTCTATAATAAATTTAAAATGGATATATGACCTGAGTATTAAAAATCACATTATAAAAACAGTAAAAGAGAAATGTTTTCACAGCTATTGAGAGAAAATGAATTCTTAGCTGAATAAGGGATGGAGGCAACTGGGAAAAATAAAATAGTTAATTTTGACTGTATGGAATTCAAAAGCTTTTGCATAAACAAAATTAACATATCTATAATTAGAAGAGAAATAGTTGACTAGGGAAAAATTGCATTACATTTCTCAGATAAGGGTTTGTTATCCCATATATATATGCAACTAACAGAAATATATGAAGCCAGAAGTAATTTCCCAATAGATAAATGGCCACAGGATATGAACAAGCTGTTCTCAGAAGAATTTCAAACAATATGATATGAAAGAGTGCTCCAAATCACAAATAATAATGGAAATACAAAGAAAAAGAATCCTGAGGTTTTACCTCCCACCCAGCAGGTGGCAAAATTGGGAATAGTCAGTGTCACAAAACTTGTGAGAAAACTGGTATGCTGATGTACCTGTGGAGCTCTGAACTAGTGCCATGAATCTGGAAAGTAATTTGGAACCATGCCAACGAAGTGACTAAAATCCATACGTTTTGATCCAGAGACTTCACTGCTAAGCACCTATCCTAATGAGATAACTAACAAACAAAATATAGCTCCATATATTCAAAAATATTTGTAGCAGCACTTTTTGTAGTAGAAAAAAAAATAATCAAGATTGGGGACTGTGATTATAATGACCAGGCTGAGCACCAAAGAATAAATGAGACCTTCTTTCTATGGTAAGAGACAGTGGGTATAGAATGCTGCCTGTGCTGTTATAATATGTTGATGTATTTGCTTTTCTAAACTAGTTTTTTAAAAAAGCTTTCTTCTTTATTATAAAAGATCACCCTCAGGGTACGGGAGAAGGTAAAGGTGTATTGGAAAATAAAGATGATCTAAAAACAAAGCATTCCTTAAAAAGGAAATTTGGCCCTTCCCATTGTGTTTCCTCTCCCTTAGGTCTTCAAAGGTAAGCATTAATGATAAGACAGTATCTTTCTTCCACACATATTTTAAGCAGAAAAAAGATTTTGCAGCAGCAAGAACATAAGTAAATCTGCAAGCCTGGGATGATGGAATTTGGAGAGAGTCTATTCAGTCCCATTTATTATGTCTTCAAAATGATAGTAACGATAATGCCTAACACTTATATAAGCATTTTAAGTCCTTTTCTTTCCCCAACTTTTCCTCCAGGTACCATTTTCTCCGCCTACTCGCCATAACCACGACATTCCCAACTAACTGAGGGCCACAGGATCCTGACTCCATTGGGCAGCGGCATCATCTGATTGTCCACTATGAGCTCCCCAGCACAGCCAGGTCAGTCCTTTTTGAACCACTAAAAGAATTTATTGGGAATTCATTCCTTTGTTACTGAGGTGCTTTGTTCTCCAAACCAGATGCTTTGTCAGAAGGATATTTATGATGATCAATAAGACTTATCAGATTCAGTGTCTCATCTTACGCTTCTTCATTCAGCGTATTCTTTGGCAGATCCTTTCGTTTGCACGAGTCCTTGGCTTTCTATATAATTTTCTTGGCTTTATGAAGTGATGGATTTATTGTTTTTATTCAGTTGGCATCAGGTTCACAGATTTCATCTTTTCAGATGCACGTTTCTGTCTTTACCTTAATGGCCGCCTGAGATGAGCACTTGGGGCATGCAACATATCTTTCTGACCTCTGTTGACCACAGAGGAAGGCTGGTGCTCCTTTCCACCATTCTCTTTTTCCAGTCTGGCTTCTCATCTTCACGATTCATGAGACTTTGCACTTTTTCTTCCTTTGAAATCAGAGCTTGGTGGGGAGGGGGAAGTGTGGGGTCATTTGTAATCTAGAGCCCCCACCCATCCTTCTAGGAACAGGGTGTTGGTTTGGGCGCACATGCATCCAGGCCAAGTGTGACGAAGGGAGATGCGGGTGGGGGAGGCTGCATGCAGGTCAGGCTCAGCCTTGTAATAGCTGTTATTTCTTCAGGCTTTTCACTTGGGTCATTACGGGTTTATTTCACTCTGTGTTTAATCTTTCAGCATATTTATAGCTTCCTGTTATCACAAAACTAATTAGCACTCTCAAGGACAAAGTCCTATTATACTCAGGGTTGCACATGGGGGTAAACATGTTGGCAAGATTTTCCATCATCATAGCTCTCCATTCAGATTGGCTGCCCTATTTTCAGCCCCCCTATTTCTTTCCAATTCTTATGTTAAAACAGAAATTACCATAAATTCTTTACAAGTCGTTGGTATACAGCTCAAATTAAGGATTATCAACATACATGAAACATTTCAGATTCAGCAGCGAAAAAGTGTCCCTTACTCTACGGGTATCCATCGTTTGATGGGGTTTCCAGGCACCATTTCTCCTCCCCATCAGTAGCAGTGCTGCCGTCACTCGACATGTGTTGATGAAGTACTTATTATATGCAGGCACTGTGCTAAGTGTTGGGTGTACAAAGAAATGCAATAAAATGTGGTGTCAGTTTGGTGTCAGCTTGACTTTTTAATATGATTCGGAGACAGTTTAGAAACATCACTTAAAACAGTAAATATCCCTTTTTATCCTGTTTCTTCCTCACCCCACATTCTTTTAAAGAGTCTTGTGTCCTTGGCTCCTTATTCAAGCCCTGGTCTGACTGGGGTAGGGAGGGTAGGAAAGAGGAGCGGGAGCCATGTGGGATGTTTGCAGTAAGAGTAACCCAGGAGAGATTTCTGATACAGGAACAGCTCTGTTCAGAATGAAGGATGGGGAAGAAAAAACTCAAGAGGTTTCTGAAAGGTTATTGGTAATTGAGCAAGACTGAGATGTCCAGGATGGGCTGGCTTACCTATGCTGGAGGAGGAGGTTAGGCAAGAGAACTTGGGAAGAGGGATGACAATGAGGAATTAGTGCTGATACAATTCACAGAATGAGAGAATTAATAAGTGGTGTACCTGTGTTTCCACATCAGTTGCTTCAGGTTATCAGTGGACACTTTTGACTTGGTCTTCCTCCTCACTTTTCTTTTTCTCTAAATATTATATATATATATGTGTGTGTGTGTGTGTATACATGCATATATGCATACACACATGTATACATATACTCACACTGTATATACACATACATATATACATGTATGTGTGTATGTATATGTATGTGTTTTATACATATGTATATATTTGTGTGTATAAACCTACACACACGTGGTTTTTACATTGTCTATATTTTTTCACTATATTCTTCTCCCCATACCTACTCAGAGAGCTATCCCTTAAAATAAATTTTGAAGAGCTGAAGAAAAGATTCTGCTGAACAACATATCAAAGAGACTTTTTTTTGGCATTATCAGACTTCTCTATTCCTTCATTTCTATTAAAATTTTATTTTTTAATAAATAGGAATCTATTTTCTCTCCATCCCTCCTGTTACCTCATTGGAAAAAAAATGCCCCACAAATTCTGGGTAACAAATATGCTTAGTGAAGCAAAATAAATATCTTTATTGTCTGTGTACAGAAACATATATATGCCTCCTTTTATACCCTAGCTCCACTATCTCTCTTACGGGAGGTGGAGAGAATGTTTGATCATTAGTCTTTTAAGATCATGAACAGTCATTTTATCCATCATAGTACTTGTAAATTTCAGAGTTGTTTGTCTTTAGAGCGTTGTTATTGTATGAGTTGTTCTCGTGGTTCTGCTAATTTCACTCATTAATTTATGAATATCCTAAAATTATAAATTTTTATAACATTGATACTATAAATTATTCTCCTACTTCTCCTCACTTCACTCTGCATCCATTCATGTAAATCTTTCTGCTTCCTTTTGTGTTGTTTTTTGAAAACCCAAATGTACTTAATCAACTACTCTTGACAGAATACAAACCTCAAAATTATTCATTTTTATACAATTGATCTTTTAGCAGACATTGTTTTTATGGCTCTCCTCATGTCGCTCTGTAAGAAATGAGGATATAGTTGGCTTCAACAAGATATGATAAGACTTGTATGAGCCGATCCATGTTTTTTTCTCTTTATTCACTTAAAATGATTAAAGCTGGTAGACCTTTCAGAGACCATTCAGACCAAGCTTGTGATTTCATGGATGAGAAGCTGAGGCTCAGGGAGGTTGTGACTAGCTAAGGTCATGCAAATAATCCTTAGCAGAACCATGGAAAAATGATGGCATTGGGCCATATTATAAGTTGGGAATAGGGATTGAAATGATACTCATGGAAACCAATATTGTGCTGAAATGATATTAAGCATCTATGATTAATGATGTTCAATGTGTACATAAATCCACAAACCAATTATTGTCTCTAGCATCCTTACTACATGCTGGCTCAAGAATGACCTTGATGCCTAAGTGTTGAGAATCATTTACTTTTTCTCACTGCTTCCAAATTTTGCTTTTCCAAGTCGATAACTTATGACAATAAGTCTCTGCTCTTTGCAACTCTTGAAATTGAGTTATTTTGTTAGTTTTGACTGGGATTAAGGTATAAGCACTTTCTGTCAAAGCTGGAGTAAGAAATATCTTGATATAAAATGGAGCGAGCAGTTGATAGCACCATCTGAAAAGCCCAAAGATGTGATGGCCCCCAGCATTCAGGAATGGCTTTAGGAAAAGGTGAAGAAGCCAGATACAGGACGATTCCTTCCCACAGGAGAGAATCAGTCTACAACAAAGGAATCTGACATTTCCAGCACTGGAAGAAGTGAGAGCCAAATATACCCTCCGTTTCTGTTCATTTTTTACTCTTCCCCAAGTTGGGTTTTGTGACTACTTTTTGTTCTTGCTTACAGATCACTTTGAGATGCTTTTCTGTCTCTAATTCAGAAAGACCTGAGTTCGATTCCCACCCCAGACACTTACCAGTTACTTGATCCTGACTCAGTCACTTTACCTTTATCCTGCCCCATTCTCCACATCTGTAAAATGGAAATAATAATAGCGTCCACCTCCCAGAGTTGTTGTGAGAAACCGAGTGAGAGAATATTTAAAAAACATTTTGTAAAGCTTCAAGCACCATGTGAATAGGAGTTATTCTTCTTCTCATTTTACATATATTTTTACTCTCTTTTCTCTATCACACATATTTCCTACTGTATCCCGACTTTCTCTTAGTCCTAGAGAAAAATCCCATATAACATAGAATAAAAAAAGGGACATAAGAAAACTAAGCCACATTTTTGATATGATATTATACATAACTACCCTTGAAAGAAGAGGGTGTCAGGATTGGGAGTTCTTATCTCCTTTGAAGCCAAATTTAGTCACTTTGCATTCAGCTTCTGTTTTTCTCAGTGGTATACTATTAAGTTATTTGTGTCTCTCATTTTCCTGGTTCTAGTTATTTCACCTTTTCTTAGTTCGATTGCCTTCCTATACTTCTCTGAATTCATCCTCTGCTTTGTTGCATACAGCGCAGTCATCTTTCGTTACTGTTCACTTATCACACCTTGTCTAGCCATTATGCAGACAGTGGATGCCTACCCACAGCTTAAAAATGCTAGAGATTTTGAATCCCAATGTATACTCAAAGGTTATACTTAGCTTATGAGACCCAAAGTCTGGTTTCAAGCCTCCAAAGTGGTAAAGGCAAGCATGACCAAAATATGAACCCCTGGAAAAATAGGCAGGGAAACACAATTGCATGCTTTTCTGCATGTAAAGATCCTACTGTAAAGATCCTACTGTGGAGTTAGGAAGCGTTGAAGGTGGAAAAGATTTGGAATCATATTTAGTGATGAAAAGTTCTTAAAATTGCTTTAGGTCTTATTTGGGTTAGCACCATTAGATTTTTTTTACCCCTTTACTCATTATGGTGTCTCATTACTGGAATTAACTCTCCTGTAAATGTAATTGTCAGGTACTTCTACAAACCACTGTAACTGGGGAGGGACAAATGAAGCTTTGTCCCATTGAACGGTGGGGAGGGTGGGGATGAAGATATGAAATATCTCCTTCCTGGGGTACCTCCCCTGCCCATCATGCCCCTAACATGGTGGAGCAGGCTACCACATCACGGTGGAGCCAACTCCAATCATTTTCCTTAGGATCAGAAATGGCTTCTTTCCTACCTGTCTTTGTATACTGATAACACTGTATTACAGAATGATCTTTTCTGCAGAACAGTATAGAATGGTACTATTGAAAATGCTTAAATTTCTGTTGACTTAAAAAGTAGTTTACACCTGAAATCCTTGGATTTAAGAGCTAAGCATAGTGCAAAGTTTCTAACAATAACTTTGATTCTTTCACATAGATCACCAGTGGTCCATGTTCTGGATTGTTGAGATGCCCAGGTGTTGTGTAACTGAGGGTGGGATTTCTTTCTTTAGAAGTTAAGCGGGGTCCTGTCATAAGTGGTCACCAGACTCATTGCCAGGAAGGAACAGGCAAGAGGGGCCTGCCTGTGTTTCATCAAACAGCCCTCCTGGGGCCCTGGCTGGGTAGCTGTTGTTTGTAGACTTTGTGTAACGAGCATTTCCTGACGCTGCATGATGCAACCCCCAGGCCTCCCGTGTGTGAACGTGGACTGACAATAACACCAGCCCCCATTAGATGAAGGCAAACTCAGTGGGTCTGTAGGGACCAGCCTCTGTCTAAATGAGTGGCTGATTCTAACACCACAGTCAGGGCTCAATTCCACCAGGGACTGTCGGGTTGAGGTGGGTTGTTTGTTTTGCTTGTTATAAACTGCTGGATAATTAAGGAAATGTTTACATCCTCTTCTCAGTCAGTCCATGTGGTGAGAACTCATTGCCCTCCTTTCTCATCTTCTCCCAGCCTTGCCAAAAGAAGGGAAAAGAAAAGAAAGCATTTCCCCTCAGAGGCTCTGAGGAGGTCCTCTTCTGTGACCTAGGAACACTAAGTCATGCATGTAGAACTAGAGGGGACTATAGAAGCGCTCAGTTCCAACCCCATTATTCTACAGAAAAAGAAACTGAGTTTAAGTGGGCCAAGTGATTTCTCCAAGTTCACATGGGAAACCTGAAAAAGCACCCCTTCCTAAGTTCCTCTTTCAAGTATTCTCCTAGACTTTGCTTAGAGACTTCTCTGAGTGGAAGCCCACTACCACCGAGGAAGCTTGCTGCATTCCCACTTCTGGAAAGCTCAATTTGTTAGGAAGCTTTTCTTGAAATCAGATGTGATCACAGCCCTTTGGGGGAAGATCTGTAGTATTTGGGTTGCTACAAAAGTGACTGATTGGAAATTTATACCTGACTGGTGAGGGAGAAGTACATACACCATGCCCCCATGCACATTAGCTGACCTGGGTGGACAGTAGAGTGTATACAGGTACTAAAAAATTGTTCATTTTTCTTCTGATCAGATGACCATGGGTCTGCCAAGGAAGTTCAGCAGGGGTACCCATGCTCCAAAGGAGGGTGGTGCCTCTGGGGATCCAATGATGGAGGCCTGCTATTTGTCACATTTCTGCTGCCTCTCATATATGCCAAAGGAGGCAAGGCTGTTATAGGAGAGCCACATGCCTGGCTTGTTATATGCCTGTTGTCTGTCAGGGTCCAGAGATTCAAAAGGCTTTGGATTCCTGCTGGTGGCAGTATTACGTGATAGCCAGAGCATTGGATGGGAAGCCTGGAAGACCCAGGTTCAAATATCACCTCTGATGATTAGTGGTAGATCCTGAAAAATTCATTTAAGGCTCTCTGAGCCTCAGTTTCCTCTTTGGTAAAAGGAAGATAACGATATTTCTTGTACTTTCCTCATTGGTTGCTGAGAGGTTCAAATGAGATATCTATAAGGCACTGAGAACACTTTAAAACACTATATAAACATGGCGATGGTGGCCATTGGTCCTACAGTGGTGATCTTGATGCTCCAAAGAGTTGGACATCTTCCTAGCTATTTTGAACAACCTGAGAAAATTTGCCTCAGTCGTCTCCATTTTCACACACACAAAAGGAATTGGTTGAGCTTTGGCTACAGGAAAACATCAAGGCTAAACTTCAGAGAGTTAGCATTATTGAGAAGAGCAGAACATTGAACTTTGGAGTACAAAGACCAGAGTTCAAGTCTGTCTTCTTAGTAATTTAGTAACTATTTGTCCACAGGTCAGGTAATATAGCCCTTTGAGCCTCAACTTTCTTTTCTGTAAAATGGGAAAAATAATAATACGCTTTGGAAATTGTAAAGCATTTCGTAGGTTGCTGGCATTTTTAAAGCACTTTTTGGGCTTGTAAGGTATTTTTACATTAATAGTAACAGTTAGCCTTTATTTATCACTTGAAGGTTTGCAGGGATTTTCCTTCTAGTAGCTCATTTGATCCTCATGACAACCTTGGCAAGTAGACGCTGTCATTATTCTTGTTTTACAGGATTTAGCAACATATCCATGGCTATGAGGCCAGTAAGGGACTGAAGCAGGATTGGAACTCAGATCTTCAAGACTAGCATTTTCTCTACTTTACTACTGTCTCTGCCTTTTCTCATGTGGTCTCCATAACAAAATGCTGTTTATTATTCTTGTTTACAGGTGAGGAAGCTGAGGATCAGAGAGGCTAGTTAGGTAATGTTGGGGATGGATTTGAATTACTCCAAATCTGGTGCTCTTACTATTATATATCTTTCATATATATAATTATATCTGTATAAGTGTATATATATATATATCATACACATATGTACATTATGTAGCTGCATCTCTGTCTGTCTGTCTATCTATCTATCTACCTATCTACTTACCTACCTATCTACCTATCTATTTGTGTGTACAAACATGTACACAGAGACTGATGGGAGGTAAAATCTGTCCTTAATTTTGCAGGATAGTCACTTCCAAGAGTATGATTTTGCTGGTATGGTACTCCCTTCACTGATCCAGATTGCAATCCCTCCATGGCTTGGTAGATGGTCAAAAAGCTTATTTCCTGGAATAATCTAGTGATGAGCCTCTTGGACCTTGGTCAGACGTAGTCCTCAGGATACAGACACCCTGACTGTCACCAGACCAACAGTTAAGACCTTCTCAGGTTGCTATAGGACTAAGATTTCAAACTCCATGTATGTAATATTCAAGAATATAGCCTCATATGCCTCCCTTGATGAGGTGTGGGAACAGGCTGTTCCTAGAATTCTAGGATTGAATTTAATTCCTGAGTCTTATCTTGAAAGGATGTTCTTTTCTTAGCTTTCCAATAACTCTTAAGTGTTTTCACCTTCAAAATCTGGTGTAAAAACCTGATCACACAGTTCCTTTGATGATATATGTGCTTTTCCTGATTTGTTCTTGATGGTTTCTGAGGTCCTGCCCAAATCTAAAATTCTAGTATTCAGTCAGGTCATCAGAAGAGGGGATAAAAGCCCAGGCACTGTCTGGGACACATCCCCTTCTGTCTCAGTAAAACTGCTTTGGGATTTGATCCTTTACACCCTTTGTGGAATTGTTAACCTTCTCTTTCTTTCTTTCTTTCCTTCTTCTAACCCAGGGAGGGGTCTGGGGAAAGGAGATCATGATAACAGGAAGATTGCCAGGAGGGGATGTAAAGACTCCCACTTCTAAAAGCCCACTCAACCTCTGAGTGGCATTCTAAATAGTGTCTGATATCTGTGTTTATTTCATAATGAATGTTTCCAGCACAAAGAGAACCAAATAGACATTCTTACCACAAAAGACCCAGACAGCAGAACAAAACAATAGTTTAATCCTTTGTCATTTTCAATTGTTGCTAATCTCGAACATGGAAGTGACATGCCATTCATACTCCCATGGCCCTATTCTCACGGCTGCAAGAGAGCTTCTTACCACTTTCCAGGAACATCTAAACTCTATTGATGGGATACAGGTAAGAAAGCAAACTGAATCTGTAGTCAGAGGACCTGGGTTCAAATGCTGCTACTGACTTTGTGATATTATAGTCATTAGTTTACTTGAGAAAGACCATCAATTCAACAAGCATTTATTAAGCACTTACTGTGTGCAAGACACTGTGCTAAGTGCTGGGAATACAAGCAGATAGAAAGGTAGTCCTTGCTCTCAAGGACCTTACACTCTAATGAGAGAAGGAAAGGGAAACTGAACTGGAATTGAAAAGGAAATTGAAAAGCAGGATGGGTGAGAAGAAGGAGGTGCCTATGTGGAAGCGTGGTAGAGAAAGACCAGAGAACAGAGCCCAGAAAAAAATAAAGATATGACCGGCCTGGGTGCTCACCTTAAAATAGAGGTAATGGAAAGAACCTGTCAGTTAGAGGCAGGGGGCCAGCTATAGTTCTTCTAGGGAGCAACATCATTATAAATAAATCTTAGCTTTCTATTGGTTCCTAGGTTCATTTCTGCCTTGATAATAATGTATTTATTTTTTCTTGAAAAGCAATCTCTCAGCAAGTATCTGTTAAGTACCGAGTACTATGTGCTGTCTACCAGGATGCATCCAAAACAAGGTATAGACTTCACCAGACAATGGGCACTAACTGCAAAGTACACATCTCATGATGCTATGGTCTAATAGATCTTGAAAATGGTGTCATTAGTTCCTTCTATTTGGAAAAATGCAAATAATGTGGTCTCAGTTTTAACTTTTTATTATAAGACATGAGAGAAAATATATCTATGTTGTTAAAATTTATGAAATAGCCTAATTTCTCCCTAAAGGGATTTAATTTTTATATTCAATGATTGTTGAATCCCAGCTATTGTTTTGCAATGGCAAAGCTTTTCTTTCTTCTTAATTGTGAGTTTATGAACTAAAAATGTATCTCATCTTCACAGTCAAAATTCTTATGATCATCTGGTTATCATGCATCTCTTCCTCTCCAAGGACTAAAAAGTAAGGATTTTTCCTGGGAACTTTCAGACATTTTGCTGTCAAATGGGTCCGTGTAGTAGATAATGCTGTGTTGCTTTGGGGCTATATCCTGAGCTTATTTATCTGTGTACACATTGGCTTCCTCTAATAGATTGTTAGTTACTTGAGGGCAAGGATTGACATACTCTTGTTATTTAAATTACCAGTGTAAAGCACTGTGCCTAGCACAGAACAGGAACTTACTGAATGTTTGCTGATTGATTGGTTGACATTGTACTAATTTCTCCAAGCCCTGGGTTGGTTTGGGACCTTCTCAATTAAATCCACATTCATTCCAAACATTAGTCTAGGTGTGAAGGAAAAGTTAAGTAGGTAAGAGATACACATTCCCAAATTTATCTTTTGCAGTTGGATGGACAGCCCATTGAGTTAGTCTGTCAGTCCATAGGTTGAGGGCCAGCACTGCAAATGCTGGCACGAAGTAGAGAAAGAGAAGGGGTTGTACAATTGAACCTTCGATGACCCCAAAATTCTTTCTGGAGGGGAGGAAACAAAATTTTTTCAACATTCACTTTTATAAATTTTGAGCTTTCCTTCCCTCCCTTTTCCCTCCCCAAGGAGGAATATAAGCTAATACAGGCTATACATGTACAATCATGTTAAACATATTTACACTTTTGTCATGTTGTAAAAAAAGAATCAAAAGGGAAAAACCATGAGAAAGAAAAAGAAAAAAAGAAAAGAGTATGCTTTGATCTGAATTCAGACTCACAGTTGTTTCTCTGGAAGTCTATAGCATTTTTCCATCATGAGTCTTTTGGAGTTGTCTTAGATCCTTGCATTGCTGAGAAGAGCTTTGACTATCAAAGTTGGTCATCAACAATGCAGCTGTTACTGACTATGATGTGCTCCTGGTTCTGCTCCCTTCACTCAGCATCGGTTCATGTAAATCTTTCCGGGAACAAACATTTATTAAGCACCTACTATGTGCCAGTCACTGTACTAAGCACTTTTTACAAATACCATCTCATTAATTTTGATACCATATGTTTTCCCCAAGCATGACTCTATGTCTGTCAATCATGGAAACTATATTCTTTCCAAAGACTCCAGGTCACCCAGATAGTACAGGAAAGGATATTGGAGGATGGAGTCAGGAAGAGGCAATTAACATAGAAGGATCTGCATACAAGAAATGACATAAAAGACATCCAGGGCATGTCTGATCAGACAAGGAAATAGGCTGGCGCTGTATTGAGAATAAGGGACAACAGCTAGATGGCCTCAGAGATGAACTGGTACCAATGGAATGTAAAAAGACCTCTGGCAAAGTCTCCCATGAATTCTCTGGAGGATTTGTGGGAAATCACACCCAAGACATACTCATGGTGAGAAAGCTATGGACAGAGAGCTTGACATTTGACCTAGTGGACAGAGGTCTCACACTGATAAGATAGTGGATCTCTTGGAGTATTTCTGCTTATCTTCTTTCAAGTTTCCTCCTTTACCTCTTCCTGGCTCCCAATAGATTCCCTCATGGACATGATGCCACTCTTTAGACTTGGAGTTTGATGTTGATTTCACATGATTTCTTTCCTTTGATTTGTCCTTTTTCCACTTGACTGAAGCCTGGGATTGAGGGATCCAATATCTAGAGCAGGGAAGTCTCAGAGGGCATGTGATCCATCCCCTCATTTCACAGATGAAGAAACTGAGGCACCAGAGGTTAGGTGACTTGTCCAAAGTTATACAGGAACTAAGTGACAAGAGTCAAGTTTCAAACCCTGGATCTCCCACTACAAATGTACTACACGATGCTGTCTAACCTAGAGATTATAGAAGCCTGCATGATCTGTAGCTAGAAAGCTCAAAGTATGTATATTTTACAGACAGCCAGAACTTCAGAGGTGATCTAGGCCAGCTTTCCCCTTTCTCCCATCCCATTTTACAGATGAAGAAACAGTCCTGGGACCAGGAAGAAATGATTTGTCCAAAGCCAGAAAGGGAGTTAGTGGCAGAGCCAGGATTTGAGAATCACGAGATGACCAATATTGGCTCCTCATTCAGCACATTTTCTCCCATTCTCCACAGATGTGGATGTTTGGATGGGAGCTCCATGAGGTCCCCAAATTGTTCTTGGTTATCTCCCACCCAGAGCCATTTTTTATTCCTCCACCCCATTTCCTTATACTGGGAAATAGCAAAGGCTGCTGCTAATTGAACTAGAGCCATAAGTTATTGTCTGAAACTGGATTTTTTTGGTTGCTGTTCTTGTTTTAAAAGGTGTTTTACCTTGTTCTGTTCTTGCATGCTGTAGGTTTCTGTATGTATATGTTTTAAGGAGTTGGAGAAGACATTTACCATCATCATAATCACGACAATAGTTAGCATTTACGTATCACTTTGAGGTTTGTAAAGCACTTGGTCTTCATGGAAACCATATGAGATGGGGGCTGTGATTATCCCTGTTTGGCAGAGGAAGAAACTGAGATGGGGAGGAAACTTGACTTTGCCAAGGTCATACAGCTATTAAGCATCTGAGGCAGGACTTGAACCCAGATCTTCCTGACTTTTAAACATTAATTGGGAAGCACCTGAAAGTTGCTTTTGGTTTCTGAGTGGAACAGGAATGTGACCAAAGCTATGTATGAGCAATATCTTCCTTGAGGTTGCAGGAGGGGTGGATTGGAGCCCAAGGAGGCATGAAGACCTTTGAGGAGGCTATTGGTACAGTTCAAGATCCAGTAAGGAGGGTCTGGGCTAAGGCTGTGCCATTGGGAACACCCAAGAGCAGCTGAGTTCGAGAGATCTGATGGAGGTCGAGTCAGAAAGTGGAGCCTGGTGACTAATCAGCACTTGATCTGGTGGTGGGGAGAACCCCGAAATCCTCCCATCCCCAGCTGTCCCCAGAACTTGATCAGAACTGTGGGCTGTCGCTCACAGAGAAATCAAAGCATGGTCCTCATTTTACTTTGGTGAGATCCCACTCCAAATGGCCTTTTTTGTTTGGGTTATAATCATTTACAGGAGGCTGTCTCCTCCCAGCTTCTTAGACACATGGTTACACAAAATGCCTTTATCCTGGATGTGGATCCAGTGCATAATTGTGTCCCTTTCCCTTTGCTCAAGGACAATACGTTGGGTCAGAGTATATTCTCAACTCCATCAAGATGTCTTTATTAAGCACCTACCTTGTGTCAAACAATGGACTGTAGATACTGGGAATATAGAGTAAAACAGGAAAGATACCACCGGTGATAATCACATGTATATCATACTAAGTGCCAGACTCTGTGCTAAGTGCTTTACAACAATTATCTCGTTTCATCCTCACAACAAGTGATGCAAGTGCTGTCATTATCTCAGTTTTACAGACAAGGAAACAGGGAAACTGAGGTTCAGTGATTCGCCCAAGGTCACAAAGTTAGTAGGTGTCCGAGGCTGGATTTGAACTCAACTCTTCCTGACTCCAGGCCTGAGGCTCTATCCACTGTGCCAAATCCCTGCCCTCAAGATGGTTACCTCCTTCTGAGGGAAACAACAGGTAACCATCTGTAACAAACAACATATCCTCATGTAAATACATTGAAAACAAATGCAAGGTAGTTTCAGAGATGTGTGCCGGCAGTTGGTGGTAGTAGACTCCATAAAGACCTCAAGTACAATGGGGACGCCTTGGAGCTGAGCTTAGACTGCATCCTTGCTCATTTATTTCTCATCTTGTCTCCTAGGGACTTTGCAGGTGTTAGTAGTACAATATTTCTCTGCACAGGGAAACACTATGCAGAAACACTCATGGATGCATGGCAAATGTAAGCTGATTTAGGAGCCCCGGAAGTGGGGATGGGGTTGTCGATGAAAGTCTGATGGAGAAGGTGGCTTTGAGAGCTGACGTTGAGGTGAGCCAGGGAGTCTGACATGTGGAAGTGAGGAGGGAGCATGTGCCAGGACTGGAGCTGCTCTGATCTTGGCTGGAGTGTACCAGGTGAGGTCTCCTGACTTACGTTTGCATGGTGTTTTAAGGGTGTGTATGTGTGTGTGTGTGTGTGTGTGTGTGTTAGGAAATGCTCTGGGAATCATGAGGATGCATAGGGAGCTTATGTTGCCCCTGCCAAAGAATGAATGATAGATTTCACCCTTTATTGTTCTTATCCTACCCTCAACCACACACACACACACACACACACACACACACACACACACACGCAGAATTTGGCTGAAATGGGGATCTGGAATCGGTTCAAGAGACACATATGATGACAAGCCATGGGTTGTTGGAATGTTTTCCTCACCTAGAACACAATCTCGTGTCTGTTTTCAGTTGCTCAGTTCCTGACAGATTGAGTTTAGAATGACCCAAATCTCCCAATTTCAAGAGCAGCCTTTCCTTCCAGTATGTTTCCTTGTGGCAGGAAGAGATAAAAACATATGACATCGCTAGTGACTGGAAGGGAAATGAACGGTGTTTGTTTTTCCATGAGAATTAGCAGTTAGAAAATGAGAGGATGGATTTTGCCAAACTTGGCAGCTTCCTGGTGCGCATTTCTAACAGAGCCGGGCCATGCTCATCTCTGGGCAGGAGCATTTCTCAGATGTGGGTGAAAGGCGACATCCTAGACGTGAGTAATAACCTCCTTAAAAACTTTGGGAGTTCCTCACATTTGAACATATTTAATGATTCATGTGCTTGGGATTGCTTCCCACTTAGCCCCTGGGGCTAACAAAAACTAAAGGATTCCTGCCCTCAAGGTGCTTATTCCTTAATGCTGGTGGTAAGAGGAGAGGGATTCTTTTTGAATTCAGAAGACTTTCATCAAATCTCTTCCCTTTTCTTTAGACCTTAGCTTCCTCACCTATAAAACAAACAAATTTACTAAATAACCACTGAGGTTCCTTCTAGCTAGCCTTCTAGGTTCTATAAGCCTGTGGTCTTAGGAGATCCTTGAAAAGCCAGTTTAAGTAGAGCCTAGGTGACTTTTGGCAGCCTTGATTTCAATCTTGTTATATTTTATTAAGGATGTTGAACAGTGTGTTCTGCACGGTGAATGTGAGACAAGGATAAATTAGACACTTTTTGGGTCAGTAACAGCAAGGGAATAAGCAGCCTTTATGTAAACCTACTATGTTCGGGACACTGTGCTAAGGGAGTTTTGTGGATATTCTCTTACTCAGTCCTCACAGCCGGCCTGGGAGGTAGGTGCTATTATTATTCTCATTTTACAGTGAGGAAAATGAGGGAAACAGAGGGGTGAGTTCATTGACCAGGGTTAGGCAGGGTGTCTGAGACTGGATTTGAACTTGGGTTTTCCTGACTCCAGATGCAGAACTGTATCTATGAACTGCATGCCCAGTCTTAGGATGAAGTGACATTGTGGGCCTTTCTTCTCCATCCGATGTTTCCCCTTTCTGATTCTGACTGTCTGTGTTGGCCCAAGGCCAATGGATCATTCCCTCTTGTCCAGAGGTGCTGGTTCATTCATGTGTGTGACAAAACCATCATCAAATGCTGCTAGCAAGTAGTTACTATTCTTTACATTTTCCATGGTAAGACACGGCCACTTGAAAGGCTTTGAGGATATTGAAGGAGTTAATAGAGGCAGCCAAGCATCTAATGAACCCTTGGCTCCCAGTCTGTCCCTTGTAAGGATGAGTCTGACCACATTACTCTCTCCCTCAAGGATCTTCAGTAACTCTCCATTGCCTCTTCAACAAAGCCAAAACTCAGCTTGGCATTTAGAATTGTTCACACCCTATCTCCAGGCTAGCCTTTCAGATATGTACTCATCACTCTCCTTCTGGAGTTACCCTTCGGGGGCACTGGCTTTTTCAATCTCCTTTGAGTGAGCATTGGTCTGTCTCTGGATATTGGTCTCCTTCTTCATCTCCACCTCTTGGACTTTCTAGCTTCCTAAGGTTCTACACAGATGTCCCCTCCTACAGAAAACTTTTATAGCCCTTGTCTCTTTCTGCAAATTGCCACGCTTCACCCTTTGTGTGCTCCATGTTCCCAGCACAGTGGAAGCGCTGTGAGAACAGGAACTGTTATGAGTTTTTTTTGTTTGAAACCCCAATGCCTAACAGAATGTCTGGTACACAGTAGGTGTTCACCAATGTTTGTTGGGTTAGATTGGTATCAGAATTGCTATTTCTGCTACTGCAGAAGACCAGGCCAGGGGGGACATAGCATGCCAGACTTGAAGGCACAAAGACCTGGATGCAAATCCTACTTCTGATACTTATATGAATAAATCAATGAATGAATTGAAAAACATCGATTTCCAAAGTGCTTCCTCCATGCCAGGCACTGTGCTGAGTGTGGAGACATATATCCCAAAGCAGCACATTTTTTGCCAGTCAAAGAACTGACGTTCTAACAGAGGAGATAATTCACAGTGGGGTTAGGGGTGGTGACTCAGAAATAACTCATGGGATGTTCTGGTCTCCGAAGGAAGATGGGCGATGAGTAGTGCCCTATGCCAGCTGAATGCTTTCTTCTTTCCAGGAATTGTTGTGCTGACTTCATTCCTGTTTTCTTCTCTAGAGGTTCAATGAGTGGGGGAAGGTATGTGTTTGTAGATACAGGGAGGAAGGTGGCCTGGGAGCAGCAGGGTCTAGGGGGCAGCTGGGTCTAGGGGGAGGGGGAGCTAGATATGACATTGCTGACCAATTGGTGACCCAGAGCAAACCACTGAAACTTTCTCAACCTCAGTTTCCCCATCTCCAAAATGGGGATAGTTTAGCACTTGCAGGATTGTTTTGAGTTATGTATGCATGCATATACTAGGCTTTGCAAACTTGGAAGTTCTGCATATGGCTGAATCATTGGTGGTATTTAGGGGAATCGATACTACCACTAAGCAGGAGGGATGACTGTGCTTATGTAAATGTATTATTTCTTTAAGTGTTTTCCTTGCTCTTGAAATCAAGATTGATCAAGTTGGATTCTAGCTGGGAGAAGAGAAACACCTGGACTTTTGCTCAGTCCACCCATGGTTGGCTACAGAGAATGGAGCACCTGATGGGGAAGGTGTGAGCTTCTTTGACAGTTGGGCTTCCTGTTGGCCTGTCAGGCCTACTGGGCACTGACATGCTGTCTGTTAGCCTTGGCACTGGGCTGCTGGCCCAGGGAAAATGGTTCTTTGTGCCAGATGAGTGGTGAGAATTCCTGATATTTATACATTTCACAGCCCGTGGGGAGGAAGACAAGGCCAGCTGGGTTGAGGGCTAACTAAATGTGGAGTGTTGAATTGTAAGACTTCTGGCTAGGGCTTATTGCTAATGGATTTGGGGGTGAAAGTCATTGAAGAAATCATGTCTGGGAAAGAGGCATGTTCGGGGCTTTGTCTAAGGAAAACCATTGGGGGATTGTGTGTGAATGTGTGTACATATGTGCATTTGTGTGTGTGTGCACACACGTGCATGTGTTTAAGGACAGGAGACAACCTCTTTTTTTTGCCTTGGGTGGGGGTGGGAGTGGGGGATCAGTGTCCACAGAGAATCAGTTACTTGCCCAGGGTGATGGAGTAAATTTCCTTGAAATTATTTTTTCGGTTCTTTTGAATTTCCCAGATGTTGGATGCACAGTCCTCCCCTTGAGGAGCTCCTGTTCCACTGGGGAAAATGATTGGTCCATACTATCTCAGTGCTTATGGGCATTTTCCTTTCTTTCCCCTGGTGGTTCTGTTAGCCTCCCTTCCTTCCTTCTTTTTAAGTCCTGACTTGATCTATGGAGGAGGACGTGGAGCAAAGAGGCTCCCAAGGCACAAAGAATGTGAACTCCTGGTCTGAAGGGACTTTAGAAATCATCTGCTCTGCCTGCTTCACTTTATTTGTTTATTATGAATGTTTTATTGATGCTCTTAAAAAATTTTCCAATGACTCCTCATTTTCTCTTACCCCCATAAAAAGAAAAGGTTCTCATGTAATAGTCAAGCATATTAGATCAGCAAATTGGCTATGTCCAAAAAGCAAATGCACACCTTACTCCACACCAACAGTCCACCACCTCTTGCTGAATGGTAGGAAGTATGCTTCATAGTAAGTCTTCTGACAATGTCATGTGACATTTAAAAATGTCGAGAAACATAATTTCTGGATAATTAGTCATTAATAAAACTAGCATTTTAAAAAAAGAGGTCAATGGCACTCTGAAATGCCAAAAACCCTCATGGCACACATCCAAAGTCTGGATGGCCTTGGAAAAGTGGGTATTGCAGAGGGTGTCAATCAACTCTGAGTGGCAAACAAGTAACGAGAGAGAGCGATTATTACAATGAAATACTGGACCTATTCTAACGAACTTTGATTATGTCATTAACTTTGAAATTTCCCAACCTTGGGAAATCTATTCAAAGAATTTATTCCTACTCAAAACTTGAGTAGAGGCTGGGTAGGGTTTGATCAAGATTGAGGAGAGTTAATCTCATTATCAGTAACGGTCCTTCAAGCTCCTGAACTTTGAAAAGAGGACTGCAGAAAAAGGGGAACTCTGGATCTCCCCAAATCATCCGTTATTAATAATAATTATTTCTATCATTTCTGGCAATGATCATATTTCTTATGTCTTTTTATATTGTTTCTCTGACCTCACTGTTGTTGATGGGAAAATTGTTCACTAGGGTTGGCTTGTTTCACTCTTCATCAGTTCGTAAAACTTCCCAAGTTTCTCTGAATTCTTCCTCCCCCTGCATTTCAGAGGGGGAAGTGAAATAAAATGGCTGCCTCAGTTTCATCAGTACTAAGTGGCAAAGATGGGTTTCAAACACAGAGGAGGCCAGCCTACTTTCAGGTAGTCAGCAAATAGTACCTGTTGCTGGTGGGTTGGACATGAAGAGGCTTCATAGTGTTGGAAGGTACCAGGACAATTTCAGCTTTCTCTGAAGGTCAGTCTGCACGGTAGAGGCCTAGGGGAGAGTTTGAGCCATTACCTGGGCAGGTTGGATCATATCCAGTCCATCTTTGTCATCAACAGCTTCAGCCAAGCTTACCTTTTATAGCTGGGACTTTGGATGAGGGTGAGGAGGGAGCAGCTACTGTCCAGACAACCATACTGTTACTTCTCTTGGCTGATGTAGATATGTAAGAGCTATTCTTTTGTTTCATGGGTTCTGTGGAGCCCCAATTAGGTATCTTTCTGCCCCCTCCAACTCAACCTTTCTCCAGCTGAGACCACGGAGCATGTGTAGACTTTCATCTGTGCTTTTACACCTTGAGTTTATTGATCTTTTTGCCGTCCCTATTTACATAGCATCTGTCCTGCCCTCAGGAGCTGATCTCTGTTTTTTCTCCACCAACATGAAAGGCAGCACTGGCAATGGGAAAGTCTGGCTGCCATCTGGGGCCTGTCATTCTCCCATTGTGACTGCTTTCTCTCCTTTCTTCCCTCTGCCTTTCTGAAGAGCGGACCCCGAGTCACTTCTGCTTTCTGTCTCTTGGGGTGAGATGTGTGCGTAAATTGCATTGTTCTGTTTTCAGCCTAACTGTTTGTTGATGTAGGCCATGGGTGTCATGCCGGAGGCAGTTCTGACAGCCAGGAACAGTCCCCAGATGGCACCACAGATCTGCCCTTCTGTTGATACTTCCTGGTGTGAGGAGATAGGGAGCAGCTACAAGCCAACTGAAGGAAGTACAGCATCCTTTCTGTGCATCTAGAGTCTGCAAGATTGGCTTTCCAGAACATCACCAAAGCACCAATTATGTCCTTGGGGTCATGAATGTCAAGGTCCCTTGAGGAGATGAGGCTCAGCATGGTAGAGGGGAGAGGAATAGTCAGCAGGAAATGTGTAACAATTATGAAGTCATGGAATACGGAGTTTCATCCAAGAAATCTCTGAGTGAAGAGGATCAACTCAGTGTGGGGTGAGGGAAGGATCATCATGTAAAGTAGCTCATATCAAGAGAGAGCAGTGAAGACCCTAACATAGTGGATAGCTGGTCCTCTGATCAGCTTATGGGAGCATATGGGTGAGAGTGGCACAGTATGAGTAGATATGGAGAGGTCACCATCATTGGCAGAGTACCCACATCATTAGGTCACAGATCCATTAAGCAAAGGTTCTTAATCATTTGTGTGCCAGGGATCCCTTTGGCTGGCCATTGAAGCCTGTGCACCCACTCTTAAAATAAGGTGTTTAAATGCATGAAATAAAATCCACAGGATTACAATGGGAATCAATTATATCAAAATATATATTTTTAAATAAAACATCAACCTCAGAGTAAGACCTACTGCAGACCATTAAGATAACACATTGTCAATTTAGAGCTGGAAAACAGCTTATGGGCCATCCAGACCAATCCTGCCATCTTGTAGCTGAGATCCCTGAGATGTAGCTCAAAGAAGTAACTTGCCCAATGTCACACAAAAAGGAAATGGTGGAACCATGATTTGAACCCAGCTCCTGTGACTCCAAAGCCAGCCCTATGGCTATCATACCATGTTGCCATCTTAGACACAATCATCCCTTGAAGAAACACACTATTTTCCCATACATTATTCTTGGAGAGCTCTTTCCACAGTGTCTCCTTGGATCTCATGTCCTCTTTAGGGCCTGTAGGACTTTATCCATTTTTGCAAAGTTTAGTCTTTTAATTTGGGGTCTTCCTCACATTCCAGGCCTCACTCTATCCCAGCTGGGCCTACTCATGGGTTTTTCTTACTGTTTGCCATGGTCTTCACTCGAGCAGACAGGCCTGACATATGTGAAGTGATACATTTTTAAAATGCTTAAACTAGGTCTTCCCAAGCAGAATTTAATGAGAAGCAAAACCGCCCAGTGGACAGAATTAGGTTCAAATCCTCCCTCGGACACAAGCTCTGTGACCCTGATCCTGAGTGGACTGGTGCTAGGGACCAAGGGGATAAGGATTGTATTGACTTCAGTGTTCTGATTTGGGAGCTGTTACTACCAGCAGTGGAACTAGGAGGAGAGCCCATTTGGGGAAGGGCAGGCTGCATGGTTGCCAGCAGTGTTTTATTCTGGATTCTGCTTGCTGGCTGGAAACAAGCCCTGGCCTGCTGACTCAGGGTGCCATTTGTTGAGTTCCTTATAAGAAGTCTTTTTCTTTCTTTCTTTCTTTTTTTTTTTTTTTTTTGATAAAACCAGGGCCCTTTTTAAAAGTGAGGCCTTCACCTACTCAGGACTTTGGATGCTGAGCCTTTCCACTTGCAGTTTTTGAAACATCTTTTGAATTCATGGATCATAAGATTAATCTCAACTACAAAAAGGATTTCTAGTCAACTCAGGAAACCACACTCCCAAATCTCCAAGGAGGTTTCTCCTTTTTCTCAGGCTGCCTCTAACTTTTTTGAAAAAACAAAACAAAACAAATTTTGTTAATTTCATATCCCTTTGAGGTTCTGGCATCACAATTTTTTATTCTCTTGTTTTAAGGTGGATCTCATTTTCCTGAGAAAGGCTTCCTGACATAGGGGCAACACTGTGGGAAGCATGTAAAGGTCAGCCTATAAATGGCCCGGCTTGGCTGAGCCAGTGATCTTGGCTGACTTTGGTCCTCTTTTCTAGGCACCACTTCTCTGCTGCCATAAGAAGATGCCATTTTGACTTCTTCCCGAAAGGACAGAGCATTTTGTGCTTGTGCTTTAGAAAGTACCATGGTGATTCAATTGGCATGTGTATATGTGTACACACACACACACACACACACACACACACACACACACACACACACACACACACACACACACACACACACACACACACACACCCTGACTCGATTCAGATATCCTTTCTTTCTGAGCCCTCCAAATGAAACTACTGTTGTCATAATAATGATTTCTCATTTGCAGTGGGTCACTGCTTGCTCCTGAGGTGTTAAGTGGCAGAATTGGTGTGAAGAATATTATGAAAGAATTATATGAGCAGAAAAGAGATGAGCCACTCAGTCAGCTGGAGCCAAAGGTAAAGGATGGACGGTTTGTCTATACTGATAACTACACAAGGTCAAGAGAACACAGGGAAGGACCCCAGCCTAGTGGTAGGCTCCCTATCTATAATGGATATACAAGAGATCGTGGGCAAAGCAAGTGAGCAAGAATGGTTTACAGTTGGCACTGTGAGAAGGAATGTCCACATGGGTTATGTCATGGATTCTTATCTGCATCTCCTCCTCTTTTGGTCATGTAGCTCTCTCTGATAACATCCTTTTTCACTTTTCTTCCTTTCCTTTCAGTCATTCGTTTTGAGAGCTGGATGGGATCTTGATGGCCATCCAGAATGATTCATGCAAGAGCAGAACCCCCAGTGTAGCAGATCCAGCAACTGCTTGTTCTATCTGGGATTGAAGATCTCCAAGGAGCAGGGAGCCCCCACTTCTGGAGACAGCCCCTTAGGCATTTGGACAGCGCCAATCCTTAGAAAATGCTTCTTGATGTTGAGTCTAAAAGCGTCTTTTTAGCTCCTTTGTTCTTATATTTAACTTCCTTGTTCCTTATTATGTCCTCTGGGACAGAACTGAACAAGTTCAATCCCTCTTCCCTATAAGAGTCCTTCAAATAGTTGAAGACACCATCATGTCTTCCCAAGTCTTCTTTGTCTACATGCAGTGCCTCCACTTCTTCTCCTTTCATTTATTTATCAACTTCTTATGATCTGACTCCCAGTACAAAAGTAACTTATCATTGGTCTCTCAGTTGCCAAGCTGAATTTCTTCCCCTAAGTTCTAATCCTTATCAGTCTATCTCTTGCACATGAAGTCATTGACTATTGTCTCCTCTTGGATACTCTCTCCTATCTGAGTTTTTACAATTCTTTTCTCTCCTGGTTCATATCCTATCAATCCAACCACTAATTCCTAGTATCCTTTCCTAAATCATCATCTGTATCATGGTCCCTAACTGCGGTTCTTTCATAACATTCCTTCTTAAGTTCACTTCTTTTTCCCCCTCTAAACTTTCATTAACCTCACCACTCTCAAGGGCTTAACTATCATCTCTATGCAGATGACCAAGACACATGCATACATGTACTCATAGAACACATAAGACATATACATAGCTAGCCTGTACATGGATGTCTATGCACATACGTGTGTGCATGTATGTATTTCATATGTACATATGTGCATATGTATACATTCAGAATCTCTATCCTCTCCCCTGAGCTTTAGTTTCATATCAGTGATTATTTATGGACATCTCAAGTGAGATAGTTGATATCTCCAAATCTCACTTTATCATTTCCTGACCATGCCTGTCCTCTAAACTCCTCTATTTTTTGCCAGCCACACGACCATCCTTCCATTTTCTCAGGTTCATGACCTTGGCAGTATCCTGGAGTCCTCACCGTTCCTCACTCCATATGTCCAGGCAGTTCCTAAATTTGCCGTTTCCAACTTTACAAAATTTGTCCCATCTCAGCCCTTCTCTCCATGCACGTAGCTGCCATCTTGGTTTAGGACCTCGTCACCTCTGGACTCTGTTGTAACAGCCCCTAACTGGCTTCTCTGCCTCATCTCACACACTCCAAAGGCATTTTCCTTAAACATAGATCTACTGTGTGACTCTCCCACTCTTTCAGCTCCAGTGGCTTCCTTGTATTGCCTCTAAGATTAAACATCAACTTTGCGTAGCTTTGGAAGTCTTCCCCAAGTGGACCCCAACCTTTCTTTCCAGTCTCTTATGGCTGTTAGCCCCTGTCTTCCATTCTGCCATGAGATCAACAGGCCACCTCTCTCTCCTTGCCACATAACCTTTCATCTCTTGACTCCCTGCCTTTCCACCAGATGTTACCATGTCTGAGATGTATTCTCTCCTCACAGGCTCTCTGCTTCACAGTCCCTCTCTTCCTTTAAGACATAACTCAAGCACCATGTTCTGCATGAAGCCTTTCCTCATCTCCCTGCCAATCGCTAGTGCCCTCCTTCCCAAGCTACTTGGTGCTTTCCTCTTTTGTTTGCATTTCTGTTGAGAAACTTTGTATTTAGGCTTTCTTTATTTTTAAATGTACTAACCTCCCCCATTAGAATGTAAATGTGTTGCAAGTTGGGATCATCTCAGTCTTAGTGCTTGTATCCCCAGAATTTAGCACAGAGCCTAGAACCCAGTAGGTACTTGATAAAAACCTGTCAATTGATTGACAGAAGTCAACCAAATAGGAAGATATTAGGGGTGCTCCTGTGATCCTTCTAGTCTACATGGACTTCTGCTCTCTGCACTTTTCTGAAATCTCTCTAATTGCTGATGGGTCAATGGAAATGCCCTTCCCTTTACCTTGGAGAGGGCTGATTTCTGTATCCTAAGGGCAATTTAAAGGTGTGGGCTTGTGTGAGTCGGCTGAAATTATAGTCTTTCCTCCTCAGCAATCATCTTCAGTCATATCGTGCCATTTGCAGCTGCTTGATGCATTTCCTAAAATAGTTTGAGAAAAAAATGCTCTGTGTTCCCTTTTCTACATACAATGTGTCTGTGTGCAGAATATATCCTTCTGCTCTGGACAAAGCTCTGCTGATGCTGGGGGTCCTTCGATCATTCAATTCAGCTCATGCCTTAAACCAAAGCCCTCCCAAATGACCTTCACAAAATGGTATGTATTGAGCATCTGACCTGTAGAGCCCACGGAGGGCTGACCACCACATGCCTTGTTTCTCCTATCCCTTTGACTCCTTGGCTGTGACAGTGACCATGCACGGTCAAAGTTCCTCTCAGATGCACTGACTGACTTTCATCTGGAGTTAACCTTCTGCCCTCAAGGACTACAACTCAATGGCTCTGATTGCTTTTGGAGATTAGTTAATGTTTCTTTTATTTGTTTTAAGGCTCCTTCATTGAGTACAATTAGCTGTTAAGAATTCTCTCAGAAAAGTCTCTGTTCAAAACACTGATCAGTTAAGTATTTTACCAATACAGCCCCTCATTTATACAGTTCACCCAACATAGATGGCTACGGACAAGAATGATGCTTTAAAAGGGATTTCTCTTTTATGTTGGGCAGGCAAGTACTTATCAGCTGTTTTCCTTTAGTATATTTGCATGTGTATGGCTTACTTCTCTCTGTAAGCTATTATCTGGGTTTTCCTTTTTATGCTTTTGGATGAAAGGATTCTGCAGTTAAATCTTCATGTATGTGTGAATATGTGTGTGTGTGTCTGTGTGTGTGTGTGTGTATGAGAGTGTGTATTTCACAGTCACGTATTTAGGGGGTCAGAAATAGGCAGGACCAGAGCTGTTACCCAGTGAGGAGCAATCAGCAGCGTGGAGGGCAGCAATAATGTGAAGTCCCTGACAGCTTCTATCGTCAACAGGTAGAAACAAATAATCTTAGAAGCAAAAATGAACCGTTGAAAATAGCAAGTTAGCAAATGCCAAGTCCCCAACCCGAACGTATCCTCTCCATTTTCTTAGAAATGACCCTCCCCAAGGGGAGATCTTAACCCTGTCCTCCCTCCCCCAATCTCCTTGCCCTAGCTCCTAGCTCTAGTACTTGCCTCAGGCTCCTGAATTGTTATAGTACTGAGACCCTCAGTCTTTGATAAGTATTGACCAACTGGCCCACCAAGTATTCCTATTCCATAACTCCTCTCTTTGTGACAGCAGGGGAGTCCTCCTGGCAAGTCCTCTGGGCTCAGAGACAGGCTGTGACTTTTTCAGCCAGGGAGCAGCTTTAGCAACATTCAGAGAGGTAGGGTGATAGCATTTTTGACTATTTCCTAAACCTAAGAGCACCTGCGATCTGTGTCAATGTTGGTGGAAGCATAAAGCATCATAGATGGAGAGCTAGAAGGGACCTCAGAGGTCACTTAGCATAGCTCCCTCATTTTACAGATAAGGAAACTGAGGCCCAGGGAAATAAACTAAGTTTCTCAAAGTTACACAGTCACACAGTCAATAAGTGTCAGAGGTGAGATCCTCAGTATATTGAAATATGGGTCAAAGATGTCTAAACACTTCAGCTCAGTAACATTATAAAACAACAAGGCACTTCATATATCTCCTGTGTTCCCCAGTAACTCAGCTGAGGGATGGCTTTGGCTCTTATGTCCTTTCCAGTTTTGGGCAGTTTGGGCACTTGATCACATACATAAGACGTAATTTCAATAAGAAAGGTTCCTTTGCTACCATGAAGAATAAAAATGTCTTCCTTTATAGACAATAATTAACTTAGTATGTAAAAATATGCAAGAGACCAAGTTACCTTCATGAATTCTCCATGATGCTTTAATTATTGGTGACTATGCACTGTTTCTTTGAGTCTGTGTTGGGAAGATCATTTCACTACAAGGCCATGTTTGCCCCTAAATGACTCCCCTCTTTCACAAGTCACCACTCCCCTTCACACATAGTCTGGTGTGTGATTTGGTGCCATCCTCAGATTTGGTGCCATCCTCAGGAGCCAGAGAACCTGGCTCAGTCTCTGGAAAAGAAACCTTTCCCAGTTGCAGCCGCCTTTTCCCGGGGAAGCTTCATGGGTGCCTAGGGGTTTCTGTTTTACTGGAGAGTCTCAGCATTTTGCCCAGCCTGGCTCACAGCCTTCTTGGCATCCTTCATGGATTTTGGCACATCACTCCTGTCTTAGGTTCACAAGAGTTTCCGGGTATCTTTTGAAAACCCCAATCCATCTGCCAGTTGACATGGTGTTTTATTTGTCTTGGAAGTCCCAGATCTTCCCGCTGACTTGGCAGTGGGTTAAACAGATTCCTACTGTCCTGGTCTTTTGCAGCTTGGGTGGTAGTTAGGGCTTGGAGAGACTTCAGAATCATCGTAAGGAAGCATCATCTTCTTGTTTTCATTTCTCTGGAGAAAAAAGGACGGGGGAAGGGATTTCTTCTGGCCACTTGGCTCCCTGCTTCCCTAAGACTTTCTTCTGTTCTGAGTATGTTCATATAAGTCTGTTTCTATCCAAAGTCTGGTTTCTATTCCTTTTCTTCCTCCATCACTGCCTCCCAAAGGTTTAGGGTAGGGAGAGGTTCCCACCACCATGACCACCTGTCCCCTTATCACATTCTTCCCTTTGTCAGGTGTAGACCTTGGTCTTGCTTTTAGCTACTGGAAATCTGGCCCTTTCATCTTAGGTTCCTGTAAGGTCATCCATTCATGAAGCATTTAGTGCGCATCCGTTCTGCACCAAATACTGTGCTAGGCATTGGGATAGGAAAAAAAAGCAACAAGCAACAAAAGAAAACAAAGAAATAAAAAGAACCACTGTTCCTGCTCTTCTCCAGCAGCTTCCATTCTAGAGGGTGGTGGATGGGGACTTGAAGCATGTATGTATGTGCATAAATTGAAACTACATGCAAAGTGACTCCAGAGTTTGTGTGGGAGGGATGGGCCCTAGCCATTGGAAGTACCAGAAAATGCTAGGGGAAAAGTTGGAACTATTTTAACTGTCTTTGCAGTCAATCTCTGTCCCCTTTGCATTGCCCCGCCCCCAGCCAAATCATTTCATAGGAGTTGGAATTTTACACGTTTTAATTGTGTAAGAAATAATTGTTCAATGAAGGAGGAAAGGAGATTTCTTTGAACCATTCCCACACTGAACTACTGAAGTGGAGACAGAGGAGACAGCTTTACCAGGGGTCTTTCTACCTGTGTGATCTTGAGTAAAGCATTGCCTTTCTAAGGGTCTCAGTTTCTTTTTGTGTGAAATGATAATACTACAATATAATTTTACATTTTATAATATTTTAAGTTTTGTAAAGAGCTTTACATATGATTCTTAAAACCTTAGGGAACTACTATTAATATTATCCCAATTTTACAAGTGAGGAAACTATGGTTCATAGAGATTAAATGATTTTCCCAGGGTCTGGTAGCCAGGAAGAGTCGAAGGTGTTTTCCAGTCTCAGATAGATGTTCCTGACTCCAAAAGTCCAGCCCTCTTTCTGCCAAGTCACACTTTCTGTTAAATACAAGAACTAGACTAGACTCTCTCAGAGGTCTCTTCTGGTCCTAAGTTCTGTGATCTCTTGCTGCAAACTGCTGTGTTTAGAGGGCCTGCCGCCATGATGTCTACACCAACTGGAAGAGACCTTAGAGATCATGGGTTCCAAACCAGTTATTTTACAGAAGAAGAAACTGAAATGAAGAGAGATTAAGTGACTTGCTTGGGATCAAACAGCTAGTGAGCTTCTGTGGCAGGGTTTGAACTTAGGTCCCTACTACCCAACTGACTAAAAAAAGTTCTAGGACTGGCCTAAGAAAAGTAATAATTATTCACTTAAAATCTAAATTCCAGTGCTTTAGGGAGCCCTGCTTAGTTTCAGCCTCTTGCAATGTGTGTTGTGGGCTTAAAGTTTAATGTTGATTTTGGAGTTTATATCTTTCATCCCCACCTCCCCCACCCCCGGTTTGGTCCCATTACAGCCTTGATATCACCGATACTTCTCTACAAGATAGTTAATATGTTTATACTGTTCCTTGTGAACCCATGTGTTCAACTCTTGTGCCTGATTATTTCTGATTTAGTAAAACAAATGAGAAAGAATGGGTTGGAAATTAGACTTGAACCCTCCTGCACATTCTTGGGTTCTTCCCCAGGCCAATAGGGGAGGAAATGCTCATACACTTGTGGCATTCTGGCTTTTATCATTTGGAAGAGACTCATGCCCACATTGAGCTTGGACATTCTTCTCCTGTATGTCCTAAAGACTGAACTCCATCATCCATAGCATGCCTAGGATGTGAGAGGCCACACCACATGTTTCTTTTGGTCTTCCAGATCCCCTTCCCCTGGATGATGGTGTTTTCTTGGTCACTGCTTGTTTTGAGAGGCTCTGAAAGCCTTCATTCAATTGTTGCTACCATGCTTGTCTCAGTTTTCTCCTCCTGCATGAATCTACTCAGAACAATCAAATTTGTTGACTTTAAGTTTCTCCAGTGGACTTCACTTGTGACAGCCCAGTCTTCCTAGGAAGGTAACTAATGTCTTTCCTTGGAATTTCCTGCTAAAATGGAGCATGTCACACCTGTGTGCAGGCATATCTTTGTTTATTCTGAGAGACATTCAAAGTAATTTTAAATTATAATGTTGTATGTATTCACACCTCCTTCTCAGCTGGGGCTCTTAGGGTTGGTGTGCTTTGCTTCCTTAGGAGAGTACAAGTCTTTTAGGAAAGCATGTTGACTTCTAGCTGTACAGATTTTAGGGTTGACTTTCAGTCCTCATGGCTCTGATCTCCACCCTTGCTGTGAAGTGTTTAAATTAGATTCAAGGAGACAAATTCTATGTGGCTTCTACGTGTGTCAATATCTGAGATTCAGTGTGTATGCAAATAATTAGTATTACTATGGAAAACATATAACAGACAAGTGTGGTGGAAATCCCTTAGTCATGAAACTTCTCTTTCCATTTATTTGAGATTTTTCATTTTCTTAATCTTAGGAATGTAGTTGAATGAGGGTAGTCAGGCTGATATATTAGATAAAACCATGTTTTTCCTAATTGTATTGCTGGTAGTTGATTGTGCTTTAAAGGATTGGATATTGAAGAAAGATTATGGGAACATTTATTTTGGAAATTAAAAAAAAAAAACATCAACAGTAGACCTTGAGAATCACCTAGTAGCTGGCATGAAATGGTCCAAGGGTAAAGCCTACTTCTTTCTACATGGCGATTTAGGTAAAAAAGTGTCCTCCATAACTGTTGCTAATTTGCATATTCCAACTGGCCCTGTTTGCCAGTCTCAACAGAGATACCAAGAGTGGACTGGACAGAGTGATGGTATAGTGAGTTATTAGCCAGTTTCCTTGGATAGTAGCATGGAAAAAGGTTGTATTTTACCCCCAAATGTGCAATTTCTCCAATGATGTCCTTTCCCTCCCCCACCACAGACGTGTGACTATAAGTACAAATGTCTTTGTTCAGAATTTTCAGCTGCGCTGAAAAAGCACGTCAAAGGTGTTGAAAAGACGATTTTCCTGACCTTGCAATTCTATTTCACTTGGTGTAATGATTAGCTCAGCTGCATAAATACCAGGAAGAATAATTAGAATACCAGATTATGTTGAACACCTAAAGAAACTATGTTTGACAACTTTTAATTTTCTTTCCTCCCACACAGCACCTCTTCGTTTGTTTCTGGCATACCAGATGTGTCTCTGTGCACAGTAACTGGTTCAGGTATAGTGTTGAGAACACCTGGAGAGCAGTGTAAAACATTTCTCATTTCTGGAAAGTTAAGAAGCAAGAAAGAATATCTACTTGAAAAGTGATGGTGTGTGAGCTTTGGAGATGTCCTTCCCTTCTCTAGAACATAAACACCAGTGCCCCCTTTAGCTCAGAGTTTGGAGAGGAAAGACTGGGACCAGGTGCAACTCTAATGTCCTTGCTATTGGTGATGGAACATGAATAGGCTACTGTGCAGTGGTGGGGCCCCAGAGAGGAATGGGACCGAGATGGCAGGAGGAAGAAGGAGCATGGTAGATATCAATTATGGAGCTTTGTTTCTGCCACTGTACTTTGCAATGGATGAGAGGACCCATTTCAGAGGGCCCTGGAATTAAGACCTGGAAAAACTTTCAGACACCATCTTGTCCAACCCTTTTCATTTTACAAGTAACTTGTCCAAGGTCATGCTATAGGAAGTCATAAAGTTCTTTCTGGGGTCAAAACCACTGCCTCGAGCCTCATGAAGTTAATGATTGTAATAGTTGCCATCAATAGATACCTTTTAGGATTGCAAAAGGCTTGACATCCATTTTCCCTTTTGTCTTTCTTGACAACTCTGTGAGCTAAATGCCCTTACTTCTGTTCTACAGAGGAAGAAACAGAGGCCCAGAATGACGAAATAACTTGCCTCGTATAAGGCATGTTGTAAGTCTCAGAAGTAGGATTTGAACCCAGGTCCAGGACTCTAGCCACTAGGTCTCTTGTTGAATCATTTTTCAGTCGTGTCTGATTCTTCATGACCCCATTTGGGGTTTTCTTGGCAAAGATAATGGAGCAATTGGTCATTTTCTTCTCCAACTCACTTTGCAGGTGAGGAAACTGAGTCAAACAAAGTTAAATGAGTTGTCCAGGGTCACTCAGCTAGTGAATGACTGAGACCAGATATGAGCTCAGGAAGGTGAATCTCCCTGACTCCAGGTCTAGTACTCTAGCCACTGGAAGGAGGATAAAATGCTGCTATGGTATGTCTTCTCTTACCTCTGTTTTCTTGAAAGTGCTCGACCATAAAACACGTCAATGAACCCAGTTTTCACTTCAGGGAAATGAGCATTGTCTTTGGTTGTGGTCTCATATATTGGGCTCTTTCTGTTGTTTTGGGGCTTGACCGCTTCAATGACTTGGACAATGACATGCTTCCTACCAACCTTTTGATTTGAATACGTGGGTAGCAGTCGCTGGAGTGACAACCTCATTGGCATGATAACACCTGCTTCTGCAAACACACCTCCTGTCCGACCAGAGCTTAGCCCATTTCACTCTCCTTTTATAAGGAATTCTGACTTCATGCAAACATGTTCATAGAAAATAAAATTGGGACTGCATATATTTTAATAAAAAGAAAGAAACTCATTGAAAAATAAAGATGTCATTAAGGCTCATTAATAGCTGATTTTATTGAAAGCAACAATAGATTCATGAGTAACCTTTGGGCTAATAAAACCACAGCGTTTGTGAAGTACTGATTGGAAATGGTGAAAATAATGTGCTAAATACAGATGGTTTTCCGTAGGTGTAGAAACCCTATGATTCATCCATTTGGATTTGTCCAATGAATTACAGTCCTCATCCCTGCAGCTGTTAATTTAGGGAGAGGGGAGAGAAGGTATCCAACTTTTCTGAAATATAAAACAGTCTTAAAGCCCAGGAAATAGTGCTAATATTCCCAGTACGGTGGCAATGTTAGCTCTTCTGGATTACCTCCTTATTTTATACAGAATATGATTTATTTCTTGATTCATTTGATTCATTCCCTCCATCAATCCGTCTCCCTTCCCCCAATTTTGCTTTTGCTTTATTTAATAGGACTTTGTATTGGTAAATTAGGTCGGGGGTAAGAAAAACCACAGTGACGTAAATGAGGAGGTCCCCAGGGGAATGTTCAGTCTCTTGACTTTCTCTCCTTTGTAAGTTGTCTTATAGACAGAATGCTTCCCTTGGACACAATCCCATTTAGTTTAAAATATACAAAAACCAGGAAGGAAGAATATTGGGGGCAGGGCAGAGGACGGTTTAGGAAGCTTAATATCCCCTTACCTGCTTTTCTTTGTGACTTCAGGAGAAGAAAGAATATGTGATTAAGCATGGAGAGGATTTTCTGTATGAAACTCACAAACTTGAGTCTGCATGAGGCTATTCATAGGGACATTTGAGGTTTGTTTTCTTTTAAACAAACAAAACTTTTTTTAGAATGACAATAGCATTTGATTCTAGGCTCCAGTGAGTTGTAGAGCCCTGAGGAGATGGCCAGTGGCAATTTACTACAAACATGTTGATTCAAGGATCGCTGGACCTGGGCTCAGATCCTAGCTCTCATCTTCCTTCTGTGATCTTTGAGTCAGTTCAAGTCTCTGGACTCAGTTTGCTCATATGTAGAATGAGAAGGTGGGTGACAAAGTCTCCTAAAGTCCCTTCTGGCTGTACATCCTCAGAAAGTTGTCATTAATTAAACCTTAAACCATTAATTAAACCATTAACCTTTAAAATCTCTGTTTTTTTCTATTATTCTGATCTATGATGATATCAGATTTAGAGCCAGAACGGATCTCTGTGGTCATCTAATCTAGTTCCCTTATTTTATAGATGGGGAAACTGAGGACTGAGGGGGCGGTGTTAGAAGACTTGCCAGGATGTAATTAATGGTGCTGAAATTTGAGGCCAGATGCTGAGATGCTAGGCAAGGCACTGGGAATGCAAGGAAGAAAAAAAGGCAGATAAATAAATAAACGTCTGATAAGCATTGAATATTATAGCCAAGGTAAAAAGAGTTATCCCAAAGTGTAGGAATTTGAATCCTTTCTATCCTGAATGCCTAGTTACTATTTGAGGAGAGCCTGACTGCACAGTGGACAAGAAGCAAAAGTGATGATCCTTGGTGTCAGTTTCACCTCTTTCTGTTTCCTGGTCTTTCCTTGTGTTTCCATCTCTCTTTGTTTTCTCTCCATCATCTGGTGATTCCCTTTCTGAAAGTCTCGGTTGACTGCCACCTCCTACAGGAAGCCTTCCCTATGACCCATAATAATTTGATTTCAAATTATCTTGTATTTGCATTTTTGCTTATTTTCTCTGGAATATCAGTAAGCTCCTTGAGAGATGGGGTTTTATTTTGTCATTGGAACCTCAGCCCCTAGTCTAGGACTCACTGGCAATTTAAGTGCTTAATAAATAATAAATTTAATTGTTTTGACCAAAGCCCCCCTTTGATCCTGGATATCTGATAACTGAGTGAGGCATGTTGGCAGCATTCTCACAGAGGTGCTGAACCTGTACAAAGAGGGATGGAAGGACCTATCTTGCTTTTGTACCCCATCAAGCTAATGTGTTCCAAGGCTACCTCTGGAGGCTGGCCTGAGCCCTGGAGCTGGACCATTCTGGAGCAGCAAATTTTCATCTCCTTCCCAGGCCACTGGGCAGTCTTGGAACAATCAGCCTAGTCTCCAGGGCTCAATCACAGAGTGACTTGGAGCTTGAGGGAAAGGCAGTGAACCTGATTTAGCAAAGAAGGATGGTATTGTTTTGTTCTAAAATTGTCCCTATTTACAAAGGGCCTGGGGATAGAGATGATAGGTGCTTTAGAAGAGAAATGATTCAGAAGACATTGTCTGCGAAAAGAGATAGTTTTATCACCACATTCCCTATTCTAATTTCCTTCTATTACTTTTTCTTCTCATATTGTTTCGCTAGGATTTCCAATATGATATTGAATAATAATGCTGACAGTGGCATCCTTGTTTCACACCTGATTTTAATGGAAGGCTTCTAGCTTATCCCCATTACAAATAATGCTTACTGACAGTTTTAGATCAATGTTCTTTTATCGATTTAAGGAAAATTCCATTTATACCTATTCTTTCAAGTGTTTTTAATAGAAACAAGTATTGTAATTTATTAAAAGCATTTGCTTGATAAAAGCATCTGTTGATATAATCTTATGATTTTTAAAAAACTTCTGTTATTAATATTATAAATTACATTAATAGTTTTCCTTATATTCTATCCCTGCTTTCCTGGCATGGAGAAGTGAATGAAACATCCTAGAAAAGTTAAAAACAAAAAAGAGTCTGTCATAGACATGTGTGGTGGGAAGAAAAGGTGGGTGAGAGCAACCAGGGTGGGAATGCTCTGAGGCTCAGAACTTAGAGGGCTGTGAGGGGCACATGATTGTTTAGATCGCCGTGCTGGGCTTAGAGCCAACACCTTCGTTCAAACGCTGCTCCCAATGCTGGCTCGCTGGATGACCACAGACCAACTGCCTCATTGCTCTGAGCCTCGTTCCTCACCTGTAAAATTGACATGAACGATACTTTCTGAGTGAGTCATTTGCTTGGCTGTGCGTAGTTGTTGCTAGGATCTTATATTTTTCCTCTTTCAATTGGGGGAGTTAGGAGGGGGGAAAGGGAAGGTAGCCAAAAAGAAAAGAAATGAAGAAAATATACATGGTCAGTGAAACATTTTTAAATGCATAGAAAAGAACAGAAGGGAGGTCAGAAAGAATCACAAACAGGACTTCTCTGACAGTTATATGTCGAATATATATGTATATATATATGCATAATGAAGACCTTCAATTCCACATATAATCCTCTTTCTGTTCTAATATAAATCGGGGGGAGGGGCAGAGAAATAAAAAGTGAGGAGGGAGAGAAGAGGAGGGAGAAAGAGAGAAGCTTAGCTTTATTTGGTGGTTTAAGTCCAGAATTGACAAAGAACAAAACTACAATTGGGGTGATAAGAGCTGTCTGACTGAAAAAAGAGATTCTTTATAAGGGCTTTTGAAAACCTTGTAGTGGGTTTGGGGTGAAAGGATGTGGCTTCAAACCCTGGTTCGGTTACTTCCTACCCATATCACCTCAGACATATCACATATCTGAGACTCAAATTACCTGATTTATCAAATGAGGGGCTGGGTGGACTAGGTGACCCAGAGGGTTTCTTTCAGTTCTAGGTCCATAATGTTCTGATCTTAAAGTGCTATGATAATGCCACTTAGTGAAAATATAAGCTGATTTTGTTGTGAAAGTGAAGAGTGACCAGGATCCACTGGTATCACACAATGTCAAGGGATATAGAAAAGACTTGCAGCTTACCAGAACTTAGCTCAGTGACTGGCCCATGGTCCTCAGTAAATGTTGGCTGGCTACCTATGGGGTGGACCAGTTTTGAAAGAGTTGTAGAAGGCCATGGGGAGAGTGGCACAAAATGGTCAGCTATGGCTGAGTTATAATCCGTATATGAGAAGCATGCTGAGATCACAGATTTAACAATATTGATGTGTGACTAAAGCTAATTGCAAGACATTCATTTTTCTCCAAGAAACCCAAAATCCCTTGGAAACCTGCTTCCTGAAGGATCTGTCTAATTACTGACATAGAATGAGATTCCTAATTAAAATAGGGGAAAATGACAGATCTGGGAGGAACATCCCTGACCACCCACATCACACCATTTCTACCTAGAATTATGTATAACAGATTGAATTTTCTCTTGGTGGCACTTCTACTCCTGCATGCCTGTGTGAAGACCCTAGAGGGTGTGTCATTCATGAGAGGAAAGGGCAGCTCAGTAACTCCGTGCCCAAAGTACAATCCTAAGAATAAAGACATTAGATGGTTTCTTGGGAGCTGATGCTTTTGCCTGACTCTGAGAAAGCTTACAATGATTTAAAATGGGCATCTGTTACTTGGGTCAGCTAGTGACATTTATGGAACAGCTTGGATAAAGGTCTTCTCTGCGGAATGGTGTCTTTTTTGGGGATGGGGTCAATTGATAGCGATTGACCTCAAAGGCATCTGGAGGAGTGTGTGTGTGTGTGTGTGTGTGTGTGTGTGTGTGTATGCATGTGTATATATATATGTATATATATACACACATATATGTATACATATTATATGTATATATATATATAATATATATAGAGAGAGAGACAGACAGACAGATAGACAGAGACAGAGAGACACACACAGAGACAGACTATATTTCCAGTACTCTAAAGTGTGTGGTATTTTTAGTTCGCATGGGTCTCATGCTCTTTCCTTGAATAACTGCCCTCTAGTATGATACCAGTCACTTTTCCCCTGTACTATTGCTGTAGCCTTCTGTTTGATCTCAAGGCTCTCCCAGGTCTGGGCTGTCCTCTACTCAGAGTTCATTTTGGATCATATTACCTTCCTACTCAATCAACTTCAGGGACCTCTATGACTTCTGGGCGCAAATATTTCCTATTTGGGGTTCTTCACAGACTGGCCCTTTCCTAGATTTTCAGTCTTCTCACACATTACTTTCATCCATGAACTCTATGGTCCAGACGCTTACCTTTCATCTCCCGTCTCTGTACCTTTGCCGTGTCACTCATGCCTTTAATGTTCACCCTCTTTGACTTTGCCTCTTGGAATTTTTTATTTTCCTTCAAAATTCAGGTCAAGTGCCACCTTTGCTTCTACATGAAGCCTTTTTGGTCCCCTAGCCACTAGTGCAAAGGCCCACCTCCCTCCTGGTTCCTTATATCTGCGTTGTATGTACCTATCTATCCATCCATTCCTCCATCTATCCATTAAAGCATGTATATATATATATATGTATATATGTACATGTATATATGCATGAATACGCACATATACATACATGTGTATATATGTATGTATTGCATATATGTTAGAGTATAAACACCTTGAGAGCAAAGGAGATTTGGTTTTGGTTTTGTCTTCTATCTCCATAGCCTAGTACAATACGGCACGTAGTAGGGTCTTACTTAATGCTTGTTGAATGATCAACTGATTCACTCTATTAGGTGGGCATTCCCTCATGATGCATGTTGTAGCCCTTCTGTGACTGAGCTCTGTGCTTCTGATGCACTATGTCGCTGAAAGTTTTCCAGGGTGGGCTCTTGGGTGATAGCTTTTCCCAAAATTGAAAGACTGGCTAGGCCTTGGATGACCTTTCTAGCCATTCTAGTTTCATGGGGCTAGTCAGAATCTGTACTCCCCTGGCAGAACCTTGGTGGGCCTGGGTCATTTTTAGACCATGATTGGCATTGGGGAGAGGGGTGGGGACTTGTTTAGCCTGGATAGGTCATGAGAGCTGTCTTCAAGCCTCAGAAGAGCTGTCTGGAGGGAAGGGGATTAGTCTTGTTCCACTGAGCCCCACAGGGAAGAACCAGGAACAGTGGTGGGTATTGGTTCCCCAGGTGGCTTGAGGCTGAATGTTGAGAAAGCCCCCTTAAAGTGAGAGCTCCCCCAAAGTCCAGGGAGCTGCCTGGAGAAGCAAGGGAGCACCTCCCCCCATGCCTGGAGGTCTTCAGGCAAAAGCCAGATGAGCCCTGGTTGAGTTAGACTTTTTCCTTTTCCTCCCCAAATTTATTAATTTATATGTTTGCAGTTTTTAACAATCACTTCCATAAGTTTTAAAATTTCTCTCCTTCCCTCCCTCCTCCTTCCCCAAGACGGCATCCAATCTTATATGGGCTCTATGCATATATTTCTATTAAACACATGTTCACGTTAGTCATGTTGCATAGAAAAATTACAGCAAATGGTAGAAACCATGAGAAAAACTAAAGAAAATACAAGAAAAAGTCATCTGCTTCATTCTGAGTTCCGAGTCCATAGTTCTTTCTCTGGATGTGGATGGCGTTTTGCACCATGAGTCCTTTGAAAATCTTTTAGGTCCTTGCATTTCTGAGAAGGGCTTGGTCCATCAAAATCAGTCTTGAATTAGTTTTATAAAGGACTGTTGTTACCCTATTTATCTCTTTTAATTAAATCTATTTTAACCTTACCTTTCTCTGAGATCATGAAAGTGTGCCTTCCTTTTTTTCCAGCTGAAGAATACATAATAAATTCTGCTCCAATGGTAGCCATTTTTCTAGGGGTAAGGGGAGAGAAAAGAAAAGAAAGTCACGTGGTAACTTTATGATATATTTAAAAGGAATACTAAGTTGTACACAATAAATTTGTAATATTGTGTACAATCATCCTCTTTTTCTATCCTATGTTATGAAAATACTTGTCTTATTTTTTAGGTTCAGAATAAAATCCTTTTTTTTTTTTTTTTTTTTTTTTTTTTTATAAAGGGGGAGCTATTGTTAAGGCAGAGTTATAAGGCAGTTGGGTGGCTCAGTGGATAGAGTGCTGAGCCTAGAGTCAGGAAGACCTGAGTTCCAATAACTCCAGACACTTACTAACTACGTGAGACCCTGGCCAAGTCACTTTAACCTCTGTCTGCTTGCCTCAGTTTTCTCAACTATAAAATGAAGATAGTAATAGCCTCTGCCTCACAGGATTGCTGTGAGAATCCAGTGAGAACTTAGCACAGTGCCTGACACATCGCAGGCATTTAATAAATCTTTCCTTCCTTCCTTCCTCTTAGGTCTCTTCCAACCTTGCGATTTTATAATTTTGATAGAGATATTTCATTAGTGCTCCAAAAGAATTATTTAAACCAGATACTGGATGTCATTTACTGAACTGCATATGAAGATAAAACGCTAGTCTTTTAATTGCTAGGATAGAGCTCTGCTGTTTCTCTGGATCCAGAAAAGTTAAATCTTTCCATGGATTTAGTCATCCAGTCACCGAGTTTTCATCAAAGCATTAAACTGATTTTTTTTTTTTAAATACTTTTCTCTCCTAGACCCACAGGGAATCCAGAGGGTTGTATCTCTGCACCAAGCATGCTTAGACCTGCCTTAGCCTGTGGGATCCTCCTGAGGGTGTCAGGAATGTAGAACTTGAGGGAGCAAAGACCAACCCCTTCATTTTACAGATGAAGAAACTGAGGCCCAGGTCAACAGAGCCCAACGTGACTCCACCAGTAAATCTCACCCTTAGGTTCCTAATCCAGATCTCTTCTGATTAGGTCCCTGGATCCTCCCCCTGGAGTACAGTCACCCCATAGTGCAGGGGAGGACTTCAGAGTACAGACACAGGTGGGCTGCTTTATTCACCCTTCAATCTGTCTTTTGCAGTTGCGGCCAGAGCCACGAGGTTCACAGAAACCTATTGATGTAAACACCATGTGCCTGGGATGTGTGAGCCCCAAAAATAAACTGCCCGAGATAAAAATAGCTCTTGGGGCGGTTGGAGAGGCTGCTTAATCAGGACCAGCTGCAAGCTGTCAGAAAATGGAAGTTGCAGGAGCCAATTGGTTTTCTGCCCTTTCTGCTTTAGACAGTATCTCATTTGGATGACTGCGACTCCGGTAATGGGCTTTGCGCTCAGTCATACTGTTTGATAAACATATTTGGTGAGAATAGACACTTCTAATTAGTGAGCCAGGAAAAATGTTAATTTGCTTTAATATTTTTCCCTCTGAGGTGAGGCATAGAATAACTCCACCCTGGTACAGCCATGCCTGGAGGAGAGAAAGGGAACCTTGTGGGTTATGCTGGAGGGGGGAGTTGAGGCTGCCCTGAGGCAGCAAGGTCTGAGTCCACTGAGTGGCAGCGGACAAATCACTAAATCACTCTTTCTCAGTTTCCTCCTCTGCAAAATGGGCATGCAAATAGAATTACGGAATCTCAGTGTTGAAAAGGGTCCTTAAAATTCTAGTTCAGCCCATATCTGCAAGAGAATTTTCTCCAACATAAGTGATGATTAAGTCTTAAAGACTTTAAGTGAGGGAGGTTTCTCCCATCTCACCACCAGTAGTACCCCCTTCCTGAAACTATTCTGAGGGAAATTATTTGTGACTGTGTAGAGGCAATATGTCCTGGAGCAGTGACTTAGAAAACCACAAATGAACATCATCTATGTTGCAGTGTATTTTTATTTTGTTAAATATTTCCCAATTATATGTTACTCCAGTTTTATTTGCATTCAGGCAAGACCATGAGTTTAACTCCCTCTGCCTTAGAAGATAGAGGGAAGAACGTGAAGGTAAGAAGTTCTAGCTTTAAACCTGCTTCAGATCAGCTGTGTAACCTTGAATGTCATTTAACCTCTCCAGCCACAGTTTCTCCATCTGTAAAGTAGGAATAATCAGAGCAACTGCCTTTCAGGGCTGTTACCATGAAATAAACTAATGCATGGAAAGGGCTTTACAAATTTTAAAGCATCAAAGAAAATATTAGCCATTCATGATGATTAATCATTTTAATATATGAATAAAACTTCTGTCATGAATGCTTTCAGAGAGTATCATGGTTCAGAGAGCAAGTCTCCGGATCAGGATTCAAGTCCCATCTCTGGCACGTTTAGGTTGTGTGACCCCGGGCAAATTACTTAAACTTTCAGTGTCAAAGATAACTTTCTAAGTTACAAAGGAGTTGCTGATCTGTGCTAGTAGAGGGCATTTGCTCACTGCAAGCTTCTCATACCAATGAAAGCACAGTTCTCACCCCCCCCCATCACCCAATTATTATTAATAAACTGTGAGGCACTATGTAAACAGGATGATATCATCACTTTCTGTCTATAAAAAACCCACAAGAACTAGGTTAACATTTAAAAATGATACTGACCAAGTGACCAAGAACATGTTTTCTTCTTTTCTTCCAAAGCCAAATGGATATCTGTGAGGCTCAGAGTCTTCCTGCTTTAGGCTCATTTCCCCTTTATTTTTAGAAATATGGTTCAGTTAAAAATCAATCCCTCCACCCCCCACTAGATAACCTTTGTTGTTTCATTTTGCCCAGAGCGTTTTGCTTCCACTTGATGAAAGGGACTATAGACACAGAAGTCATTTCTGTCTGGTGTGGATGTAAAATAATGTAAATTTGAGTTCTCTGTCATGGGAAATCCTCCTTGAACAGATCAAATATAGAGATCTCGGAAGAGGACTTCCTTCTATTTGCTGAGATTGGACTGAAAATAAACCCACATAGAATTAGTCATTCATTCAAACAAATACTCTGAGCTGGATGCCAGGTGATATGGGAGATACAGAGGAGGAGAGATGGCCCCACCCCTTCTCTGAGACAAGAGGGTGACTTCATTTTCTCCCATCATGCCAGATGGCAGAAGCACTGTAAAAAGGTCACCTTTCTTTAATAATAGTAATAAAAGCTAGAACTCATATATGGTGCTTTAAGGTGTGCAAAGTGCTTCACATATGTTATTGAATTTTTACCTACTTTAGCAATCAAACAAGCATTTATTAAATGCTTCCTGTATGCCAGACACAATGCTTGGTGCTGGGTATACAGGTGCAAAAGTGATGATCAGCTGTACTATACAATAACTTAAGGAGAAAACTGGAGGGGTTTGGTTGAGGAGGGGGACGAAGACTTTTTTTCCCAAAGGGTCTAGAAGAGAATATCGCTTCTGAGTGTCATGGGGAATGTGTGTGTGAGAAAAGCATTCCTGGCTTGTCCAAGGCTGTTATTGTCTATCTTATAAATATATATTTTGACATTTTCTGGAGTATGTTATTTCTTTGAGTTGAGAGCAATCCATCACTCACCTTGTATAGTCTACATGAGTTTTGTGAATGTGGAGAATGGATTTTCTGAAAATAGTAGCTGTTTCCTTCCAGTTGGTTCAGTTACCCTATGGTTCCACAAGTGTGTCTCTAACTCTCATGTGCACTTCAACAATAAGTGTGTCACTGGGCTCAACTTCAAGCAGAAAGAAAACTCAGGGGGCACATGAGGATTGGCTCTAGGTACCTGTTATGTCAAGGAGAGATTGTTTGGCCCCAAAGGGAGGCAGAACCCCATTTCTGTAATGGGTAAAAGGGGCAATGATGTCAATAAGGTTTCCCCACAGTTAAGCTGTACTTGAGTGTAATGGGCTCTCTAGGGGATAGGGAGGGGAGGTTGGGTAATTCCTGCCTGGTGTGAGGTCTTCAAGCAGAGGCAGCATGACCACATGCTACAGAGGAAAGTCTTTTCATGCATGGGTTGGACTCTCTAGACCTCAGTGGTTCTGGGTTTAGATCTGGAAACCACAATCTCAGATGGAAAAAGACAAGGTAGAGTATATCCAGAAGAAAGAAATCAACATTTTGAGAGAACTGGATAATGTGTCATCCAAGGATTGATTGAAGAAATTGGGATGTTCAGTCTGGGGAAGAAATCCCAGCAAGATACGAGGACTGTCTTGTGGAAGAGAGCTTAGCGTTTTTCTCTTTGGCCCCAAGGGAAGAAGCAGGAGCACTGGGTGGAAGCTATAAGAGGCAAATTTCAGATTGATGTCAGGAAAAGCTGTCAGCAAATAGGATGGGCTTCCTTGCTAGGTGAAGGAAGGGGGAGTTCCTGCCATACTGGAAGTCTCCAAGCTAAGGCTGGCTCTAGAGAGGATGTGTAGTCAGGGCTGGGCTGGGCTACGTGGTCTCTTAAGTCTCTCTTGGATTGTGAGATTCAGATCTTGAGGTCAGAGATCCCATCATTGTGAAAATGACCCAATACCAGTCCTAGCCTTGGGAAGGGGAAACATCCCACTCATTTTCATGATCCCACCTGATCCGCATGTAAGGTTCTTTACTCCCAGGGGAGCTGGCTTTTTTCTGAGGACTCTGTTTCCCTTTTGGTCTTGGAGTTATTTTTCTTAAATCAGCAGGGAGGGAAGTACAAGTATTGTCTTCAGTTGTTTAACCACACAAGGGCTGTAGTCAAAATGAACTGAAGGCTCCGTGGAATTCAAAACTACAGTGTCTTTATTTTTAAGACATATTTGATGCATTTTGTTTTTATTTCAGTCTTTGTCCAGTCCTTTCCTGATCAAATCTTCCCTTCTAAGAAAAGTAACTGGGCAGAAATATTCTATAGAGACACCTGGTTTGACAATACATAAAACATGCTGTCCAAATATCCCCTACTGCTCTGCCCTGAGGTAGAAAACATCTTTTGTAGCTGCTCTATCTTGAATTGATGAAGATAATAATATATCTATAGTCTAGTCCAATGATCTGTGGTCATTTTATGATGCCTGGTGTAAGGAATTAATGAGGGACTCCCTTTGCCAGGTTGACTTTCTCTGATCAGAGAAGATGTGTGAGTTTTATTCAGAAGTAAGTCTTTACATAGCAGTGTTTCTAGGTAGTACCTTCCCAATCTGATGCCAAGGTTCCTTCATGTTATCTCTCCCATAAGCCCCTTTCTCTCCTCTGATACTACCACCACCTGGAGCAGGTCCTTCTTATCACACACATGGACTATTGCAATGGCCTCCTATGGGTCCCCTGCTGAGTCTTTTCCCTCTCCAGTCCCTTTTCCACTATGCTGAAAAAGTACAGGCTACTCATGTCACCTCCCCACCCCCACCCAAAACACTCATGCTCCTATCCTCTCCAGGATCAAATGTCAAGTCTTCTGCCCCTTCAACTTGCCCCTTCCCCACCTTTTCAGTCTTCTTACACCTTCTGCTCCACCACTTACTCTGAAATCGAGTGGCATCAGCCTCCTTGCCCTTCCTTCTACAAGATACTCCATCTCTGGATTCTGGACATTTTTACTGGTTGTGCCTCTTGCCTGAAATGCTCTCCCTCCTCATCTCTGCCTCCTGGCTTCCTTCAGGTCCCAGCCTTCTACAGGAAGCCTATTTTGGTCTCCGTAAATTCTAATCCTTCCTTTTGTAGATGATCTCTGATTTATCCTGTATATATCTTATTTGTACGTAGTTGATTATATGTTGTCTAGCCCATTAGACTGTAAACTCTGAGAGCAGGGACTGGTTTTTGCCTTTCTTTGTATCCCAATTGCTTAGCACAGTGCCTGGCACGTAGTAGGAGGTTAATGACTGACTGACTGACTCTCTCTCTCTCTCTCTCTCTCTCTCTCTCTCTCTCTCTCTCTCTCTCTCTCTCTCTCTCTCTCACACACACACACACACACACACACACACAGAGTAAATTATGTTATATATATAGCTGATATTCTGAGGTGGTTCTGAAAGCAAAGAGCACAAGTTTCAGGACCTTGCATGCATCCATAGTCCCTCTGGATATGTAACTAGAAGCCTCAGTCTCTGTCTTTCCCTCCTCTTCCTGTTCCCCTCTCTTTCTCACTCTTTCCTTCTTCCCCTCTTTCTCCTTCTCTCCTTCCTCTCTTTTCCTCTCCCTCCTACCCATTATTTTCCTTTATCTGATATTTTTGTTTCTTACTATTTGGAACTTTATTCCCCTCTTAAGAATCCCACTTGAAGGGTGTGTATCACCTTCCTAACACCCTGTGGCTGCTGAAAGGTTTTAGTGACCCTCTGGCCAGGGCCTCTCTTGCCCTTGCTGCCTCAGTGCTAGCCTAATTTATCAGCTAGCCAGTTTCCCTTTGCAGAAATGCCCAGATTTTTGCCAAGCCAATGAGAATTCTTGGCAGCCATCCAAGAGGAAATTGGCATTTGGGGGCTAACATATCACCATCTGAGCCAGTCACTTAACAGTGAGGGAACAAGTAAATGAAAATTAATTTAATTTGTCCATGGAAATCAGCCCCATTTAGTTCTTGTATCTGTGTTTAAGCCATTCCAGTTGCTGGTGCCCTGCTGCCCACCTGAGTAGTCCAGGAAGGCAGAATTGTCTAATTAGAGGCAATTTTGGGGCCTCACTTTCCTCATCTGTCAAATGAGCGTGTTAGATTAGCTGACCTGTAAGCTATCTTCTAGGCATTCATCTTTGCGAAAGTTAGGTGGTGACACAGAGTGCTGGACTGGGAGTCATAGCGACTTGAGTTCAAATGCTGCCTCATTTCCTATTGTGTGATGTAGCTTCTCTCAGCCTAAGTTTCTTCATTTATAAAATAAAAATGTCGTCATCTGTTCCATAGGCTTCCTGTAAAGAGTGAATGAGATGATGTGGCTGAAATACTTTGGAAACCTGAAAGTGCCACATGATTATTCTAGCTGTTGTTAGCTTCAGGGTCAATGGGAAGGCAACACTAAGGAATTAACCTGCCCTACATTTCATTCGTGTTCATGTACTTCTCATTTGTAGCTTATCAGAATGTTGCAGGGGGTGATCACCTTGTTTTCAGTCAATCAAGAAGCATTATTAAATGTCTACTGTATACCTGAACATTCTGAGTGTCTATGGAGAGGGAGAGGGGAACAGTAGAGGAATGTTTCTGATCTCAGTAGGGTCATCCATCTGGCATTGGAAAGGAGCCCTACCCGGCCCACTGTAGGTGCTTAATAATTGCTCATGGACTTGACTGGACTCTTCTAGAGAAGATTCTTACCTTCTCTGAGGTCCTTTCCAACTTAAAGGTGCTTGTGAAATGCTGGGTTGAATGATAAAACAAAAGTGGAGGAGGCAGCCTGGCTGCTGTGGAAAGGAAGGGATGCGAGGTGAAGAAGGAAGGAAGAGAAAAAAACTGGGCTTCTCGGAAAGGAGAGGGATGGCCAGAGCAGAAGTTACAGGGGTGGGGTAGCCAGAGATTGAAATTACAGTAGGGAAATAGAATGAAAATGGGGAGAAGACTGAAAGTGCTGTTTCTGGCCTTAGGGGATTATTGTTTTTTAACCCCATTCTTCTGGTATCCCTAAAACTCCGCTGAGGCTCCATATACATCCTCCTCCTTCTTGAGGCTATTTTAATGATGCATTTCCACAGTTCTTTCATGGCATCCCAACATGTTTGAGTACCTGCCAGTCTCTCACTGGAAAGCCTGAGTGTGCCCAGGCTTGATACCTCTGTGAAATAGGTTTGTATCCTTATGTATGAAGGAAAGAAACTGTACCCAGTCATGCCCAGTGACCACACACTCATACTACCTCTTTTTAGGAGATTCAATTTAGAAGTTTACAAAGAAGCAAAGATTACTTAACTCAAGATTTAAAAATACATCTCCAAAGACTTCTACTCATTGTCCAAGTTGGACCCATTCTGTGTGGCTCATATCTTTATCTGAGGCTCTTTTGAAAAACCTTCCTCATGCAATGAAAATCAGAAGGGAAATACGGCGAGAGGAGTTTTCTTTCTAATTTCAGCCTCTCTTTTTCTGTTTTTGTTTTTTTTTTTTTTTAACACAGCTGCTAACTGAAATGATGAAAGTTGTAGGCATGCAAGAATTCCTTAAAATTCACTATTTCATTAAACCTTCATGTGAATGTTTTCCCATCTGTGTCCATTTTTTTATCCTTATGGCTTTCATAGAATTTAGAACTGTAAGCAACCTTGGAGATCATTTTTCCCTCAATATATAAAATTGGAACTTAGAGAATAGTGACCTACCCAAGGTCACTTTCCTATATTGAATAGGACAGCCAGAATTCTGATTCCAAATACATAGCTCTTTTTGCTGCATTATATACCTCCTTCCAAAAAATATTAATATAAACATATGCTCCGAATTTGCTGTCCCCACCCTACTCCCATTGACTGGTCAGGTTCCTAGATATGGCGACTAGATCCCCTCAGGGATATGGTTAGTGGTGGACTAAGGGGGCTCTAACACATAGCTCATGAGCCCCCTTCTTATTATCAGCTGATATCATTTAGTTAGCCAAACATAATTAACTTAGAGAAAGGGGTATATTACTAAGGTCAGATAGTTGGTACAAAATTGTTTTCCCAAACGGCTGTGATATATTCTTCCATCAGTGAGTCCAGAATCCAGAAGAAATCAGGCTCAAGCTTGGAGAATATATGTAGCAGAGTGGTAATTCATAGCTTCTGGTTGCTGGAATGTCCTTCTCTTGCTCGGTATCCTTTGTAGGATACTATGAAGTTTGTCTTGGTATAATGGTATTTTTCAGTGGGGCTCCTTATGGAGTCATGGATTTCCCTTACTTTATTAAATTCAATCTACTCTCAGCCTCTGCTGCTCTAGGAAACAGTGGCGGAATGCTAACGAGAAAATGGACAGGTTTAAATCCTCCAGAAAGTTTGAAGCTTTAAAGGTCTTCTTCCAGCCAAGAAGAGGGGAGAAAGAAGAGGGAAAGGCAATATCGCAGGAAGAGGAGGCTTCTTCTCCCACTCCTACCTCCCTTCCCCATGATTGCTTCTCATTCTTCTCTATGAAGAGATGTTAGTTCAGCCTCAAGTCTTTCTGGTTCTAAAGTCACTCTTTGATTTCTTGCAGACCCCATGGAGTATGGCCATATCCATCAGCTAATCCATATATGATACTTTGGATACTTCTTTTTCACGCAATATCTTGACAAATACATTGGGATCGATCAAAATCTTTTCACACTTGGGAATGCCGTTGATTGACTTGGTATCATTAAGACATGCTCTCACTCAACAGTGGTATCAGACTACAACATCTTGTCCTTTATTTTTTTTGGAGGGGGATGATTTAATTGATTTATTTAGTCAGCCACACCCTACTAATGGAATCGTAGGTATAAGGCTAGAAGGGACTTTGGAGTTCATTTAATCTAAACCCTCCATTTTAGAGATGAGAAAACTTAGGAATAAGGAGGCTTAATGTCACCCAGAATCACAAAGAAAGAACAGCAAAATCAGGGTACGAACCCAGATCCTCTGCCTCTAATGGAAATATTTTCTTATTACTCTTCTATTAGTTGAATTTAAACCAAAAAAAGGAATGAAGGAAGTTATAGGCCCTAAAGTATTGGGCTCCATTTTGTGGGACCACTTTCTAAGGAAAGCTCTTCTGGTTCTTTGCAATATATTATGCTTGTTAGAATTTTGAGTGGGAAGGGACTTTAGAGATGATTTAGTCCAACAGTTCTCCAACCTTTTGGTTTCAGGACTCTTTACACTCTTAAAAATTACTGACCATCCCAAAGAGCTTTTTTTTAGTGGGTGTTTTATCTGTCTATCTTGCCATATTAGAAATTAAAACTGATACGATTTTAACATTAATTTAAAATAATAAACCAATTACATGTTAGATGATATATGAAAAATAATTTTCCAACAGAAAAAAGCAAAATTATGGCATTGTTTTACATATTTTTGCAAATCTCTTTAATGTTTGACTTAATAGAATACAGCTGGATTCTCTTATCTGCTTCTGGATTCAATTCATTGTGACATTATTTTGTTTGAAGGATATGAAGAAAAATGGATTTCACACAGATATGTAATTGGGAAAGAGGAACATTTTAATAGATAAATGATGTCTTTGTGTTATTATAAAAATTATTTTTGACCTCAGGGACCCCCTAAAAGAGTCTTGGGGGTGCCTGGAGGTCCATGGACTTGTACTTGGAGAGACGCTGATCTATTCTTCATTTCATGGGTGAAAAACCTGAGGCCTGGAGAAATTTGGTGACTAGTCCAAGGACACACAGTTACCTAGTGTTGAAGTCAGAACTTGATAGAATTCCATGGAAAGAGATGAAGGACAAGGGTTTGGACCTTGGCTCTCCCACTTGTTGACCATGGACTTTGAGCTAACCAACCTACCACCTGGGGCCACAGTTTCCTCACCTTCAAAACAGGGCAGTAGATTAAATGGTCTCTGCTCTTTCCAGCTCAAGATTCACAGTTCTGTGGAAGAGCCATTTCATCCTGCATGTGATGTGTGTGGAGCCTTTGTTTTTGTCACTGGCCTCCTTGTGTGGGTTTATGCCTAACATTACTCAGGCCACACTTTTCTAGAAAGAAAATATATTTCATGGGCAGTGAAACTGGACTGGGATCCAAGAGATAAAGGTCAAAGTCCCAGCCTTTTTCCCTTACTAATTCTGTCACCTTGAGTAATTGTTCCTCATTTATATAATAACATTGGAATGGATGATCGCTAAGGCTTCTTCTATTTCTCACATTTGATAATGTAAGGAAGTGAAACTGTTATCTGCAATTTGGGCACAAATATTTGCTATGACAGAAACTTTTTCAAGTTATTTTGACTGGTAAGCACTGAGCAAATTCTCTCCATAATTAGTCAGTTTTTAATTCACTTCCCAAGAAAGACATTGCCCAGTGTATCCAGGAATGTATTTTATGTTAATCTGAAGCTGGAAATTTATATGCCTGCATAAACTTTTCAATGTAATGGGAATGCAAAGTCATGTACACTTAGTCCCAGGCCTTTTGGGTTGGTCTTTGCGTCAGTTTTGGCCAGTATTTCCAATGCTAGTGTTAGGAATGGTGTGGCTGTCGCTGCCTCACAAGGGTGGGTCCATATAACTTCTCCACCAGTAATTGGTGTCTCTAACTACATACACACATGTGCACACACACACAAAAACATACACCATAACTGATAGATTTTCTTCCTCAGATCCCCTTGTCCTCCCTATGAAACCTAGTCCCTCCATGGCCTGTGGAATTTTATCTTCATTGGATTCTTTGTTTAATTCTCTCTGGGCTGCTCATCTGATGTGATCCCTTACTTGTCTCCTGGACTGATTTTACCTGACTACCTTACTCAACTCCTGTGGATGGCCACTGTTTGTAGCGTGAGTCCAATCTATCAGGCCTCCCAGCTCTGACCATGCAGACCAGGCCTAAACAAACCATTGTCTTTGCTAGAGTTGAAAGGCAAAATATAGTATAGGGATAGTATGTACATGAACATGTATGTTTGTGTGCACACATGTGCATGTGTACTCTCTGATAGCAGTAGAAAAAACAGGATGGTGAATATATGATGGGGGTCTTAGTAATTCTGTAAACTCTAAGTGGAGTTCATTCTTTTTTAAAAAATTATTTTGTTTTCAATTTTCTACAATCACTTCCATATATTTTAGATGTTTTCCCCCTCTCTCTCCCTCCTCCCGTCACTCACTACTCCCTCCCTGAGATGGTGTGCAGTCTTATGTAGGTTCTACTTGTACATTCTTCCTCAGTCATGTTGCATAGAAGAATTAAAATGAATGGGAGAAACCATAAAACATAACAAAACATAACACAAGAGAAAATGGTCTGCTTCATTCTGCAATGTCACCCAGAATCACAAAGAAAGAACAGCAAAATCAGGGTACGAACCCAGATCCTCTGCCTCTAATGGAAATATTTTCTTATTACTCTTCTATTAGTTGAATTTAAACCAAAAAAAGGAATGAAGGAAGTTATAGGCCCTAAAGTATTGAGCTCCATTTTGTGGGACCACTTTCTAAGGAAAGCTCTTCTGGTTCTTTGCAATATATTATGCTTGTTAGAATTTTGAGTGGGAAGGGGCTTTAGAGATGATTTAGTCCAACAGTTCTCCAACCTTTTGGTTTCAGGTTTTCATAGTTCCTTCTCTGGATATGGAAGGCATTTTGCCTCAAGAGTCCATCGGAAATTTTTTAGGTCCTTGCATTGCTGAGAAGGACTAAGTCTACCAGAAAAATTCCTCGCACACTGTGGTTGTTGCTGTGTACAAAGTTCTCCTGGTTCTGTTCCTGTCACTCAGCATCAGATCATATAAGTTCTTCCAGGTCTCTCTGAAGTCCTCCTATTCGTCATTTCTTATAGCACAATAGTATTCCATTACATTCACATACCACAACTTGTTCAGCCATTCCCCAGTTGATGGGTACCCTCTTGATTTCCAGTTTTTGGCCACCACAAAGAGAGGGAGTTCATCCTTTAAAGTTTTTACTGGATGAAGCCAACATGATTGAGAGGAAAGGACTCTGGACTTGATATTGAGGGCAGACCTGGATTGGAATCCCATTGGTTGTGACTACTGATCGGTCAGATGGCCCCATCTTTCCAGACCTCAGGTACCCATCTGTAAAATGGAGTGATTGCTACTTAGAGTCTCTACCTTACACAGCTCCTAGGAAAGTCCTATGAGTGATTCATGAGATCCCTGCAAATATTAAAAACCAGAAAAATGACAGCTAGGATCCTGCTCGACTTTTCAGTCTTAAGTTTCTGGATAATTTTACCTAATACAAAGTTTGTTCTGATCTGAGTGTGAGTCCTAATTATTTGCATGATTGCTTCTTGATTATCTTATGAGTATGTTGAAAGCCCACCCAGGCATTTTCTAAGGCCTTGGTCTTCCTTTGTCATAGGAGCAATGAGGTGGAGTCATCAAAGGTAAGCCTGATGCATTTGGCTCAGCTGGCCCTTTCCAGAATTCAATACTTTGCGTCTTATATTTTTCTTTCATTGCAGTCTTACTCATCCAGAGAAACTGAACAAAAGGGAGAAGACTGGCAAAGGTGCTCTTTCACCATTAACATTCTTTATACAAAGTGCCCAGATGGAGATTGGAGAAGCTAGCCTTTTGAAAGGAGGCTGTTATTGGAGCTGGTGGCAGACCTGAGCAACACCTCTCCTCCTTACGTGCCGCCTGCACTCGGCTTCCCTCGATTAAAAGATGATCATATAATTATTTTTGGTGGTGTGTCAAGTTATTTGTATTAATGTGCCTGTCAGTGGCAGAGCCTCCCTGATCATATTTTGATGAACCTTTCCCTGAACCCTGATGGAGAAGCGAGTGACTTATTAGCACTGTACATGAATCGTCCCAGACTTCAAACATCTCCTCTCTTCCCAGCTCATGTCACAATAATTATATTTCAGTCTCATGGCAATCTTCTCTCCTCGGCATGTGTTCCAAAGATCTCTTTGCATTTCCATCCAGAATAAATTAAAATAATGTGTTGGAAATGGCTTCACAGGAAGCAAGTTTCCTCATCTTGCACGTCCTGCTTGGTATTTATAATCTAGTAGAAACGTTAACGTTTTGAGGCCAAAGAAATGAAAATACCTCTTGAGAGTGGTTGTTAATCTCCTGGGCTACACACAGAGAGGAGACAGTGGAGGAATATGCCAAGAAATTGGTACTATCCCGGTGATACTTTGAGATTCTGGATTTGTAAATTCTTTATTTTCATTTTGAGTGTGTGCGTGTGAGTGTGTGTGTGTGTGTGTGAGAGAGAGAGAGAGAGAGAGAGAGAGAGAGAGAGAGAGAGAGAGAGAGAGAGAGAGAGAGAGGAGAGAGAGAGAGAGAAGAGAGAATGAAAGAATGAACCTGAACTTTTTGGTCTGGACCTATGAATTTAGTTCAAAGAAGTCCTAGTGTGAACACTTCCCTCCAAAAATGTGACTCTTCAACTAATTTGCTATTTAGATTCCCAAAATTGGGAGTGGGGTAGGATAGGAGCACTGAGAGATCGAGTGATTTGCCCAGGGCCACAAAGCCAGTGTCAGAGGTAGAACTTGGAGTCAAGAAGACCTGGGTTTGAGGTCTCCCCATTATTCTGCGACATCACTTCCTAGCTGCATCACTTTCATTTTCCACCACCTTCTCTAAGTATTGTCCTACGTCCTAGCTCCATATGGTCTTAGATCTAGAAGGAAGGGGCCATAGAGGTTATTTTACAGATGAGGGAAAAGAGGCCCTAACAGGTGTGCCCAAGGTCACATTAGAGAGCGGGGTGAGATTTGAACCCAGGTCCACTGGCTGCAGAGTCCTGCTATTTGTACTGGAGCACACTGCCTTTTATGTCATAGACTCCTTCCCAGCAGAAATCGTTCATGCCTATGCAGGTATTTAATGAGAATCAAATCTGGCCTCTTGTAAATGGCCTCCCCCATAGTCTTGATATATGATCTGTGGGCCAGACAGCCAATCTCTTGGAGTCCACTCTGTCTGATGAGCAGATTGCCATCCTCGCCCAGCTTCTAGCCCTGCCCTCTTTCCAGAGGGGTGCGGCTCTGAAAGCTAAGAGTTTAGAATCAAACACACCAGGGTTGAAGCCCAGCCCCACACCCTTCTACCTAGGTGAACAGTGGCACTTTGAATCAGTTCAGGCTAGTCCAGAAAAGTAGGTAGTCCTCTTTCTAAAGAGAAATGCAATGAAGTATGAGAAGTAATGGTGAATAGATGGCAAAAGAGAAAGGCTCCAACAAAGTCCCTGAGGGGAAGTAAAGGGAGGGGAAAGTATTCTTTGTTGAGGGAATTGAGCTTTACAGAAAGGGTGGCTATGATGCTGAACCTTGATGGAAGATGAAACTGCCAGTCTGGGCTGCAGATACTATAGTTATGTGTGTGCGGATGCCTATGTATGTATAAGCATGTGCACCCATGCAGGTATGGGTAGGTGTGTGCACGTACAGTTCCACATGCATGTGCACGTGTATGTGTGTGCACATATGTGCATACATGTATGTGTATATACCTATGCAAGTTACATGTGTATGCATGCGGGGGGCAAATGCATGTGTGTCTCTACATGCATGCGTGTGTGTAAAGCTACATATATCCATATACAATTACTAGACTTAGTCTTGCCCTTATCCGGTGTCACTCTTCTCTTCTAACAATAGGTGACATCTTTTCCATTCTGAACATGTTTTCTAGAACACCCTAACTGGTAGGGAACATGCACATATTTGGCAACTACAAGCATTGTTCGTTTCAGTGAACCAGAGTGGTAGGGCCAGAAAAAGTGAAAAGAGGAGGAGTTGGGTCAAGGTTGTTTACAGATTATAGGTTTAGAGCCAGAATGGACTTTAGAGGTCACTGAGTACAAGCCCCTTATTTACACTTAAGGAAAATGAGGCCCAGGGATATAAGTGACTATGGAAAGCAACGTAGACTGATGTATGGAGTGCTGGAATTCTAATCAAGAAGACCTGGATTCATGTCTTGATGTGGGCACTCACTAGTTGTGTGACTGGGCAACTCACTTCACCTCGATGACTTCTAAAATCCTTTCCATCTCTTAATCTATGAATTTATTCAGACTTGGTTAGTTGTTGTCCTTCATCTTAAAAGAGGACCAAAATGACATCATCTTAATGAAATGAAATTTCAGTGTGTCCGACGGTGGCTGATCAGACCAATACGAGCTCGGAATGCTCTACCACAGGTTGGGCACAGATAGTCCGTGTGAATATTTGGGGTGGATATCCCAAATTTGCGCACCCTGCATTTATTTTGTGCCATCTCAATTCTGCTTTGCTCAAAGAGCACAGCACCCTTTCTGATGTGGGCACGCCATGCTGAGCGGTCCTGTGCCACTGTCTGCCATGTTGCACAGTCAGACTTACATAGTTAGTAAGTACGTGAGGCAGGATCTGAACCTGGATCAGTAGTACAATGCTTTTTCCAGTATACCTAATACCTTCTGTAGAGTGATAGGTCCAGGGCCTTTTCTGTTTCTCCTCCCTTCTTCCACCCGGGGACATACGAGGGGTATTATGTTCTTTACAGGGTGCTACATCATAGGAAGAACCTGGAGGTTGGGACCTGGGAGGTCAGCATGGGTAAAGATATAGGAACAAAGCTATGACCCACCCATGTGGACTCTCCTGTTTGTTCCCCATAAGGCTTGGGTCACCTCTGGGAGGGCAGAGGTGGGAGACAAAGGACTGACCTTTGGGTCTCACTTCCAGCCTTTAGCTCCAAATTACTCTAAAGAGATCTCTAGGTTCACCGTTAGGGATCTGAAACTACAATATTGTGCAAACTTGGTAATGGGAGCATGGCACACAGATTAGGTAAAAGTGTTTGTCCCAACGAGACAAGTGTAAATACAGCAAGAAGGGTGGCAGTGCATTTGTGGGTTTTCCTGATTGTACTTCAAACAAGCTAACTCATTATTTACTTAACAGGTTCTCCTGTGATTACAGGCTATTAGTGACCATTAGTAAGTGGAACTCTGTTTGTATTCAGATTTCCCAAGTCTTACAATTACACAGCAGGGAGCTCAACTCAGCCAACACTTATCCCATTTCAAATGAAGACAGTCCCTGCCTAGATTAGGTTGGATTTGTGTAGGGCTATCCCAGTAGAGAGGTGGGGGGGGGGGGGGCCTCCCAATTTCTACTTGCTACCCATACAGATTTCTTTCACCTCCTCCTTTCTTTCTTCCTTGTGAACACAGTTGTCTCTCCAGAATTGGGCGTCCTCCTTTCCTTCCTCCTCTCCTCCTCCTTTTCTTCTTCCTCTTCCTCCTCTTCCATCCCTTGTCCTCTTTTCTCATCAACTCTAGTAGCGCTCACATGAGTAAGACAGGTGGGAATTGAGGCTTCTGATGTGGGAGCAGTAAGAGGGAGAGAGTTTCCAACCGTGTTAATGACAAAAGTTACCATGACTACCTTGCTTCCTCAGTGCCACCTCTAGTCCTTCTCCCCATGCTTTAGAGTCATCAGAAGTGATGGAAAGTAGAGAATGGAAGGGGATGAGTAAAAGGAAGAGGAAAGCTGCTGTCAGAAAAGTGAGCCTCAAGAGCCATATGACTGAGCATCAACAGCCAAGGGAATTGGGAATACTTCCATGGGAGGAGATGCAAAGACTGAACTTTGGAGGAAGCCAGGGCTTCTAAGAGGCAGAGGTAGGAAGGCATGGGTCAGAGTGTTCAAAGGCCTGGAACGTCACCTAGGCTAAGTTGGCCATCAAGAGCCTGATAATTTGTCACCTTTCTATAGATTCATCCCTCATCAAAATTTTGGAAGTATGAGACCTTTGAGATCAGCTTATTCAAATTCCTCATTTTATTTCGAAAAAGATGTATTGTTTCTCTCTGTCTCTCTCTGTCTCTCTCTCTGTCTCTCTCTGTCTCTCTCTGTCTCTCTCTCTGTCTCTGTCTCTCTCTGTCTCTGTCTCTGTCTGTCTCTCTCTCCCTCTCCTTCTCTATCTCCCTCTCCATCTCCCTCTCCCTCTCCCTTCTCCCCTTCCCTCCCTTCTCTCTGTCTCTTTCCATTGGTGCCATTACCAATGCTTCTCTCTATTCCTGATGAAACTCTCCCTTCCAATAAAGGTACAAATGGGCAACATAAATCACCCACATTACCTTACCTGACAATGCAAGCCTCATTATGCACTTACAGCCCCACCCCCTAGCTTTTGAAAGGAGAGAAGAATGTATAACCCTAGGTTGTCTGTAATTGTGACTGATCGTTGCAATAATAAGAGTTCTGTGATAATAGCTCATATCTGTAAACTACTTAAGGGTTGCAAAGTAGTTTACATGCATAATCCCCAAATTTACTACTACTCTATGTGGTAAATGTTATTACTATCCCCATTTTACAGATGAAAATGAAGATGCTGAGATCAATTAAGTGACTTGGCCTAGAGCCAGGTCTCCTGACTCCAAGTCCAGTCTGCTCTCATTTTGCAGTGATGCCTCTTGCTTGTGCCAAACATTTATCTGCAATTTTCTGAAAGTCCAGTATGGGAGAGAGGGGTTTTGGAGAATGGAAAATTTGACTACTTTGGCAGATCTAAGACACTCTGTGGCAAAAGTGATCAATCTGTACTCTTATTCTCACCAAGACTATCCTGGGCCCTCTTCTCTCCTCCCTTTCTGTTTCTTCACTTGGTGGTCTTATCAGCCCCCAAGAATTTCATTACCATCGCTAAGTTGAGAATTCTCAATCTGTCTTTCCTCTGCCAATCTCTCTACTGACCTCCAGTCTCACACCTTCAACTGTCTTCCAGAGATCCTAAACTCAGTATGTCTGAAACAGAACTCATGATCTTTCCCTCTAAACCCTCCCCCTCCCATCTTCCCTATTACTGTAGAGGGCACCCCATCCTCCCAGTCCCTCAGGCTTCCAACCTAGGAGTCTTCCTGGATTCTTCACTCTCTCTCACTCCCCTCCCCCACATCCAAGCTGTTGCCAAGGCCTGATGATTTCCCCTTTGCCATATACCCCCTTCTCTCCTCTGACGCTGTCACCACCCTGGTGCGGGCCATCATTACCTTGGGCCTGAACTATTGCAGTAGCAGCTGGTGGGTCAGCCTACTCCATTCAACCACCAAAGCGATTTTCCTAAAGTAAAGGTGTGACCATGCTAGCACCCTACTCAATACACTGTGGTAGTTCCCTCTCACATGCAGGAATAGATGCAAAATGATGTGTTTGGTATTCAGTGTCTTTCATAACCTGGTATCCTCCTCCCTTTCCAGTCTTCTTACACCTTACTCCTCACTGAGTACTCTTCAATCCAGTGACACCGGGCTCCCTGCCGTTCCTCAACAAGACACTGTCTTGGCACCAGGCATTTCCTATGACTGTCCCCCATACCTGGAATGCTCTCCCTCCTCAACTCTACCTGCTCCATTCCTTGCTTTCTTTTAAATTCCCACTAAAATCCCACTTTTTACAGGAAGACTTCCCCAACTCCTTTTAATTCCAGTGTCTTCATTCTGTTAATCATTTCCCATTTATCCTATATAGATCTTGTTTGTACATATTTTGTTTTTCCTTGTTGTCTCTCCCATTAGAGTGTGAATTTCTTGAGAACAGGGAGTGTCTTTTTCTATGTTCCATGCACTTAACACAGGACCTGGCATAGAATAAGTGCTTAATAAATGTTTATTGACTGATAATGTCACAACAATGATAGTCCTGATGAAGAAGTCCAAGAGGTACCTTCTCAAGGACTATTCAAACCCTCATTTTGTTTAATGCTTATATCTCTAGGGTGCTCATTAATCAGGGCTATGAGCCCCATTCTGCTGCATAATCATAGTGAGGAACTGAGCTTCCCATCATACCCAGGGTGAAAAATCACAAAAGAAGCAATCTCCAGTCTAGATTATTCTAGATGGATAAACACATTTTGGCATAAAGTTTATAGTTAGTCATCCTCTAATCTCTCACTGCTCATAGCCAGTCTAGGGGATTCAACCTCTTCACCATCTTTGTATCCATCCCCTTTGCTTGCTTTTCATGACCACGACTCTGGTTCAGACTCTTGTTTCCATCCAATAGCAGCCTAATTGGTTGTCCAACCTCTTGGCTTTCCCCTTTGCAGTCTCTCCTCTCCATGCTGCTGCCATGATGATACTTCAAAAGTTCAGGTCATACCATACCATGCCACTCCTTAAGAATATTCAGTGATTCCTCACTGTTACAACAACAACAATTCCTGTTTGGCAGTTAAGGGCTTTCACAGTCTGGCTCCAAGACATCTTTTCGAGCTGATGACACATTATTCACTCATCTTCCATCATTTGCACCTTCTCATCTCTCTGCCTAGAGCAGGTCAAATGCCACTAGTGTCCAACACAATGCTCCTTGTAATCCTCCCTGGTGTTAGCCTTTTCCCAATCTACCTCCAAATGCTTTGTTTTTGTTAACTGTGCATGTGTTGTTTTCTCTGCTTGTGTACAGGCTTTGTTTTCACCTTTGCCTTTGAATCCCAAGGGCCTAGAACAAGCCAGGCATTTAATAAGTGCTTATTGAACTGAACTGAAGACAATTAAAATGAAATTGATTTAATATATATTTTGACGATATCAATTTTGCAGCTAAAATCTGTCCCTGTCTTCTAAATGGAGACGAAGGATCCCATTCATTGCTCTAGTGTGTCCTGAACATCTTCTCCTTTTCTGAAGAACAAGGCAAATTCTTTTGAGAAATGCCTTCTTCTCGCGTGCTTTTTCTCTCTTTGTAAAGAGCAGTAAAGTGATTTGGCTGTAATAATCTAGTCAAGTTTGATTTTAGCTCAGTATACTGATGTATTGGGGACATAGCTAGTGAGTTCAACTGAAAATAGTTCACAGAAGCACTGTTTTACAGACTAATAAGGAACTCAGAGGTTTCAACTTCCAGTGTATCCTCAGCATGATGAATGATGATGGATGGCTAACGTAGGGCTTTAGGCAAGTCACAGAACCACTCTTCAGTTTTAATTCCTTATCTCCAAAAGGAAGTGCTTAGACAAAATTGCACATCCTTGACTCTGTGACTGCTTTCCCCAACTCCCACCTGGGTCATGGCCCCAGAGGGTGGCTGACAACTGCTCTCCTGTAGGGGTAACCTGGAGGAGCTGAGACTTTCTAGAGAAAAGAAAAATAAAAGTCCTTAAAGAGGTTACATTCTACTGGGTGGATACAACATAGACACACATAACTAAATATGAGATAATTCAAAGATACAGAGAGCACCAGCAAGGTAGCAGTATGGAGCCTATCAAGGAAGGCTTTCCATAGGAGGACTCAAGGTAGAAAGAAGATTTTACAGAGTGGGATCAAATAATTGATTTGACCTTAATTCTACCATTAGAGACACCTGTAGGACAGTGTAGTTTCTTTTCCCCTAGTTTAGATACTTATTTAAGAGAATTCATTTTTGCTAAAAACAAACCAAAACAAAACTTCAGATGAGATGCCTCAGCGATAAAAGCACCCTATTCATCACCAAATGATAGATTAACTAGTGACAAAATGAAAATATTGCAGCCAACAACAAATGGTTCATGGTTGGTTACTCCTAGATCTTGACAGCTAATTCATAAGATAGAAGTTATTTTTATGCAACAAAACTATGGCTAAATTAGGCTTCATGAAGCTCAATGAGAAGTGAAATAAGGAAGTCTTCTGCCTTGTCTTGTTGCCTTCTTTTAAAAATTAAATGTATTGATAGTGTCTGTTTTTTACATCCCCTAAAGCCCCCCATATCTTTTTCCCCTTCTTAGACAACCATCCTGCATTTCAAAAAACATCTTAAAAGAGGAAGGAAAGAAAAAAATCAGTAACACCCATGTATACCTTGGGGAGAGGAATGAAATTTGACAGTTTATGCCCTGTTCCTTTCCTTGGACCTCCACTTGCCCAAAGCAGTGAGGAAGAAAGGTTTTCTTAGCTTTCCTTTGGTGCCAAACTTATCCTTTGTTACTTTTATGTTTTTTGTTATTTTTATATATATGTAATTTTATTTTTTTGTTATTTTATAACATTCATTTAGATCATTTTGTGGTCATGATCGTTTTGTATATTTTTTTAGCTCTGCTTAACTTCATTTGCATAAATTCATGTAAGTCTTTTCATGCTTCTCTGGATTCATCATCAATGATATTCTGTTAAATTGGAGTATGGGGATTAGTTTAGTTATTTCTCAATAGATAGACATCGATTTTGTTTTCAGCTCATTGATAACGCAGGAAGTTCTATTGACACTTTGATGTATGTGGAGCCCTTCTTATATCTCTAGCAGTGGATTTTCTGGGTCAGAAGCGATGGGCATTTCAGTCGCTTTATTTGCATAATACCAAATTGATTTCCAAAATGGTTCTCCTAATTCACAGCTTTTCTTAACATTTCTTAAGCGATCTTGTCATTTCATAATTCCTCCAAAATGGACTATTCCCATCTGTTGACATCTTTGTCAGTTTGCTGTGTGTGCGGTGAAAGAAGCCTCAGTCTTGTTTTGTTTCACATTTCTCTTAGCAATTTGAAGCCTTTTTTCATGTGGTTAATTGTTTGCTATTCTTTTGAGAAATATTTCCCCATATCCTTTAATCACTGTTTATTGCCACTTTATTTTCTTAGAAGATTTCCAAATATCTATGGAGATGCAACATGATGGAGAGGAAAGAAAACTGACCTTGGGGCTGGTATCTGGGTTTGTAGCATAGCTTTGTCACTGACTATGTGAACTTGCCAAGTCAATCAACTCCTTTGAGCCTCAGTGGAATGAAACAGGGCTGTGTGCCTGCTCCAGTGCTTTTTAACATGATGTTTTCAGCCATGTTGACAAATGCTTTCAATGAAAATAGACATGGCATCAAGGTCAATTACCGTGCTAATGGTAAGTTCTTCAATTTGTAAAAGCTACAAGCCAAGACCAAAGTGGAGGGAGTGTTGGTGCATGATTTTCTGTTTGCGGATGATTGTGCACTCAATGCAAGCCTCTGAGGCTGAGATACAACAAAATATGGATCAATTCTCTGCTACCTGTGCTAATTTTGGCCTAATAATTAATACCAAGAAAACACAGATGCTCCATCAGTCACCACCACACCATCCGTAAGTGGAACCATCCATTACAACAAATGGAGAAGTTTTGAATGCTGTGGATAAGTTCACTTACCTTGGTAGTGTACTTTCCAGGGATGTACACATTGACAATGAGGTTGATACATGCATTGCCAGAGCTAGCTTGGTGTTGGGAGGCTCTGAAGAAAAGTTTGGGAGAGAAGAGGTATTAGACTGACTACCAAACTGAAGATCTACAGAGCCCTTGTGCTGACCTCATTGTTATATGTTTGTGAAACATGGGCAGTCTACCAGTGCCATGCCAGGAAGCTGAATCACTTCCATTTGAACTGTTGTAGAAAGATTCTGAGGATCACCTGGCAGGATAAGCTACCAGACACTGAAGTGCTTGCTTGAGCTGAACTACCATGTATTCAAACTATGCTTCAGAGAGCCCAACACTGATGGTCTGGCCACATTGTTTGAATGCAAAATGTACCCTTACCAAAAAGACTATTTTATGGAGAACTTGCATGGGGCAGGTGATCACATGCCCAGAAGAAATGATACAAGGACTCTCTCAAGAACTTTGGATTTGATTGTGCAACATGGGAGCCACTGCCACAGTACCTCTCAGCATGGCGTGCCCACATCAGAAAGAGTGCTGTGCTCTTTGAGCAAAGCAGAATGAGACAGCACAAAGTAAACCCAGTATGTGCACCTTTGGGATATCCACTCCAAATATTCACATGAACTATCTGTGCCCAACCTGTGGTAGAACATTCTGAACTCATATTGGTCTGATCAGCCACTGTCAGACACAGTGAAATTTCACTTTATTATGGTGATGTCATTTTGATCCTCTTCGAAGATGAAGGACAACAACCAACCAACCAATCATTTAGCCATTCACGAAATAGGGATAATCATGCCAGTACTATTTACCTCACAGAGTTGCTGGAGGAAATATATCTCTCAATTAAAAAGAAAGTGTAGGTGATTATTATAGGCTATCATAATTCCTTGCCAGAATTTATCTTAAAATCATGCTTGAATTTACTAATGTAATAAGGCCAGCAGTCTATTTTGAAGCACATGTCAGTGCATATCCTAGATAGAGAAGTGTAAGTTGTTGCTGAGGTTTTGGATGTGTATGGAACAAAACAGATTGGCATTTCCAGGAACACTGCCTTATATGTTTATCAGATTCATTTCCTCCCAATTTTACATGAATTTCTTCTTCCCTCTGTGTTTGTGGCATTGTGCCTTGAATGAGGACTCCAAGCATGCTTCCAGGGCCCCTTGCCTTGACTGCATTGCTAACATTTTGGTTTGCTGCATCAGGTCATTTGCAACAGACATTAATTTTTCCTACTTATTATTCCAGTGGATCTGTGATCCCATTTATATGGGTACTCTCCTCTGTGATGCAGAGTACACTGACTCCTGCCTATTCTATGTGCCCCTATAAATTCTCTGTAAGTAGAAACATTCCTTTTATTCTTTTGATATTGTGTGAATAGATGCCAGTGAAACTGGAAACTATTCATCAGTTATCACTTATTCTCAGCCTATAACCAGACCATCTTTTAATTTTCTTACATAAGTTCTTTAATGATCTTATCTGTGAGTCTCTGATATAATTCTTCATTAATAATGTGTTACAACTTGTCTACTTGTTCTACATGCCTTTCCAGTGTCCTTCCTTAATCCTTAATTTTAATTCTTTGGAGACTAGCAGAATCCATGACTTATGTACCATATCACTGGAAGAATAAATGGAACCTTAAAAATGAAGTTATGTCTCCAAATGTTTTCTCTTTAAATCATTTGCTCAAGTTATTGATCAAATCTATAAGCATTTCTTAAATAACTCTCATGCATCATGAATTGTTCTGGACAGTGGAGATATAGATTGAAAAAAGATTCCCTGCCCTCAAGGATCTTTTATTCTAATGGAGGCAGATGGTGGGTAGACATAAAGAAAATAAATGCATGGTAAATTTTTGAAAGAGAGCGTTAATACAAGGAAATCAAGAAGGAGTTAATATAATATGTGTATATATTTTATATACACACATAGATATGTGCATATGTATGTATATGTATACATACATATATGTGTATATGTGCTGTGTGAGTATATTATTGCATAAATACCAGTCATCATTGACATCATGAATAGCCCTACATATGGTTAAATTTGGAGCATAGGGAACTGAGCCAATGTTATACCTCTGGGCACAGAATTAATGGGAATACATAGAGAGATACTGGGTTGATGGGTTAGCTATGGCAGACCAAGAAGACAGAGTCAAGGGGAGCCCCTGACTGCTGAGCCTGAGTTAAAAGATGGATCAACCCCAACAGTGCTGAAGGAAGATTCAGGAGCCATTTTAAGAGGAGCATAATGGGGCTACTTTCAGTCCTATTGGTGACAGCGAACATGCAAAATCAATATTTAGAGACTGAGTGGAACAAGACGGGGAATCTAAATCTAAACATTTTATGCTCAGATATTATAACTACGAATGTGGGGGTACATTATAGGATGGGAGATGGAGATTGGTCTAAGTTCCTGTCAGTCTCAAAGTAGGTGAGTCTCCCAAACTAGGTATCAGATGGGGTCTCTTGTTGCCTTGGAAATTCTCTCACAAACTGTATTTCTGGACAATGAGTCATTTTTCTTTGGCTGGGAGATTCTTTTGAAAATGGAGCTCTTAGTGAATTAGGCTTAGAGATTCACGAGTGATCCAAAAGAACTTTTTGCTGATCAGGTTTTGCTTCTGTTCTTGCTGTTGTTTAGGAGTATATAGGTTGGGGGTTTAAAATGTTCAGGAAGAGACATGCAGAACATTGGAGAGCTCATCCACAGTGGAATTAAACAAGGCTACATACTAGCATGGCATAGGATGAGAATGGAGAGCCAGGTCATGTTCTACACTGGTAGAGGGATAGTCACACAGAACAGAGATTGGTGGGAGCAACAATATTCCAGTTATTGTTAAGTAAAGTAAGATTTATTCCCTGGGAGTCAGTTTCCTTCCACGATATAGAAGAAATGTGAGACTGGCATGAAGCAAAGACAGTGAGGTTTAATATAGTCATAGGCGTGGATCCCAGAAGACCTGGCTGGATTCAAACCCTACTTTTGATAGTTACTAACTGTGTGTGATTCTAGGCAATCAGTGGACTTCTCTGACCTTTAGTTTCCTCATCTGTGAAATTATCTGGAAAAGGAAATAGCAAACCACTCCTGTATCTTTGCCATAAAAACCCCAAATGGGCTCACAGAAAGTTGGGTATGACTGACCAGCAGCACCAAAATTATCTTTCCATGTGGATTATAAACTCTACTTCTATATTTATGCTCATATATTTAACCCCTGGAATAATACAAGTACTTAATAAATAGTTATAAATATGAAAAGCATTTGCAGACTTTAAAATTCCATATCAATATTAGCCAAGCTCTCCTTTTCAGCACCATGTTATTGACTTTGGAAGCTGGAAAAGTTACATCTCTGTTTATCATGGAAAGGAGCCCTTTATAAATATTAAGGTTTAATTAATTGCTACATACTTTGGGTCTGTACAACCTTCCATTCAAACCATCTTGACAGAGAAGTAAAGAATGAAAACTGGCTGATTGAGGACTAAGGGAAATTGAGCCAATTAATTAGAGGAAAACTCTTAGAAGGTAGGATTAAAAATTCAAAGGGAGAGGTGATAGTGCAGTGGCCAGGTATTTTTACCAGGGCTGCAGGATGTTTCAACAATACTGAGCAGTGGGAGTTATGTAATCTAAGAATTAATTGTCTTTAACTCCCAGGTCCACAAGGGAGTGTGGCATAGTTTCCTACGGTAAGTCACAAGCCTGGGTAAACCTGGGAACCCTCAGATTTGGTGTTTAGATCCATCATGTCTTTGCCCGTAAGTATTTTTTGTTCTTTGTGACAAGCCTCATAATCCTGCCCCTGACCAAGGTGGCTAAAGGCATCCGAGATTTTTCCCAGGACTATCACTTGCTGTCAGACATTTTCAGGTCTATGGTGATGAATCCAAATGGCAGAATAGGCCCTCTGTGTGCTCTGCCAAAAGACAGAGTCCAAAGGGGGACTTGAGAAAGAATCAAAGAAGCCTGAAGAGGAGACACCTACCACAGATGACTTCTCAACGGAACTCTAAGAGCCCTTTCTCTACTTAGCTTAAGTTGTTGTTGGTAATAATGCAAGTTTCTAATTGGTTAGGTAACTTTGAAAGGACTCATCTTTTCATGATGAGAGGATGATCTGTTGAGAGTCATGGGGGACCTAAGAACTCCTCTGATCTACCTCTGCCTACAGAAGCCTGGCTTGAGAGAATGATACCAGAATGATGATATAACAATTCATCTTGCTGCAGTACCGTAAGGTTTATGATGTTTTACAGATATATTATCTCACTTAAGCCACAACCTGGTGAGATAGACGCTCCTACCATCCACATTTTATAGATAGGGGTCCAGGGGCTTAGAGACATTTTTGGTTGGTGGTGTTTTGTTTTTGCTTGGGATCCCCCAGCTAGTAAATGTTTGAGGCAGGATTTAAACTCAGTTCATCCTGTCTCCAGGTCCTGGCTGCTTCATTTAATGGGGGAGATTAGGATCAGGAACCAGTTTGGACATGGGGAAGAGAATGGGGATTAGGCCATCTAACAATGTCCTAATATCATCCAGTGAAGGCCCTCTAAAATGTTATTTTTCCATATGATTTGGGCATATTCCGTGTTGTAGATGGTGGCCCAGGGTAATAAGAGGCCATCCGTACTGGCAAGAATGTAGGTTCAAACCCTGGCTCTCCCCGTTATTACCTAGGTCACTTGGAACAGTTTTCTGCATCTCAATAGGCCTCCATCCTCTCATCAGCAAGCAAAATCAAGGGCTAAGCCCAGATGTCTCATGTCCTCTTGTCATTGTACCCAATGATCGCTTTATGAGAGATTCACAACACATGTCCTCCCATTCTCCAGTGTCAAACTTCAGATCCCAGTTCTCTTGCCTTTTTTAGTTTTCTCTTCCTTTGATCTTCTTTTCCACTTTTCATCAAAGTCAAATCTACTGAATTTATGCCCTATTCTTATTTTTCTTAGAAAAAAGTAAAGCCTCTTTCCTCCCTCCCTTTTCCTGTTCTGAGTATTCCCTCTTATATGTCTTTGTATGTTTTGTATGTTCTATCCTTTGGTCCCACTGGTTCACTGACCCCGACTGTACAGTCAGCAAGGGCAGGTGGTATTGAGCCTTGAAACTAGAAAAGTCTCTTGACAAAAGATGAATGGATCTTAATAAGAAAGAGATAAGAAGTCTATTAAACTTAATAAATGTTTATTACATTAAATACTTATGTCAAGGCAAGGCTCTGTGCTTGGCTCTGGGGATAAAAAAAGTCAAAAGGAGTCACCATTCTCAAGCAGCTTATCATTACTGGTAGAGTCACAAGATGGCAGCTATCTTGTCTAATCTACATCCAGAGAAAAAGAATCCTCAGCACAACATATCAAGTTTCAAGGCTTTGAAGACCTCCAGTGAAGGGGAGACCTCCACCTTTCAAGATAGCCCACTGTACTTTGGGGCAGCCCTCATATAAAAGTTTCCCTCAGCATCTAACCTAAGATTTTCTCTTTCTAGCTTTTTCCCATTACTCCCAGAGGTATTGTCTGGTTCCAAGCAGGAAAAGTCAGATCCCTTCCTCCATCTGTTTGCCTGTCAATATTTGGAGATAGTGATAATGTTTCCTCTAAATGTCCCTTTTCCAGGAAAAAAAACATCTCCAATTATTTCAACCTATTCTCATATGACATGAAGTTGGCACATCATATTCAGGTCACCCTCCACCCACCTTCCTTTAGGAAGTGACCTTCCTAAAATACAATACCTAGACCTGAATATGGCATGATACTGATGATTTGTCTTTGGCTGGGATATTTGTCCTCCTCACTTCTACTTCTTGGAATCTCTGGCTTCCCTCAAGACTCAGCTCAAGCTTCTAGTTTCTTCACAAAGCTTGTCTGACTCTCTTTTCCATAAGACACTAGAATTGTCCCCTCCAAAGTTACCTTTCATCTGCTTTGTGTTTTGAATAGACCAAAGACTATGTGTGTTGTCTTCTCCAATAGAAATGTGTGCTCCTTGGGGCCAAGGAATTTTCACTTTTGGCTTTTTACTCTCAGCATTTAAGCACATTGCCCAGAATATATTAAGTATTTCACAAATGGTTGCTGACTGATTGATTAGGAATTGAAAATTTATTTCCTTGGAAATAATTTCCCATAAGTTAATTTCAAAGTTGCGGCTGATTTTTCCTTGACCATAGGTAGTCAGCCTGGGAAAATTTGCATGCCTGATCATTTCATCTCAAAATTCCCAACAACCCCTAGAATTCTTCATCATTGGTACCATTGTCAAGCTTCCTAAGTGAAGGTGGTCAACATTGCTGATTAAAGCTACAGCTTAAGACTTTGGCCTTTATATTCCTCTGCCCCCAACACACACACATACACACACACACACACACACACACACACTCTCTCTCTCTCTCTCTCTCTCTCTCTCTCTCTCTCTCTCTCTCTCTCTCTCATCTGATTTTCTCCATTTCTGATTACATTAAACTTCCATGCAAATGGAACATGAGGGTTTCTTAGTGGGAGCTGATGGTCACAGCCAGATAAGAGAGCCTGGGGGTGGGGGGCAGCCAACATGGCAGAGTAGAAAGATGCACATACGCTAACTCTTCCCTCACAGCCCATAAAACACCTGTGAAGAAAGACTCAACAAATACTAGAACAGCAGAAGCCACAGAACAACAGAGTGGAGGAGATTTCCAGCCCAGGGTGACCTGAAAGGCTGACGTGAAAGGTCTGTCACACTGAATGTGGAGCAGAGTCCAACCCAGCCTTGGCCATGCTGCATGGCACCAAGAAGGACTGCAGGCAGGCCTCGGGGGCAGAATCCCGAGCAGCAGTAGCTGCGGTTTACAGATCCCTCAACCCACAGGCACCAAAGGTCAGTGAAAGGATTTTTTTAGTTGCCTGAGAAGGGAGCAGGGTCTTCTCATAGCTCTGGCCTCAGGCAGTAGCAGCTCCCACACAGCAGCCTGCATTCATTGTTGAATCATAAAGCCCCTGGGGGATCTGAGCAGCTGATCTGTAACTCAGCCCTGGGTGGTGCCCCTGCCCTCACCTAATGCTTCTGAAGGAATTGAGCAGCTGATCTTTATCTCACATTGAATGATAGCCCTGCCCCCAGCAAAAGCCCCTGGGGGAATCAAGCAGCTTATCTGAATCTCAGTCCCCAGTGCTGGCTTGGTGGAACTGGAGGCTAGATGGCTGTGGAGAAGGAACTCTATTACTCACAGATTCTGGGCACAAAAGTTTTTTGTTGCTCCCAGACCAGTGTACACACTTGACTGTGCTACCTTGGAGGAACTGAGATTTTACAGATCCCCAGAGTATACCCTACTCTTGACAAAGGGCCCAAAAGTCAAGTAACTGGTTGGGAAAATGCCCAAAAAAGGGGAAAAAAATTAGAGTATAGAAGGTTACTTTCTTGAAGAACAGATATCTTCTCCCATCCTTTTCGATGAGGAAGAGCAAAACTTACCAGCAGGGAAAGACAAAAGTCAAGGTTTCTGTTTCCCAAACATGCAAATAAATATTCAATGGTCTCAGGTCATGGAAGAACCCAAAAAGGATTTTAAAAATCAAGTAAGAGAGGTGGAGGAAAAATTGGGAAAAGAAATGAGAGAGATGCAAGAAAATCATGAAAAGCAAGTCAACAACTTGCTAAAGGAGACCCCCCAAAAAATGCTGAAGAAAATAACACCTTTAAAAATAAGCTAACTCAATTGGCAAAAGAGGTTCAAAAAGCCAGTGAGGAGAAGAATGCTTTAAAAAACAGACTTAGCCAAATGGAAAAGGAGGTTCAAAAGCTCAATGAAGAAAATAGTTCTTTAAAAATTAAAATGGAACATATGGAGGCTAATGACTTCATGAGAAACCAAGAAATCATAAAACAAAACCAAAAGAATGAAAAAATGGAAGATAATGTGAAATATCTCATTGGAAAAACAACTGATCTGGAAAATAGATCCAGGAGAGACAATTTAAAAATTATGGAACTCTCTGAAAGCCATGACTAAAAGAAGAGCCTAGACACCATCTTTTATGAAATTATCAAGGAAAACTGCCCTGATATTCTAGAACCAGGGAGCAAAATAAATATTGAGAGAATCCACCAATTACCTCCTGAAAGAGATCCAAAAAGAGAAACTCCTAGGAACATTGTAGCCAAATTCCAGAGTTACCAGATCAAGGAGAAAATATTGCAAGCAGCTGGAAAGAAACAATTTAAGTATTGTAGAAATACAATCAGGATAGCACAAGGTCTAGCAACTTCTACATTAAAGAATCAAAGGGCATGGAATAGGATATTCCAGAAGTCACAGGAACTAGGACTAAAACCAAGAATCACCTACCCAGCAAAACTGAGTATAATACTTCAGGGGAAAAAATAGTATTTCAATGAAATAGAGGACTTTCAAGCATTCTTAATGAAAAGACCAGAGCTGAAAAGAAAATTTGACTTTCAAACACAACAATCAAGAAAAGCATAAAAAGGTAAACAGCAAAGAGAAGTCATAAGGCACTTACTAAAGTTGAACTGTTTACATTCCTACATGGAAAGACAATATTTGTAACTCTTGAAACTTTTTTCAGTATCTTGGTAGTTGGTGGGATTACACACACACACACACACACACACACACACACACATATACACATAAACACACACATCCATATATATATATATATATATATATAATATATATATATATATATATATATATTATATATATATATATATATATATATATATAGAGAGAGAGAGAGAGAGAGAGAGAGAGAGAGAGAGACAGAGAGACAAAGAGACAGAGAGAGACAGAGAGCACAGAGTGAGTGGAATAGGATGGGATCATATCTAAAACAATGAAATTAAGGGGTGAGAAAGGAATATATTGGGAAGAGAAAGGGAGAGATGGAATGGGGTAAATTATCTCTCATAAAAGAGGCAAGAAAAAGTCTTTTCAATGGAGGAGAAAAGGGGGGAGATGAGAGAGAAAATGTGAAGCTTGCTCTCATCACATTTGACTCAAGGAAGGAATAAAATGCACACATATTTTGGTATGAAAACCTATCTTACAATATAGGAAGGTGGGGGAGAAGGGGATACGCAGGGCAGGAGGGATGATGGAAGGGAGGGCAATGGGAGGAGGGAGCAATTAGAAGTCTACACTCTTGGAGAGGGACAAGGTCAAAAGAAAGAATAGAAGAAACAGGGGGCAGGATAGGATGGAGGGAAATATAGTCTTACACAACATTACTGTTATGGAAGTCATTTGCAAAACTATACATATATGGCTTATATTGAATTCCTTGCCTTCCCAATGGGGATGGATGGGGCGGGGGGGGGGGGGGGGAAGAAGGAAGAGAAGTTAGAATTCAAAGTTTTTGGAACAACTGTTGTATTGTTCTTGCATACAACTGGGAAATAAATACAGGTAATGGGGTATAGAAATTCATCTTGCCCTACAGGACAAAAGAAAAGATAGGGATAAGGGAAGGAAGGGATGTTAGAAGGGAGGGCAGATTGGTGATAGGGGTAATTAGAATGTTTGGCATTTTGGGGGGAGGGGAGGGGAGAGATGGGGAGAAAATTTGGAACTCAAAATTTTGTGGAAATTAATGTTGAAAACTTAAAATGAATAAATAAATTAAATAAAAAGGAGAGCCTGGCAGGTTGAGGATTAGAGAACTGAGACTGGCTTTGAAAGAGGTAATGATGCTCATTATAGGAGAAGAAGGCCAGGGGATGTTTGAGGAGGCAGAAATCCAGCTTCTCAGCAAATAAACTGTGGGGGTGATGGCAGAATTTCTCTCTTAGAGAGAAATGGCAGGTTATTGAATAACCCAGCAGGATAGGAAGGTTCTTGCTTTTTGGTAGCAAGTTTGGGAAAGTTATTTTTCAAGGAATAGAGCAAGAAACCTTCCTAGCAAAGGGTAGGAGTATGTTTGAGCAGTAAGGGGAGAAAAGCAAAAGCTGTACTGATGAACCAAAGATGCCATTCTTTTCTGTCTCCCCATTCCCTCCACCCCCAATCAAATCTAGAATTGCTACCACTTCCTTTGTAACAAGAACAAAAGCTTGCTCACATGTACTTTGGCAGGAGAGATGAAGTTTCATTGTTCCACAACAGTTATTAATCTATAGCAAAGTGTGAAAGCCTTTAATTTGGCTTTGCTAATGGTTTAAGTACTGTTAATTAATTAATTTGTCAAACATTTATTCGCTGTTTACATGACTTTAGTGCTGTGGGCCAGAGAAATCTTGCAATTAGTGGCTTGGAACTGGAAATGATCCGAGATCTCATCAAATCTGACCTTTGGATTTTATAAATGGGGAAACTGAGACCCAGAGAAAGGAATTGACTTTTCCAAGACCATGAGAATAACAAATAGCAGGGGTAGAATTTGAAGCCAGGTTCTCTGACTCAAATCTTTGTAAGCCCTACTGACTCAAAATTTATAAGCTAGTATTCAACAATGAGGTACTGAGATAAATAACAGATTTGAGAGCTCTTTGGTTCTTTTGACAGCGCTAAGGGATTGGGAAGAATAGTTTGGTGATGTATTAAATGCACCTTAGAGGTGAAAATTAACTTTAGGTCTTTAGTGCTATGAATCAGCAAATCGACAAACATTTATTAAATATCCATCATTTTTGAGCATGGTGCTATGCCCTGTGAATAAAATACCAAAGTTAGATGGTACCTGCCCTCAAGGAGCTTATGTTCTATTGAGACAATAACTCCATATATAAGGATGCACAGTTTGAAAATGATTTTTGGAGGGAGAGCACTAACAGATTAATAATAGCTTCCTGAGAAAGTATCACTTGAGCAATTTGAAGGAAATAAAACCTTTTACTAGGGAAAGGGGAGGAAGGCAGACACTGCAGACATGAAAACAGTAAGTTTAGTTTTGCTGGCTGTTAGCGTGGCAAGGGGAATAATGGGTAATGAATCTGGAAAAGCGGGTTGTAAAGGGCTTTAAGTGCTAAAATAGATGAGTTTATAAAGAATTAAAAGAATCTTTTATCCCAGTATTTTATCTAGGTAATTTCTTAGATATCATGTTTCCTTTTACTAGGTTTTTGTCATTTAGTCATTTTCAGTATTGTCCAACTCTTTGTGACCTCATTTGGGGTTTTTATTGGCAGAGATAATGGGGCTATTTGCCATTTCCTTCCCTAACTCATATTGTAGATGAGGAAATTGAGGCAAACAGTATTAAATGACTTGCCCAGAGTTACACAGCTAGTAAGTGTTTGAGGCCAGATCTGAACTCAGTTTCTTCTGATTCCAGGTCCAGCTCTCTTTCCACTGTGCCATCTGGCTGCCCCTTTTACCAGGTACATTCATTAAAAAGCTTTAATAATTAGAATCAGTTTTGATCATTACCTTTTTTACTGGCTATCTTCAAAGCCCCACTTAATATCACTAAGGAGGCCTTCCATGATCTTCCTCTCTCAGTAATTACTCTGCATTTCTTCATCTCTAGAAGTATTGTCTCTTCCTACCCATCCACTAAAGGAGAAGGCAAGTTCCATGAGACTGTCTTACTTTTGTCTTTGTGTCATAGCAGGAAAAATAAATGCTGACCTGAATTCGCTATGATAAATGCCTATGACTGAGTCAGGAATCCCTCCTTTAGGGACTCTGATGTTCAGATCTTTAGTGATGAAGTCTGACCACTCTCCAGATAACCTAGTCAGTGGCACTACTGTCAGCTCTGGTCCCACTTGAGAGAGCTTTCTTCCCTTAAATTTGGTAGTTACTTTAGTTTTGGTGCCTTTGTTTTCAACTCTGTGTCTTTAGGATTTAACCCAGTGCCTTGCCCGTAGTTGGATATTAATTATGCTTATTTTTCCAGAAGCTGCTTTGCTTTCCATCCCCAGGAGAGTTCTCTGGGTAGCCCAGATCACAAATCACAGATAACCCTGATGATGAGGTGAGAAGGAATGCATTTGACAGGCAGGGCCTTTTCAGGTCATTTAAGATTCTTCCTCTGAAAAATTCTTCACACCGTCTCAGCCTGGCATTTGGAAAAAGAAAATATCTTTTATTATAAAAAAGGCCCCTTTCTTGGATGAATTATGGTCTTCATAGTATCTTGAAAAATAGAGGCCAATGTAGGTTTGCAGAAAATGTCACAGTATATAATCTTTACTCTTTTTGACTCAGTAGATATTCTTTGCATATCTGAAGACATTTTGTTACCTTAGACACATAGGAAATATTGTGGAATGTCTGGTTAGCTTTTTACTGAAACAGCATGATGTTATGGGGGAAAATAATTATGTAGGGGTCATGAGCCAAGGAAGAGTCTAGCTTCCGCTCGGCCACTAAATTACAGGGTGACCTCCAGTGAATCTCCAAACCTCTGTATCAGATGAAGGGGTTGTATGAATTAAGCTCCAAGGAGACTTCTGACTCTGAGATTCTTTGATTTTTAATCACCATTTTTAGTCATTCAGAAGCACAGTTTATTCTGACAATAGTGAGAAATTTACCGTTTGAATGGAATTTGAAGTTTTGTTGTCCATATATTAATTTTTTCTTTTACCATTTTATGGGAATTGGGTAAGTACCTGGCCTTGCTTTATATTTCCAGTGCTTGACACAATGCCTGGCACACATCAGGCACTTTATAAATACTTGTTAACTTGGTTTGGACCTAAGTCTCATTAGCTATGTGACCTTGGGCCTCTCTACCTTTCTTCTGTTTTGTTAAATTAATAAACAATGGGCTCAGACTTTGTAATTTCTAAACCCTCTTCTCTCTGTACACTTCTCATGGTCATATTTGATAGGTTCAACTCAAAATATAATTTATCCACAAAATAATTGCAAATTAATTGATCAAATGAACTTTTAATGGAAGTTTAAGTACTGATCATTGTAGAACGTAGAGTATCTCTGAGTGTGGGCCCATTCATGAGGAGAAGGTAAGCTCTGGACATGAAATTCAGAGAGCTGAGATGCAGTTTTACTTTAATATTTGTTTTCTGTGCGCATCAAGCTAATCACTCATCTTTCTGCGATTTAGATTCCTCATGGATGAAAAGAAGAGGATAGAAGAAGTGGCCACTAGAGTCACTTTTTGTTCTAGATGGAAAATTCTCTGATCTTATGAGTTCTTGGCTTGTAAGACCCTATCTACCACGAAGCTGGGACTCCATGGTCCTCTGATGCTAAGCTAGGCAAAATACATCTTTGGTCCTATGGGACTTCTTATTATGGCCTCCTCTTCTAAGCTCTCACCAGGGGCCAATTCTTTGGGTGCTTTGCTTTTCTCATCTTCATGGACTTCTGAAAACCCAGAGGAAGTCTGGAACCAGATAAAGTCTTTCCATTGTTCATACATGCACTGATGTGGTGAACCATCACTTAGAACAGAAAGGTACCTGAGAGGTAGCCTGACTCAGACCAGGGCCTTGAATCTCTTCTTTAATGCCCCTTGTCAGTGATCCTTTAACCTTGGCTTGAAGAACTCATCCTCAGTGGTTGTTGCCTCCTGAAACCACTAGCTGCATTTCCAGACAGCCCTAGTTTAGGAAATTCTGTTCAATTCAACAGTTATTAAGGGATTATTTGGTAGACTCCTTGAGGAGAGGAGTGGTCTTTTGCTCCTTTCTGTATCCCAGGCACTGAGTACAATCTCTGTCACATAGTAGGCACTTCAAAAATGTGTATCAATTGTTGATTTATTGATGTGTCAATTTCACTCTGAGGTGCTAAGGATACAAAGACAGTCCTTGCCCTCAAGGAGATTATAATCTAGTAACTGTAATAATCAATAACTTTTTCTCAAGTACCTCCTTGGTGCCAAGACACCATTTTATGTGCTGAGGATACAAAGACAAAAGGCAGAGAATCTCCACCCTCAAGGAGCTTACATTCTCCTTTAGGGAGATACCTTTAGGGAGATACTTGCAAGCTAGTAAGTTAATAATATATAAATAAAACCAAAAAATAAGTCATTTCCAGTTGTATGAAAAAGCACTTATAACTGTGGTCTCTTACAGGGGGTAGTACAGGGGCTAAACCTTGAGGGGTGTTTAGGAATTATAAGAGGCCAAGGTGAGGAAGGAGGGCATTCTAGGCATGAGGACAGCCTGTATCAAGCCTAACAGAGGGGAAATGACTGTTATCTACAGGGGACAGCAAGTAAAAAGGACAGTATGGCTAGACTATAGTAAGGGCATGATGGGGAGTAATGGACAATTAGCTTGGAAAAATAGATTAGAGACCGATCATGAAGGGCATTCACTACCAAAGGGAGGACTTCGTATTTAGTCCTAGAGATAACAGGAGGCTACTGATGCTTTAGGGGCAGGAGAGTGAACTGATCATTCCTGTGCTTTTGAAAGTTCCTTTTTATGCTGAGCTACAATGTGCATCCTTGTCACTTTGTCTCATTGGTCACAGTTCTGTCCTCTGGAGTCACACAAATCAAATTGCTCTTACTATGATAGCCCTCTGAATATCTGAAAGCAACCACCTCTCATGCTTTCCCTCCCACCCCACTTAGATCTCCAGATCATCTTTTTCAATACTCATTCCTTTATTCAGGTCACCTTCATCTGGATGTTCCAGTTTTATAGTGTCTTCGGAACAACTGAATGCAGCATTCCCCCAGTGGGCTGACCAGCTCAGAGTACATTGGGCCATTTGCTTTCCTTGGGCTTCTACATGGGAAAGCCATAAGATTAGGTCATGTTTCATTGAGAATTTTCCTCTGAGCACCAGGTTTAATAAGTTACTGTATATTCTCTATCAGCTACAGAGAGATAAGTCTTTTCTCCCTGGAGGGATAATACTAATAGTGACAACAGCAGTAATTGCAATTTTAACAACTAGTATTTAAATAGTAGAGTAAGGGTGATAAAGTCCTTTTCATTTGATCCTCAGAAGGCCCTTTGGGAGGTCTGTCCTGTCACACCCCTATTCTACACATGAGGAAACCTAGGTCGTAAAGTAGAAAAGATTAGATTGCAATTATATCCTTTAAGATTGGAAGCTTCTTGAGGGCTGAGGGAATGTCATTTTCCATCTCTGTATCCTCTGCCCCAGGACAAAGTCTGTGATAGGCATTTATTAAATGCTGAATTGAAATTATAGAAAGGCAGATTTTTGGTTTCACGTGATGAATAGCTGCCTAGCAACTTGTGCTGTCCAAAAATGGAATTAGTTCTCATGATTCATTCTCCTTTTCAGGTAGTCTGACCTACTCTTGCCTATGTGGGACTCTCCACCTCCCATCTACATGTCATCGCACAGGCCATATTTCATACTTGGACTGCCCTCCCTCTTCAACTCCATCTTGCAAAACCCAGCTTCATTCAAAGCACGATCCAGATTCTACTTCCTGTACCAGCCTTTTCCTTCTCCCACCCCAGCTGTGGGCTCTTTCCCTCTTGAAATTATTTTAGATGTATATTTCATTTAATTATTTCTGTACATACTGAATTATTCCCTAATGCTAGTAGAATGTAAAATACTGAAGAGTATGGATGTTTTCATTTTTTGTTGTTATATCTTTACACTCATAAGAGTGGCTGGCACATAGTAGGTGTTCAGATTCTTATTGAATTGAATTGTGAGTCCACTGGCACAACACAGATGGCTAACCTTTTGTCAGGGAGCTTATAGAAGAGGTTTCTGATTTAAATATTTCTTGGACAGGTTGACCCATAAAGCCCTGTCCAAATTTTGTAATCTATGGCCAGCATTCAGGCAGAAGGAACAGCTGAGACTACTGTGGGAAGCAGGGGAAAAGGCCAGGCCCATTCACAATTAAGATGGTCTGGTACTTAATTTTCATTGTTCAGTCATTTTCAATCATGGCCAACTCTTTTTGACCCATGTGGGGTTTTCTTTTCTTTCTTTCTTTCTTTTTTTTTTTTTTTTTTAAGCCAAAGGAAAACAACGTTTATTAAAGATTCACGTACTGGGTTTATTCTTAAAGGAACCTAAGCATTTGTAACGCTTGTATTCACAAGTGAACCAGATAGAATCTCAGCTAGACAGAGTCTGAGCACCTTCATGGAGGCAAGATGTACCTTAAATACAGAAAAAGACTCAGGGAAGCATCCAGGTGTCTCCAGGTAGTCCCAGGTTCCTAGGGATGGTCTTCATAGATCAACCTCTGGGAGGATCCTGATGGGAGTGGCTGATAGTCCAGACAATCCACAAATCAGGCTGGGCAATTTGAACTTCAAGAGAATGCTAAGTAGTCGAGAATATCAAAAGGATGCTAGGGTCAAAGGAAGAGAATGCTCAGATAGGGAGTATCTGGGCTGGGAGAAAAGGAAGGGGAATCCAAGGAGCCCCCCCCAAAGGCCAGACTTTCTGAGGCCCTTCAGACAGATGGGACAAAAGCCCTCTTGATCAAAGGGAGAAAGGTCTTGACTTGGGCTTGTACATCATCATTCCCCCCTCAAACAGATAAGATCCAAATTCTTTTGTGGTAAGGGGTGAAGGTCTCAGCTCCTAAAACTGCTTCCTGCTGGCAAGGGACATAGAGCTGTCCCCTGCCTCTCTGGGTCCTGTTCAAGGGGTCAGACTTCAGAACTGGGTGGTGCCACATGCGGATTTCTTGACAATGATCATAGAGTGGTTTGCCGTTTCTTTCTCCAGCTCATTTTACAGATAAGGAAACAGAGGCAAACAGGGTCAAGTGGCTTGCTTAGAGGATCACACAGATAAGAGGTGTCTGAGGTCAGATTTGAACTCAGGAAGGTGAATCTTCCTGACTCCAAGTCCAGTACTCTATCCACTGTCTTACCTAGCTGCCCCATAGTTTCCATACTGTGAGACAGTGGGATATAAAGAGAGAAAGACAGTCTACAAACACAAAAGGCAATCTCCTTTGTCCAGTAGAATATTATCTCTTCTCTTTCAATATCTCTCTCTTTCTCTGCCTCTGTCTCTCTCACCCTCCCTCCCTCTCCTTTTTCCTCTCCTTTTCTCTATCTTGTTCATGTTTATGAAGGCTCTATGCTTTCACCAGAGTGGGGAACTCCCAGCATGGAAATCTCCTCTACCAAAGTCAACTACTATGACATAGCAGATTAATTAATCCTAAGCAGCCCCTGGTATCTCTTAGGGTCGAGGTGATTTCCCCAGTGTCTCATAGATTTGGGGTGCAAGAGGAATAATTTTGAACACTGGTCTTCCTGAGTCCAAGCCTAATATTCTATCTCCTATGGTCTCCTACCTCAACCACAATAATAAATCAGAGACAAAACAGAAACCCAAGGTGTATCGTCCCCATTTCCAGGCAAAGTCTGCCCTGACCATTTAGAGTGACTCCCATGAATCGTTTATGGGACTTTGAGGAGGAGACAGAATTTCAACCAAAAGGTTTATACGAGGTAACCCCTGATGGAACTATGCGGTTGAGTAATGGGTCCAAAATAGCAAGCTATTTTGGGGAAGAACATATGTTCTTTACCAAATAAAATGAGTGTTCAGAGGAGGAAATTTACAGCATGTTTCAATCCCAATTTTAAAGGCTGTGGTAAATTGCAGTTTCAGAGTGCTTGGGGCTCTGCTGGGAGAGCTGTGCACACCCCATTATGGATAAGAAGAATGAGGTGTGTACTTTCTGTTGAGTTACTTTATATGGTCAACTCTCATCTGCTCAATCTGCTCCCATGGCCAAGAATAGGAGCACAGACAAGCCAAGGAACAGACCATGCAAACGTTGTATTTGCTTCGACATATGTGTCTACTCATACATCCATGAAGCCTGCTGAATCACTCATTCATTTGTGCTTGCAGCAGCCATTCATGCTAACTCCCCAACCATACACTGGGTGCTTAGTGTGTGTTAGGACTCTGAGATTTTAAGGGAGTGAGTCCACATGGATCGTGCTCTCAGGGGGCTTATCATCTAATGAGTCAAGAACAAATAGAGAAGCAGCTGTGAGCCATGGGAGAAGGAAGCCAGAATGACAAAGATGAAGAAAGATTCAAGGCAGGTGCTAGGAAAGATTTGAAGCAGAAGAGCATTTTTATCAGGAGGAGGAAAGATAGCTTCGTGGAGGGGGTGACACCTGATTTTGACACTTCTTTGGAGCAAGGCACGTGCAGAGAGAGTGACTGTCAAGCTATATGAGAACAAATCTTGGGGGTATCTTATGGGATGAGCCCAATGACTTTATCTTTGACTTTTGAGAGAGAAGCAAGGTGATATAGTGGGAGGAGACATGGACCTGGAGGAAGAAGAAATCTTGGTTTGAACAACTGGACCCAAAGAGTAGCCATTAGTAAGTGAAGGCTAACTTGGTGAGAGGGTCTCCAGTGGAATGCTTCAGTGACATGTTCTTGCCCCTGAGCTATTTGTGATCTTTAATAAGTGACTGGGATGACAGCCTAAGTGGATTGCTTGTCAAGTTTGCAGATGGCACCAACCCCCAGCGGATGGCTAGTACAGTGGATATTACAATCAGGGTAGATCTCCCTGAAGATCCTTCTCTTCTAAGAAATGAAATATAAGATGAAAGTTAACAGGAGTAAATGTAAATAAAGGCTTATACTTGGGTTCAAAAATCAGTTTTTCAAGTGAGATATAGGAGAGATGTAACTGGATAGTACTTCCAACTGGAAAAGAAGTTTTAGTACTCCAGAGATTCAAACAAGAAAGGGATAGAGTGTCTCAAAAAAAAAAAGCTAATGCAAATTGAAATTACATCATAAGAAATATGGTGTTTAGGACTAGAGAAGTAGCAGTCCCATCCTCCACTGCCCTGGTTTAATCACATATGGATATTGGCATTCTTTTCTGGGTCCCTTGTTTTAGAAGGGCATTATAAAGTGGAGAACTTTCAGAGTAGGGCAACCAGGATGGTAAGGGGCTCTGAGATCAAGCCATATGAAGATTGGTTAAAGGTATTAAGCTAATTCATTTGGGGGGGGGGGGGGGTAGAGATGCCTTCTGCGATGTAGCTATGCCCATCTACTGGCTGTTCTTCACACACAGCCCCCCATGTCCTGTTTCCATGCCTTTGGATTGGTTGTCCTCCATGTCTGAAATGCTTTCCGTTGCACCTCAACTTCATAGTAAACATTCCATATCCCACCTTCTGCAGTTCTTTCCCAGTATCTCCAGCTCCTAGGGCATTCTTTTTTTGATATTACCTCATTTACGTTTATCGCATATGTGCCTATTTACTTACACGTTGTCTTCTCCATTAGAGGATGAGCTCTTTGAAGTCAGGTTCTATTTTTGCCTTTCCTTGTATTTCTAGCACATATCACAGTGCTTGGCCCGAGTTAAGCGCTAAAAAATAGCAATTGACTGTCTATTTAGAAATCCACTTAGGCCTTCATCCCAGCCACTGATTAAAGATCACAAATAGCTCAGGGGCAAGAACATGTCACTGAAGCATCCCACTGGAGACCCTCTCACCAAGTTGGCCTTCACTTACTAATGGCTACTCTTTGGGTCCAGTTGTTCAAACCTAGATTTCTTCTGCCTCTAGGTCCACATCTCCTCCCACTCTATCTCCTTGCTTCTCTCTCAAAAGCCAAAGATAAAGTCATTGAACTCATCCCATAAGATAACCCCAAGATTTGTTTTTCTAATTTCTATTACTGGTTTTAAGTGTCTGAAGGCTTGTCCCATGGAAAAGGAATTCCCCAAGGGCAGAATTAGGACCATTTGACTGATGTTGTGAAGAGCTCAATTAGGACTTTTCATAAGGAAAATTTCCCAATAACTGGAGCTATCCAAACATAGTATCATTGGTTCATAATATATAACAGAGATTTTCATGTAAAGGCAGAATGATGAAATGATAATGACTTAGCGACTTTCCCGATTGTAATATACATGAACTTGGCCATGGTAGAGACTCACTCCATGCCTGAGAGGGTTAATTGGGCATGTACATAAGCCCCAGGCCAATATTGGCAGCTTGTATTACGATTTCTCAAAATAACAGACCAACATCTTGGTTTTGGAGTCCCATTTCCCCAAATGTGAGATTTATAAAAAAAATTCTGAAGGCTGCTCCCAATGAAAAGATTGCTTTTGCATTCTGGTTCCTGTGATCCTCTGGTGTACATTATCTTTGGTGAGGTCATCCATTATAGTTAGGGATAGAAATGGGAATGAATTACCCAGAACCCAGAGTTTATTATTGCACACCATCTCCGAGTTAGAGAATGGATTATTTTATTTTAGTCATCACTCTATGATTTTCCCACTGGATAGAGCAGGGCTGATTTGGCACTGGGGTCTAATTGTGATGCATTTTCTTGATTTCTAAGACATTCCAAGCCAGAGCTTTAGCTAGCTGTAAATGAGCCTGGAAAAAATCAACCAGTTTTGTTTGTTTGTTTGTTTGTTTTGTGTTGGAGAGAGGGGTGGTGACCCAAAAGACTGCTGGGGTGGGATGATTGTACTGGGAACCTGGGGCTGGTGAGTCACACTGACTATGTAAAGAGTTGAGAAGGTAAAGGTGACATGGCAGTGAGTGATCATGGTGCCTGCAGTCAGACTACTGGGAAGCAGGGGACACCTGGGACATAGATGTGGCTGCTTCAGGGAAGTAGCTCTCCTCTCTCTAGCTCTATTTCCACTCCTGCTGTATCAGTGCAAAAATCTTTTTGACTCAACACTAGTTCCAGTTTTCTACCAAGTTGTATGTCTTTTTGACATTTTCCTTGGAGATTGAGATGACCTTTAAAAAAGAAGAGAAAAAAATTAGCAAAATGCTTTTTTGCAAATAGATTCCTCCCCTCGAAACAGATTACCTTGGCTATAAAATCATCCCAATTCACACTTCCAAAGTGTGTGCTGCTTTGATTTACCCTGAACTGAATGGGAGCCAACAGTTTATTGTGATGAGGAGACAAGAACAGGAGGCATAATAGTTTTACTGAATTAAATGGAGTGGTTATTGGGACTGTCTTCTCCTAAAACAAACAGACAAAATATTTCAGGTGATAAGTAAGGAAAACCCTATTTCTCACCACGTGGAGTGATGTTTACTAGATTAAACACTTCCAAATTCCCTGCAATGCTTGTTTTTACTTTTTCCCATCCCTTCATAAATTACTCCACTATCATGGAAGTTGAGAATTATAGGGCTATGTTTGGATTCTAAATGGGGAGTGTTCAAACTTGTGTTGGTCTTGACTGCAGAAGCCCCTAGAACCCAGGTACATTCCTGGATTTGATGGCAATATCCATCTGGTGATTCCGGGTTCTCATCAGCACAGAAAGCTTCAAGAGGGTCAGTTCCAAGCCACAATGGGAAAAGATTTTACTCTCCTTCACCAACAAAGATGACAAATGTAGACCTGTGGGGGACCTCAGAGAGTATCTAGCTCCATTCCCCTTATTTTACACTCAAGGAAACCAGGGATGAATGAGGCTGACTGACCCAGGCTGGGTTACACTAGTAGGAAGACGTATTGCTCCTGACCTCCAATGTATTCAGCATGAGCTCATACATGCTCCCATAGCCATGATATTTGCTGCCTCTTGCAAACCATTCACATATGCCTTTAAGACCAATGAGTGAAATAAGGCATAGAGTTAGTGGCAATTTTAGGTAACTGTTTCTTGTTTCTGCAGCACAGTGTAATCTGCAAAGCATTTTTCTTACTCCAACTATGTGAATTCAAAAGGAAGAACATTATTATTTCAGTTTTAGGGATGAGAAAAGATATTCAGATGGGGTTAAGTTGCTTGGGTCACCAATCACCCAGTTGGGAAGTATTTATGAAATGAAAAGCACTGTGCTACAAACCAAGGATAAAAGTAGACATTCCTTACCCTCAAGGAGCTTATGTTCTACTAGGAGGAGATGACATATTTACAGGTAAAGAATGTAGAAACTAAAATAAACATGCGAATGGAAGTAGAGATGGTTATTAACAAGAGGGCAAATGAGGAAATGCCTCTTGAAAGAGGTGGGTTTGAAGGGAGGGAGGGATTCCCAGAAACAGAGGTGAAGAGTGAGACTGTTTCCAGCATGGAAAAGAGAGCCCTGTAGAGTTATAGGAGTAGATATAGAGGGCTATATACAGGGGACAGACCCCAGGGGGTGTGCTCTGCTGTGTGCACATCATGTGGGATTCTGGTCATGACTTTCCATGGGTCTTTCGTCAACTTGCAGGTCTTTTTTGCCTTCCTCTGATTCTTTTAATATTTTCTAGGTCCCAGTGCATGTAGCCCTTGGTCTTCCATCTGTTTTCCCTTGCTCTATTTATATGAAGATCTCTCTTAATTTTCTACTAATATAAAAGTGAGGTTTGACTGGTAATAATTCTAATTTATTCTCATAACAGTAAGTGCTCAGAAAGTTATGGCATTTGTGTAAGGCTTTATATTTGCCACCAACATTTGAACTGACTGAGACCCTGGGTGGAGGCAGTGTCATATACTCATGTTACAAATGCGGAAACTGACGCCCAGAGAGGTTCAATAATTTGTCTAAAGTCTCATATCTAAGAGCAAAACCTGGGTCTTTGGAGTTGAAATTGAGAGGATGCTTGTGAGAGCAAGAGAGTACTCCCTAAAACCTGCAAGAGCCTTTTCTAAACGTGTGAAGCAGTGGTGAGAGGTGAGAAACAGGGGGCTTCCCTGGTGCCTTCTTCATTTGAACACCATTCATACTTGCTAGTGAATAATTAAGGATCCAACAAACACACCTCAGCTCTGTGACAAACACTAGGTATTTTTGTAAAAGACAGAATCCCCCATTAGCTCAGCCCTTCTCTTGCAAGCGTCTGGATGGAGAAACATTCTCCAACCCACTGTGCCATCCTTATTATTACACATTATTATCCTTTATGGTCTATGTGTTCAGGAGGAATCTGGCAGTCCATCTCCCACCTCCCGATATTTGCATAGGCTGTTTCCCCCACCCCTATATCCAGAATATACACTCTCTGCCTACCTGTGGCCCTTAGAAGTATTATCTTCCTCCAAAACTCTTCTCAGTGACTCCTCCTAAGAGGGAAGCCTGACCCAGTTGCTAATGTGCTCCTCTTCCTCAAATTGTCTTGAATTTGCTTTTATTTTCTTTGGAATCTCCCCTAGGTCCACTGACTTAGATCAGTGAATTTTCACCTTATAGCCAGCAATTCTCTAGCTGCGTAAGGATGTCAAAGCACTTTGCATATATTATCTCATTTGATCTTCCCAACGCCCCTGGGAGGGAGGTGCTGATATTATCTTTACTTTAAAGATGAGAAAAGTGAGACACATGGAGCTTAAGTGACTTGTTCAAGGTCATGAAACTAGCATCTAAGGTTGCAATTGAATTCAGGTCTCTGTCCATTGTGCCTGTGTTTCTCCTAAGCTTTCCAGCTCCCCTTTATTTCTTCCCTAAGTATGTAAGTTCCTTCAGGGCAGAGACTCCTTCCTTACTTATATTTGGACCACATGTATTTAGATTAGGGTTGGGCACACTGGAAATGCTTAGTAAACTAACTCTCTCTCTCTGTCTGTCTCTCTCTCTCTGTCTCTCTCTCTCTCTCTCGTTCTCTCTCTCTCTCTCTCTCTCTCTCTCTCTCTCTCTCTCTCTCTCTCCTTCTCTCCCCCCCCTCTCTCTCTTCTCTCTTCTATCTCTTTCTCTCTCTTCTATCTTCCTGACTTTCTGTGTCGATAGAGCTCCTCTGACTGCTTCTAGATTATGTCCATATGAACCCCAGCCCACTATGCTCAGTAATGCTAGCAAAGTCCCTGTGATCATAATGTGATGCAGTCAGTGCAGTCACCCAGAAGCCATCAGTGCCTGACTCAGGTAGATGCTAGAGCAGGAGCCCTTCAAGAACACAACTCTTCAGAACTAGGAGTCATTGTGGAGAGAAGGTGACCATGAAGAGACAACATAGGAAACAGGAGAATTGGAAAATAAATAGGTACATCTTGGGGAGAACTTGAGGGTTGGGAATCCCTGCCCCTCTCCTAGCTGCTCTGGGAAGATAAAAAGAAAGCGCTGTGTTTATTTTGCAGCCCATAGGGAAACTTTTCAGAATAAATGAAGGGATGATGAACCAAAGCCTGCTCCAAAGAAACAGGGTCTTACCCACAGAAGGCAATAATTCAATACATAGTAGGCAATTGAAACGGTCAGTGTTTGTGGAGTGAAGCTTAAGCAGAGCTGAGAAATACCTTGTCCAATATTGCCCTCGTGGTTAGCGGTAGAGCTGGAAGGAGCCCTCAGACCTCTAGGCATTCCTCTACTCATTCCATTGTACCACCCTACCTCCAAGTCATGGGAATAGATCTAGGGCCATGACAGGAGTAAACACAGTGAGTCACTGAGAGCATCATGGTTTAAGGATAGTGTATTAGGCTTGGCTAGGAATACCTGGGTTCTACTCATACCCCATATACCTTCTTACACTGTAACTCTAGAGAACTCATTTCATCTCTCTGGTCCTCAGTTTCCTTAGCAGTGAAAGTGAGGGTGTTGGACCCAATGACCTCTAAGATCCCTCTGGGTCTATGATTCAATGATCAGTGGCATGAAGCACATATTCAGCTGAGGGGGGCAGGGAACAGAATAGGGAGGGGAAGGAGCTCACTCCAGCCTACCATCTGGTGGCTTCCTCTTTTAACTAATTATTCATGCTAACTAGGTGCTAAGCTCTGTGGTTTCTAGGCTACTGAAGTGCTGAGCACTCCTACAAGTACTGTCAATGCCCTCTAAATTTGGCCCCCTTGGGATATGCTCCAGTTGCCCTGTCCTGGTTCCAGCTGTGCTCAGGAATATTCTGTTGATCCTATGATTAATGCTCAAATATGGCTCAAATTGAGGACAGTTCTTAGATTACAGAATTCAGAAAGGCAGAAATGGAGAGTTGGAAGGTTTCTCATTGTCCTACTAATCCAAGCCATCCATGAAAGAAATCCTTACTATTGTCTGTGGGCATATTGTCACAGCTCATTTTAAAGACAAAGTAACCCAACACCAGCACCCGAGGTGTGAGGAGAGAGCTATCACTTGGTAACACAGTGGACTGCGTGGCCTGTCAACAAAGTCTGCCTGGAAAATCTGTCTCCAGCTAAATCATAGCCCTTGCTGAGATACAGATCCCTCTCTCGATTGCTTCGTTTTCCTCTAGCTATTATTTTTAAAACCTACCATGGCCACTGAAACATGAAGACTATTCATCTGAGGCAAGTTGCTCCATTCTGTTCATTGAAAACCCAAACCACAACAAGGCAATTAGTGACAAAGGCTCACATTAATCCAACTTGGAGGTGACAGATTTAAACAGAAGGGATCTGCAAAATGCAGAAGTTGGTTACTCATGGAAACACAGAACTCCCCCACGTTTCACCTGTGCTACGTGAAAGGACACGTTGAATAGCCTAATTAAAAACATATTAAGTTTAATGTAAGGGAATGCTAATTGAAATACCTCCCCTTTCACCTTTCCCAGCTCCTTTGTGTCTTAATTTCCAACTTCTATTTTGGTAATCAGTGTTTTCACTGAGTATACTTCACTCTTCCCACCGCCCACCCCCACTTGCCAACAATTAAAAATTGAGTAGGACTCTAATGACCTCTTCCATACCTGTATTTGGAGAGTAAGTAAATGTAGCTAGCCAGGTTACTCATTTATATCTAATTAAGTGTAATTCTAAAAGGCTTCATTATACCTTAACAGGAATCCTTTGCATCCCAGGTGAACCTTAGAGTGATTTACTTTTGGCCAATTAGAACTTGTTGAGGATGTACACTGAGATGTAAAATGCCAGCTGATGCTTTTTTTTTTTTTTTTTGCCACCCCCACCACTTTTGAGGGCTATGACATGGAACTCAGTGAAATTACTCAGGAGGGGATTAAAATTGTTCTGGAGATTTTGTTCCATGTGCAGAAGATTTGGGACTATTAACCAGTTGGAATGACCAACAGGTTTAGACAGGCACACTCAGGAGTTTAGTGGTTTCAGTCACAATCCACATCTATGATAGATGTGTTTTTCCCTCAAAAGTACTTGATGACACAGAAAAACAAAAAAACCCTTAAACATCTTCACACCTTTTATTTATGGAAGGCATCTTGGAGTAACGAATAGAGAGATAGCCTTGGAGCCAAGGACATGGGTTAGAGTCCTGCCTGTGCCCCATATGGAATGTGTGACCCTAGACTAGTTGTCTCTTTAAGTCTGTAAGTTGCAGAGAAGGTCTCACTCCTTATTAGCAGATGGAGTTTCCTCACCAGGGAGCTCCATAAATCAACAAATGCAGAGATCCAGTTCTTATTCTTATCCCTATGCACATTTAATTTAATATTTAATTTCTGATCATCTATCTTGTCGTTCATCCTTCACCAAAAGAGTGATGTCTTGACATGCAAGTGAGACAGGGCTGTGCAAAGTCATCAGCCTCATGCTTGCCTCCAGGGTCATTCAGAGTCCAGTGGCAAGACATAGGTCTAGATGACTGGTGATGCCCCTAGTTGCAGTTGGCCTTTTTAACGTAAGGGCTTTCCTCAGTCTCAATTTATCTGAGGCAATACCCATTCAGTAATTAAAGGCTAGGTAAGAATTGAGACAAAAGGTGGCCTAGTTTGCCTTCTCAAAAGAATCAGTCTGGGAGAGGAAGAGCCTCAGGGTCATTTATATAAAAACTGACCACTGAAGAGTGAGTCTGTGGATGCTAGAAATCTCACTAACCTTGACTCCTACTATCACTTTCCACTTAGGCACCTGCAGAAAGTCTGTTGTAGGCTCTGTGTTACCTAACCACTTCTGCAAATAAGATCTCAATGTTGAATACATCTGAAAATTAGTAAGGGAGTGGCTGGTATCAGGGAACTAGCCCTTTGGAGAAGGTGCTGATCTCAAGAGTTTGGGGTCTTTTTTACAAGTCTTGAGAATTTAATTTTGAAGATAGAAGGACATTGGTATTTCCCAATCATTTTATCCTTTTTTGTCGTCTCATTGAAATTTGCAACCTTGCCCAACATTTTGACTTTGAATATTTGAATTGGCTTCTATGTTGTTAATTCATCTATTAAATTTTCAGGAGGGGATTGGTGCTGGTGAGTAAAGGCCTAACTTCTCTTTGCACAACAGAGAAATATCAGTTGATGGAAGAAGATAAGGCATTCTGGTATGGTAGACAGGGCACATGGCTTGGAATCCAAAAGATCAGGGCTCAGATACCACTTTGGATACTTACTAGCTGTATGACCCTGGACAATTCACCTTACCACACCGTGCTAGAATTATTAACTAAATCTTCATTGGGTGGGAGTCTACTTGGAGGGAAGAAACTTCCACAATAGGAGTTCCCTATGTTGAGGAAATCACAAATCCTTCACATATTCATGTATCTTCACTGACATAAGGCCTAAATTCTGCTACACTATGTGCTATTTCTCTGGACCCCACATGCTTTTAAAACCAAGAGAAGTCTTATCTAGTATGGTGACCTCCTCCTTATTTTGCAGATGAATAAACTAAGGGTTAAAAAGAGAAATGACATGCTTAAGTATTTAGTAAAAAATCAAGACTGGGGCTGGAATCCAGGTCTCCTAGCTCCCAGAGCAGTACTCTTTGAGGCAACATGAGGACACACTGGAAGGCCTTGCTGAAGATGCTCTTGATGCCTCTGTAGAAGGCTTGTGGAAGGCATTAATGGACCATTCTTTCACCAATGTCTTATTTCAATTTTCAGCTCAGTCACTCAGGCCCAATAAAGGCACTGAGCCTATTGGAATATGGTCAGAGATCAAAGAGGAAAGCTGTCATCCCAGTGATACCCTGTATTTCCTGGTGCTGTTCCAGGCCTCAGTGTCAATTTTCCAGCTTCCTTGAGGATAGTCTGGTTGATGGATGAGTGGTTTGTGAGCATGGCTCCATCTTGGGCGCCTGAGGAATGGGTCAGGCCAGCTTCCCCAGCATTGCTGGTGTGGTGGCACTCCTTCACATGGCCAGAGGATTGCCCAGAGGAAATTTATGCCCATATAGAAGCTCATACATAGCTGCTTTGGACTCTTTTATGGTGCTGTCAATGGAAATCTTTCTCTAAGCTCAGTCACTTGAATTTCAAAATATGAATTACATTTTATTAAAGGTTAGAGAGAAAATGTCACCACTAGCCAGGCAGCAGAAATAGATAATTCACAGCTCACTTGGCAGGTATTCATGCTTTTAGTTAATATTTTCCATTAAACTTATAAAAAGCAGTAAGTTATTCTACTTTTGCTTATTAACTCCAGGAGAGACAACAAGAGGAACTGGACCTGCCCTGGCCAGAGCAGAGGGCCACTGGCTGCTTGGTCGTTCCTTCTCAGAGTGAGCTGCCATTCAAAAGAAATTGAGGAGATGAAGGATTTTCTTTCTCTTCTGGAGGTGGATCAACTGCTTATTTCAAGCAGAGGCATAGTGAAAATGTAGTCCAGGGAAGATATTTAATATCTGCTCTACTCTGGTTACTTGGCCAAATAGAAAGCATTCTATTCTCTCTCTCTCTCTCTCTCTCTTCCCCCTTTCCCACTCCCCCCCCCTCCTCCTTCCCTCTTTCCCTCTCTCTCATAGACAGAATACGTTATGTGTGTGTATATACACATACGTATACATATATAGACATTAACTTTCTTACCTTTAATGTAGGAGAAATTATAGATGCCTTCATCTCACAAAGTTATGAGGTTCCAATGTGTTCATGTATGTCAGGTACATTACACACTTTAAAGATGCACATGTGTGCGTGTACATACTTGCGTGTGAGTGAGAGATTTGCTTTTTTTCTTGGGAGAGGGCCATCAATAATTCATCGATAAAGGGAACTCAAAGTGAAGAAACTCCCTTTGTCAATGCAGCACAGTTTAAAGTCTCGGAGTTGCATGGGTGTATTAGGAGGTTAATTAAGTGGCCAGGGTCATTTCACTAGTATGCATCAGAGTTCAGACTTGAGCTTAGGTCTTCCCGGTTTCCAAGCCATTTCTCTAGATCACTATCAAAATTGGGACAGCGATTCTTTTGCTTTCACTTCTTAATGTCTTTTCATTTTCTCACTTTTGCTTCTGAACATAGTGGAGCATTAATAAAGTGAAGAGCTTTGCGCACTCCCAGAGAAAAGCCACCCCACACTAAGTATAGAGCAGGGAATGGAGGGGTGGATCTAGAGTGCAGGGCTTGGTTCCTGGCTCTGTCACTGAATGATCTTTGTGACCATGGGCAAATCATGTGATCCCTCTTGCTCTCAGTGGCCTCATCTATGTAATGAACTTAGTGGCCCCCTAGTTCCTTCCAGTTCTAAACCTAGGATCCCATTAGTCAACAAGCATTTAGGAAGAAAGGAAGGGCTAACGTGCAGTGCCCTTGACACAGAACGCGGGATGAATTTTTGCAGTGCTCAGTCTGGATTTGTCAAAGATTTTTTCTATCTACTTCTGTCTGTGACTATGATTTCTTGTAAATCTGTAGCTTCCCCTATTTGCTACTTTCTGTGTTTCCCTCTGGTTACGTGGATACTTGGATGGATGTGCACTCTCATCCACGTGGGTCCAGTGGACCACACCTTCTGCCTCCTTCTCATCCATTTCCTTCCATAAATCCCTCATCAGGGACCGGTGTAATTATTCAGGTCTTCTCATTTCTTTCAGAGGTCATTGTAGTTCTTAGATTTTCTGTTGTCTCTCATTCCACATGGCAGCCTAACCCTTCTTTCTTCTAGTCACATGTGTTCTCGATGGCCCTTCTACCAGTTTTCCCATGTTCTCAATCGTCTATGGACAGATAACCTAGGACTAGCTCGCCATCACCTTTAGGCATGGTGTGCCACAGTAAGTCTGTACAAGCTCCCACTGTGTTTGATTTTCAGCGTGAGCGTTTACATCTCCAAAATCATCAAATGCTGCACTTCAGAGCTTGAGTTATTGTTTCTTTGATTGTCTAGAATTAAGAAAATGATGGAGAAGATGCAAATTCAACTTAAAATTATTGTCTATACATTTCTTCCCAGAGATCTGGTTGTTAACATTTGACAGGATATCACTGTCTTTGGATTGCTAGAGCACTGGAGTCTTGAATAGAATCAGAAGGCTAGAGCTAAAAGGCAATATGGGGATCATCTGGCCCAGCACGCTCATTTTACAGATGAGCAAACTGATGCCCAGTGAGGTTAAGGGACTTGAGTATGGTCACCCAGGGAGCAAGTGTAGAGGCAGGATAGAGCCCAGGTGCTCTGACTATGGTTCCCTTACTGGCATAGAGGAGAGGGAGCATGGGATTTCTTGGAGTCATTGAGATAATGGGATGCAGTCTGCTCTCCTCTTCCTCAAGTCTGTTCAGCTTGCCTATCTGTAGCAAAGTCCAAGGTCCATACTTAGTGATAGATCAGTTCCTCTGGCTGTCTGAAAGATGTGTTTCTGACAGCCACAAAGGTGAGATCTGCAGCAGGGGAGGCTAGACTCCCAAATGAAAGGCTGCAGAGACCTGCAGAGCTAACCTAAGGACCAGGAAATGCCTCCATGGAATGAATAGCATTCGGCAGTGTCCCCCCACCCCTGCCACCTCCATTATGTCTCTGTCGTACCACCTGAAAACTTTAACATGAGATCCCAAAGGAAGAAAAATAAGTCTGCTGAATCAAAAGATGCAGGCTCTCATTCTTACTCTACATAATTTCAGAGAAGTGGCTTAACCTGTCTAAATATTAGCTGCATGACTGATAGAGTGACAGGAATACAGGATGCCATAGTGAGATGGTAGCAGCCAGGTCTTAAGAGTCCAGAAGACCTGATTTCCAGTCACACCTCTGGCCACACTGTCTGGGGGACCCTACTTGGACAGATCAGTTCATATGGGCCTCACTTGTCCTGGCTGCTCTTTAAGGCTCTAAGTTGTAGATGGATTGCTGGTCTCAATCAGTGAAAGGAGTTTTCATGCTGAGAGTTCCAAAAACTGCTGAAATCCCAGGACCTGACTTACCAGCTTCCTTTCCACGTCATCCCCCACCCCCATCCCCAGTGGAGATGATAATACAAATATTGCTCACTCCTTAGAGACATTTTTAAGGATCATGAATGTGAAAGGAATTTATACAATGTAACCTAAAGTGCGGATGGTATGATTATGAGAGCAGTGATTCAGTGGTTCCTTATTTTGTTGGTTATACCCTCTCCTGTGACACAGATCACAGTTGCTTTGTACCTTAAAAACATTTGCTCCTCATCTCTGGAAAGGGCACCTTATTTTAGAATGTAGGAATCTGTGAAATGGGCACCCAGACACTTCAGGACCTTTTACACAAGCCTATATTCCTCTTTCTCCTCTTTTCAGGAGTTGCTGCTTAATTTTGACTAGAGTAGCACCTGAGACTTTGGCTTTCTCTGGCTCCCCACCCCCACTTATAGAACAAACACTTTATTCATGTCAGGAGATGAGCGCTGGGAGAGGAGGAAGGTTGAGGTTAGAAGTATAAATAGCTCTGCTGAGAGGGCAGCAAAGTTCTCTATTGTGCTGTTGCCACAGCAGCCCCAATAACTCAAAACAAGGAAATCTGCTCTCCTATATAATAGATGGCAGAACTTTCCCTGAAACTTGGCCAGTTGAGATGGTTTTTTTCCTTCCAAAGACCTGGGTGTTTACCTGAGAAGATCTAAAATTAGAGCTCTCTTTATAGCTATCAGAGGGTCAAATAACACTGTTCAGTAAGATCAGTCATTTTCAGAAATGATTATCTTCTGGCTTTGGAAATTCAGGGATTTTCCATAGCATTATCAATGCTGATATCTGTGAGTAGGTATTGTGCTGACAAATGGTGTCTTCCCCTCTGAGGCACTGCATGTTCCAGGAGGGATTTGGAATTATGGGATCCAAGTGTGAATCATGTCTTTCTTATGTGGAATATTTCACTAGCCCAGTGAGTCAGGGTGGTATAGGGGTAAGGCACTGGGAATGAGTGAAGGAGACCTAGGTCCAAATCCTGCCTTAGGCACTTTAAGTGGCCATGATCAAACTACTTAATTTCTCTGGCCCTCAGTTTCTTTCTCTGTAAAATGAGGGTACTGGACAAGATGACTGCTAAGGTCCCTTCCTTCTAGCTCTAATTCTATGCTTCTAGGAGTCTACAAAAATCCTCCTGAAAGAGGTGATTGGCAATTCAATGAAGAGAAAATAGACAGTCTTTCCTCTTACTGAGCATTGAATATCCTGACAGGGTCCTCCTTGTTCTGGAAAAGAGAGCCCTGCAGTGAGAGGACAGTCAGTGAGAACTCAAAGACCTGGAAACTGGTGGTAAATCAGATGTCCATTGGCTAGGCCATCTTTGCTGTCACATGTGTTAGATCTGTGTAGGGAGTTCTCAAGATGGCAACCCTCTGCCAAACCTCATGGCTCTCTCCAACTCCAACCCAGGCCAAAGAGGGCAAAATTCATCTTTCTCCAAAATCATGGTGGTGAATAAGGAATGTTTTATTTTTCTGAGGGAAAAAATGAAAATATTAAAAGGATGCACTTGGATTTGGGTATCAAATATTCTGGGGATGAGTTTTCTTTTTGGTTGTCTAGTTTGGGTAATTTGCTACTTTATTTTGCTATTGATTCCTTCCCAAATCATCCCAAGACTCATGCTCATTGCTACCAAAGATGAGTCTCAGTAGTAATAGGCATTTGTGACTGATGGATACATTGACATTCTGAGGAGGAAAAAGTCTACATGCATTTGTGGATGTACGTGTATGTATGTGGATACATTTACACAATGCACACACATATGTACATATATACAAATTATGTATCTACACATATATAAGCCTATATATACAGAAACGTATTGTATGTGTGTACCATTCCTATACATATATACATGATACATATATGTATATATTACATACATAGCACTTATGTACTACACAAACCACATACCTGTGCATATATATAAACGTATATACATTTTTATCTTCACATCCAGAACAGCTTAAAGGTGTCATTCAGGAAGCTGGTGCTTGTGCCAACTGGGTTTCCAACTTTTAAAAATATTTTCCTAATTGCATGTAAAGACAATTTTTAACATTCATTTTTTTAAATTTTGAGTTCTAAATTCTCTCCCTTCTTTTCCTTTTCTCTCCCCACAAGACAGAGAGCAGTTTGATACGGGTTATGCATGTACAACTATGCGAAATGTATTTTCATATTGGTTGATTGGTTGGTTATTGTCCTTCTTCTTTGAAGAGGACCAAAATGACATCACTATTGTAAAGTGAAATTTCAGTGTGTTCGACTCTGGCTGATCAGACTAATATGAGCTCAGAATGCCCTACCACAAGTTGGGCACAGATAGTCTATGTGAATATTTGGAGTGGGTACTCCAAATTTGTGCATCCTGTGTTTATATTATGCTGTCTCAATTCTGCTTTGCTCATAGAGCACAGCACCCTTTCTGATGTAGGCACACCATCCTGAGTGGTCCTGGGCCAGTGTCTCTCATGTTTCATAGTCAAATCCCAAGTTCTTGAGAGAGACCTTAAGAGTATCCTTGTATTGTTTCTTCTGGGCATCATGTGATCGCCTGCCCCATGCAAGTTCTCCATTAAATAGTCTTTTTGGCAAGCATACATTTTGCATTCAAACGTGGCCAGCCCATCAGTGTTGTGCTCTCTGAACCATAATTTGAATACTCAGTAGTTCAGTTCGAGCAAGGACTTCAGTGTCTGGTACGTTATCCTGCCAGGTGATCCTCAGAATCTTCCTAAGACAGTTCAAAAGGAAGCGACTCAGTTTCCTGGCATGGCACTGGTAGACTGTCCATGTTTCACAAGCATATAACAATGAGGTCAGCACAACAGCTCTGTAGATCTTCAGTTTGGTAGTCAGTCTAATACCCCTTCTCTCCCAAACTTTTCTTCAGAGCCTTCCCAACACTGAGCTAGCTCTGGCAATGCATGCATCAGCCTCATTGTCAATGTGTACATCCCTGGAAAGTATACTACTAAGATAAGTGAACTTATCCACAGCATTTAAAGCTTCTCCATTTGTTGTAATGGATGGTTCCATGTATGAATGGTGTGATTGTGACTGATGGAGCACTTGTGTTTTCTTGGTCTTAATTATTAGGCCAAAATTAGCACAGGCAGCAGAGAATTGATCCATACTTTGTTGCGTCTCAGTTTCAAAGGCTGCATTCAGTGCACAATCATTTGCAAACAGAAAATCATACACCAACATTCCCTCCACTTTGGTCTTGACTTGTAGCCTTTTCAGATCAGTACAATAGTTGACCTTCATGCCATGCTCATCCTCATTGAAATCAACATTGTTTTCCCCTTACCTAATCACAATAAAACTTCATGGATGCACCCTTGCAGAAAACACTGGCATCAAATAGACTATGTGATTGTAAGGAGAAAAAGCAGAGAAGATGTGAAAGTGACAAAGGTAATGTGTGGTGCAGAGTGCTGGACTGATCATAGACTTATCTTTTCCAAGCTAAATATTAGCATTGATTTTCATATTAGTCATGTTGAGAAAGAAGAAATAGACCACTCACACACACACAAAAATGAAAATAGTGTTTTTCTATCTGCATCCAGACTCCATCAATTCTTTCAGTGGAGGGTAGATAACCTTTTTATGAGTCCTTTGAAATTGTCTTGGATCATTGTATTGCTGAGAATAGCTAAGTCATTCACAGTTGCACATCGTTACAATGTTGCTATTACTGTTCTGGTTCTGCCCACTTCATTTTGCATCAGTTTACATAAGTGTTTCCAAGTTTTTCTGAAATAATCTGATCATCATTTCTTATAGCACAATATATTCCATCATAATCATATACCACAACTTGACCATTCTCCAACTGATGAACATCTCAATTTCCAATTCTCTGCCACCACAGAAAGAACTTTCATATAATATATATATATGTATATATATATGCATATATATATACATATATATATATCACAAATAGGTCTTTTTCTATTTTAAAAAAATTTCTTTGGGATACACACATAATAGTGGCATCACTTGATCAAAGGGTACACACAATTTTATAGCTGGACTTCCAACTTTGCAAGGAGCTCCCAAGACATTGATCTGCTCCCAATCGCTTGCTTCCTTCCAACTCTAGCCCAGACCAAAGGGCATAAGGGCTCATTTTAAGCAAAAAAAAAAAAAAAAAGCTGTTATAGTGACTTGTTTGATGGGTAACAATTATTGCCTAGACAAGCTCCCTTTGATTAGCTTGCCCAAGCTGGAGCCCAGGTATCCCTGCCTGCTTATCTGCCTAATGCTCTGTTACCTTTCTTTGTCTTTAGCACAGCATAGCCTAAACACCTTGCTTAGTCCCTATCACCTTGTACTGGAAATTGTATTTTTAGCCTTTAAGCATAGCCCATGCTCTGTATTTAGACATCTGGCTCAAAGACTAAAATTTGCTCAGTGAGCAGAAGAAACATTCAGAGAATAACATTTCAAGGTTACAGACAGTGTCTTTTTTCTTTATTTCCCTCTGTATTGAACATCACATAAACAACAGCCACTGACTGGCTCTCAAGATTCAGAATTAGGATCATGGAGAACTTGGATGAGGGAAGGAGTGATTACATGAGGAGGGGAGATCTGGCAGGCCATTGTTTGGAGGAAGCTGAACTGGATCCGTTTTATTTCTGTTTTAAGAGAACTGCACATTTTCAAATGTAGTTTTCAGTCCTTGAGAATCAAACAACTTGGAAAAAAGACAATAAACTGTGCAAAACCAGGGGGAGAATGTGGCCAGCTTACTCTTTGATGTTGGAAAATGTTATTTATAGAAATGTAAAAAACTGCAGCAATAAAACCACAACCTTTCATAGGCTTTATCTCCTGCCCTTTTGGGAGACAAGTCATTTGACCTCTCTCAGCCTCAGTTTTCCCATGTATGAAATGGGGATAAATAATACACTTACCTCACTGGATTGTTGTGAAAATTAAATGATAACATGTGTTAAGTACATTGCAAACTTTACATATAACCATATAAATGTTAGCATTCTCATTATCATTAATGATAATGAATATTTGAAGTTTGATATTTGATAAAAATCAAACACAGTGATGGTAAAATGAGCCAGAGACAATCCCATTGTGTTTTAGTATGAAATTGAATTTCTATAACTCCATCTGAGATTGGTTGATTCTAGGTAACATTCATTTTCTCCTCTGCATTAGCAGCTGGTATATGATAGAAAAGAAATCAGGGAACCCTACATTTGTATGCCACCTCTGACACTTTGTAACCATGGATGAGTCAGTCAGCCTCTCTGAACCTCTTTTTCCTTCATCTGTAAAATTAGGAGAATGGCATTGAGAGTATCCATCTCCTATGGTTCAAATGAGATCGTATTTGTATGTTACTTGCCCATTTTAAAGGCCTATGTAGTTATCAGTCTTTATTATTACATACTTGGTTTGTGCAACACCCTCCCACATTATATGTTCACTCACCTTTCAGGGATCCAAGCTTTGAAAGATTTGTGTGAGTCTAGAAAAATATACTCACAAAAAATGATACACTATTAGACTGTTCAATGTTAAAAGGACTGCATACAACTCCAACTTGTCATTGAAGACGTGAAGAAACTGAGGCTCTTGAGAAACTGAGGAACTTTGCAAAGCCAACAACAAGTCCATCAGTAAACATTTTAATGCACTTGCTATGTATCAGACACTGTGCTAAACAATGGGAATACAGAGATTTGGAAAACTAGTCCTTGTCCTCAAGGAGTCAATACTCTAATGGTGGAGATGACATGCAAACACTATGTACATATAAAATCTAAAGGCAGTTGCATGAAGGGGAAATGGGAAAAAGTGTTTTCCAGAAGGTGACGTTTTAGCTGAGACTTGTAAGCAAGCATCTTGTGCAAGGAGCATGGAGGAGGTCAGTGTCGCTGAACTATAGAACGTGGAAAAGGTGTAAAAGAAATGGTAAGGTAAGAAGCTGTGACTGGTTGTTAAGGGCATTTCAAGCCAAATGTAGGAGTTCACATTTGATCCTGGAAGTTATAAGAAGTCACTGGAGTTTATGGAATAGGCAGAGCTGACATTGTCAGAGCTGTACTTGAGTTACACTGGAGAAGAATCTAAGTCTTTATCTATAAAAGTTGCATTTCATTTCCAAAATGTAATAGCATTGGCTCATTTTACAATTTTTAGGAAGATCAGCTTCCTAGCTGAGTAAAGGATGGTGTGGAGTGGGGAGAGGCCTGAGGCAGAGGGAGCAGTAAGGAAGCCCTTGCCATAGGCAAGTGAGGAGAGGTGATATGGGGGCAAGCTGCTGGAGAAGATGGGATGGAATAGGATCATAGGTGCGTTTAGATAGGCTTGCCAGTCCTGTAAGACTGGGATAAAGGAGGAGATAGTAGGAGAAGGCATCTGAGTAATTTGAGATGAAGTGAGAAAAAGATTTAACTAATGGCTCCAATTGAATCCAGCGAGCATTTATTATTTACTGCTATTTGAAAAAATACCAGATTAGGTATTGGAGACGCAAAGACAAAAAAGAAAATGAGAACAGTGTCTGGCCTCAAGGAGCTTACAGCCTAGTTAATATAGATCCCAGGTATGTAGGTTCCTTTGATTCCTTTTTAAAATTTTTGATAGTTTACATATCTGAAGATAAGACTGAAATATCTATCAAGTTTAATAAAAATATAGGATTTGTTTGATTCCTTTAAATATTTCATTTGTATTCATGGAAATTATGACTGTTTTTGTTGGAGGTTTTCCTCTGTTGCCCAGTTAAATCCCTTGAAAGTCAAAGGAATTTGAATTTTATGTATACATCCTTTCTTCACATCTGTGCTTTTTGCTCCTTGAGGGCAGGTAATCTTACTTACCTTATTCATCTTTTTTATTATTATTATTTCCCCCTTGGTTCAAAGGCCTTGCTCATAATGGCCCCAACTCATTGTTTCATTGGTGTAGGCAGCTCCAGGCCTGAAAACTTCCTCTCACGGTGTATATTATATGTTCTCCATCTCCAGTTCCTATCTTTTTGCCTGGGTGCCCTGTCTATGCCTAGATGGCTATCTTTCCTAATATCCAAATCTTAGAATGCCTGGTTCCCTTCAAGACTCTTCTCACATACCATGTGCTGGCCATGTGTCCAGCTGATGGTGTTTTATCCTCTAATTTATAATTGTAAAGATTCTATCTTCTTTGTATCCTGTGTCTATCTCTATGCCTGTACTTTGTATTCACCATTAGAATATAAGCCCCTTCGAGGCAGAAACTGTTTTCACTTTTTGTGTGTGTGTGACCTCAGGCTTAGCACCAAGTCTGAAAGCCCTAATTGCTGAATGATTGATTGATTTGCAGTTTCAAGTCTGAGAGCTGCCTGTGGTACAAGAGATTGACTGATTTGCTCAGTCACATAGTCAGTATTACTCTGAGCAAGAACTTGAGCCTTAGTCTTTCTGACATTGGATCCCTACCCATTGTACTATGCTGCCTTTCATTACAGAAGCTCCAATTTTGTTCCTAAATAACTGAATTAAATTGAATTGACTGAGGGTGGAAGGGATATAGGGAAGTTTGCTTTTAAAAGCACTATATTGGAGTGTCCATTTCCTTGTCTAAAAACAGGTTAAAGAAACTTTCTCACTAACTTAATAATAGTAATTTAAAAAACTCCTTGCTTCACTGCATTTCTAAAAAGCAATTAAAATGAGAACATAGGGAATCTGGCATTTTTGAAGGGATTTTACACATCTGTTCATTTGGGCTCTAGATTTCTTGAATTCATTTTCAATTACATTTTAAATGGAATGTTCATGTTTAAACAAAAACAACTTTAATTCTGCCCACTGGCCTATATATACCAAACGTGAAATATTCCCCCCTTTGCTATCAAGCTGAGTTGTATCCAGTATGGGAAATGACAACAGAAGTGGGGAGCTGTCCGCAGCTGAAGCTGATATGGAAGATGAGAGGGAAAGCATCGGTTAGCCCTTGATGTGTGACCTCAAAAGGGCAGAAGCTTTGCTTCTGGCCTGCAGAATGAGTCAAACTCATGAAATACATCTTTTGAATGAATTCAAGCCCTTTGGAATACCCTGTGGCTTAAGATGTTTCGCAGCCTTAAACTAAGTCTACTTGTTTCAGTCTTGGTGCCTTGATACTCCCATGTTACAAATCCCTATTTCTGTACTTCCACCATTTCTCCTTCTTGTGGTTTCCATCCTGCTTTTTGCTGGATGATAACTATCTGTTATTGTGGGACCCTCTGTTTCCATCTTGTTCCTCTCAACAAGAATTGCTTCAGAGTTGATACTTGCCCAGACCAGACCTTCTTACCAAAAGCCCAGTGTGCCCTGGGGAAGACAGACTTATCTGGAACTATTTCCTGTTTCCTTATGCTGAGATTTAAATTATATGTTATATTCTGAGGTTTCTCCTCATAAAAGTGCATTGGTAAACATAGTAAAAGATGAAGAGAGTCCATGCTAGAGGGGCTGAGGAAAGCCAGGCACACAAATATATGTGAATTGTGTTAACAATTCTGAAAAAAAAAAAAACTATTTGAAATTCTTCTACAAAGGTGGTAAAAATGTTATACTCTTTGACTCTGAGATCCTATCACTAAGCTTATACCCTGAGGAAGTCAATGAGAAAAAGTTTCCATCTACACCATTTTTTTATATTGGCACTTTTTTGCAGTAGCAAAGAATAGAAAACAAACGTAGATAGCTTTGAATTGGGGATAGCTAAATGAATTATGTGACATGAATGTAATGAAGTGTTAAAGCACTGTAAGATATGATGACTATGAAAAATAAGGAAATTTATGCAATTCTATGAACTGATGGAGAGTAAAGTAAGCCGAATCGGGAAAACAATATATACAGAGAGACTAGAGTAATTGGAAGAAAAACAACACAACTGAACACCGTGCAGCTCTGATGACTAATCTTGGCCCAAAAGACGAGATAAGAAACTATGAACTTCTCTCTTCTTTGCAAAGGTGGGGGGACTTGGAGCACGGAATGCTGCCTAAAATGTCAAACTTCAGTCACGTATTGGTTCATTTTACTGAACGGAATTTTCCCCCCTCTTTCATTTTGTGTAGAGGAAAGGCAAGAAATATATTTAGAGATAAAGAAATATAAAAACAAAAGATAGCAATAAAAATTTAAATTAAAAAAGAAGTAACGTATATTGTGTAGAATTCTGAGATATGACACTCTGTGATGGTGTGAGCTAGACTTCAGAGTGGCTATTGAGGCAGATACAATAAGAAAGCATCTTCCCAATTTCCTGGTTGGGTGTGTGTGTTCCCAGGGTGCTTATTTCTTTAAGTAATTGAATAAAGTAGAAATCATTGGGAAAGAGAACATCAAAAAACTCTCAAAATAGTTATCCATATTTTTCTCAGTTTATTTGGTATTTTAAAATGTTATATAAGCTGCCAAATTAAGCTGAATAAATATGGGTTTTCATCTTGCAGATGAGACATATAGCAATGCCATTTTTTCATGGTTATATTGGATTCTTGTATTTTTAAAATCACATTTTTTCCTCTCCAAAAAAAAAAAAAAAAAAAAAAAAAAAAGAGGCAGATCTACTGCAGCATAGTGGAGTGGAAAGGACAGTGCAGCTGGAGACCAGGACCTGAATCCCACCTCTGAGACTCACTATGTGGCAAAATCAAACTGGACAAATCACACTCCATTGAGCCTCTATAAAATGGGGGTGATATCTCTAATTACATCACAGGATAACTGGGAGGCTCAAATGAGATAATTCATGTAAAGCTCTTTGATGGCTTTGAGGATTAGGGTTAGAAATGCATGCTCTCGCTATTTCTGATTACCATTATCTCATTCTTCTAATCTTGGTATATTCTTTATCTTAAAGTCGTAATGAAAATTAATTTCATTTTTTGAAGACTATTTTGTGCTTGCTAAGGATCTTCCTTTTGCTGTTCTCGTTTGTGTGATAGATAAAATATTAAGATAATTGTCAATTATTGATTATCAATCAATATCTTGATATTTCACCAATCACACAGAGGAAACAACGTTTATTAAGTTCCTACTATGTGCTTGGCACAGTGCTAATTGTTTTTCAAATATTGTTTCACTTGATCCTCACAAGAATTTTGTGGGGTAGGTGCTGTTGTTCTGCCCGTTTTATCAGTGAGGAAACTGAGGTGGGTAAAGATGAATTGATTTGCCCAGGGTCATAATCTAGTAAAAAGTCTTGCCTTTCTGACCCCCATCCCCATGCTCTGTGCATGGTGGTGCCTCTAGTTTCCTCTCTAGATTCAGACCCAGATCTCTCTCACTCTGTGTGTGATAAATTGGATGAGAATTTTGACACTCTGCTCTGAAAGGAAGGGTGTCTCCCTTGTCAGAATGACGGTGCAGTTACTCCTCAGTCAGCTTCCTTTTGGTAAAACCATTTTTACAAAGCTGCGGTTGTTTTCCTATTGTCCCTTAATGGTGTATAATCATTTATTCCTGTATTTGAATAGTCATGTTTCTTGAAGCCTGAAGAGTCCAACACTTGCCAGTGTGGTCATCTAGTGTAGAAGAACTTTCACCTTGTTCTCCTAGATTGAGGTCAGATATGTCAGTTCTTAGAATTCTAGGGACACCCTGAGGAGTTGGGGTATTGTTCTCTAATGCTTCCAGTTTGAGCCCCTATTCCAGTATGTTCCTTCTATTGTTAGCTGCCAGTGATTACCATCTCCATGTTAGCACTTCAAGTTGATTAGCTTTGACCAAGGGATATTTACTTTGAATATATAGCAAGGACAAAAATATGAACATTCCCTCCTGTTTGCTTTCCCACCCACTGCTTTAGGGAGGGCACACATTCCCCTAAACCATCTTGAAATATGGGGAGGATGAGCTTAGATTTAATGTAGTGTTTATATAGCATTAGTTCCACAAGTTCACATCCATCTGTGGCATCACTGCTGGACTAGCTCTTGTCCAGCTATCACTGGGCCGACTGAATCTGAAAGGTTGTTCCTTACTCCTTGGGACTTCAAAGCCAAAACCAGGGAAATACTTCCCATTTCCCTTCTCTTTCATTTAAAGTTCTTCTTACTTTATTTAGAAAATTGAAATCATTTATGAGCTTGCTTTTCTTCCTTTTATAAAAATTATTTACCTTATTTTGATTATGTGATAAAACAAGCATTTTCATAACACAGTATAAAGAAAAAAGATCGTGTATGAAACTGTAGATATATTTTGTACAACTTGCTATTTCTTTTAAAGTGGCCATGTAAATTTCTTCTTTTCTCCTTTTTTGTTAACTCCCTCCTCCACCCTAGAGATAGCTACCATTAGACACAAATATATGTCTATGCACATATATGTAAAATCATTCCATACATCCATCTATCAGTTCTTTCTCTGGATGCAAATAGCATCTTCATATGTCCTTGGTAGTTAATTTGGGCATTTGTAATAATTGAAACAACTTATTTGCTCAAAGTTGTTCTTAAAATAATATTGTACTGTATACAATATTCGCTTGGTTCTGCTAATTTCACTCATTATTTCATGCAAGTCTTTCAATGCTTTTTCTAAGTTCATTGAACTCATCATTTCTTATAGCACAGTAGTATTACATTACAACCATATACCTCAACTTGTTCAACCTTTCCCCAATTTACAGGTATCCCTTTCTTTTTACCTCAGAACTCCTCAACATCTTATTGTACTCATCTCCTGCTTTTCCCCAGTCTTTGATGAAGAGGTGGCCCTTTAACCTCCCAAGACCAACCCATCTGCCTGTGTGCTACATGCTGTGTCTCACCACACACCATTCTAGAGCAAATTACAACCATAATTACCCTCCCTCCTTTTCAGCTGCTTGTTATATACTGTTTCTGTCCCTATAACCTTCAAGTGTGATCAAGTCCTTCCTATCCTATGGGAAAAACAAAAGAAAACAAAAAACCCAAAACTTGCAGTAGACTTGACCATCCATTCAAGCTGTTGTTGTATGTTGGTCTTTTTTTTTTTTTTTTTTGGTCAAATACTCATTGCTGCCACTTCTTTTCTTATCATTCATTTCTTAAGCCTTTGAAACCTGACTTCTGGTTTCATCATTGGAACTGAAACTATTCTCCAAAGTTACCAATGATCTCTTAATTGCCAGACTGATGGTCTTTACTCAGTCCTTGACTGATAATAGACATCTCACATGACCAATTACCTAATGCACATTTCAGAGTAGACATCCTGAGACGTCTCAAATTCAAAATGACCCATACTGAACTCATTAACTTTCAAGTCCCTCCCCATTTTCAAGGTCCTAATTCCTACAAGTCACAACCACTCTTTCAGTTTCCCATGTTTTAATCTCAGCATTATCCTTATTAACTCCTTACTCTTCTCCACCCCACATATCCAGGTACTTGTCAAATTTTATTTTGTCCTTCACAAAATCTCTTACATCCAACCCCTTGGCTCTGCTAACAGCCACCAACCAAGTTCAGACCTTCTTAATTTCTTGCCTAAATTGTATTGACAGCCTCATCATTGATCTCTTTTTCTCATGACTCCTATTCACCCTGGTTGGTTGTTGTCTTTTGTCTTCAAAGAGGATCAAAATGACATCACCATAGTAAAGTGAAATTTCAGTGTGTCCAACTGTGGCTGATCAGACCAACATGAGCTCTGAATGCTCTACCACAGGTTGGGCACAGATAGTCCATGTGAATATTTGGGGTGAATATCCCAAATTTGTGCATCCTGCATTTACTTTGTGCTGTCTCAATTCTGCTTTGCTCAAAGAGCACAGTACCTTTTCTTACATGAGCACGCCATGCTGAGCGGTCCTGTGCCAGTGTCTCCCATGTTGCACAGTCAAATCCAAAGTTCTTCAGAGAGACCTTGAGAGTGTCCTTGTATCGTTTCCTCTGGCTACCATTTGATGCCTGCCCCATGTGAGTTCTCCATAAAATAGCCTTTTGGGCAAGGGTCCATTTTGCATTCGAACAACGTGGCCAGCCCATCGGAGTTGCACTCTCTGAAGCAAAAAAAAAGAAAGAAAAGAAAAAAAGACAAAGACAGAAGACCTATTCACCCTACACACTACTACAATAGTGATTTTCCTTAACTGAAGATCTGATCATGTCATTCTCCTGTTCAATCACCTCCAATGCTTCATTATTGACACTAGCATCAAACAGAAAGTTTGTTTACCTTCTAAAGCTCTACACAACCTAGATTTTAATCTGTCTTTCTACCCTCATTGGACATTATTCTTCCTCATTCACTCTGTGGTCTTCTCTCTCTTCCTCCCACACTGCTTCTCTCATCTACATGCCCGTACCTAGTGTCCTCCATGACTCTGATGCAGTCCCTTCACACTTCTAAAATATAGAATCTCTCTCTTCCTCTAAGGTACAAATCAATTAGGATATTCTGCACGAAACCTTCCCTGTTCTTCTACCTTCCAGTGCATTGATTTGTACTTATTTTTCTTATATTTGTGATGTATATACTCATATGCTCTAGTTGTCTTCCCAATTAAAATCTAAACTCCTTTTGAGTCAAGATTAATTATCTGTCCTCCTATTCCCAGCATTGAGCCCTGTGCCTCATACACAGCAAGTGCTTAAAAACTGCTTAGTATTTAATTGATTAAAATTTTAGATACTCAGTAAATGTCATTGTTGTTCATTTGTTTCAGGCATGTCCAACTCTTTGTGACCCCATTTGGATAATGGAGTGGTCATTATTACTAATCAAGTCATACATGACATGCAAGTTACTGTGGGCATTCTGTTTTGACTTTTCTTTTTAAAAAGCTTTATACATTTTTTTGGTCAACTGAAGATACATTGGCTTGCTGTTGAACTAGTTATTATCATGTTCACCTCAGGTTCTGTTTTACCTCTAAGATGAAACTTTGACATTCTTCCCTCAAAGAGAGTGATGCTATTTCTAAGGTCGTCTTCAAAGTATTTTTTAATGTAAAACATTGCCAGTTCTGTGGAATATAATCTGGGTTGCTAAAAAAATAACCCAAATGTCTGTTTTCATTACTAAAATCAAGAAATTTAATTATAGTTCACCACCTGAACTCATAATTCTATCTCTCACCTCTATGGTTTTTCAGAGGTTGTCCCTTGTGGTTGTGAAGCATTAGCTTCTTAGAAACTTTAATTGTCTTCAAAGTTTTCTCAGGTACCACCTTTTACACATACCCCTTCTTTATCTCCAAGCTGCATCCCATTATTTGGTATTTACTTTGTCTATATTTTTGTATTGTTTTTAAACTGTAAATTCACATGCTGTCATTGAATGTTCCTTCAGTGCAGGGCATGTTTTCATTTAATGCGGTGTTTGTTGTTGTGTTTTTTAATACTGGGCTTTGTATCTCCATGTCTCCATCAGAGACAGTGTGGTTAGTACAGACCTGGCCTCAGAACACGGAAGTTCTAGGCTTAAATGGCTAACTCTGTGAGCTGGAGCAAGTGTTTTAACTTCATAGTGCTCCAGGCAACTTTCTAAGACTAACAGTTGCAGAAAAGACACTGGTCCTATTGGTGAAGGGAGTTTCCTTACTCATACCTATGAAATCACAGATCTAGTAAAAAAACAACAACACAAAACCCTAATGACTAGCACAGAACCTTTCACATAGTGGATGCTTAATAAGTATTTGTTGAATTGAATTAGACTAATCACATATTCACAAAAAGTGAGATCTTCTGATTTTGCAAAGTTGAGCTAATAAGCTTGAAAATACATTTCCTCTTTGGTCAGCAAATAGCATGACAAGAGGAGAGAGAGAGTCCTCCTGAAATGATGTCCTAGCATCATGCCCTCCACAAGATAGGTGGTGGGGTGCAGCTCAACAGAGTATAGCATTGATTCCCCCCAAATTGCCATCCTTCTGAAATTCCCTTCATGTATTTTTCAATGGTTCATTTTCTGAAGTTGTAAAACTCAGTGGTGCTTGCAGTGTGTGTGAGTCTATTTTAAATGCCTCATCTTCTGCTGAATTTTCAGGCTGTTTGGTTGTGTTCCAGGGCATAGGATTTGAGTTTTATTGTGCATAGATCTCTCTGTTTATGGGGTCAGTCTCAAAAAGATTCGAGCAGAAACCTCAGACTTTTTTTTAATGATGCTCTGGGCACTGAAATGACCTAATGAAAATTAAGTGAATCATGTTCTAATGAATATTTGTAGGCAACATTTTGGAGTTCCATTTATTTTTAAGATTATGAGTTTGAACATTACTCCTAATTGTGATTAGAAGACCTTGGAGTCCGATGACTTGGGTTCCAGTTCCAGCCCTGCCCATTTTTAACTGGATTACCTTATGTAAATAGTTATTAAACATTTATTAAGCATCTGCTATGTGCAAGACTCTGTGCTAAGCACTAGGGACACAAATACAAGGTTTCTTCATCTATTAAGTGAGGAGAGATTAGATAAGATTGGACACCCTTAAAGGTCCCTACTCGCTTTCATTCTATAATCTCACAAGCCATAGTGGCTGACATTTACATAGGACTAAAGTTTGCAGTGCATTTTCCATACATTATTAACTCATTTAACATTCCTAATGCCCTTGAGACACCCCTACTTCCACAGTGACTCCTTGGATGATAGAGACACCATTTATATTGGCTAGAATTGACCTTCAGAACCTTCCCAAGAACTATCCCAGTACCATGCAGGCCAAAAGCACAAGATTATCCACCATCTAATATCACTTAGCCTTGATGTATTCCGTTCCCAAAAGCAATAACCTCAAATAATCTTTGCCATGTCAACTTTAAGAGGATTTTGGGGGGATTCTGATTTATTACCTTCATTTTGATCATGGATTTCAATATGGAAGAGACTAAATGACAGAAGTGGACACTGAGGTGCAGAGAAATAAAGTGACTTGCTTAGGCTGTTATAATAGAGAGGACATTCCACCTAGAGCTATGAGCTAGTCACTCATTAATGGTGTGACCTTGGGCAAGTCACTTCTCAGAGCCTCAATTTCCTCTTCCATACTATTAATAAACTCATTACGTTGTTATGTAGGTGAAGTTGGGTAATGAATAAAAGGCACTCTGAACACCTTAAAAATAATATCAATATCAGTCATTGTTGGAAGCAGCAGCAACAACAATAACAAAGTACACTATCTGGCACATAGTAGGTGCTTAATCAATGTTTATTAATTGATTGCTAGCAGCAGTAGTAAATACCAGATGTTATTGGAGGTCAAAATGGAATGAGAGACAATGTGGTATGGTTAGTGATGTCTGATAACGAGCCAGGAAGACCTGGGTTCAATTCTGACCTCTGACACAAAGTAGTCGTGTGACCTCTGGCAAATTAGTTTACCTCACTTCTTTTCTGGCCAGGAATTTCTCAAGCCCTTAGTGCTACACAAGTGCAGATGCAAATTGGGAGAGGGAAGTGTCTTCCTGGAAGATCCCTCTTCCAATTAAATCACAAATTTGTACAAAGAAAAAAATCCGACAGAAGAGTTGGGATTAAAATCTAGATCTTCTGAGTCGAAATCCTTCATTATACCTTTCTGCCCCCATATTGCCCCTTTCGATGTCCTATGTGCATGAGGGCTTGGAGATCCAGGGGTCTGTTCCCTTATTCATCACTGTCCGTCTGAGTTTGTCTTGCCCTTACTCAGTGGGCATGCATCAGCTATCTGGTCTCTGGGTTTTAATTGGCAAAACCCCAGAGGAAGACTCTTATCAGCTAGGGACCCGGGTTATGGAATTTTCTACATCCGGAAACTTGGCTCATTTCCAGGGCAAAGTAATTTATCCACAAATGAGCCTCCAGTCTCTTCCCGGTGATCCTCAGAACAAAACACCCCTAAATTGGATCCCTTCCCCCTTTCCACCCAGCTTCTCTGTGTTTGCTTGGGGTCAGAAGCACAGCGAGATCCCTGTTCCTCCTCCTCCTCATTTTTGAAAAGATCCTCCTTGGGGTTGAGTGAGTGCAGAGTCCCAGGGCTCTGTAGTAACAGGAAAGCTGCCTCCGTCACTTCTGCCTGTCTTCCATACCAGGTACGGATGCTTCTCTTTTCCCTGAGTCCTGCTATATTTATAAAATCAGACTTCAGAAAGGGAAGTGAGCTGGAAAACTGATTTTGGTGCCTGTAGCATCAGGTACTGTTTAACCAGTGGGAGGGACTGATAAAATTAGCAGGCTGACTAACCACTTCCTTGTTGCTCTTTAATATTATAACGGATACAGAAAAGTTCAGAGGGAAGCCTGTTAGTTTTCTAGACCACAGTGTACTTTTTTCAAAGGGAGAATGCACAACAGGACGGGTAAGTCTCTTTCTTAACTTTTCATATGAAAGGAAAATTGAGTTGGGGTGAGAGTACTTGAATAATAACCTTCTTGGACTTGCAATATGAAGCTGGCATGGAGAAGAAAGCTGCTGACCATTTATAATCAGGAACTGCCTTGCATAAAATAGTTTTGGTTAAAATAAAGGAAGAAAAGAAAGAAAAAAAAGAAAGAAAGAAAAGGCCCTGAGTGACCTTAGACAAGTCACTTCATGGTTCTGGGTCTCAGTTTCCTTATCTGTAAATTGAAAGATTTGGACTAGATTGCCCCTTCTCGGTCTAAACTTATGATCAGTTTGTCATAAATTTCACGAGGGCAAAGACTGGCTCCAGGCACATGATTTGATTTCAGTTAAATCCCCAAAACAGAGGACTTAACTATCCAAGACTCTAGAAGGGAGATTCCAAATCACCCTGGACGAAGAGAGAAGAGGTCTGGTTTGCTGGCAAACTTCACCTTCAGACAATCCATTGTAAAAAGTAAAGTTGAACTCAGCTGATACCTCAGAATTAGAGTTCCCTCTAATTCTGGGGGAATCACTTGATTCCCCAACTGATGCTAGAAGTCCAAACTTTGTATTTGTAGGTGAAAATAATTGATTTCATCTGCTAGCTGACAGAAGGGGATACTGAGGAAGACTGGTATTGTCCAGACTCAGCCAGAACTTCAGGAGTGCTGTGCAGGGTTCTGAAATGGGCCAGGTAGCCAGGACAGACTCCTAAGCAGAGAGGAAAGGCCCCTCTCCATCAGCACTTATTTTCCACATTTGTGACAAAGATTTTGGGTAGAACATTATCTTAAGAAATGGAGCTTCAAGGCAAAGGGAGATGATCCAACCCATCTATAGTCACATTTCCCAGCCCAGCAGCCCAGAGAGTAGCAGCACACAAATTTGCCTTTATGTCTATATAGAGTGGGTCTGGATGTCTTCTATGACCATTAACTTTTCTTTCTTATCCAATGACCCAAGGTCTGGGTAGCTTGCTCTCTAGTCTTCTCCCATGATTCAGATTCCTGGAGAATACAAATATGTATCCTCTTCCCACCTGCCCACAACTCTCCATTAATTCTGTTTTAAAAAAAAGCAGCCTAGTGTAGTGTTTAAAGCACTACTCTTGGAGTCAGCATGACTGAAATTCAAAGATAGCCACAGACACTTACTAGTTGTGTGACTCTGGGCATGTAAGTCTTTCTGAGCCTAGGTTTCCTCCTCTCTAAAGTAAGCAGGTTGGACTTGACTGTCTGTAAGGTTAATTCCAGTTCTAGAACTGTGATTCCATGGTCCTGGTGGTAGACTTTGTTTTCTGAAGTCCATTCTATCCTTTCAGAGGATATTCCATCCATCAGTCATCTTGTACTCACTAGATGTGAGGAACTGTATTCCTGCAAGGGAAGGAGGCACACAGGCTTGCGTTGTTTGCCATGTAGCTCATCCCAGACATCTTGTCAGACAGTCTGCTGACAGCAGCTTCTGGGCCTGACACTTAGAAGGCCCTTAAGAAATGTTGGTTAATTGATTCCTGAGTTGTTGGGAGCACTGAGATAATTTATGTTTAAGTGCTTTGCAAACCTTAAAGCACTTTTACAAAGGTTAGCGGCTACTACTACTAGCAATAATAAAAACAACAGTAATAATCTTTAGTCAGCAGAAAATCTTTATTTAGTGCTCACTGTGTGCCAGCCACTGTGCTAAGGGCTGAGGTTGGCCTGTTGTGTAGGTGGAGGAGGCACCACACACCCACAAAATCGCAGCTGCGAGACATGTTGAATTCAGTTAGAACCATTAAGATTGCGCAAAGTGGGGAGACTTGAAGGCTCCCTGCTCTCCTTTCTCTCTTACTCTTTAAATAGGGCTCAAACACTTGCAATGGAATGGCTTTTTTAATGCAAATCTTTGCTTGCTTGAGACTTAGCTTATGTATCCATTTAAGCCAAAAAGGAAACCCAAAGTTATACAATTAGTCATGCACTAAGATTTAAACAATCTTGAGTTTTCCAATGCCACGTTAGAAATGAGAGGTGGCTACTGGGTCTAGAGACAAAAGCCCTGAGATTGGGACAGTGTGATCACAGTGGCAACGAAGTGAACGTTAGACTGGACGAATCACTCAGAAAATTCTCTTCAGTCAACCCATCTGGCTGTAAGAGTGAGTGCCGTTGACTCTGAAGATCATTTATTTCTCTTTGGATGGTGAAGGAGACAGGGCAAATTCATCTGAGTCACCTCTAAAAAAATGCAGTTTTTCGGTTTACAAAAAATGAATGAAAAATAAATAAATGAATGATAAACATGGTGGGGGTGCTGTAAAAAATCAGAAATGGCTGCATCTTCAAGGTATTGCTGGCAGAATGGGGCTGTGCATTGTCTGGCACTGACAAAACCTGGAATTTACATGCTGAGTGCTTTCATCTGTTGTATGAATAACCATAAAACACCAAGTATAGATGAGAAAGCCTTTGGGCTGGGAGGGGGCAGAGGAGGAGAAGGATTTCGAAACTTAGATTTCTTTTCCCCATGGAATTTAAATTGTGTATTTGGTCTTCTTCCCTTGGCATTATACCCTGGAGGGAAAGGAGCTGGGCTTTGTTGGGAATTCCATTTAGGAATTCACACTTAGAATTTGAATATGTGGCATTTGAATTCAACAAGCATTTATGGAGCCTTTTCTAAGTGAAAGCCACTGTGCTACTACCCTGGGAGAGTAAAGCAACAGTTTTAAAAGTTCCTGCCCTCAGGGAGCTAACTTTCTGCTGTATTGACTGGTGCTGCCATAGCTATTGTCAGGAAATGGAATGTTCAGTACCTAGTCTTAGTGTCTGCCAATTCTAATTTCATTTTTCTGTAACTTGCAGTCCAGAATTGGTCAAGGAGCTTTTCATTTTGTTTACATGTCTCCTTGGTTTCTTGCCCCATTTCATTTAGGTCATTGTTGTTCTTGGTAACCACGTTTGGAGTTTTCTAGGCAAAGATACTGGAGGGGTTTGCCATTTCCCTCCCCAGCTCATTTTACAGATGAGGAAACTGAGGCAGGCACGGTGAAGTGACTTGCCCAGAGTCACACAGATAGTGTCTGAGGCCAGGTTTGAACTCAGGAAGATGAATCTCCCTGACTGCAGGCCCAACTCCCTATCCACTGTGATACCACCTAACTGCTCTCATTTAGGTCAACAACATCCTATTCTTACTCCATAGACAAAGGGAATTCTTACTAAGGTATCCATGAACTTTTAAAAAATATACATTTTGCTAATTATCTTTAAATGTAGTTGATATCTTTTAAAATCTTTTAAATTTTTTCTTATGTATTTAGCAACATGATTCTGGGAAAAGGTCCCTTAAGTACCTTTAGAGAATCCACTGACCTTAATGAGATCTCCAGGGATGACTGAAGAATTCCTGGAAAAACTCTGAAAGATTGGAAATCACTTTCTTTTCCTGTCATTGAAGAAGAGGGGGTTTGCAAGGGGTGGGGCTAGCAGGGGCTGGGGAGAGGTTGAAGGGAAGGAGAGGAAGGAGAGACTCAGTGAAATTGCAGGGAGTGAGTGGGTTGGGATTCTGAGCAAGGAAATCATCCCTTTAGTAGGTAGCTAAACAAGCCAGCTCCTCAAGGGCTACTCTCACCTCCCTGCTTTGATGCGTGCCTCTCACTTTCACTGCCTCAACGTTAAGAATAGGAATTTCTAAGCCTCCCTTTGTGGTCAAAGCTTATTCAAAAAAGTCACTTAGTTTAAGCCTTCTTATCAGGTCTTTAACTTTTGAGGTTAATTGAAAAGTTTCTCTGAGTCTCTGAGAGGTGTTTTCCTTGCAGTACTTTTGTGGCTGAGTCTGGGATGTCTCCTATTTCCTTCACATCTGTCCTGACCTTCAAATTCATGGCAAGGATGATAATTGCCTCTTTTGGACTGACATTCATATTAAGTGACGCAAGTGAATATTTTTTCTACCATTACGGACCCCCTTGTTTTGCCACCTTATAGGGGATGGTGGTAGACCACTTACATATGAATTTCTAAAATCTTCAAACCATTTTTAATATGTCCATGATGTCAGGATGTCTCTCTGTCTTATTGAATCTCCCATTGATTCTATCACCACTTGATTCTGCTTCTGACGGCTCTCATTAGGTATTTGAAAGAACAGAGTGTTGTAGGTACTTAATCAATATTTGCTGATTGCATGCTTGATTAAATTTCCAATTCAATCGCGTTCTGATTGTGTGGTCTTATGCAAGTCATTTTACCTCAGCTTCTTCCTCTGCAAATGAAACATCATGAAAAGTGCTTTGTAGACCCAGAAAGACTAGAGAGTCACTTACTAAATGTGTGACCTTCATCAAGTCCTTTACCTTCCAGGGACTTTGGTTTTCTCCTGGGGAAGGAGGACACCAGGCTAAAACTATGCTCAGATGGAGTGGGCTACCCAGCACTAGAAGTCTACAAGTCTGTCCATGTCACTAAGTCAGAAAAAAAAAACAAAACTATTAGTCCTCCCACTTTTCCCAGGTTCCAGTACCAGAGCCTCAGTCTTGGCACCAGCTCCAGGCTTCTTCTCTAGGCTTATTTTACATTGCAAGTCTTGATACCCTAAGTTCCAGCTAAATTGGCCTATTTGTTCTTTCCCATTCCATTTCCCATTTTCATGACTTTGAATAGTCTTACCCCTAGGGCGGGAATGTTTTCCCAGCTCAAGTCCAACTCAAGAATTTCTAACAATCTTTAAAGCTTAGCTTAGAGGGACAGCGAGGTGGCCCAGTGGATAGAGCACTGGCTCCAGAGTCAGGAGTAACTGAGTTGAAATCTGGCCCCAGACATATTCTAGCTGTATCACCCTGGCCAGGTCATTTAACCCCAATTGCCTCCAAAAAAAGTTTACCTCAGGTACCAGGGCTAGATCTTAAGTAGAACACCAGGGTTCAAATCCTACCTTTCATATTTATTACCTGGATGACCTTGGACACCTCATTTCCCCTGTTTCCACATCTATAAAATAGTTTGGACTGTGTGACTTCAAAGTTTAAGGTTAGCTCTAAATCTGTTTTTCTAGGATCCTATGAGAATCTCTTGTTGGCCCCCTTAGTTGGGATTCTTTCTCTCCTCCTTAAATTATCTCCTCTTTGGTTGTATTTCCTCAGTTGAGCAGAAGGCTCTGGAGGTGAGGGACTTTTTTCATTTCAGCTTTATAAACCCAATTCTTCAGTACCTAGCACAATACCTTGCCTATGGTAGGTGCTTAATAAATATACTTGTTAAAATTGATTCAATTGGAAATTGTAGGGGATTTACCTGATTTAGGTAAGAGATTCAGTGCTGGTAGTTTTCTCCAATTTTCACGTAATTCATCACTGTCTTTGAGACTAATCATAATGCTTAGTATTTGCAGTGCAATTTATCTAAGGGCTTTCAGAAATGCTAACAGATTGTTCGTCCCCACACTGAGGGAAGAAGTGTGCATGGAAAGTGAGAGCATCACCCCCAGTCTGAGAGAGGAACAATGCGCCAGCCTGCTTCATGACCTTCTGGGTTTCACACATTCCTAGCACCCAGGTAGGAATGGAAACTGGCCTTCTGGAGAACTGAATCTGAATGGATTGACATAGGTATTGTGCTACTTCCTCCACTTTCCAGACTAAGGCAATGATGATTCTCCCCTCCCTCCCCACCATGGATTAGTTTGATCAGTCAGCAAGCATCTTTCACATCCTAGGTATTTTGCTAGGCATGGGGCATACAAAGACATAAATGAGAAAATCCCTGTCCTCAGGGAGCATACATTCTGGTGGGAGGGTGTGTGTGTCTGTTTGTGGATGCAACTTGTTTTGGAGAAGGGCAAATACTAACTTCCTGTGTGTCATGGGAACAGTCTTGATCCATTGATTTCCTCTCTCTAGTTAATGAAATCACAGTGATCAGGCAGCAGAGACAACCAGGGATTTCTTTCTTAGAAGAGGTGAAAAGATGGGTCTTCATGCTGTTGCCTCTTTCCAACATGTGAAGAACTGTTAGTTGAATCAGAGAAGCAAGGGGTTTACTATGCTAAGAGCAGGGTGGCTACAGACAGGTCATCTTTCCTGGAAAAGAAAGGAAGAAAGAGAGAAAAAGAAAGATGTTATTTCCCGGTATCTCCAGCTCCTAGGGTCTTCCTCTCTGATATTGGTGAGGAATGAGTTTTCCTTTCTAGTGCTACAAGGTTAATTTAAATCATGCAAAGGATGTTTTCTTTTCTAAAATCCTTGTTTCAGTGTATTAACAGAGTAGATGTTGGTTGAGTGCTCATTAAAATAGAAGGCCATGTGAATGTTGTTGACATGCAGACATGTGTGGCCAGATACCAGAGAAGATCTTTCATGGTTGTTGTGGGTAGGACGGGGACACAGAGGGGTTGCCTTGGTACAAGTCTTGGTCCAAATGACTTCCAAGGTATTGTCCAACTGTAAGATTCTAAGATAATAGAGATCTCTGATTTAAAATGCTAACAAACATAGAAAAGTTTTCTTTATCTTTCATTTTTATTCCAACCCAAACCTATTACATATTATTAAGGTGCTTTTAGATTTTTTTTAATATTTCAGTTTTAAGCAATCAAATGTTAATGGAAGAGAGTTCTGCATTTTCTACAGAATTGTTTTTAAATTTCCTGATCTTTCTGGTCCTTTTTCTTGGACGATGTCAGCTTGGACATTTGGAGTATGGCTCCAGTAATCAAAGAATGGCCAAAGAAAAAAAAAGGCAATGAGTAGGCAGCTTCAGGTGCCTTGGGTGCATAGACTCTATAAATCTGAATGGAAAGTCAAGGACAAGCATCCTGAGTGTGATGTCAAGGTGTGAATGCAGTCACAATCCTCAGGGCTAAAGAGAAGCCTGAATGCATTCAAACACTGGAGCATCAGTACTGTCTCCAAGAAAATGTTTCCATGCTTTTGTGCCAGTGCTTAGGCAGTGCCTGGTGTATAGTGGGTGTTTAATAAATGCTTATTGGTTCATTTATACTATTTCCTGTGCCCATATCCTTTTGTGATCATTGGTGATAATATGCACCTGCTCTGCCTCTCTCCCTTGCCTTTTGGGTTATCAGTAATGTAGATTCTTTGGGATGTCCTGATTCAAAGCTGAATGGCAGCAAAGGAGAACTCCATAAACTTTCTAGGATCCATATTGCACTAGGGTGAGTCCTACTTGTATAGATGGAGATAGCGATCCCTTCATCCATCGATTAGGAGCTCAGTTTGGGAGCTGAAAAATCTTCCTATCCACCCACTCAGTCTATGACTGTTTCTTCTCCTTCCTCCTTCCTCTCAAGCCAACCTTCCTTTCCACTCCCACTATCCCTCATTAACTATCTGGTTGTTCCATTTGGCTTTCTCCTCTTTTTTTTAACCAGGATTGATTTGCATGCTTTATAGTCTAGTCACCCAGAGCCTTGCTAGGTAACTGAAGCTAAAAATGTGACAAGTTTTATTCATAGTCATTTGCAGAGGGGTCTTCCTCTGTTATCCTTCCCAGATTCCATCTGTGTTTTATCTGGAGGCTGAGCTTTACCTAATTGGGTGAATGGTAGTGGAAACCTCAGGCATCTAGAGTGGACATATATGGAAATGCAATCATTACACCATAGGTTTAAAGCTGGATGGGACCATGGAGGCCATAACTCTCCAAACTGCTCCATTTCCAAAGCAGTAGCTTTGCCCAGCTCAAGACGACTCTCCTGTGGGTCTGCACTCCTGATTGGTGCATCCTCTGGCATTTCATGCAGGGGCTTCAGCCACGTTCATTTCACTCCCTGCTTAATCCAGACTCTGGAGTGCTCATATCCAACTTGCAGGCTTGGCCCTGGGGAGGTTCCTTTCCCCTATCTGTCTAATCCTCCCTTTTGTCTTCCCCTGTTATCCACAACTACAGTAACAAGCCACAGCAGTCACTCATTTTGTTTTCTTGTATTTGTATCCCCAGTACTTAGCACAATGGAGGGCAGATAGAGCTTAATAATGCTTCATTTCTCTAGGAAGTCCATATTCTTCATTTTACCTATAAAGAATCTGAGATACAGATAAAGTGACTTGCCCAAGGTCACAGAGTTAGAAGGTCTTTGAGGAGGAATTTGAGCCTAGCTCTACCTGACTTCCAAGTCCAATGCTCTATCCCTCACGCCATTCTGCCTTTATCTTTCATAGACCTCTATTCCCTCATTCCTCCTTGATCTTTACAAGCAAATTAATAAAACCAGCCAAACAACAAAGTCTCCCCTTCAGCAAAACCTAAAGTTGAATTTTATGTTTTTCTATGTTGTGCCTTACCTACTTCAAAAGAAGGTATATTTGTTTTATGTTTATCAGCAACAATGAACTTTTACAAAAAAATATTTTTTACCTGAGTGAATATTGGATAGGGGGAATTCTTCCTTTTTCCTGTGCACCAGGTTTTTCTATTATTAGTTAACTCATAGGAATAGAAGTGCAGATTTAAGACAAAAATTAAGGCTCCTGGTAGTTTAGCAGTTGGATGAATTGTTTATAGCTTGGCTTCTCCCAAGATGAGTGAGGTCAGTGCTGTGTCACTAGCACATTGACTAAAGGTTTTCAGTGGGAAAAAAAAACTGGTTCAGTGAGAATGCGAAGGTGGAAATGTGTCTTACATATGACCTTAGTGACTTAGTTGATCTTCATGCCAGTGTCTCAACTTTGTTGACATAACCTTGGTTTTTCTGATCATTTCATTTCATCCACATAAGACTTTCTATCTCATATTACCATGCATGAATAGAAATTTAATAATTTGGATGACAGATATTTTCTATTGATATTTCACCTTGCAGCTATCTGACAGAATTGGAGGAAAAGTTCCATGTTAAACCTTCCCAAAGACTGAAGAGTCCCTGAAATTTGCAAATGCATAAAGGGATTCAGTTAATTTAAAATTCAGTCTGTTATTAAAGACTGAATTAAGATGGCAGTGAAGGAACAGCCCCAGGTGTGTGACTCGGCATCTGGAAGTGCTACATTTAATGTTTATGCAAGAGTACGTCTTTTTTTTTTCTTCTAATTTTATTTTAAAAACTGATTAGCACCTTGCCTGTACAGCTCCAAAGTTTTTGTTTTTTTTTTTAATGGTAACGCTGCATACAATTTAAAGACTTTTTTTCTCCTTCAAAATTTGTCCTACTTAGACAAAAGTTCTTTTGCTCACCGATGTAATAGATTCATTGTCTCCCATTTGTAAGTGCCCCTAGGTAATGTGTCAGAGAGGTGAGTGAGCTCATTGAGAGCGCCAATGGACCTGATCACATTTGAAGATGTATCATTGGCACTTCTGCCTAATTTAGGTCTTATATTGGGTTTTGTGTTTAATGGTCCCATCCTCCACTACTTTGGGTCCTTTTCTATGACTTTAGCTAAGCTTCCATGCAAATGGCAGCCCTTGGCTTGGCTGAAAGTGGGACTTCTGGTTGGAATGAGTCAAAAGAATAGTTTTTTTCTATCTAAAAAGCAAGAATTTGGTTATTATCAGGCAGTCAAGGCCATAGAGGGCACCTCTTTGGGAAAGGTAGGGACTGGGAAAGTCTGAAGAATTCTCTTCTTGCTCTTCTGAGAAGCCTGTTCATGTCAATGACAGGCAGGTGGAGGCAGACAGATGGAGAGAAGGTTGGCCTTTTAGGAGGAAAATCCCAAGAACCATCCCTTCCAATTCTGTGCCAAGAAGATGCTAGGTTGCTCTGAGAAAAAATAAAAATCACTCCTTCCAGATGTCAACAAACCTTTCACTGGCTCCTGTTCATTTGGAGGATCTGCATATTTTAACAGAGCATTTCAAGTTCATAGAATCAGACAGCTGCAAGAATGCTGAGCATCATTTACACCAAGTCCTTAAAGTGATATCATCCCAATTTAACAAATGAGGCAGGGGAATTAAGAATCACACAGTGAGAACCTAGTCCAGAGGACCATAAATTTAAAGCTGATGGACCTTGGCAATCATTAGTTTCAAGGCTTCATTTTACTCATAAGGAGTCTGAGACCTAGAGAGAAGAACCTCCCCAAATCACACAGTTAATAAGGAACAGAGGGTTAAGTTTGGATCTAGGTCTTCTAACTCTGAAGCCAATGGGCTTTACACAGGGCTATGCTGTTTTTCTCTGTCTTATTTGGAATCAGAAGTCCTGAATTTTGAGTCCTAGATCACTAGGCCACTTGCTCAGTGACCTTGGACAAGTCACAGTGAGGCTCAGTCTTTTCATTTGTAAAATAGGGAAAATAATATTCACACTACTTATTTTACAGTGGTGTTATCCAGTTGAATTGTGAAGTCTAAGGGGCTATTATAGAAATTTGAATTCTTGTTTGATCTCTCTCTCTCTTCACACACACACACACGCACACACACACACCATTTTGAAAACCCTATGCAAATATGTCTGAAAGCAAATCTATCTGATCTAATCTCCTCATTTTACAAGTGAGACAACTGAGGCTCAGTATGGGAAGTGATTTGCCCAATGTAATCATACTGGTAATAATAAGAATAAAATACATGTTACCTAGTATATAGACATAGATAGATGTATATATATATATATATATATATATATATATATATATATATATATATATATATATATATATATATACGTATATATAATATTTGTAACTTATATAGAGTTTTAAGATTTTACAGAGCTCCTTCCATGTGTTGACTCAGTACATCCTCACAACATCCCGATGTGGCAGTTACCATTATTATTCTTATTTTAAAGGTGACGAAACAGAGATAAGGAGAAAGGGACTTGCCCAGGGTCACTCAGTAAGTTTCTGAGGCAGGACAGTATGAATTAGAGGAGCTTCATAGAAGGTGGCTTTTCATCATAAATGTCCATTTTTCTCTGATTGAAAAACTTTCTTGAGGGAACCACTCTCCACTGAAGTTTAAAGCAAGCTTTGGGGGAAAAATGCGGTTTTGAAATGTCCTATTTAAAGAGGAACTGGGATGCCATATTTGGGGCTTTAGCTCCAAGTGCAAAAATCAAATTACTCCTCTGGTAGGGAAATAAAAAAATAAAAAAAAACACCTGAGTTTAGCATTTGGTCTACAAGAAGTACAGGGGTGTGGCCTGGACTGGTGACATCATTGGTAGGTGAGGAAACCCCTTCTTGCAGTGCAGATTACCACTTTCTCTTCCAGACTTAATCCTTGAAAAGAGCCCAGAGCCTGTGACTTTCTTGGGGTCTTGGAGCCAGTACAGCAGAGCCAGGACTTGACATCAGGGTTTCTGGAAACCAGATTTGAGACTAGCTATCATGCAGTACTACCTTTTAGTAAGGAAAGCTGCTTGAAGCAGGAAGCAGCCTCCTCCTGAGGTGAGCACATCCATGGCATTGGTCTCTGCGGCAGTGACCTACTGGTTTTCCAGGTCCCTTTCTCCTCTGTTATTCCACAGAGAAGTCATCTGGGTCACTGTCTCCTTGAGACCTAATGTCCTAAGGCTTACGTTGACCCTCTATGCACCACCTCCTGCCTGAACTTGAGTTGAGGGCATAGGTAAGTGTGACTTACCTTGTTTGCCCTCAAAAAACCAGACTCGTTAGTGGAAGCTGTGGTGGTATCTAGCTTTGAAGCTGGAGTCATCGTCAGGACAGTGAAGTCACGACTGCCAGCATCAAATGAATGAACAGGCTTGATCTAGGCTGAGCAGGGCCACGCCGAGAGAGCAGGGCATGAACAGAGAATGGGGCCATGACTCACAGAGCACCCTGAGGATTTGGGAAGCCAAGGATGGAATCGAGGCCAATCATCACTTTTGTGTGGGTTCAGATCTGCATTGTCCTAAATGAGGGTCCATGTCTTCCTAAGCCAATGGCTATGGCCGCTGGCTGAGGGAATCTCTGGCAAGTTAACAATGAACTGCAGCTAAGGCAGGAAATTTGTTATTTTTGAAATGAGGTCAGGGCATGGGAACATCCCCCTCTGTTGTATAATTGAGAACCCATTTCCCTGTAAGGCAGTTTCACTTCACATAAAACATTCCCGGCATGCACTGTTTTGCCTACCTCAGCCCTCTCGGCTTGGGGTAAATAATTCAGAAGCTAAATGTTTCATCTCCATGGCCTCATGTTCCATTGGTGCTTTCCCCTCTGTGGAAAGAACAAGGGGGGACATTTTAAATATTGAAATACCTGCGCTCCTGTTGAGTCTTACATGGGAGCCTAAGGAGTGCACATTCAGGTGGAAGAAGATGATTAGATGAGAACGCTGTCTTTGTTCTCTGGCGTTAGCATTGTCTGAGGGAAGAAAACACCCTGGAGACATGACAGAAGTTTTGAACAGAAAGAAACTAGGTGAACTTAGAATTCCAGAGAATTTTTTTTGAGGGTTTTCTTTTTTCAAGAATTTCTCTTTCCATCCATTATCATCATTAGCATAACAAGACCTATTTATTATTGTGATCATATTATATTATTATTGGAGGTAATATTTATAGGATGTTGGTCCTTTCATCAGAGAGAGCTAGGTTCAGATCCTATCCCTGACACTAGCCTAGTGATGCTGGGCAAGTCTCAAAGGTTTGGAAGGCTCCAGTGAAATAATGGAAATAAACACTTTGCAAACTCTGAAGTAGGGAAGATTTCAGTTATTTTCTTCACCCTCATTTTTGTCATTTGTTATTATCTCATTTTTTGGTCATCTTTTGGGATAGGCTTCAGAAGGAAATTATCTGGAGAAGAGTCACTCGCCTGTATTCTTTTCTATTTAGTGTTCAAAGGATTTTTGCCCAGGTGGATACAATTCCTGTTTTCTATAGCTGAATAAAACTATTAGCAAGTCAGCCCCTCCACTGTAGGCTCAATGCAAGCATACTTGGTTCAGTTCTGGTGACCAAAAGTATGGTGGGTATAGGCCGTCTTCTTCACAGTCTCTCTGTTTTGAAAGGTTTTTGTTCCAGTAGCTTGGATATGATCAACACTTGGGGAGGTGACAACTATTCAAAACACCTTGTTCTCAACTTGCTGCAGCTCCATTTGCTGGGCAGGTGACCATGGGCAGCATTTCTGTCTGTGTTAGCGGTCATGTTCCAGGATGATTTATTGGCTGTATTCCCCTGTGTATTTTGAGGTCCGTATTTGTCCCATAGGTCTTTTGCTATCTCTGAAAAAGAATGAGCTTCTGATAGATATGACTAGTCACCAAGTGGTGTCTGGTTAAGTCTGTACAGTGCAAACCATAGCCAACAGAAGCTACAGTCCAGTCACCATAATGATAACCATTCTGTAGTTTTTGGTGGCTGTGGTTTACAACCACCATCATTACTGTTCTTAGATATTCTCCAGGCATTTATATATTAGACATGAGATCAGCACATCACATGAAAATATATCCTGTTATGGACATTGCAATATCCATATCTAGAAAATATGGGTAGGTGTCATATTTATTTGTTGAGGGAATTGATGACTGAAACCAAGATAAGTTGGTCGTCTCATTTTTTAGTGAGCGTTATTATTATTCTGGGAAGATATCCAAGCAAAGTTTTTGAATTGTATGGTATTACCACACTTAGGTCTTTTTTAATCCAAAAGGATTTGAGTGTCAACTATGAGTGTGAAAGGTTATCTTACGCAGACAAAATTACTGCACTACTCAAAAAACATTTGAAGCATTATCCTAGGGATGAGGACCACAACTGATAAAACTCACAGCATCCCTGTCCTTAAGGCACTTACACTGCATTGACGGCCACAACATATATTCAGATAAGCAAGTGAAAGGTCATTAGAAGAGGGACAGAGTAATACATGCTGAGCAGCTTCTTAGAAAGCTTCTGGGAGTAGGTAGCACTTGGAAGACATTTGAAGGTAAGGATTCTAGTAGGGCAGCAGGGAATCCATTCCAGGCCTGGGGATCAGCTCATGGGAATGCACAGGGACATGGATGTGGAGGTCACAGCATACTAGGTCATTCAGTTCAGCTTGAATGTAGAGTAAGTAGAAGACAAAAATGTGGAATGAGCCTGGAAAGGTGGATTATTGGGGAAAACATGCTTTTACTCTCCAGGAATATAAGCTATTTCTAATTTAATGTAACAGAAAATTGGCTTTTTCAGTTACATGTTCTCTCTTTAGGTTGTGGGGTGTGCGTGTGTGTGTGCATGTGTCTGTGTATGTGTGTGTGTGTGACACATCTATTCCTTCACTAGCAGTGCTCTCTAAACAGACTGCTGGTAGGTGGATTGAACTAGCCCTTTGAAAACTACATTTCCATGGAAAATAGAAGTCTTCATATCGATTCATGATTTTGTTGATGTGGAAATGCCTTACCTCAGTTTAGAAGCTTGCCTTGTGCTTCTAATTAAGTAGCAACCATATGTGTAATTAGTGGTGCTCCCCAGCTGTGGTCTTGTTGGAGGCCTCTCACAGACCTGCCGCTGGTGCGAGGCTCTTAATTGGCATTTGTTACGTATGTCCTGGTGCATGGGACTGTGATTGGAGTCCCAGGTGGGGGCTCGCTAGATAGGTGTAATTCTTATGCATTATTTTGAAATGTTTCAGTCAAAGGATAAGAACTCTCCAGTTATGTTATGGTCTTTTTGTCTTTTTTATGTTCTGGACTGAGCATGATTAATTTTAGACCTACAGTGAATGAATGAAGAAGCATTTGCACATTGTTCCTATGTGCCAAGCACAGTGTTAAGGTCTGGAATACCAAACCAAAAGCAAGGATAGACCCAGCCCTCAAGGAGTTTATGGTATGATAGGGCAGTCAACCCATTTAGGAAATGGGGCCCAGGGAAGGATATACTAGTGCAGAATATTATTGGGATGGGTAATGGAGTTGTAGGAAAGTAGATAGCCCTATGCTTTCTAGAAGTAACGACATTATTGATTTGATTATTGTTTTTAGTCCAGAAAGAAGGGGAGGGGTATGGGAGAGGGAAAGCATATGGGGCAGCAGCAAGGCAGCATGGCGTAATATGTCTGGGAGCAGAGTAAACCAGGTCTGGAGCACCCCTGAAATCATCAGCTCCTTACCTGCTAAGCAGAATATGGGGAACCCTGAGGGATCCTCTAGTGGACTGGATTCTAGTCCAGCCTCCTCCTTTTATACAAAACAGGATCTGAACACAGCTCCCCACCCTCACCCTCTAAAGAAAACATTCATAATTATTCTCATCATTCTCCAATTACACAAGTTCAAATCCAGTTCCAGGGGCCATTGTGTTTGTTATTTTCTCCTCCCTTTTTCCCATTGGCCATCAAAGTAAAATTCTATGTTAGACCTATTCTTATTTTTCCAGTCAGTGACTGGCTGTTTCTAATCCTGGTCTGCTGACCTGGTCCATCATTCCTTCCCTCACACTGTGGACTTGGTTGACTTGACTAAATGCCCTGTACATCATAAAGAACCTTGGACTGGGAAGTCTTCAGATATAAATTCTAATCTCACTCCTGGGGCTGACTAGGGGTGAATTTGGATGCATCAGTTTCATTTTCAAACTTTTATTGAGTGTTTACCATATGCAAGTCACTTTGTCAAGGGCCAAGGTTTCCAAGGCAGAAACCAAACAATTCCTGTCCTCCAGAACATTCATTGTAATATTCTGCTCATCTGTAGAGGGAAGCAGATAGACTGGGTGAGCATCCCGGTCCATTCCAGCTCTTGAGATGTGATGACTAGTTAGAGTGGCAGGCATAAGACCAGAAGGAGCAGAAAGACCCTTGTCTTCCTTGCTATTGGGGCAAAGTCCTTCTCTTTCAAACGCAGATTTCTGGGAGAGCTGATGTGCAGTAAGGAAGCAGATTCTTGCAGGTCATATGACCCCCCGATATAGCATTCCTTATACTACATCATGTTTAGTATCTTTTGCCTTTATCTTCCTACAAAGCAAAGTCCCAACTCCTGTCCCTGGCATTCATGGCTCTCCACACTATGGCCCCAGCATAACTTTCTTGCCTTCTCTCATATCATTCTCCTCCAAATTCCATGTATTCTAAAATCAAAGATCCTGAAGAGGTCTTACAGGACATCTATTCCAGTTTGACATCTATTCCAATGGAGTTAATGGAGGTTGGAGAGGATGAATCACTTTGCCTGAGGTCACAAAGGTAATAAGCATCAGAGATGGGTTTTAAACTCAAGTCCTCTGACTCAAGAGCCAGCATTCTGTGTAACGTAAGATGATGCTCCAGAGTTCACCCTGTGTTCTCTCAATTCTGCGCCTTGGCTTGGACTGTTCTTTTGTAATTCCTGGCCTCTCCATCTTTGTAGAATCCCTCCCCATATTTTAGAATCCACTTCACATTCTATTTCTTTGTTCCTTCCCTTCTTTTTTCCATTTCTTTCCTCCTCTTCTTCTCTTCCTTCCTTCTCTCCTTTACACATCCTTCTTTCTTCCTTCCCTCCTCATCTGCCTGTTTTCCCTAATCTTTTCAGTAAATAATACTTATTTCCTTTGGATCTCAAAAAGTATTTTAATTTTTCATTTTTAAAAATTTGCTATTGTTCCATCATTTTCAGTCATGTATGACTCTCCATGATCCCTTTGGGGTTTTCTTAGCAAAGATACTGGAGTGGTTTGAAATTTCCTTTTCCAGTTCATTTTACAGATGAGGAAACTGAAGCAAACAGACCTGCCTAGGGTCACATAGCTTGTAAGTGTCTGAGGTTAGATTTTCATTGAGGAAGATGAGCCTTCCTGGCTCTGGGTCCAGCACTCTGCATACCTAGCTGTCCCTATTTCTTTAATATCCAATTATAATATTTTGTGACTATGAACAAGATGAGGACCTATGCCATGTTTTATTTAAGATTTGTGTCCCCCTATCCACAGTGATAAAAATAATGCTTTTCACACAGTCATTTAATAAGTGATTCAGTCAGCGACTTATCTATAGCATGCCCCTTTCTTATAATTCCACATAGAGTATGACCATAACTTAAAAAGAAACAGTAGAATTCTTCACATTTTTCAGGGAGCAGATTCAAGAGGGGAGGCAACAAATGGGAGAGTCCTATTTTCCAGCCTAAAGTGGGGAGTTTTTAAACAACCTTATTTATGGCAATTTCCCTTAAGCTCAGGCCATTGGTGGATATAAATGATTGTGGCAGAGTGGAAAGAATAGTAGTTTCAAAGGCAGAAGACGCAGGTTGTAATGACAGTTCTTCTGTGTATTGGCTCTTTGAGTTCCAGCAAGGTCCTTCTTCCCCTTCCCATTCCTGAGTCTCATGGGATCACAGGTTTAGAGCTGAAAGGGACCCAAGAAGCTGGTGAGTTATAGAATCATAGATGTAGACCTAGGAGTGACGTGGAAGTAAACATATTCCAACCTTCTAATTTTTTACACAAGGAAACAGGTCCAGAGAACTGAAGTTACTTGTGCAGGGTCATATGGGTATTATGGAGCAGAACCAGGATTTGAAGTGAAAAGTCAGAAATGACCAACCTTTGACTCCCAGTCCATCATTTTTGGTATCATATACTCATAGTGCCTCATGGTTTCTTTACCTGGAGGGTGGGGGCTTGACCTCTGTCCCATCTTTCTCAGAGTCCTAAGAAGAGTTCACTAACTAGAGTGGACTCCACTGTATCTCAGGGAAGCTCTTTCCTGGGTGACTGGACGGTGGCATCTGATTGTGTCTACAGACATCAAAGCCGTTCCTGTACAGACACACCTTCTCGGTTGTGAGGAGGGAGCTGAAGTCGAGAGCCTGGGGGGAAGGAAACATCGCCTACTTCTCTCATATTTATGCGATCTGCTTTTGCCCATCCCCAACATATGCTTCCATTTGATTTAAACACCCGATTTCCTTCAGGGGTGGATAATGAGACCTTGCAAAATTTCCTGAAAATGTATTGTTTCTTTGACAGTTTATTCACCTTAAATAGTTCGAGGAACTGCCTGTTTAATTTTAGATCCTGTCTTTGATGAGATGTTTTGACAAAGTAATACCAGCTTGATTCTATTTAAAATATTTTGACAGATGGGAAAATTGTTCCAGTCTGAGTTGATGAATACTTTACAGCAGTGTTTGGTGGAGTTATATATAAAAGAAAAAAAATGGGGAAAGGTAGCCATGTTGTTCCTGAAAATATCACACTTTCATTCTTTAGGAGAGAAGGAAGGGGGCAATGTAGTTACTGATCACGGGATGCGTGCTGAATATTTTAAGCACTCATGTAATCGAAACAAGAGGGAACACCCCGGGGGTGTTGGTGGGGGGAGTGTTCCAGACAGGGAGCACTAACTATTCTGTGGGCAAATAGGATTCTCTTTGGAAGTTAAAAAAATACATGCACAAACCTGCAATGTGCAAAAATGAATCCTCATGCCGTTCTTTGAACTCTTGTTATAGGTTTTGATTGATGTCATAAAAGATCAGTTGCAGGAACTTCAGGTATTTAGCCTAAAGAAGAATTTGAGGACAGTTGGACAGGATAGCTCTGCTAAAATATTCGAAGGGCTGTCCCCTTGAAGAAAGGGCCAGACCTTTCTTGTGCTTGGGCTCCGATGTTAGCGATAGGAACAAAGAGGAGAATTTAGGGAGGCATAGATTTTGGCTAAATGTTAGGCTAATCTCCCTCAAGTATAATGGGCTTCCTCTGAGGTGGTGGTCTCTCCTGATTTGGAAGTCTTCAAGCAGAAGCTCACCAACCATTTGTTTTGGTGTGATACAGTGGGGGTCCTTCTCAACCATGACCACTGATCTCTTCCAACTCTCAAACTGAGGTTCTGAGCCTGTGTAAAACTGGGATTGCAGGACTTCCCTTGGGAGGTGGCTGTCAGGCTCAGGTATCTATAACACACTGTGCAGACATTTAAAGTGTTAAAGAAAACTGTCAGTTCTCATTGTCAGAAGCTCCAAGTTTGATTTATGTCTTCTTACAAATAATACATGATTTATTGTCAACTAAGGATTGACTGTAGAGGCAAGAATGGATTTGGAATCAGGGTCACTGAATCTGAATCTGTGTGTGATTTTGGGACCAGTCCCTTCCCTTGAGTTTTGTCAGAAGCTAAGGATTATTTCATTCCTGTTCTTTGTATCCTCAGTGCCTAGCACAGAGTAGGCACTTGATAAGGGTTGGTTGATTGATGGGTGGATGGATGAGGTGATGGTGATCTCTAAAGTCCTTTCTACCACTGCAAGTCTTTACCCTTATCCCAGACTTTCCTCAAAGAGAGGTTGGTATAGTAAAGCATTAGCTTGGACTGTACAACTCTAGGCCACATTGGAATTATTTAACAAAGAGATGAGAAGGCAGGTGAGTCTAGCCCTTTCTGGTCTGAAGTGTCTTTAAAAGGTTGTTACCAAAGTGTTGATCCATAAGTATTTATTAAGCAGCTCTTAGGTATGAGGTACTGTACTAGGTCCTGGACACAGACACCAATCTAGATAGCTCTGGAGTGGCTTGCTTACAACAAATATTGGTTTGAGTCACAGGATTGACTGGAATCTGAGCAGTGTTCAGTCCTGATCACAAAGAGACTGTGACTGAGGAAACTTTAAGTGATGTTTCTTATTGCCATTCCACCTCTGGGAACCCGGCCAAATTCCAAGAGCAACTGGAAGATGCCTGATACAACAGTGCCTCTCCCATCATTTGATGCTTGAATGGATCCTCCTATTTGCATCATGGATATTGTGAATGATTGTTAACTAAGCTTTCTTTTGCTAGCCTCACATGAGCCAGTGTGTTGCCTTCCTTTCCAGCCAGAGTGGAAGTCCAGAACAGTGGGATACAAACCAAACACTCTGGAAACCCCTTAGAAATGCAGCAAGTCACTTCTGGGTTTTTATTTTTTACGCTTTCTGAAGAAAACAACACTCTGCATGTTTGAAACGCAACTGGTGGCCAGACGTCCCCACCATTAGTACCATTTGAACCTTGTTTTGTTCCCAGTTGGAGCCTGATGTCATACTATTTCTTCAGTAGGTGATGAGTAACCATCTAGTGTCTGCACTAGGACAGGTTCCCAGTAGGAAGTCATGTGATCGCTGTCTTCTCAGATCACTATTTTTAGCTTTGTGAATGTCAATCATGCCAAGAGATCTTCATCGTAGTTTGGTTCTGATAATCTTGTGTTTAAAGATTAAATGGGTCCCCTGTAGAGGTTCAAGGAATGTGATTTACTCACAGTTTAGCATTTTGATGAGATGCTTAAGTTCTTGCAGAGAGGAAAGTGTCTGCTTTTAAGGTTCAGTCTGTTTTTGATGCCAAATTCCATGGAAACTTTTCTATTTTTTTCTTCTGTATTACATGGATATTTTAGGTGAGATCCATCATTTTCAGCATAGAATTTGGATTTGCTAATTATTAGCCCTCTACCTGGATGTCCTCTTGTGCCTATACTTTTTTACATTTCATCCAAATCATTTTTATACATACTGAGTTTTCATACATGTTAAACTTTTCATCCATGTTACACAATAGATTGTAAACTCCTTGAAGGTGGGATTCAAGTTAGACAAACTCAACGATCTATACATTCTTACACTTCATCAAGTTCAGGGGTGGGGAACCTGTGGCCTCAGGTCACAAGTGGCCCTATTCAGTCAAAGTTCCACACTTGAGGACCTTGAGGCCACAGGTTCCCCATCCCAATCAAGTTGATAACTATTGTAACAGTCTGTCTCCGGCTGGCTCTGACCAGAATCTCTGTGATTGAGAATCCTAGAGGACTAAGGCCAAAGTTCCTGTTCATCCCCCATTCTTACATACTGACCATTATCATTCCCATGCCTTCTGGGTTCTCCCCTTCCACTGTGCTCTCTGGAACCTCCATTCTCTTTTTCGAAAAAAAATACAAAAGAACAAGAAGTCCTTCATAGCAGATCTATGCCCTCTCCCAAATAACTTGTGAAGTCCTTTGTTGTCTTACTCATCAGAAAGGTATTTCCTTAAGGGTTGGGGACTCTTTTTGACTTTTTACCAAGCACAGGACATGGCACATAATAGGCACTTCATAAAACCTCTTGAACTCTGAACTGAACAAATTTTGAGGCCAAAATCATTTTAGGGAATGATAACAGTAGATATAATGGTATCAAGAATGAGGGTCACGAAATACATTGTTAGGCTACAGAGCTCAGTGACCTCATGCAAAAATCGTAGACTTAAAGTTTATAGCACCAAAAATCTTTTGTGTCACAAACATCTAAATCTCTTTCTCAACATAAAGACTTGCTAATCTGATTATATACTTGTCTGAAAAGAAATCTGTTTGAAGACTGGGGAGCATAGGATATGTGGGGTGAGGTGGGGGTGGGGCTACATCCTAGGGGGTTTGAAGCTCCAGATTTCATCTCTATCCCTTGGACGGTCACCCACACTCCCTCATTTAACAACCAAATATCTACTAAGTTCAGGGTGTGGTGCCAAGAAATTTGGTATTATTTTAAAACGTAGAAAGAAAAGGGATGGATGGATGGATGGAAGGAAGGAAGGAAGGAAGAGAGGGAGGGAGGGAGGGAGAGAGGGAGGGAGGAAGGAAGGAAGGATTTTACTGATTTAGAAAGTGATATCACAACTTATTCCAGTATTTTATAATTCTGTCTGAAAATTCTTTAATTGATATTGGTCAGAATTAAGCCTATATCCTTATTACCTGAATTTAATTGTGGGGTAAGAGAATGGAATATTCATTTAGCATACAAAGGCAATGTAGTGTCCCCTCTTACTCAGTGGAGAAGCCAAGCCCCTGCTGATAGCCTACGTATAATTCTCCTTTATAAAGTTTTGGGCCAAGCCAGATTGGCATCTTACTATGCTGCACATCCACCATACATTTTTCCATCTTCGTCTTTGCATTGGTTTTCATTCTGTCTGTAATTCACTCCCTCCTTCTTCTGATTTTAAAATTTCTAGTCTCCAATAAAATAGAACAGAATCATTGTCTTATACATGAAACATCGTTTGATCCTGCCACGTGCCAGTGCTCTTCTCACAGAAATACCTTATGCTATACAGGCATATGTGTATTTTTACACACACCCATACACATACAAACATATGTAATTTCCATAGGTATGTCTAGTATCCCATAGGTAAATTGTAAGCTCCTTGAGGACAGGATCCTTTCTGTCTTTATACACTCAGAGCCTAGCATAGCATATGGCATAAAGAATGTACTTAATAAATGCTTATTGATTAATCGGTTGAACATACCAGGATGACCATTCTCTTTATGGACAGTTCCAGGAGCTGACTGGTGCTTCCTTATATAGTGAGCCCAAATCTCTTCTCTGTGACTTTTACTCAGTGCTTCTGGTTCTGCCCTTTGGAGTTGCACAAAAATACATACCCCTTGATATGTGATTTCCTTTTGATATTTGAACACACCTCTCAAATTTCTTAAAATTTCTTTCCAGGTAAAAATGCTCCCAGTTCTTTCAACTATCCCTTATGTCATATGACTTCAAATCACCTTACAGCCCTGGAACTTTCCCCTGAGTGGTACTCCATCCAGAACACTTTGTTAATGTACTCAAGATGGCCTCTGGGGCCCCTTCCAACTTTGAGATTCTGTAATTCAGTATGTGATAGAATGCATATAACTTCTGGCTTTCCTCCAAGTCATTTCAGCCTGAGAATTGTGGAGCACTTTCTCTGTGGTCCTTCTGCTTTCTCCACTCTCTTTGGTATACTCCATAGAGTCCAGTGTGCCAGTTCCACATGGATATTGACTGCCATCTTCATCATCTTGGATTTCAGTCCCTTGAGATCATTAGTGCAACTCTTCTGGTTGGATGCTGAGTTAAGATAAAGGGCATGCTAACCATGTTCTCAATCAGCTGTTTCGAGGAGTATAGATTTGATGTTCTTGTCATGATGTGGGAATTTGGTGATATTTGGATTTGAATATATGCAAATGCTTTTCTAAAGTGTGAGGTTATTCTGAGAAAAAAAGCACATATGCCAAGAAATGTAATTTGAAATTCTACTGTTGAATATTTTGCATTCCATTGGAATAATAACGTAACCTTTAATGAATCTGAAGCTGCTGACTGATACCTTTATTTGTTAGATATGTACAGACTGGATTATTTTTGGAGTCTAAACTCATCCACCCATCATTTCATCCTTTTATGGTTCCAAAGCTCGGAACCCTAAGCTGGTCATGAGAACAAAGACCATTGTTCTTAATTCCTCCGATCATCTGAATTAATGTTGAGGATCTCCAAAAGGATAGTGAAGAAGCATATAGTCAGTCAGTCAAAAAGCACTTATTAAATGCTTACTGTGGGCCAGGCACTGTACTAGGCACAGGAAAAACAAAAGAAGGCAAGAGCCCCTCCTCCCCTCAAGGAACTCCCATTCTAGTGGAGGAAATGTCATGTAAATTGTTCACATCATGAAAGATGTGAACAGAGGAAGGGAGAGGTGCTCTCCTAAGGGAAGGCATTAGAAATCTGAGGCTCATGAGCAAGTTGCAACATTTTACAAACAAAGATAGATAAAAAGATATTTGGGGATCCAGGGGGAGAGAAGATGGATCAATCACATGGTGAGAGTGAGGAGTAACTGAAGGAAAGGAGAGCCCATGTTCTGTACCAGGAACCTCAAAAGGCCCAAAGTACTGAGTCAGGCCCCTGCCATATTATCTAGACCATTTGTGGTGAATCAGTGAGAAGATTCAGATGGAGAGGCTACAGAATATGTCCCTGGAAGGCCCTCCACATGACAGACCATGATGAGGTCATGTATCTACTAGATTCTGAGTCTCTCAGAGTGGTTCAGAAGACCTCTGATTCAAATTCCAGATCTATTGTCTGTGTTTTATTTGACCTTGGGCAAGTAGTTTCTTCTCTCTCATCCTGTTTCCTCCTTTGTAGAACAAGGGCTGTTGGACTTGGTGGTCTCTAAGCATCCTTTCAACTTCAACTCTAAAGAAATCAATTAACAGATTGACTGGACAACATTCCCTTAATAAATGCATGGAGTTATGATTTCACTGATGTGGGCACTCCCTCCACTGATGAAGATTGCAGCCCATTCATGGCAACTCTTGTCCATGCCATCCCATAAATACTCCTCAGGAAGTCAACCCCCTGGCAGGGGCCCTCCAATAAATCTCTTGACATGGGAGGGATACCAGTTGGGTACACAGGCTGACTCTTCATCATCCCTTACCCAAGGTTTTTTAAGGGGGGGTTGTTTTTCCTTCTAGAAAGAGTTATGCTGGCCAATTTACCTTGGCAAAGTTAAGATACTTTGACACTTTGGAAAGTTCCAGGATCTGCCTGAGAACAATTTGAGTGTGTAATTTAGTTCCATATAGAATTAAAATGAAACTAATTGGATGGAATTCAGATTAGACTGAATCTAAGGAGATGGCAAGAATCCAGGCAAGCCAGGGATGATTCTTCTTCCTGCTTTACTCTCCTTTTATGCTGAAATAATACCTTTGCCCAAGAAGCCAGGGCAGCTCTACAGTGACAGGTCCTATTGAAATTCAGAGGTAGGTTATTCCTGATTGGGGAGGGGGGGCAGGAGGAGGGCAGTGTGCAGATAGAGATGAGGGGCATCCTGGGAGGTTAAGACAGTACCCCCCTCCCATTTCAGAGCCCTGTTTGAAATGCATCTCCAGGGACTGTTTTCCAAATCCCACTTTTAAAATCAGAAGGAGCTGCTGCCTTAGAGCTGAGCTGATGAGGCCCCAGGAAGAAAAGAAAAGAGTGAAACTGAGGTTAGTCTTTATTTGCCATCTGAGAATTTTATTATTTACCTTTCTGACTCCCAGGAGTCTCCTGGAAATGAAGCGATAAATTGAGGCTAGAACTTTTTCTTCAGGTAATGACCCTGATTTTATCTCTCTATACAGCAGTTGCCTGACAACAAAAAAGAATTGTCAGCAGGACTGGAGAGAAGAGCCTTTGGCAGAGCTTCCTACTGGACATTTTAAATAGAGCTATTAATGGCATTGAATAGCAGGTTATTTACAAAGATAGAAGGACAAGAGTTGGCCCGGCCCTTGGAAGTCCCTGAGCTGCTTCTCCATAGCAGTCTTTTAATGGGGAGGGATATTTTATCTCAGTTCATAGACACTATAGTAAAATGTATATCAATACCTTTATAATAGTGGCGAGCAACACGTAGTGGCCTAATTCCAAGATTATACTTTCAAGGAAGTTGTTTTTCTTTTGAAGTCTATACCTGTGATTTCATTAGTTTCACAGCTCATAGTCAGGAAACTCCCTCTATCAGTTCATATCAGCTGCTCATCTGAAACTTTCCTGGAGACTTTCTTGGAGTGTAGTGAAATTCAGTGACTTGACCATGATCACCCAGACATGACACTTCAGAGGCAGGCCTAGAACCCAAATCTTCATCCCTGAGCCATTTCCTTATCCACTACTCCATACTGCTGCTGCTGTAAAATGCTGCCTATTTTACACATATGGAAACAGAAGTTCTGAGAGATTGATTTTCTTACCCATGGTCTCATAGTTCCTAAGGGTCAGACCTCTGGGTTGTGAACTCAGGCATCTCAAGTACACATCCAGCTCTCTTTCTGCTACACCATACTGCCCCATCAAAATGTCACAATGTAACAAACATAAAATGATGCTTGCCCTCAAGGGGCTTATAGTCTAATGGTAAAAAATGGATGAAAATATGTGAAAATCCAAATATGAAAAAATTGTGTGTTATGCTAGGTCATATCAATCAATCAGTAATCATTTATTAAATGTTTACTGTTTGCCAGGACCTATACTAGCTACCAGAGATACAGACAGAGCAATGGTAGGGTCTGTACTCAAGGTGCTTCCATGAAATAGGGACAGATAACAGAGAAACTAACATATCCAAAATAAGAATATAAAGATAGGATTCAAGCAGTGTCTCCACCCATGAAGATCTCCTGCTTTGAACACATATGAAATGAGTTTAGTCCTAGGGAAGTGAGACCCCTAAAAGAGGTGAGTCAAATTTTTCCCAAACTGCCTCATTGCCCCTGAAGCTCCAGAGAAAAATCTCTTAAATAAAGCTTAGGGAACAGCACTTGTATACATTCTGGTCCATAAAAGGACTATCAGGGTTCTTTCTAGAAATTTATGGGCTTTATGGAGAGAGATGGTCAGCCTAGTTAGCCTCCCTTCTCTAGAGCCTTAGACTCACAAAATCACAGAACATGTGAATGGGAGAGACATAAGAGGCCAATAATATAGTCCACTCTACAGTGGACCTTGGCAACAATGTAGCTATGGTCAAGTAGCCTCTGCTACAAATTTTCAGTAAGAAAGGTACCCCGTATCTCCCCACACAAACTCTGACTTTTGCACACTCCTATGATTAAAAAAAGTACCTGGCATGGAGCTGAACTCTACCTATCTCTCTGAACTTTCTACCACGTATCCCAATTTTTCCCCCTCTATGGCCAATGAATGAAAACATTAATTGAAAGTTCAACACTCATTTTGTGCCAGTAGCAGAGCTAGGCACTAGTGATGAGAAGACAAAAGTGAAACAGTCCTTACCCTCAGGGAAAAAAATGGGGAAAACAAAACACATAAAAGACTGATGGCCAGAGCTGGGCAGGTACAAGGGAGGTGGATGAAATCACTGGGAAGTGGGTGATCAGGTCTTTTTCAATCATAGTACTGATTCGATTACTGATCCCAGAGCAAAATGTAGAAAGTGTTGGGGGATGGAATGGGCATGAAGACATCAGGATTTGGGCCATATATGCATGTAAGGAATGGTCTGCATCCAGCTAGATAAGAAAGAGTTAGGTCAGTCTGTACTCACCAATGAAGGCATCTCATCCGTAGGCTGGAGTTTCCAGGCTCATCAGGTTGACTCCCCCACAACTGTTGGAGCTCTGGTAGAGGTGGCGCTGATCTAGATGTGGACATGGTGGCAGGGGACATGATGGGATACCTAGGACAGAATGTCTTCCATAGGACAACCCTGCAGATTCCCAAAGATAGCTGTCATTCTCAGCCCCCTCTAATTTTTCTTTCTGAGTTGCTGGATTAATACACATTACTTTGTAAATGGTAGATAATTGACACATTTGTTAAAATAAATGAGGAAATATTCATTTTCTCTTTGAAAAATTGATATGCAAATTAAGATGTTATGATGTTATTTGTATGGTTACTCCTTCCACCAAGTTGGGTCCCAATCCATCTATAATTTAAATCCTAGAGAGTTACCTGATGAACAGAAGTTAAGTGACTTGTTTGTGGCCATAGAACTAGTATTAGTGGCAAACCTGGAACCCACATCTTCCTTACCTTAGCTCCAGCACTCTATCTATATACTTCATTACAGAAATGTAACAGTTTACTTAAGTAGACATACGTTAACTAAATTCACCTCAATAACTAGTTTTTTTCATAGAAAATAAGAAAAAAGTATTAAAATATGAATTTAGCATAACTTTTAAGAGCATCCCATGACTAATTGAATTAAGCTCTGGGAACTAAAAAAAATGTGGTCATATGATAGCCTTGTCTTTTTTAATGCTATTTTACATTTTAGGATGAGTCTGTATTTCCCCTCTTCACCTTAGTATAATTGAACTATATCTTCTGGTCTCAGAAACAAGAAAGGTACTTAGAATGGCAGGTATCACTAATGCATAGCAGCTGCATTCACTGCTTTGAGCAGCAAGGCACAGAAAAGCATCATTTATAAACTCCTCAGAAATCCACTTGTATGGGGAGATGAACAAAACTGGATGTTTGAGCAGCTTGATTCAGATTCTTGTATTTTCCAAGGATGATGCTCTTATCCCAATACAGTTTATTTGCCCTAAGGACATTTGGGGATCATTATTTGTAGCTGAAGGACTGTCTGTCAATGATGTTAAGATTCTACTGTACAATTCTGGCCACCACTTGGTCGGAACTGCAATTTTCAAATCTGAAATAACGTGTTGTAACATTTCCTTGAATCAGTGCCCTATCACAAATTTCCACACGCAAATATGTATGACTGTCATTTGTTTGACATTCCCTTGTCGACACATTGTTGACTGCGTTCATGTGGCTGTTGCCCATTGGAGGCAACTCTTGAATCTTAGTTATTTCCTCATTCAAGGTAAAACACTTTAGGTTACAATAAACACACAGTAAATGACTCACACTGCAACTGTTTGGTGAAGGGATAGCTGTTATCTTTTTCCAGGAGTATTTCTAAAATTTTAAAACCTAGTTATCATGTGTCCTCAGAACATCTAGCAGTCATCTTCTTAATCTTTGATAAGGAAGTATTCTTTCTATGTCTTTGGGCTTATGATCCCTTTATTTCATTAATAGTGATATCAATACTATAATTATTATCATTACTTCATAAGATCATGGGTATTAGAGCTGGAAAGGACTTTGGGATCACCTTGTCCATCCCCTTCAATTTACAGATTGGAACACCTGATTCCCTGGCTTCTAATCCAGCACCTTCCATGCACCATGCTCCTGAAGAAGTATAGACTAGGGAAATTCTTTGTTTAGATATATGTTGAATGGGAGGTTCCAGTTCATCTCTGACATAAATTCAGCCAGCCTACTGTTGAATTTTCTGTTGATTATAGCTGTATCAAACCACATTATAAAAAATTGCAATGGGAAAAGCTGAAACACCTCTGTGGTGGAGTTGTGAGGATAGAGTGAATGTGCTACCTTGGGAAGATGGTTGGAGTCATCCATCATGTTTTGAGTGACCTAGTGTTGCCAAGAAAGTTTTTCTAAGATTATAGTTCAGCACCCATGACTTTTACCAAGTTGTTTTTATTAGAAAATTTGATGGTATGGGAGGCAATTGGGAGAGGAGAGAATTGCCTTATTTCAACGTGAGAAAAATAGCTCTTTTGTGCTTGGCTTGAAGTAGCTATATTTCTTTTGATAGTATGGGCTGCCAATTTAAAACTCAATCAAAATAGAGAGGGGATAATCTCTTCACAATGTGAAGTCATCCGTGTTTTGATTTCCCAGGAAGATTTGCTAATGGGCTGATTGCCTACAGGAATTCTTTATGGCTATAGAACATACTCCTTCTAGATCATTGTCCTTACTGTGTTAAGGTAGAAATGCAAAAGTCCTAGAGTGGTCAAGAATTCATTGAAATATTCAGTTTTATGATAGTAATTCAATGAAAAAACTGACCCTCCCCCCAGGTCCTCACATTTTAATCACTATCATCATCCTATATATTCATCACAAGACCAATGCAAGTCAACAGTATGATGTAGCTGCCAAAAAACAAAAACAAAACAAGGCTAATGAAATGCTGAAGGCACAAAAGAGGAAGCATTCCAATGAGGACTGGAGGCAGATCTGTCATAAAATTTAAAAAAAAAAACATGGGGATAATGAGAGAACTCATTAATCCACTTAGATTTTTAAAATTCATGTAAAAAAGAGGGAAGGAAAGGCAAGGACCTAAGGATGAATGCAGAAATGACATTGAAAGAAGGTAGAGATGGTTGATTCTGAATTTGCATTTATTTTCAAGAGTTAAGGAGAATGATCTTTGGTTTAGAAAGGGCAGAATAAAAAATGTTACATGGGAGCTGATAGAGAAGATTCATAGGGATATAGTAAAAGAATATTTAACAATAGTAACTAATAATAACTTACATTTATATAGCCCCAAAAGATTTCCAAAGTGCTTAACAAATATTATCTCATTTAATCCTGACTGGGAGGTAGGTACTCTTTCTATTTCCATCTTACAGTTGAGGAAACTGAGGCATGAGGAGGTTAAGTGACTTATCCAGACTAGCATCTGAGACTGGATTTGAACTCTGATATTCTTAACTCCAGGCAGTGGTTGGCTGCCCTTGATAAGTTCAAGTTACCTGGCTAAAACTAATATGTCCCTGGCTACTAAACTGACATGAGGGATTACTGAGGGTCTACCAGCAATCTTAGAAAGATCCTAAAGAAGGAAAGGTGCTATCAGATTAGAAAAAGCTAAATATTTCTTGGATTTTCAAAAAAGGAGGAGAATAACATCTGCAAACTACAGCTCTTGACTATGTTATGCCACTTGTTGGTCAGATATGTCCTCCATGACTCCTCTACTTTTCATGACCTTGTGGACCATATATAGCACACCAATGCTTGGCAGTTTCTTGGCAAATTTATTGAAGTGGTTTTCCATTCTGTTGTCCAGTGGACAAAGGCAAGCAGAGGTTAAGTGATTTATTCAGGGTCACACAGTGTCTGAGGCTAGATTGGAAGTCAGGTCTTCCTGACTCCAGGCCCAGCACTCTATCCACTCAACCACCTAGCTGCCTCTATATTCTCATATTCATATTCTCTCTCTCTCTTTATATATATATATATATATCACCACTACTAGACTTTACAGCTATCCCCAAAGAGATCAAAGGAAGGACCCATAGGTACAAAAATATTTATAGCAACTTTTTTAACAGAGAAGAACTGAAAACAAAATAGGTGCCATTCAGTGTTGGACAGCTAATCACATTGTGGAATGAATGTGATGGACTATTATTGTGCTATAATAAACAGCCAACATGAAAAGTTCACAGAAACTTGGAAAGAGTTTTATGAACTGATACAGTCACATGAGCAAGATCAATACACTAGTTTACCTGGCGATCACATGAAGCATTCCTCCAGCCTCTTGGCAAAGAGGCGATGGGCTCAGGGTGCAGAATGAAGCATATGTCTCTACGGGCGTGACAATGAGAGCATGTGATGCTTTTTTCTTTACAAAGGAAGACTTCTTTCTGATGGAAGGAAATAGAAGAGAGAGGGTAGAGAGTGATGAGTGAGTCAGAACTGACAGGGATACAAAAGAAAAATGAAAATATAAGAAATACACAAAAGAAAACAAAAACAGGGTTTTTAAAATTGAATTTAGCAAAATTTGAAAACCAACGTGGACGACTTTTTAAAAGTTCTCTAGTTTGGGTTAAAATAAACCCAACCACCAACATAACAAAATAAATTTCCCCTATAGTCTAACTTTCTTTTCTTACAGTTTGGAACTGAGAGAAGAAACTTTTTTTCCTTCACATTTAGAATCTATTTTAGATATTCTAACTCTGTGTGTGTGTGTGCGTGTGTGTGTGTGAGTGTGTGTGTTTAACTTGGCTGTATTTCACCTCCCAGTTGTGCAACCCTGACGATTCCTGTTGGAAGCAAAAGCTTTTCTATCTCCCCACCCTACCTCATCTCACCCCCTGCTCCTGCTTCTCCTAAAGTAAAACTGAGTTGGGAGGAGGGGAAAGTCTCATTGATAGTCAGCCATCTTGATGGGATTGGTGAGCACTAAGGATACTTACCACTTTAACTTATTAATGCTGTTAGTAGGTTGGGTTCCAGTAAGAGATTTCAAACTGGGAGTAAAATGATGTCATTTATTTTTGTCCATTTTTGCATAGCTTAAGGTTATTGTCAGAACATGCACACGCACACACACACACACACACACACACGCACACACACATATATACACACTCATACACTCCCTATCGTCCAAATTTCTTATGGCCAAATGTGTATTGGTAACAGATTTATCTTCACTTCATCCGTACCTGATGGGTGATCTCTTGAGACACATTGGCAATGTGGTGTAGTGGGTAGAGAGCTGCATTTGGAGTCAGGAAGAGCAGGGTTTAAATCTGCCTTGGGCACTTCCTAGCCATGTGGTCCTGGGCAAGTCCCTTAAAATGTCTGATCCTCCAGTAACACTAAGGCTTATGTCCTGAGTTTTCAATGAATACAGACCTTCAATGGGACATAAGGATACAACTGGAAGGAGGAAAAAGGAGATTAAAGGCGTTTTAGGCTTAAATTTGTTTCCAACAACAGAGAGAAATGTCTAAAATGCCTGTAGCACTGTGGTTCCTGCTCCACCCATGAAATGTGCATTCCAGCAAGCCTGGTGTACTTCCTCCTTATCCATCAAGCTGGTCAATTGCCAGTGGCCAACAGGGATTTGGTACATTTACGTTTGTTCCTAGAAATGCCACCGAGTCATGGGCCCTTTGGGGAACTTGGAAAAACTGCCTCTGCTTCTGAGTCTTTCTCCACTTTCTATTTTTGGATGCTTTCTTCTTGGCCATGCTTAAGGTCATAGGATGACAGACTTCAGGGAATGGAAGGACCTTAGAGATCCCCTCATTCCCCTCATTTCAGTGATAGGGAAGTCGAGATTCAGGTTACATTATTTGCGCCTCCTGGCCGCAGAGAAACTCAAACCCCCAGTCCCTTGTCATGGTAGAATCCAAATAGCTCAGAATTTAGATTCAGACCCTGCGTCTGTGACTCACTACTTAGATGAGCTTATTAAACACTTGTTAAATGAACACACAAATCAATCACCTAGACTCCAAGGCTCCTGCCAGCTCCAGTCCTCTGATCTCAGAGACATTTACACCTTGGATCAGGATTGTCTATGAAGTGGGAAATGCCTGGCATCCTTCATCAACTTTCTTTTGTATGGCCGGCTCTTAACAAGTGCCTGGCACATAGTCGGTGCTGGAGATATGTTGATTGACTGATGCCTTGTACTCTTGCTCTATGTGAATGTAAACCCCCCCCCCCCCCCCAGAGGGGAGAAACTGTAGGGAGTTGTTCTTTTCCATTTTGTAATGTTGTATCCTCAGGGGCTATCAGTCTCATGAACACAGTAAGCTCTTAATTGCTACATATTAAAGTAAGTTCAGTTAACAACATTAAAGCTTCCTTGCTTTTATTTGAGTACATCCATACTCCAGGATCATGACTCTGATGTCAAGTATACTTTTCATGAAGAGTTTCCAGAAAACAATTTACTAAAACACTTCAAATTTAATTCACTTAAAATAAAACTTGTTCCCCTAGACCTCTTCCTCCTCCTCACTTTAGTATCCTTGCCTGTGCTGCCATCCTCCCCTGCTCCAGACCCTTGGAGGCTGTCTTTGACACTATTTTCCTTACCTCTAATCAGTTACTGAATGCTATTTTGCCTTGAAAAATTTCGCACATCCTTCCTTTCCTCTCTCTTCTTACTGTTTTCCAGGTAAGTCAAAGAGCATTTTAAGGGTATGCTATCTGCTAGGCACTGGGTGGAAAAGAGTTCCTGCTTTCAAAGAACTTACAATCCAAAGGGACAGACTCCATGTACATATTCAGCTACCTACAAGAGGTATACAGAATATATAAAGATAGATTGCCATCATCCTAGTACAAGTTCTTATTCCCACTTTCCTGAACTGTTTGTGTAGGAGCTTCTTCCCACATTTTCTTCTCTCCCCTTCCTTCACCTTCCATTCTGCCCTCCAATGTGACAGAGGGATTTTTCTTATGCGTGGATCTATTCATATCATTCTCTGTTCAAATATCTTCAGTGCCTCCAAAATGCCCAGCTAGAGAAATCCAAACTCTTTTTTTCCTGGCCTTCAAAGCCTTCCCTGCCTAGCATCATTCTATTTTTGAGCCTTATTTCATATTGTTACCCTCCAGGCATACCACAATCTAGCCAAGTTGATGGGGATCTCTCTGGGATGGCTCCATTTTCCCCTTAGGCTTGCTAATTCCCTCCTGGTCTTTTTATAACTCACTCATCTCCTGCTTTTCCCTCTCCTCCCAAGGGTATAATAAGATAGTATTCATTAGATACTAAGAAAAAAAGATTTAGTAGATAGGGCACAGTAGTCTGAGTGCTGGACTTGGGTTCTAAAGGACCTCGGCCAAAATCTCACTTCTGACACTAGCTAGGTGTCCCTGGGCAACACACTGAACTTCTTTGAGCCTCAGCTTCCTTTTTTTTTGGAAAATGGAGATTATAGGAGCAGGTTGTTATGAGCATCATATGAGAAAATGCATACAAAGCAACTGGCAAAAATATGCAAAAGTATGACATTATTAGAAAAGTCTAGGAATTTTGTTAAGAAACCATCAGCAGCCTGCCAACCTCCATGTCAAAGAGACACTGAATTGGAGGGTTATTAGCTTACTGGAGGTCTCAGGAATCAGTGAACACTTTATCACCATAGTACCAACATTAATAAATCACATTCTGATAGCCCTGTGCCATTTCAGGAAGGGTTTTGAAACAAACAATTCTAACAACCCATAATGGATTACCAGGGTAATGTTGCTTCAAATCCTAGTTCTTTTCAACATAAGTTTTATATGGCCAAGAGACAGAGAGAGCCAGTGGTCAGAACTCAAATAATGTCAAGAAGGCAAAAGGAATTCTCCCAGATTGCAAAGGACACAGACAAGAGTAACAAAGAATGAGAAGATTCAGATGGGTTGCAATTTGCACCCTTGGAAGGAGTATCAAGATGGAGGAAGCCACATATTCATTTGGCTTGAACAGTGAAGTAAGAATATATGAAGCCTTTTTGATGCCCTAGACACTGTACCAACACTGGAAAGAGAAGGACAAACACTAAATCCCCTCACAGAGCTTACCTCCTATTGGCAACTATTGACATACTGAATTATCGACAGTCCTTATGACAGTCCTATGCTAATTCCATTTTACAGCCCCGAGGTTCATCATAGAGGACTCTGTCCCTGAGCCACAGCTACCAAGCCATGCCTCCAAACGATCATTCACCACTATATCAAGATGTCTGAGCATGCACCATAACAAACTGACCCATCTGCTCCTGCCATTGTGGGACTTTGCCGAGGAATCATGACTGTGATATTTGGGCACCTTGTATCCTTCCAGTGACTGTTTATTCCCACGTGTCCCTGTGCCCAGATTTGGAAAGCGGCCAAAGGGCACTGCTCAGTGTTCTCCCAGGATTTCTTAGTTTGACCAGTTTCACTCAAGCCCATAGGGTAACAATAGGGAATATACTATCAAATTGCAAGTCACCTTGTGAAGTCTAGTGCTGGCATTTTTGTCATTTCTGTGACTGCTGGAGATTTATGATGCAGAAGGAATGAATACCTTTGGATTTTGTTCTGCAATTTCAGTCCTGGAATGTTGTGAATAGTGATAGCATTTCTCAACAGATAAGTCAAGCAGAGTGGAAGTACGAGTGTTCAAGGTGAAGCTTTGCTGGTTTATTCTTGTGGTCAGTAGGACACAGAAGGAACTGAAGCTTCTTGGCAAATGCCATTTTAAGTGGGGCTGGTGGCTCTGCTTTTTTTTTTTTAGGATATGCAGCAAATCTAAATGCACAGTTGTATTCTCTAGGTAGGTATTAAAATACGTATATTTTAAAAGGCCATGAACCTTTCCTAGATTCTGAGAAGGATTCAGAGACTAAATTTGGGTTGGGAGGGAATGGTGCGGTCAAGACTGAAAGGGAGGTATTTGAACCTTAGCATCTGTGGCTTTAAAAAAAATAAGTTATATACAGGTTTCTGATTCCCCTTAGCTATTCAAGAGGTAAAGGCACAGACATTTTTCTTGTTTTAGTCAACTAGGTGGCACTGTAGACAGAGTGCCAGACTTGGCATCAAGAGTATCTGAGTTTGAATTCTGCTGAGATCCTTCCTAGCTTTGTGACCCTGGACAAATCTCTTGTGTCTCAGCCTCAGTTTCCTCATCTGTAAAGTGAGTATTCTAGAACCTGCTTTATAGGGTGATAGGGAAGTTTGAATGAGAGAACTGCTGCAAAGAGATGCTTTGTAAACTTTAAAGACCCATACAGTTGTTTAGCTCTTATTGTTTCCTTTCTGTAACTTGAGCAAGTCACTTCAGCCCCCTGAGTCTCTGTTTCTGCATCTGTAGAATGAGCAGATAGGACTAGGTGACTGCTAAAGTCACTTCTGGTTCTGAATATGTGATTTCATGAAATGGAAATATGTTTAACATTCAGCCTCATGGGGACAATTCTTTCTTCTTCACCCTCATCCCCTGGAACATGAATTTATACTTACCAATCACTTGGTGATTGGCCATAGGATTTTAAATTTGAAGCTAGAATTTACCTTAGATGTCATCATCTCTCCAGTTAACATAAGAAACTGAGGCCAGAAAGATGAAGGGAGAGACTTGCTCAAAAGTCACCCTGGTGGAGATTGGCAAAGTCAGACATTTGCAGATGACACAGAAATGGGAGAAATAGGAGTTAGATAATACAGTGGATAATACAGTCAGGATACAAAAAGATTTTAGGCCAGATCATGGCGTTAAATCAATTAAGATGAAATTCAATAGAGTTAAATGTAATGTCTTACACTTGGGTTCAAAAAAATCAACTTCATAAGTTCAGAATTGGGGTGACGTAGAGACAAGTTATTTTGAAAAATGATTTGGAGGTTTTAGTGGAACACAAACTCAATATGAATTGCAGTGTGACATGATAGTCAAAAACAGGTAATGCCATCTTGTACCCCTTTAGGTGGAGCATTGCTTCTAGGAATAAGGAAGTGATTTTCCCTCTCTCATCTGCCCTCATCAGACCTCATCTAGAATATTGCTTTCAGTTCTGGCTGCCACGGTTTAAGAAGGACACTGATAAACTGGAGAATGTCCAGAGGAGGCCAATCAGGATAACAAAGGGGATTTAGTAACTACCGTATGAGATTACATAAAGGGACTGTGCATGTTTGACTAGAGGAAAAGAGACTTAAAGGAGACATGATCATTTAACCCAAGTGTTCCTTGTTGAGGAGAGATTCAGCTTGTTCTCATGATGCCTGGAACATAATAGGTCCTTGATAAATAAATGATAAATTTATATATGTATATATGTGTGTGTTTGTATGTATGTGTGCACATATATACATATGTGTGTATGTATATATGTATATATGTATGTGTGTGTGCATGTGTGTGTATATATGTGTATGAGACCTTTCGTGGAATGGGCTGCCTCCAAAGGAGATGCCTCTACCTCCTCCTCTAAGATCTTCAGGCAGAAGCAGGAGGACCACTTGTCTGGTACGTTATATTATGGATTCCTTTGTGTATGGGTTAGACTTTGTGGTGCCTGAGGTCCTCCCACCCTTCAAACTCTAACATTCTGATTCTGTAAAATTTCTTTACCTCCCTCTGAACCTTAGTCTCCTCCATTACAGAATGAAGGCAGATGATGCTGTCTAATAGGAGAGAATCCACACGTATGTACAAAAAGTAGATCTTTATAGCAGGAGTTGAGCGAATAGGAAAAGCCAGTTAGATATCTGTGTAAAGCTGGTGAATGCTGATAAAATTGGACATCTTCCTTGAATTACCTGGGGAGCTTAGAAGCTATAGTGCCATGACCTATGAGGATTCAGAGTTTCATTTTTATTTTCGGCCAAGATTTTGTGACCTCTCACAGTCAGGGTCTCCTCAGCCAGACTTGACTAAAGGGACAGAAGAAGACCTATCAGGAATCATCCAGGATTCCCCTTTTGTGCTCTTGTGACACGTATTTAATCTAGCTGAATCCCTTCACTGTTCTCCATGCCCACAATCTTGGGCAGTTTGGCAATCTCATCTAGTATACAAGATTTCTCCAGGACAACACTCAAGAGAAACATGCCCAAACACTGTCTTATTTAGCAAAGGAAACTAAAGGGTTAAACCCAATATGATTCTATTTCATTTGCACATCTGAATGAAACAAAGCAGCTATGTACTTCCTGTACTAGGAGCATTGTTAGCCACAGGACTTAAATGCCACAATGCAGTTAATTTACTGTGTAAAGAGAAAGCATGTTCCCAGTAAGCATGAAAAGCCAAGTCATGGGGAGGAGGGGAGGTTGTGGAGGTCACATTTAGACAAAAACCAGCAGCAAGCAGTGGACCAGGCATTGAAATATGTTAGAAATGGACATTAATGTAGATCCTTTTAATTTGTTACTGTGACATGAAGTAGGAGAGAAAAAAGAACCAAAAAATAATCCCTTCTTACCAAAAAATCTAGCATGTGCTGTCTTGGAAGATAGTAGGTTCCCCCTCACTGGATGCTGTTATACAAAGCCTGCGTGATCACTGGGATATGTGGTCATTATACTCCCTCCCTTGGTTTAGCCTTCAAGAAGGCAGGGTCACTTCCACACCCCAGGGAGGTATCAGAGGAGAACTTTTCACAACGAGAAACATCTAGCAAATATCCCTGGAAAGATGAGAGCCATACAACAGAAATGCCTTGCAAGAATTTGTGGCTTCAGAACGAGCACCAAATCATTCTATTTCACCAAACTTTCTGATGGAGTGCTTTGATGTCTTTACATAAAGCCAAACTTTGCCAGTTGTTTTTAGTTTTCAATTCAATTTAAATGGCAATTATTTATGAAGTACCAACTATGTACTAAGTCCTGTTCTATGTTCTAGGGATAAAAAATGAATCAATTCCTGTTTTCCAAATGCTTGTACTCCATTAAGGAGGGGAGAATATGCAGTATGTGCACAGATAAGTAAATATAAAGTTTATATATAGAGTTAAATGTAACTTCAGAAAGGAGAGAGAACTCTAGCAATGGGAGGAATCAGGAAAGAAAACCCCTGTAGACTGTGACCCCTAGTCTGAACTTGAAGGCATCCTGGGAGTCTACAAAGTAGAAAAGACATGAGATTAATTGAGAAAGTCAAATTCATTTCTTTACTTGTGGAAGCCAACATGCGGAGTTAGAGGAGCTCCGAAGACCCTTCGGGTTCTCTGATTATATGAAAATAGAAGGAAAAAATGAGGCAAAGATTAGATTGTGTATTGAAGGCAGCAATTGTGAATGGATAATATTACCTTAATCAAAATGAGGCATGGTCTTGAAAGAAGTGTCCTCTCTCTGAATGTTCATCCAATGGATCATAGCTACTGAATAACGCAGTGAAAAAAAAAAATATGTAGAGAAAACTGGTTCCATTTTCTTTTTCTTTGAATTTTATTGTGTTGGGCAAATCTAAATTGCTTTCTCATTGTATTTGGGTTCTGCTACCAGGGCTAGTGAGGAGCAAGTTGACAGGTTCTTTTTCTTTTTTTATTTTTTGAGGGACAGAATTGAATAAATGAACCCTTCAGAATGTGCCTTTGTACATTCAATCATCTTTTGTTTTAGCAACAAATATATATGCATATATATAGTATGTATGTGTATTTGTCTATATATGTATACACACACACACATATAGCATTGTAGTTGCTTAAAGGTCTTGTTACCAGGGCTTTGCAACAGATCAGGGACACTCCCAAACTTGTTGTAAGCTCTATCTTAATTGTCAATAAACAAAGATGACTTTTTCCCCATGAAACCATTTTGTCTAGTTTTGAAATTGATGTGCACACAAGGAGCCTGGCCTATAAATAGAGCAGATCACATTAATATTCGATCCCCAAATCCCTGATGGCAAAAGTCCACATTGCAGACTAATGGACTGAGAATAATGTCGGCTTGGGAAACAGCAAACAGCCCTGCTCTTTAAGAATGCTCCCAAAGACATCTACTTCTGCTTTTGTCTTCCATTTCTGTAGATGGAGAAGTGTAAAAGTAATTCTTCCCCCCACCTCGCCCCACCCCGGATATTTTCTAAAAATAGAGCATTTACCAACACTGAGCCAGGAGTGAGGTTTTGTAGTCAATTTATTATTCCCCCAAATAGAAAGTGTTGACAATTCCTTCAATCCAATCTCCAAGAAAGGACTTGAAGATTGAGGAACTGGATTTTAATCCCATCTCTGTCTCTTAAGACCTAGAACAAGTCAATTAAGCCTTATGGTCCTCAATTTTCTCATATATAAAAGAGTGACTGACTAAATGATGATCTCAAGGGAGATTAGCCCTTAAGAGAATGAACAACAAAAGGCGAAAAGGATGAGGGACAGAAAGTTCTCCTTTGGAAGTTGTTCTGTAGGCTGTTGTCTCTTAATTACTCTTCCAGCAATTCCCCCACCTTCATCAGTTATATTCAGATTGGTTGACCAATTTGAGTCAAGCAACCATGTGTATAATAAATGGATGGATTCCATTTATTTTAAATGTCTCTGTTTAATTATCTTTTACTTCTGTTATTAATCTCTGATGTTATTGGCCTAATGGAAAAATTGCCTTTTTTTTTTTTACAAAATGAAAAAAAGTAATTATGACTAGACAGTTGATTTATTTTAGGGCTAGGCATACTTATAATTCAAGCTAAAAATAGCCTGGCTGACCGCAGACCAAGGTTGAGTGCAGTAATACGGTGTTTCCTGCCTTGGTTGGGGAGGAGTATCCAATTCCGACCTGAGCCTCAGATGGTGCTTAGCTTTTCTTCTGTTGTTGTTGTTTTTAAATCAGGAGCCCCCCAAAGAATTAAGGAAACCCTCGATCTGGTGGGTTGAAAGAAACTCAAACATACCTTAGTAATCTTTAACATGAGAAATCTACAGTAGGGAAATTGCTACATTTATTTTTGGATTTGGAATGGGACACTTTAGTCAGGCTGCTTGGTGTAAAAAGGTCATCACAAAAGCTTGCCAGGCGTGAAAGAAAGAGAAAAGATATCGTGGGGACGGGGGTGGGGGGTGGAGGTGGAAGGTGGAGAAGGAGAGAACCCTCACTATAGAATACTGTAAGTGTATGTATTTTTTCCCCCTTTTGGACCAGATCTATGATTTCATTTGAATAGGGAACTCCAAGTGAGGAGACTTACTTCCCTGATCAATATCATCACCTTTTTTGCAACTCAGTCTTAGAGTTATCTGAGTAAGAGCTAAAATGATTTATCCAGAATGACATAGTCAATAGGTGGCAGAAGACAGGACCTGAACCCAGGTCCTTCTAATTGTAAGAACAGCCAGGGCATCATTATATTATTCTGCTACTTGGATGTGTGCATATATGTACATGTATGTATATTTAGATCTAAGTGGATATAGACATGTTTATGTATTCACATACAAACATGCTTATCCATGCATGTGTATATTTATGTTTTTCTGTCTCTCCCATCTTCTCCTGGTGGAAATGTAGTGCTATGAAGAGGAAGGCAGAGTTGTTTCTGCAGTTGCTAAGTTCTCACCTTAAGTATTCCTTAATTAATGCCATTAAACCATCAGCCATTAGATCATTTTATAGTAAGGAGATTCCTTAGTGAAAGATAAAAGCATCCTTATTCATGGGTGGGAGGTATTTAGCCTTCAAAATCATCCCTCATTTAATTATATCTTCCTATCAGACTTTCAGAAATGGATGGAGATACCTAGATTATCACATTGATCCTTTCCCCATGAGCTGATGAATTTGGTGGGGAGGGCCCCCAAAGGTGAAAGCAGGCACAAGTGGAGTAACGCTGGAAGGCGTGAGTTTAAATCCTGTCTTTGCCACTTATTTTTTTCCTAATACCAGTTCATTGACCCTAGTCAAGGGTGATGCTCAGTAAATGAAGCTATAAAATACAAATGATTAACCTTGTGGTTCTTATAGGATTGTCATGAGAAAGAGATCCCATATAGAAAACATTCCATAAGTAAAGATAAAATCTTCATTTTGCCATGAATGAATCCTTTCCTGGAATTAGGATAGGCAAAAAGTAAAACCAAAACAATAATCTCCCCTTATCCCTTTTTTGTGTGGTTTTAAAAAGAGAAGTAGTAGCAATCCAGCTTGTGGTCTAGTCACTTGAGAGTGATTATCATTGTGCTAATTATTGCTAGTTTAATCTTAATTAACCCACTTCAGAGAAGTCACTTTTCAGCCTTCAGCGGGGAAAGAGATAAAAGGGTCTGGCTGGTAGCAACCTCAGAAATTTCATTTTGTTAATTACAGTGTAAATGATGAGACTCCTCATTTGGGAAGCTGTTGTCACCCTCCCCATCATCGTTTCTGTCTCTTTTTGAAAAAGTCTCCTGAACATGAACCCTGCTGAGGTTTATTTTTTGGAATAAAATAGTGGAGCCATGGCATGAGCTATCACTGTAAGAAACTGAGGTTGTAACAATGTGTGTGTGTGTGTGTGTGTGTGTGTGTGTGTGTGTGTGTGAGAGAGAGAGAGAGAGAGAGAGAGAGAGAGAGAGAGAGAGAGAGAGAGAGAGAGAGAGAGAGAGAGAGAGAGAGAGGCAGAGAGGCGGGAGGAAATTGGCATGCCAGAGTTTATAGCAAAAACTAATTTTGTCGAGGAATATTTTATAATTGCCAAATTAGAGGAGAGCATAATTAAAGTAAAATGAGGTCTGCATGTGCTTAGAAACCTAATCTACAACACTGTTGTTAGGGTTGTTTTTTAAAATGCTTTTATTTTTATAACATTTAAAAAATTATTTTAAAAAAAGAAATAAAAAAGGTTATTTCCCTAAGATTTGGAGTTCAGTTGGAGAAAAATACACAGAGCATATCAATTTAGATTATTTTTACATTCAACTTGGCCTTTAGAAGAGGAACAGCCCAGTCAGCCAACTTTCAAATGCCCCCTTTTCCATACTTCTGTAATGTATTTATAGCAAAGTGAAACCTTCCTTTCTTCTCTGCTTCTGCCTTTCAGCTAATGAGAGGCAGCTCGATTGAAAATGTGGAATAGCATCTCACAGCCGTTTTCTGTACTTTGAGCTAGTCTCTGTGAAAGCTGGCTACGGTGGTGATTTTTTTCTACTTCAAATTGAAGGCATTACTCTCTGATTCAAGGCCACAAGGCATTTCCCCCCACCCCCAATGCTCTTTTAGGTCAAGTTTTTAAATCATCCTTTCCTGGTAGAAGGTACATTTCCAGAGTAAATTTCTTTGAAAATGTCATGTGTAGGGTCTACTTATTAGAATCCTTTTTAAAAACCAATGTGAATTTTCAGTGAAATTTTCTGATCTGGTTTTATAGAAGATGACACTTTTTTTTACTATCTGGAAAGTTTTAGAGAATACCAGTAGGAAGGGCCCTCAGCAATTACCCAAGTCACAGGATAATAGTTCTAAAATTTGGGATGACCTCAGAGGCCATCCCTCCAACTGTCTCATTTTCCAAATAAAAGACCTGAGCCCTGAGGAAGTTAAGTGGCTTAGCCACCTTTATATGGGGTGGTAGGTGGAGAGGCAGATTTGAACCCAGGTTTTCTGACTTCCAACTCTGAACTGTTTATTGTATCATGCTCTTTCTCCAGTCAGTTTATACCTGAACAAGAATCTTCTACCACAAGCCCAAGAGGCAGTCTTCTCGACTTTGCCTGAAGACCTCCAGTAAAAGGGAACCTGCAGTCTCCTAGGATAGCCTATGTCAGGAAATAATTGGGGCACAGAGGAACAAAAGCTAACATTTCCATAATGCCTTAAGGTTTGCAAAGCAATTCACATACATGATCTTTTATTTTAACTGCTCCGAGACACACATGCTATATCATGACTCGTGTTTTACAATTTGGAAAACCAAGGTTTAGATATTGTCTTGCCCAGCGTCACGCTGCCACCATGTGAAGTAAGACTTGATTTCAAGTCTTTCTGACTTGGAGTCTGGCACTCTGTCTGCTATGTATGTATACTGATTTTCAACACTAACAACATGGAGAGTTGTGGGCTGGGTCATAGTGAAGTTGAGTGGGTTTGGAGATTTGAATCACTAGATCTTTGAAATACGGCTGACCAAGACACTGCATCTCCACAGACCTCTGTTTCCCTCATCTGTAAAATAAGAGGTTATGACTAACTGACATCTGAGATCCTTTCTACTTCTAGACCTTTGATCCTAAACTCAGATCTATGTTCCTATGGATGACTGTGGGCAAGTCACTTTCTGTCTCTGAGCCTTAGTTTCCTCATCTACGAAATGAAGGGGTTGGGCAATGTGGCCTCCGAGGTTCCTTCCACCCCTAAATCTCTAATATCATGATTGATAGATTGCCATTCTGGGTGGAGGTGCTTCAGGAAGTCTTCAGAGCTCTGTCCTTGGTCCTGTTTAATTCACCATTTTTTATCATTGATTTGGATGATGACCTAAATGGTATGACTGTCAAATTTGTGGATGGTACAAACCTGAAAGAGACAACAAATGTGTTGGATGATAGAATCTGGTTCCCCCCAAATCTTGGCAAGTTAGAACATTGGTTAAGTCTAACACAATACATTCAATTAGAGACAAAAAGGTTTTTTTTTAATTTTGGTTAAAAAAATCAGCTATATACAAATTATAGAATGGGATAAGCAGAGCAGGAAAATAGCTGGGATAAATAACAAGGATACTGTAATCTGAGTGTGAGTTATCACTATATTATGATAGCCAAAAAAAGTTATTGAACTCTTAGGTTTTATTAATAGAAGTATCACATCCAGAAAAAAATGAAGGGTAGAGTTCCTCTCTACTCTGCCCTGGCGAGGCTACATCTGGAATACTGTAATAGCAAAGAAGGTGGTGGTGGAGGAGGAGGACCCAGTATTTCTATAGCATTTAAAGATGGCAAGACACTTTACATATATTGTCACATTGGTGCTTATAAGAACCCTGTGAAGCAGGTGCTATTAGTGTACCCCATTTTGCAGAAAAGGAAACTGAGAATGTCATTTAAGTGACTTTCCCAGGGTCACCTGTGAGTGTATGAGGCTGGATTTGAAATCGTGGTCAGATGTTTCCAAGTTTAGCACTTAATTCCATTATGCCTACCTGCCTCCTAAAAGAACATTGGCAAAGTGGAGCAGAAAAATTGGAATGGCAAGGGAACTGCAAGGATCATTTTTTTTGCATGGGGGGGGGATGATGACTTGAAACATGGATAAGGCTTGGAGTTGGGAGGACATAAAAACTGTCTTTGAGTATTGAAGGACAGTCTTATAAAGATATATTTGACTCGTTTTTCTTGATCTGAGAGAACCAAAATGTCAATGGATAGAAGTTATAGAAGATTTAAATTCCATATAAGAAACACCTGTCTAGTAATTAGGCTAGTCCTAAAGTGTATGCCTTCATGTCATAGCTGGATTATATGAATGCTCATCAGAGTTGGTTTTTTTTTTTTTTATAATGTGTGTGTGTGTGTGTGTGGGTATGGATGTATTGCTCTAGTATCCTTCAACTCTGAGAGTCTATAGCTTGATCATTCTAGAGTAGATTTCATCTATGACATTCATGATTTGCTCAGAATTTTTTTTCCTAAATTTTACTTTAGAAGAGGAATTTGTACTTGGCTCAGTTACTATAGCAATTCAAAGACTTCTAGAGTTGTAAAGTATGCCAAGAACTCATGTGTTCTTATTCCATCTTCAATCAGATCTGTCCTTAATATTGTTTAAGATAGGCACATGACAGTCTTCTTGTAGACATTTCCAAGATCACTAGTTCCAGGGCATTATTGTCTTTACTGTCTTACTTAGATCTCTTTTAGATGAATTTTGTAGGCTCACAGCATCACAGATTCAAAGCTAGAAGAGATCTTAGAGGCCAACTCGTCCAGTGCCTCAGTACTTGAGACTGGTAGAGTGTGACCCAGTAACTTACCCAGCACTACACAGCTAGAGGCTAGATTTCCACCCGGCTCCACTTGGTCCAAATCCAGGGTTCTTTCTATGGCATCACATGTTCTCCCTATTGTAGAGATGGATAACAACTTGCGGCATCTTTTCTATGATTCTTAATTGATTAGTAGAATTATCACTCTTTTGACAGCCATTCTCCAGTCTCTACAAGGCTTGATCATCATTAATACTAATATTTTCCCATTTTGCCCTAAAACCAGAAACTCCTAAAGGAACACATAGTATACTGAGAGACCCTGGTTGTTTTTAAAAATTTGTTTTCACAGATCCTTTGGCATGAGCTTATGTTCTGGTCACTTACTTGCTAAGTGATGGGAGTACAAATAAGGGGTGAACCAATAGTCGCCCCATTCTCAAGGAGCTCACAGTCTAATGAACCTGGGTTTAAGGTCTTGGGTGGGCATGTCCCAGCCGTGTGACCTGAGTGATTCACTTCATCTCTCAGGGCCCCACATGACTCTCCAAGAATATCAGTTGCAGAGAAGATGCTGGTCTGTTTTGGAAGAGGGTGTTTCATCCCAGAAAGTTCTCAAAATCAGTGAATTCAGCAGCCCAGAACAAAAACAAATAGGCAAAGTAACTAACAACCAACAATAAAACAGTTTTTTCCCCTAAAGGTAGGAAAGCAGAGAAATGAATTCTAGCGGAAAAAAACAGCATCAACGAAGTTGAAATCTCGAGTTGGCCCAATCATCTCCTGGATTGGAAAGGCGCCTTTCTGGGACGCTCAGCTAAGTAGCTACGAAGGAACATCTGACCATTTCTAAGCTCACCCATTCGTTGTCCTGCTGCCTGTATAGGTTCCAGTGGCTTTATTTTGAGAATGACATCTTTCGATTTCATCTTTTTTGTGCCTCTATATATCCCTGAGGATTTTGAGGCACACCCTGTATCTTGCCCATTGTGACATTCAAAAAGTTTGAGAGATGTAATTTCCAGATAATTAATCTTTTTATTAATAATGCAAGCATATTAACAGTAAAATGGGTCAGTGGCACTTTTGAATGACAAAGATGAATCATGGCGGTGAGTTCACAGTTTATATGCTCTTGGAAGAGTAGGCGTTCCTGAAGGTGGAAGCCAACTCTGATTGGGTAACAGTTAATGGGAGGGAATGAATATTGCAATGAGAGGTGAGCCTATTCTAATGAGGTGCTTGGGGGAGGGAGGAAGATGTAAATGAGATCCCATCATTTACTTCTAAATTACCCAGTCTTGAACAATCAAAAAATTGATCCCCACCCAAACCTGTGTAGAACCAATGGGATCGTTCTAGATTAAATTCTTTGTAAAGCTGGGTGGGATCTGAACAAGACTGAGGAGAAAGTGAATTCAGTTTCATTTTTAGCAGTAACCTTCAGAGTCTGAACAGCCTGTATTAGTCTTCTGAAAAGCAATCTGGTCCTAATTCAGTAATTGATTATTAATATGAGGGAGAAATAATCATTTCTCTCACCATCCCATCCTGACCTAAGCCTGTGGAGAGCCCTCAGCACCCTTCCCAACCCCACTGACCTTCATGCTCTTCTTCAGTTATCTTTCCTTCATTTCATCCAAGTTTTCCCTTTCCATTATCCAAAGTATCCCTGATTTCTACAAGAAATAAGAGGAGCGGAGTATTTATTATCACCATGATGATTGTGCCCCAAAGAAAACACATTCAGGATCTTTCCTTTGACTTAAGCACAAGAATCCCATTCCTAGAATGAGATTTGTTTCATGATATTTGCCATTTGAACATAGTTAATTTATTTAAAACTTAAAAATAATTTCAATGTACCAGAGTGCCATCTTCAAGGTGCAGCCTATGGAAAAGGCAGAGAAGGCAATGTGGGATGGAGGGAAAAGTACAAAAGCAGTAGTTACTGGTACTGAGTTTAAATCTTGGCTTGACTGCTTACAATCTGTAGGAACTGGTACGAATCACTTCCCTGAGTTCCAATTTCCTCATCTCATCTCCTCCTCATCAAATGAAGGCTTTGTAAGCCTTCTCTAAGCCCACTTCCAATACCAAAGCTCAGATGCGATGAAATGTTTCACAGAATAAAAACAAATACTTATCATATTTCATAGCCTAACTTAGAGATCAAGGAATGTGTCTTTCATGATTACTGTTGTTTCCTGATGCTTATGTAAGAAATATACATACTGTGGTTGTGATGGTGGCTGTGGTGACAAGTGAGGAATGAATTAAGTTTAGCAGGACCAAGAAATGGAGCATTTAGCCCAGTGGTGTTTGTCTTGAAACCTGACTTTCTGTTGCTTCTCACCTTTTGTTTTCTATTAAGTTATGGGAGAAGCACCAGTGTCCATTTCTTTTCAGCCTCTTCCTACCTTCCTTCCTTCCTTCCTTCCTTCCTTCCTTCCTTCCTTCCTTCCTTCCTTCCTTCCTTCCTTCCTTCCTTCCTTCCATTTTTACTCTCTGCCTCTTTTTCTCCCCCTCCTCACTCTCTTGGCAATGGGAAGAAAGGGAAGTTCAATCTCTTATCTGTTCAGAGTGCAATGCTATAGCATGTCATTGGGACTTGGCTCCAAGGGCACAGATTTCTCTTGTAATGTTGGTGTCTTTGGAACCCAGAATGCATTGTTGATCAGATGCAGTGTTAATGGTATAGTTTGGAGGGGTTTTTTTTGTTTTTTTGTTTTTTAGTAAAGCTTTGCTTTTTTTAAACATTCAAATGTTATCTTTTCTCTCCCACTTCTGAGAAGTGATAAGTGGAATCCATAAAGGAAACATTTACTTTAATAAATTAGAGTTTCCCAGCAAAGAGAAGTCACTGGGAGGTCTAGGCTGTTTTGAGAGAAAATCAGTATGATGGGAAAGCATCCATGAAGGATCTCTGTAGCCAAATGACATTATGGCCTTTTTTAAGGGCTTTCAGTTTCCCTTTAGAGCCAAAGGTAGAAGGGTGTTAGTAGTGCCTTAATGTTGAAGTATGTGAAAGAGACAGAAATTACTAGTTGAGGTATATGAAGTCAAATCCTCTGGAGGTGGGGGCTCTAGAGTGTCAGTCAAGTAGAGGGATAACTTTATTTTTAATATGAAAAATTGCATTCTTCATATTTGATAAGAAATATTATTATACATGCATATATATAAAATATCTACTCAGAAACAAAATATTACCATACCTAAATTAATATGAGGGTGTGGGCCCTTCTATAGCTTGGTACTAGCTAGCTTGGTACTTTCCTTGGAATAAAATAAAATGAAAACACAAGAATACCCTGGAAAGAGTGCTGAATTTAGAATAAAATGTATTCAAATTCCACAACTGTTGATGACTACCTGAGTGACCTTGGGTAAGCCCCTGGATCTCAGTTCCCTCTCCTATAAAATGAGGGGATTGTACTCATTGGCCTAAGGTTCTTTTAAACACAAAATCCCTGGGCCTGTGAGCCTTTGAATGTGGACTCTTCATATTTACTACTTGGGTGTTACTATTAACTCGTTTTCAGTTAGATCTAACTCTTCATGATCCAATTCAGTGTTTTCTTGGCAGAGATACTGGACTGGTTTGTCATTTCCTTCTCCAGCTCATTTTACAGATGTGGAAACTGAGTCAGGCAGAATTAAGTAACTTGCCCAGGTCACACAGCTAGTAAGTACTTGTTTGAGGTTGGATTTGAATTCAGGTCTTCCTGACTCCTGGTCTAGCACTCAATCCATGTATCACCTAGCTCCCTTGTGTATACTTAAGCCAATTACTTCCTTTATCTAACATTTCCTCATTCTCCAATCATCCTGATCTATATCTGGCCACTAGACCCATCTGGCTCCAGAGGAAAAAGTGAGGCTGGTGGCTTTGCACAGCCTTCTCTCACTGTAATCGAATTCACTTGCATATCATGGCACCACCTCCCCTTCCCCCTTCCCTCCCCCCCTCCTATGTCATGGTCTTCTTCCAGAACTAAGGGCAAACAACAGCCACCTCATCTATAATGTGGGAAGTTGGAGTAATGGCCTCAGTCTCCTTTCATCTCCTGACTCCTGAATCTGTGTGCTTCCTCTAGCTACTCACCAGTACAGCAGAGAGGCATCACGCCTTCTAGCTGACCATCACATGTGCTGCCCTCTTGCTCAAAGCAATCTTGCCTTTGCTACTGAAGATGGTGAGCCAATCTCCTGCCTTGTTGAGCACCATCTGAAATAAAAGTTATCTCTGCCTGGTCCCTTGATCCTGTGCACATATTTAAGCCATCTCCTCAAGTGGAATGGAAACTCTTGGAGAGGAGGTGCTAGATTTGTTTAAGTTTAAATCCCCAGTATCTAGAATGATGCCTGGTATGCAGTAGGTGCTTAATAAATGTTGGCTAAATCTCCTTCCACCGCTTTGACCACCACATTCCATCAATCCTCCCCTTTCTTTCTGGCATCTTTCATATCTCCCCATTTCCTCACTGGCTCCTTCCCTTTTACCTCTATACATACGCTCTGGCCTTCAGCTCTCTATCTACAACCCTGACCCCTCTCCCAGTTTCAATTCCTTCATCTACCACTGCCCGAAACTCAAGTTCCTCATGCCTGCCACTAGTGGCATCATCTTCCTGCCCCTTCGATTCTGTTCTTTGTTGATGACCAGCATTCTCCTGGTCATTCATTGTTGAGGGCTCATACTGGATCCCCCCCTTCTCCTTACCATCTACTTTTCCAGTCAGTGATAAATCCCGTTCATTTTGCCCTCTGAATGTATCTCACATACATCCACTCTTGTCTATTCCCATAATTCAGGTGCTTGTCACCTGCCTCATACCTTTGGGTATGAGATTTTGTGGACGATTGCAGTGGCCTTTCCACCGGGGCTCCAGCCTCTAGCCTCTCCCTCTTCTGATCTAGTTCACACTCCGTTCTCAGATTAATCTTCCTAAATGCACGACTTGCTATATTGCCAAGGGTAACATGGATAAAACCCTTTAGGGTTTGCTTTACAGATTTTGTCTCATCTGATCCTCATGACAAGGCTGTGAAGCAGGTTGTATAGAAGAGGAAACAGGCTGAGAAGGCAGGGGGCATGGGAGGTTATGTGATAACCTTTACTCAGCTGGGGATCCCCCGAAGCAGCCCATGCCTTCAGACCTCTGCACCTCCAAGTTCGGCAGCCTACTCGCTGCTCCACCTAGTGCTTCCTTATTACTTTTCTGCCCTGAAATCTTTCAACAGTTTTCCATTTTGTGTTGTTACAAACAATAATCGTGAGAGTTAACATCTCTATATTGCTTAATGTGTGAAGGGCACTGTGCTAAGGCTTTTACAAATGGTTCATTTGATTCTCACACTGCCCTGGGAGGAAGGTACTATTATTATGTCCATTTTACAGATGAGGAAACTGAGGCAGACAGAAGTTAACTGACTTGCTCAGGGTTGCACAGCTAGTAAGTGTCTGAGGCTGAATTTGAACTTAGACCTTCCTGGCTCCAGGGTCAGCACTCTGTGCACTGAACCACCTCTCTGCAAGTAAATCAAGAACTTTCTCTTTAGCCTACACTTTACAGTTCCACACAATTTGGCTTCCACTTGTGCTCTGTAAACCCATAAAATTTTGTATTATTTTTTTGATTACTGGTAGTCATATTAATTTTCACCTTTTTGTCACATTTTTTCCACTCATGATTCTACCAAAGTACTCAGTGATGTCTTGTTATCTCAGGCTTGTGCCCAAGTTCCTCCTGAGGGTGACTGCGGGTCCCAGACAAGGCCATGACCGCGTGTGAGCCTTCCCGTGGAACTGAGAGGGCAACCCCTGGCTTCCTGGCAGGCCCTCGCCCACTTGGGCACTGTTTCTGTTCAGTTGGAGATATTTTTGGAATCTGCCTCCCCCTGCTGGCCTTTGACGTGCATGAGACAGGCCCTGAGGATCTCGGGGGACTGTGACGATGATTCCTGTGGGCTCCGCAGAGCCCAGTGTGATGGCAAAAGACTTGTATTCCCAGCAGAAATTCTCATTGTTAAGGGGAGGGGAGGAGGGGGTGTGGGGAGAGGGGGAGAGAGACAGAAAGAGAGATAGAGACCACCGGAGATGGAGAGAGAGAGAGAGAGAGAGAGAGAGAGAGAGAGAGAGAGAGAGAGAGAGAGAGAATTTAAGGAGTCACCCCATTTCTGTGCTTGAGGATCTTTTTCTTAGAGTGGTTTTTGATTAGTTTAGGAATAATAGGACAGACCTAGTTCTAAATATCAGCATTCCAGAGGCAGTTTGTTCTTTTAAAAGACTTTCCCTAAAGAAATGCTTGTTCTGGGCTTTAATGGAGAAATATTCTGTTTGACCTCATGTCAGGGCAATTACTCTATTGAGTTTGGAAAAAGAAATCTTTTTTATTCTTTTTTTTTTTTAAGATAAAACCTTGGACATGATAAACAGTTACAAGTACAAGCAATAATAAATGAATTTATTTGTCTTGATTTGGAAGGAACCATGATACAGTGGAAAGAATCCTTGAACTTGGATTCATATCCCATCTTTGATGTTTCCTATCATTATGTGACCTTGGCTCAGTCATTTCCTTCTCTTGAGCCTCAGTTTCCTCCTCTAGAAGGAAAGGGATGTCTGAGGTCCCTTCCAGATATTGAACTATGTTACTGTGACTTAGTTATAGGTTCTGTAATACAAATGATGGCCTTTTTTTCTGGTCCCTCTAGAGGTAGCAACCTCTACCTCTAACCTCTAGGTTAGAAGATTGGACTTGGATTTGGGGCCTGTCCTTTCAATGAGCTGCGTGCCTGAGGGGCATTCATGTTCTCTCATGGAGCCTCAGTTTCCTCACCTGTAAAATGGGGATGATAATGTGCATACTCCCTACCTCACAATACTCTAGTGAGGATCGTGTGAAATAAAAAGAATTGATGTAGGATATTTTATGACCTCAATGGACTATATCATAATGTGCTATCTTTCATTGCCGAGCATTTGCACTGGATGTCTATTACAGCTAGAAGGCACTTCTGTCTCTCCTCACACTTAGGCTCTCTCATTTCCTTGGCCATAACACTTGAGCTTTTGTGATTTCCTTCCTATAATTTATTCTTCCTTTTAAAGTTGACTCTGTTCTTTTTATTTTATTTATTTATTTTGAATAAAATAAGCATGCAACATCCTACTTTTTCTTATCTTTTCCCCTTTCATGGAAATATGCCTTCTGGAGTCTGATCTTTTATATTTCAGGTGAATTTGGGATTTGGGCTTGATTGCTGAAAAGGGGGGGAATTCATCCTTCGAGAGTCTTTGGAGCATTGGAATCTCCTACTACCTGCAGTCATCTCTTATTGAAATATACTTAGTTTTAAAATGAGATTGTTGTGAATGTTCTCAGTGGAAGAGAGACAGGCGGTACAGGTTTATATCAGTACAAATTCTGGAAGCGTGTGTGTCCATTTTTAGGGATACTGTCTATATCTACAACAGGAAGGGTACAAATGTTTGCTTTTAACACCACAGTTGAGATTACTTGACTCATAAAAGTAAATTTCCTTTTTTAGGATATAAAAATTATTAGTATTGTTTTTTTCCTAATGAAGATAAGAGATATGTCAAACTCTACCAGCAAATGTGTGTTTTTACTATTGCATCTATACAGCTGACTCTTGAATATAAATCACTATCCCAAGGTTCTGAATTCCTGGTCCACATCCCCAACTGCTCGGAGAATGGTTTTCTCTGCATGTCCCATTGGGACTTCAAACTCAACATGATTAAATGGACTGTATCATCTTTCTCCTCAAACTGTTTCTCGTTTTGAGTTCACTGTGTCTATTGAAGGCACCACCATTAACTCAGAGGTCACGTTTGAAACCTTGGTGTTTCCTTGGACACTTCTTAATCCATCTCTGATGTCCATTCAATCAGTTATTCCTCTTCAGTAGCCCCATTGCTGTATTTCCATCCATCCCTTCCCTTCTTTCCCCCTGCCAACAACACACTTTCATTACCACCCACCTGGGTTACTGCAGTAGTCTATATCTCACTCCCTTGCAATCTTTCACCCTCTGTATTGCTTCTAGATCAATTTTTTTCATTCACAGACCTAGTCATTGTATGTCCCTACTTGGGGGAGCTCTATATTGCCTCCTGACAAAAGTAAAAACTCTCCTGGTATACAAGACATTCAATAAGATTTTTTTTTTTTTTACTAATTTTTTTACTAATGACTTTTTTAGTTACCATACAGAGCTCTGAGGATATTAATCCTAAAAGTAAGTCTTTGATTTCAAGGACTGAGCAAGACAACATGTACACAAATAAATGCAGACAAGATAAAACAAAATAAAAAGAAGGTAAATGTTTGTTTTTTTTTATTATTTAAGGAGAAGGAATAACATCTTGGGGAATTAAGGTAGGCTTCAGGTAGGAGATTTCAAGTGAGCAGTTTTGAAGGAAATGAGAGAGCCTAAGTGTGAGGAGAGACAGAAGTGCATTCTAGTCGTAATAGACATCCGGTGCAAATGCTCGGCAATGAAAGATAGCACATTATGAATAAGGGGTAGCAGTCAGTCCAACTCTGAAGGAGGGGGAGGAGTAAGGTATATTAAGATTGGAAAGATAGTTTGGGATCAGGTCAATGAAGAGTTTTAAATCTTAAGTGGATGAGTTTTATATTGTGATCCTGGGTGTGATAGGGAGCCAATTAAGATAAGTAAGAAGGGGAGTGGCATGGACAGAGGAGAATTTTAAGAAAATTACTTTGGTAGCTGTGTGGAACACGGATTGCAGAAAGGAGAGACTGAAGCAAGAGCCAAATGAGAACCTACTCCAGTAATCCAGGAGTGAAATGATGAGGGACTGAACTAGGTTGTTCGTCATGTGAGTAGAGAGAAATCATGGAAATTATAATATATATACATATCTGTGTATGTATGTGTATACATGTATACACACACACATATATACACACATTTATATGTATATGTGTATCTATATGTGTGTGTGTCACTTTAACATTCACAAAGAATTTAACATAAGTTGTCTCATTTGCTCCTTAAGGTGCTATTATTGTCCTCATTTTACAGATGAGAAAACTCGGACTGAGTGACTTACCCAGAGTCACACAGCTAGTAAGTGTCTGAGACAGGATTTGAACTTGAATCTTTCCAACTCTCAGTCCAGTGCTCCCAGTGACTCTCTGTCCTGGTAAAGTCTCCTTAGTTTGGGAGTGGTTCTTAGGCACCATCTAGTGGTCTTGGTAGAAATGACAAGATTTGTAAATGAATTGGCTCTCCCTGGTGAGAGACCCTGGAGGCTTTTGAGTAGTCTTTATGCCTGTTGTTTCCTTATGGATCCTGAAACATATTCCTTAGCCATTTTCACCATCCTCGCTTTATGTAAATTTCTGCATTGCTGAGGCTTCACTGTTGAGAACAGAGGATGATTTCTTTTGTTGATTTTTAATTCTTTTCTGTGTCGTGGACCGCCTTGACACTCTGGTGAAGCTGAGGGAGTCTTTCTCGAAATAATGTGTTTTTCAAAATTCCCAGCTAAATTTCAATGAGAGGTTAGTGAAAATTAGGATGTATTTGTTCCCATCCAAGTTCATAGACCCTCTGAAAGTTATCCCTGGACCTCCAAGAACCCTGATTTAGAGCATCTTGTCAGGTGCTTGTCCTCAGTTTCTACTCTGGCCATCCTCAGCAGCAGGCCAACTTCTGTAAGCTGAATTCTTCCTCATTAGGTTTGTTTGTTGATGCTTTAGCGAGCTCTCCAAAACAAGATGACTGATTGCTCCACGAAGCATGGTTCTTGGAATCTTTGGGTATGCTGTAAGACTGACATCTTCTGCTTCCTCTCTTTGCCACTCAGAGGAGAACCTCTGAGACACCCTTCTCTCTGTTATCTTCTGGTTTCATTTACCGTGAGCTCATCGATACAGAGATGGCTTACTGTCTCTAGAAGCATGTCAACTCATTTGTCACCGAACAATGAGGGAACATTATAGTAATATAATGTTATAATAAACTGGCATGTGTTGGCAGATCAATAACTCTCCAATTCTTAGCACTTGCAGCAGAAGTGGGAGAGGGGCGCAGGGGGAAATCTACCAAGGAGCAAAGATTATTTTGTAGTGTTTTGTTTAGTTATTTCAGTTGTGTTTGACGCCCTGTAACCCCACTTGGGGTTTTCTTGGCAAAGATACTGTTTTACCATTTTCTTCTTCACTTCATTTTATAGATGAGGAAACTGAGGCACACAGGGTGAATTGACTTGCCCAGGGTCACACAGCTAGTAAATGTCTGAGGCTGGATTTGATCTCAACTCTTCCTGACTCCAGGTCTCCTAGTGCTATCCATTTAATGATAAAAGAGTAGGACTTGGAACAGGTTTGTAAGACCACTGATTTAGATCTGAAAGGGACCTTGATCATCTAGTCTGGTTCTAACATGTAACAGTTACAGAAACTGAGATTTAGGGTGGAAAAAAGAAGAGGATTCAATATATTTTCAATTTCTTGATGGAAGGGAAATCTAATCTCAGGGTTTTATCATCCTCTAGGCCTTTGTCAAAAGACAAAACAAATTCACTCATTCTCTCCAATGACAGAGTGAAGGACTAAAAGTTTCTGCATCCCCTTCCCTGAAACACAAGACATCCCTCAAACTGGGGAATGGCCAAGTCAAGTCAATTCAATGAGTATTTAATATATACCAGGCACTGAACTAAGCCAGATGCCAATTCAATGTGACTGTATGTTTTCTGTATGTCAAGAGTTCTTAACCTGGAGCCCATGAAATTACTTTTTAAAAAACCTTTGATAACTCTATTTTACTAAAATTGGCTTCCTTTGCTGCCCTGGGTAGTTTGTTTTATGCCTTTAAAAAGCCTGAGTCCTAAAAGGGGTCCATAGCTTTCACCAGACTACTAAACAGCGCCACAACACAAATGAATGTTAAGAAATCCTGCTGTGGGTTTTCTGCCTGCAGCAAGTGGCTCGCAGTCAGAAATGGTTTTGCCCCATAGACACACAGCGCTTTATGTGCCAACTGATGCTTCTCTGTGCCTAGGCTTGTGAAAAGACCTGCAATACCACCTTCTACTGACTTGTGTTCTAAATTGCAATAAACTGGGTTTTCTTGCCACAGCACCAAAGAAATGAAGTGACTTGGCCAATAGGTAGTAAGAGGCAAAGGAGAGACATCCAACTCCAAATGCAGAGTTCTTTCCACTGATCCATGCTGCTTCGTAAAGGAAGACTGGATTTCATCGATGCTCTTTTTCCAGGGAATTTGGAAAAGTCACTTAAACTCCCTGATCCTTGACCATCAACTCTTGGAGGCTTTGCATTACAGATGGGTTGTGATGTCTGTGGAGGAAGTGTTCATTTTCATGACACCAGTGGTCCCTAGTGTGTTGATGGAATGGGTGGGGGCCCAGAAGTCATCATTCAGGAGATCAGTCTTTCTACTTTTAACAAGGACTAGTTTGTTTAATCTCAACCAGCAGGAAAGTGACTGTCTTTCTTCAGGTCAATATTTGAAATTATTCAAATTTATTTATTTGAATAACTTTCTATAGGCAATCAGTGCTGTCCCTTACCTTACCCTTTGAAAAAATGGACTCAATTCCCCACTACCATTGAGAAACTGGGACAACCATGTTAATAGAAGGAGTTATGAAGAGTGATTTCCTATTAGGATTCAATAGAAGAAGTATTGTATTATAGAAAATTTTCAATTGGAAAGCAAGAGACCTGGGTTCTAATCCTGACTTGCATTATTTAGCTGTATCACTTTGGGTAAACTCCTTCCCTTCTCTGATTCTCACAGTCCAAATCTCTACAATGCTTTAGGTTCCATGTTCACCAAAGGCTTTCATAGCTCTACTCTTTAAGGATCCTTAGATAATTAGCACAATGAATAAAGGAGTGGACTTGGGCAGACTTCTAAATTAAAATCCTGCCTCAGACATGTATCTGCTGTGTGACTCTGGTCAAGTCACTTAAGCTCTGTTTGCCTCAATTTCCTCATCTGTAAAATGGAGACAATAAGGATACTCACCTCCCAAGGTTTTTGTGAGGATCAGATGAAGAAACGTTGTAAAAAGCTTGACAAACCTTAAAGCTTTATTTAAATGACAGTTTTAATGGCTATTGTTCTAGCTTGAGCATTGCAAAGAAAAACTCCTCACAAACCGATCACTTTTTCTTTTTTAGTAACATAAAGCAACATTTCAACAGCCAAGAAAGACCAACACGCCTCATCTGAGTTCCCTTTATCTCAGGCCCACGAACAACACACACGTGTTTTTCTTTCCTGTTTTTTTGTCCCTTTCCTTCCTGCTCACCCCACTCCCAGCTTCCATTTAATACTTTAATAATGGTTTAAAGGCTGATTATTTTTTTGGAAGCAAGAAGGCAGGCATTGGGCCTTGTGCTTTGTGAGTGACGAGGGGCTTTGAACAAGGCGCACTGGGGATGTGTAGCACATTCCAGAGCCATAAAGAAAAACGACTAGCTTCCCAGAAAGAAAGGTCAGGAGACGCCAAGCAACTAATTTTTATTTGCTTTCAAAACAGAAAGGATATGATTTATGCAGGCAAGAAGCTGATGTCACAGCCGTGCAGGTGCTGCCCGGAGTCCTGACCCCAGCTAAGCTCCATAACCCCGCAAGCTACTTTGTTGTTGGGGCCAGGGAGGCAGCTTTCTAGGCCCTATCTGGCTAGCTTCTGAGTCCCTTGCTCCCTCCCAATCCATCTGCAAGGACACTCTGCACCTAGAGCATCCCACCTCACCAAGGAAATTCTTGCATCATTTTGGACATTTTTTTTAACCCAGTTGTGACTTCAAAGCCTTGATTTTATAAAGGTAGTTGAGTCAGCTTTGCCTAGGCAAGTATTCTAATGCTTAATTAAAAACCATAAACATTTATTGGTTGAAAGTTTAGCAGTGTTTTTCTTATCCAATTTGGCAAATTGCTAAGATTGTTTTCAAATGAATTCATTTTTTCATCCTTGTATTCATTTTGTGGTGGCCATGGTCCAATCCACTCGTTTTTATGGATGAAGAACTAAGGCCCAGAGAAGTGAAGGGACTTACCCAAGGCCACAGAGTTAATACTGGCAAAGAAATCGCAATGAGTTTGGTGTCAGAGGACCTGACTTTAAGTCACTTACTAGCTGTAGGACCTTAGACAAGTGCTTTCATTGCTCTGGATCCACAGCCTCCCCATCTGTAAGGTAAAGGGATTAGATCCGATGACCTCTGAGGGTCATTTCAGGTCTGGGCTGTGATCCTGTGATCCACTGGTCCAGTGATCTGGTGATCCTTCAGCTCTCCAGCACTACATATTGCTGTGTTCTTTTACTCACAGAGAGATCATTTTGACCTTGAGAAGAAATGGTCACCTTTGTGACAAACAGGGTGATTTCTAGGCTCCTGATGGCAGAGAATTAGGGAAATGTGGAAGTAGAGACAACATTCTGTTAAACAGAGAAGTAAATGCTGATACAGGAGATGACGGATTAGGTTATATTTGTTTTTATTTTTTGTTGTTGTCAGTTGTGTCTGATTTTCTGTGACACCATTGGAGGGTTTTCTTGGCAAAGATACTGAAGTGGTTTGCCATTTCTTTTTCCAATTCATTTTACAGGTGAAGAAACTGAGGTAAGCAGGGGGGAAGTGACTTGCCCAAGGTCATACAGCCAGTATGTGTCTGAGGTCAGATCTGAACTCAGAAAGATCAGTCTTCTTGGTTCCAAGCCCAGTGCTCTATCCACTGTGCCACCTGGTTGCCCTGTGTAGATTATATACATTTCCTTTTCAAAACTGCCACTGTCCTTTTCCCTTTTGTTCTGTTTCTTCCTTCACAGAATGACTAATGTGGGCATATGTTTACATGACTGCACATGTATAACCTATATCATATGGCTTGCCTTCTTGGGAGGGTTGTGAAGGGAGGGAGAAAAAAATGAAACTGAAGTCTTATTAAAAATGAATGTTGAAAGTTATCTTTACATGTAATTGGAAAAATGAAATATTATTTACAAAAAAGCTGCCACAGTACAAGTTTGAGGTGAGGCTGCTGTGAGTATAGGGATGGAAAAATCTGGTCCCCTTGTCTCTCACCGTGCCTGAAATATTGTAGGCTTTCATCAATGCTTGTTGAGTGATCGATCGGTTATCACCACTGCACCTAGTTCATCTCCATGCATTCCCCAAGGGTCCGATCAATGCAGGTAACAGGCTTAACATGTGAAACGTAACAGACTTGTACTGTGATTTAACTGCTAGCTCATTACCTGTCTACTCTGTCAGGCACCTGCCCTAAGGTGATTCCTGAGTGACCCAGCACCTGGGACAGCGTCAGTCAGGAACAGAGCATGGGCTTAATAAATGCTTGTTAATTGACCCAAAGCTTCAACCGAGGTTCCCCAAGCTATGCACATAAACAGGAAGCCGGTCTGAATAATTGCTGAGAAGCTCCTCCCTATAGATGGGACCTTAGTTTAAAGAAACTAACGTAGCCAAAAGCAGAGGGGAAATGAATGTTTCTTAAGTTGAGAGGAAGACAGTGAAAATATGTCTGTCCCTAAGGGAGAGAAAATGTTATTATCTTGCATTTTATGTATAAGATTTTAACATTCTTGGCAAGAAGCATTTGGAAGGTTTTGCTGGTGGCTGGGACCTCTTCTTTGTCATTTGGAAGCTGGCCTGTAGAGGGCAGTAGAGACTTATAGTTATCAATTTATGCTGTTTCCCCCAAGGGGCTCTTTCTGGCTTTTGTAAATTTATTGTGTGGATTCTTCTGTATTGTTCAATGTGCCTAGAAGCGTTCACTCCTTTCCAGATTTAAAGGAAGGAGGAGGAAAGAGAGGGAGGAGGATGTGGAAGGAGGGAGGGGGGGAAAGGACAGGGGAGAAAAGGAGAAGGGAGATAAAGGAGAGGAGAGGGAGAGGGAGAGGGAGAGAGAGACGGAGAGAGAAGACAGAGACAGAGAGAGAGACAGAGAGAGAGACAGAGGGAGAGGGAGAGGGAGGGAGGGAGAGAGAGAGAGAATAAGAGGAAAAGAGGGAGGGAGGAAAAGAAGGGATACGAAGGGGGAGGAAGGGAGAGAGTGACAGAGAGACAGAGAGGCACAGAAAGAGAGAGACAAAAACATGGAAGAGGACAAGGAGAAGAAAAGGGAGAAAGAGAAAGAGAAAGAGGAAAAAAGGAGGGAGACAAAGAGAAAAAGAGAGAGAACATTTGCTAAGCAACTATTCAAGTACTGTTCAGGACTCTTTAATCCTCAATCCTTCAGTCCTTAATCTGTCAACTGAAGGGGTTGAATCAAATTGGGAGTTCTTAACCTTTTTGTGTCATGGACCTCTTGGGCTATCAGTCTGGGAAGCCTGTGGACCCCTTCTCAGAATCAAACTTGAAATGCATAGTATAAAACAGAACAATTAAAAAACCATACAATTATATTGAAATAGTTATCAAAATATTTTTAAAAACACAAGTTCATACAGTCCTAGTTAAGTCATCTTGTCCTAAGGGATTTATTAAAACCCCTTCCCCTCTTTTAACCTAACATTATTTCCTTAAGAATGTCTCAGAAAATATCTAGGTCTATCTATTCTTTGCAAAGCATATGTTGATCTGCCTTTGTAGATGGAGTTTCCTCTCCATATGCTCCTTACCCCAATGACATCATAGACACAGACCAAAGAGCAAAAAAAAGAAAGAAAGAAAGAAAGAAAGAAAGAAAGAAAGAAAGAAAGAAAGAAACAAAGAAACAAAGAAACAAAGAAAGAAACAAAGAATGAAAGGGATCATATAACTGAAAATATTCTGCTAGACCTGTGGTCTCGACAGTGTGGATGTGCCCACCAACAATGTTGATAACAGCCTTCCTGGATCTCCCCATCTGGGGTGACTCTGGTCCATGAATTAGTCCCAGGGGGCCCACTCAATGGGCTAAAAGCTTTCCTTGATTTTTTCTGACACCTCAAGGATACAAGGTTATCCCTCTCTCCACACAACTAGCTCATTCTCTTGTTCACTTATACATTCCCATGGACTATATTTATTTTATTTTCTATTAAGGTCTAAAAAGATTAAACATGAAACACAAAGATAATCCCAAAGTCTATTTGAAATTGGACTGTTTTCCCCCAGTGGTGGGGAAATACATTAGCAGGGATAGGTACCACCAGAGCAACATTTTTAAATGTCTATTTCTGCTGGAACATGGTCCCAGGAGTTTCCTCTCATCTTTTCCTCACTCCAGGATGTAAGAATGTGTATCCTCTAGTGATTTGTACTGACAGCATTACCATGTATTGTCTCAGGGAAGGTCAAAACCTTGAAGGTAGCCAAATGTCTGTCTCCTCATACCTTAGCAAATCAGCAAACTATTTTAAGAAATGCTTTCCTTCTATGAACCAAATACCCTGATGGTTATTGGATTTGTCACAGTATATAAGGTTTCTCCCTCACCATGCTGACCTCTGTATGCTATTCTGTTACAAAACCAACTCTTTATGTAATCAAACCTGAGGAAGAATGCTTAATTAGCAATAAATGATCCTATGATCAAATGAAGACAATTTTCAAAAAAGTGATTTTATTCAACATTGGCTAACATGGCCTTTATCCAAGGGTATTTGGGATAGTTAACCCAAGGACTCTCACGAACACCAGGCAGAGCTGTTTCTTGTTGGTGTTTTGTTTTAGTTTTTTAAGGCAACTGGAGATCTTTTAGTGGGATAGCATATTTAAGACTAGAGTGTAATCTCCTATCTCCTGAGTGTCATAGAAATGTGTAGCTTATGAAAGACTTTTCTCTTAAGCAAAATAATGGTATTTTTCCAGCCATAAATCATGACATAGTCTTGTTATACCATAAAGAATTAGAGAATGGTAAGTAAATGACTCTTTTTTTTTTCAACCTTCTGTGCTTTAGAGGCTGGTTATAAATATAAGGTTCTGCTGGTGAGTGATCCAAAAGCTACTGCGGCCACCTTTTAGTCCCCGAGTTCAAATGAATCCTTTGTGAGGTAATTAAAGGAAATTGATGACATTATCCGCTGTATCTGGGATATCAACAGCATGGAAATGAAAAACACAGCATGGGAAGGGGGAACCTGTGGGGCCACTTGGCTCTCTTGACTTGGGTTGGGGAAATGCTTCAAAAGTGATTGAACCAAATAGCAGCCTGGTTTTACCGAATGCCCTCTCTCCACATTTTCTCTGTTGCCTTGGATTGAGGTGATAATGGGGAGAAAACTAGATCAGTTGTGTTCCCTGACATAGTTGGGTTAGGTGTTCCCAGCGAGCATTCTTAATATAATCAAAGACTGGGGGCAGGGAAGTATATTAAATGTCTCCCATTATTTGAAGGGGTTTCACTCAGAAAAGAAATGGGTCCTCATTCTGCTTGATCTCAGTGGGCAGAACTAGGAACAGTGTGTAAAACTGGTAAAGTGGCAAATGACAGATTTAATCTTTAGATAAAGAAAAGTTTCCTAACAGTTTGAACTATTCCTGAAGTAGGATAGAGAGCTCTACACACTGGAAGACTTCTTTTCCAATTTTCTTTTGTATTGCTATGAATTCAACACAGCTTGACAAGCATGATTATTTCTCTATAAGGAGAACGGAAAAAAAGGATTGCATGTGAAATCTGAGATCCCTGTGATGTGTTGTTTTTAAAAAGTACACAGTCAGTTTCACAGTACCAACAACACTGTCCATTTCTGTGGTCCCTTCTGAACTTCCTTTTTTTCTCTTTTGTGAATTTTTAAATCTACCAATTTATCTCTTCTTTCTTTCTTTCTTTCTTTCTTTCTTTCTTTCTTTCTTTCTTTCTTTCTTTCTTCTTTTTTTTGGGGGGGGGTACTGCCCTTTCCGTCCCCTCTATCATTCTTCCCTACCCTCCCTCCCTTGTACAAAATAAATATCTTCAAACAAAACAGATCCACACATTGAGCTGTACCTCAAAATGTAAGTCTTCTCCTTCTGTGCATGTACAGTCCATGGCTGTCTCCCTGACAAGCCTTCTTCACTATTTGTGTTCTAGAGGTGTGATTGGTCACTGTATTGTTGATCTTTGTTTTTAAGTCTCTTACAGTGTTTTCCTTTACAAGGCTGTGGTTGTAAAATTTGTTTTCCTGGTTCTCCTCCCTTCATTCTGCATCAGTTGTATATAGGGCGTATATCAATGTATATAGGTCTGCCCTGGTTTCTCTGAAATTGTCCTCCCTCGTCATTTCTTATAAAATAAGAATATTCCATTACATTCATATTCTGCAGTTGAGTTGTTTCACCATTGGTGGGCTTCCTTATTTTATATTTTTTATGTTATGACAAAGAAGCCTCTAGAAATATTTTGGGGTCTCTGGGGATTTTTCTTCTTTCCTCGATCTCTCTGGGGTTGTTTATGCCTTGAAGTGATAATGCATATTCAAGACATATGGACAGTTTAGTGACTTTGGAGACATAGCGGCAGATTGCTTTCCGGAATAGTGGACCCGAAGGGAAGCTCAGTGGATGATCACCTTCCAGGTATCTTTAGCAAAGACCAGAGGTGATGCTGAGGTCACTTCCAACTCTGGGATTCTGTGTTTCCATAGTACCAGGATAAGATTACCAGCCTGTTTGTTGTTATTAATATGATTTCATTTGCATACCTTTAAAAATGATTATTTTGGAAAACGTTGGTTTAAGTCCGTTGAGGATCAAAGATAGCCATTGACTTTAGAGTAATGCTTAGCTATTCTTAGCACCAGGAATTCCAAACTGGGCTAGAAGAAAAGTAGCCAGTAGAAGTTTTTTTCAATCACTTTATTTCCATGTATGCACATATAATTGAGATAGGTATTATCTATTTTTAACAGCACTACTAAATGTGCTACAAGGAGCACATTTGGTCTCTGTCTACCCAAACAAGAGAAAATTGTCACTCTGAACCATGGTCTCTAGTTATATTTTCTTTCTTCTCTTTGTGTCTACCATCTCGATGTGACCTTGATTTGACCTTGGAATTTATTAACTATAAGTAATGATTATGTAATAGTCAAACTATGCTGACCGAACTTTTCCACCTTGAAAGAATCGTTGTCTTATGTTGTTTAAATCAATGCCAGTTGTTGTTTACCAAATTCTGTGATTTCTGAAAGAAAAGAGGGGAGAAGCTCCAGGCTGGGATGGGGAAAGGGAGCCACTTGGATCCCTCGTTTCTTCTTCCTCTTCAGTACAAGGCATGAAAACACTGCTCTCCTCTCTGGGCTGGTGTCATCCACAAGACTCATATATCCATTTTTGGTAAGGTTAGGATAAATGGTGAAAGAGGAATACATGTAATCAACGCAACCTACAAAGTCAACCACTCAGATATTCAATGTGTTTTTGGTCCAGACCTGTGATTTCATCGCTGTAGGGATCTCCTTCCACTTCCAGTGCAGATCAAATATCTGGCTATAACTTAAAGTCTTAGAGAAGTGTCTTGAGTGGGGGATAAAGAATTTAAGTGACTTCTCCATAGTCACAAACCTATTATGTGTCACAAACAGGACTTGAATCCAGGTCTCTCTGACTCCAAAGTCTAGCCCCCTGTTCACTACAATCAGATACTTGTGCCTTTCCTCTAAAAAGTCTCTTGTATTTTTTAATGTTTTCTACATAGCTTCACATGAACATGGCATTTATTCTGATACAATGCAAGCTCCTTGAGGGCAGGGACTCTTTTCTTTGTGCTTTGTATGTCAATCAATCAATAGCCATTTATTAAGTGCCAACTATTTTCCAGGCTCCTACTACATGCTAAGTTCTGGGAATATGAAAAGAATCAAAAGATATTCCCTGCCCTCAAGGAGTTCACAGTCTAATGGGGGAGATAACATCCAAACAAAATACATACTATACATATATATATGTATATATATGTATATATACACATATGCATAAACATAGGTGCTCCATCAGCCACCACCACACCATCCATATGTGGAACCATCAATTACAACAAATGGAGAAGGTTGGAATGCTGTGGATAAGTTCACTTACCTTGGTAGTGTACTTTCCAGGGATGTACACATTGACAATGAGGTTGATACATGCATTGCCAGAGCTAGATCAGTGTTTGGGAGGCTCTGGAGAAAAGTTAGGGAGAGAAGAGATATTAGACTGACTACCAAACTGAAGGTCTACAGAGCTGTTGTGCTGACCTCATTGTTATATGCTTGTGAAACATGAACAGTCTACCAACGCCATGCCAGGAAACTGAATCACTTCCATTTGAACTGTCTTAGGAAGATTCTGAGGATCACCTAGCAAGATAAGGTAGCAGACACTGAAGTCCTTGCTCGAGCTGAACTGCCAAGCATCCAAACTATGCTTCAGAGAGGGCAACACTGATAGGCTGGCCACGTTGTTCGAATGCAAAATGTATGCTTGCCAAAAAGACTATTTTATGGAGAACTTGCATGGAGCAGGAGATCACATGGTGGCCAGAAGAAATGATACAAGGACACTCTCAAGGTCTCTCTCAAAAACTTTGGATTTGACTGCGCATCCTGGGAGACACTGACACAGGACCACTCACATCAGAAACGGTGCTGTGCTCTTTGAACAAAGCAGAATTGAGACAGCACAAAGTAAATGCACAACATGCAAATTTGGAGTACCCATCCCAAATATTCACATGGACTGTCTGTGCCCAACCTGTGGTAGAGCATTCTGAGCTCATATTGGACTGATCAGCCATGATCAGACACACTGAAATTTCACTTTACAATGGTGATGTCGTTTTGGTCCTCTTTGAGAACGAAGGACATCAACCAACCTACCAACCAACCAATATATGCATATATGTATATATACACATACATATGCATATAATGTATATATGGTATGTATAGTATGTATGTATATGGTATGCCTGTGTTTACATGTGTATATATGTGTGTATGTGTTGTGTGTGTGCACATATGTCTCTGTGTGTGCGTGGCACGTAGTAGGTATTTAGCCAAATTTGAAGTACGATAAAATTATTTTTTCAGTATACTTTGAATTACCTTCCTATACATTAGCTACAAAGAGAAAATCAAAACAACCTTCAAATTTCTGAGGAGGAGTTATGAGAAGACTTAAAAAGTCTGCTTGAGACCGTCCGCTACACAAGTTGACTAATGCTAGTGTCTCTGCATTGCCTTTTCATCCTTATCTTTCTGACAATATTTTTTGTCATGAGTAATGGCTCTCCAAGTCCTTAGCTCTAAAACTGGAGAGAACTCTTGACGATATCTAGTTTAAACTCCCTCATTTTGTAGAGAAGTTAAATGGGGGCCAACATCACATGGGCAGAAAATGTCAAATGTGGGATTTGAGCTCAGTCCTCTGAACCATTATGCCTGCAGAGGAATATATATATATATATATATATATATATATATATATATATATATATATATATATATATATATATATATATATATATATATACATATATATATGTATATATATGTATATATGTATATGTGTATATTCAGAAATCAAGATGGTTTTATGTAAAAAAGTAACAATTAAAAAAATAAAACTAGGGGGCAGGGAGAAGGAGAAGAATTTAAATAAAACACTCCCAAGTCTTCTGGAAGCAGGCAGGCTTAACAAATGATTTAAATTCTTTTTTCAGACAAGAGTCCTGGCAATACACTCTGAGGAGAGGTGTTGAAAAACAGAGAAAAAAATAATTGCCATCAGGCAATCTTTGAATTGGTACCTTCATATCTTAAAATGAAACCAAATTCAGACTTGGGTTTTCCTTACAAGGAATTGCATCTTGGTCTGAATTAAGCTCAACTTTTTTATTTTCGAGTAACCAGACCTAGTTTTTACCTGCAGAGCATGACCCAGGATGTAATGTTGATTCAATCTCATGAATGGATCAAAGGCCGAATGGATTGGGTAAGGATAAATCTCAGTTCCTACCAGTACACACACACACACACACACACACACACACACACACACACACACACACACACACACACACACACACACACACACACACACACACACACACACACACACACACACACACTCACTCTCTCTCTCTCTCTCTCTCTCTCTCTCTCCTCTCTCTCTTTTGGCAAATTTGGGACTCATTCATTTCCCCTTGCTGCCTCTAGAGGGAAGCACAGATGTTTTTATTTTGAAGACAATGCAGTTTCACATCTCCAACTTTGGGAATAATTTGTGTCCACTGGTGAGATCATCCTGCCCCTTTCATCAGGTTGCCTCTCATGACATGTAGAGTTTCAAGTGTTTGATTCAGAATTCCTCCGTGTTGGGGGATTACTGTTGGATCTTTCAACATACTCCCTCTCCTCTCTCCTCTCTCTCTCTCCATTTCCCCAGCTGTTGCCATCCACCTTTGAATGAATATTTATGCCTGGACTCTCTTTGTTCCTCTGGCTCCGCCTTTGAGAGGCAGGCAGGTGATGGTGATGATGTCAGGGAAGAGTATTTCCCTTGCAAGAAATGACTTTCAGGTGACACAGCTGAATCAGGGAGGGGTGGGGTGCAGGTTGATGAAAAGTAGAGAAGCGCGTTCTTGGATTTTACATCTCCTAATCTGGTGAAGTTCAAGTTCACTGGCCAGAGTCCCATTTGGCCTTTTCTTGTGGTTAGTTGTTCAGTCATTTTCAGTCATTTCCAGCTCTTAATGATCTCATTTGGGGTCTTGTTGGCAAAGATACTGGAGTGATTTTCCATTTCCTTTTCCAGCTCATTTTACAGATGAGGAAACTGAGGCAAATGGGATAAAGCAACTTGCCCAGAGTCACTCAGCTAGTAAGTGTCTGAGGCTGGACTTGAACTCAGAAGATGAGTCTCCCTGACTTCAGACTTGGTGCTCTATCCACTGCAGTGCCACCTAGCCGCCTCTTTGACCTCCTCTTATAGTTGATTAAATTTATAAGTATTATCTCAGAATGTTTAGACTCTTCCTTCCTGCAGATTCTCACACTGACTATTTCTAGCCTAAGACCTGGAAGCATGAAAAGTTAAGATGGCTACACAAACTTTGCCTAGACCTTTTTAAAAGGGAGCAAGGGGAGAGAAGGATCATGGATCTCAGATTGAGAGCTGGAAGGAATCTCGGAGTGCATTTAATCCAAACCTTCATTTTACAGATGAGGAAACTGAGGTTCAGCAAAGTTAAAAGAGCTGTCTGTTTTGATCTCTGTTGGTGCTCAACCCTGATCTCAAGAGCAGGTAAAATAATCATCCAGTCACCAGTTATTAAGAGCTTCTGATGTGCCAGACGCAATGCCAAGTTCTAGAGACATAAAAGACAAGGCTAAGTCCCTGCTCTCAAGGACATTCTATTTCGCCTTTCTCAGTTCTCCTTAGCAGTTTACTTTGCTGAGGCATAACTTTGAAATTTTAATAAATTATTTTAAAATAAGTAATTTCAAAAGCAAATAGAATAAGTAGTAACATTATTAGAGACAGAGATAGAAAACAGGTATTAGAGCCAGGAAGATATGTTCAAGTCTTGCCTCAGTCCTAGAGAAGGTACCCGTTGGTATTGAGAGAGCCAGTTCCCTCATCTGAGACTTCCTAATAGGAATAAAATCCCAAGCCTTGTCCTTATCCCGAGTCTATCTTCTTAAATCAGTAACTAAAGAAGGAAATTTCATGTGGGGGTGTGGCATTGTTGTTGCTGTCTTTCCTTCTAGAAGGGGACCAATGACATGAGGGAAGTGATGCTGACTTACGAGGGAATTGGATTCAAGTGAGGCAGGGCTGTGCAAAGTCACCGGCCTCACCTTCATTCTCTCCTCCTAGTCATCTGGGTCTAGCAGTGAGATATCAATCAGAACCACTAGAGATGGCCCCTGGTCAGAGGGAGATGGGATGTAGTACAGTCATTTTTATTGGGGCAGTCTGGAAATAGCAAACTATATGTGTGTGTGTGTGTGTCTGTGTGTGTGTGTGTGTGTCTCCTAGACAAACCAGTATTTGCTGCATATTTTTCAATTAATTGGTGCTATGTATGAGTGAGTGGTACTTAGTAGTGGATAGAGTTAGAGCTATCTTCAGTGTCAGAAGACCTGAGTTGAAGTCCTATCCCTGACAGGTTCAGACTACTCAAACTCCCCAAAATACAAGTTGACCCCTATCTGGTATCCTCGGGTTTGTAGAACACTTTATAGGTGTCACTTATTTGATCTTCATGACAATCCTGTGCTTACAGTCACACAGTATCTGAGGTATGATCTGAACCCAGATCTCTCCAAACTCCAATTCAACATTTTCTCCATTAAACTGGGTTTGTCCTTTCTCTCGACTCCAAAAAGCCAAAGCAAACAAACTTCTTGGTGTGTGTGTCTGTCTCTGTAAAGTACCATTTAAAAAGATTGTTCCCAGAAGCACCCAGTGCAGAAAGCAGGGCCTGGCTCATTTTGTTTACACATTCCTTGTTTTCTTTGGGAAATTCTCTTTTAATCCAAGTTAGTAATGGACTTGGGAGACGTTAAGGGAACATCTGTCAGACTGGGGCTAAGATTAAACACCCACAAAGAATTCTTGCTTCGATGTTTGTGAATACATCCACAGATTGAAGTATGTGCTTTGCAAAGGTTTGAAGAAGTCATCTGTGCTTGGAGAATTGTTAGAACTAAAAATAAGCAATTACACAAGTGGTATACACTGACAGCCTTGTTAGCAGCAGCGTGGGGCTGGGAAACAGCCTTGGGGACAGTTTACACTCCCGGTAAAGAGCCCCTCCCTCCTTTCTCATGAAGTTCACAAAGAGAGGCGCAGGTCCAAGGGTCTGATGTCCCAGCATCCCTGGGAGATGGGGGCATCGAGGGAGGCACAGGCTGAGAGATGACAGGTCCCGAGGCCCATCTTAACTCTTGGGTCAGCTCACCTTCTTCTTCCTCACTTATTTTAGGAGATAAACAAACTTAGCCTGACTTGGTAATGATTCATCAAAAATTGGAGCTGTCTCAGGAAGGACTAGCTGTGCTTCAAAAGGGTCGTAGATCTGGAGCTTGGGTGACCTCAGGCCTTGCTCCGTCCAACCTTGGTTTCTTGTCAGTTAAGAAATGGGTTCAAAAAGAGGAGATATGACCTGTTCCAACCCCCATGGTTAAACTGGAAACAAACTTAAGAGGGTGTCAAATTCAACCTTTCCCCAGCCCCAGCTGTACAGATGTATTACCCAAGGTCAAACAGCTAGGTGGTAGTGGAGGCAAGGTTAGAACTCAGGACTCCATGACTCCACATTCAACACTTAGAATACACTTTGCTGCCTCCTCAAAGAGGGGGGACAGAATGAACACCATCCAGTTTATAGGTGGGCTCCATGTTGGCTCTGAGGACTCATGGATGATGACCACAGATCACCCTGACCCCTTGTCTAAGACTTCTCTCTCGTCCCATAAATGAAAATTATTCCTTCCTACCTTTGCCAAAATTTGCTGTCTCAATCTTTAACATCTCTTTCTCTGCATGTCTGTCTCTCTCCATCTCTCTGTCTTTCTCTGTGTGTCTCTGTCTCTCTCCCTCACTCGAGAATTTCAAAGAATCACAAAGTTTCACCATTAGAAGGGGCTGCCACAGTGACCTCACCCAACATGTACTTGATATTAATGATAATGGATCCCTGCTTCCTCACTCCTGACAAGCCTTTGTTCTCAGACCTCCCATGATAGGGCAGTCACTCTTATTGAAGGCAGCCCCCTGTGTTTTGGGGCAGCCTTCATTTTAGAATCTCTTTCCTGATATCCAGTCTAAGTTCGCCTCTTTATAGCTTCCCCTGTTGCTCCATGTTCTTTGCTTTGGGACCAAACAGAACAAGGTTAATCCCTCTTCCACATGACGGCCTTTCAAGTAACAGTTCTCATGTTCCTGAGTCTCATCTGGTGTGAACACCCCCGTTCCTTCAAAAGATTCTCATGAGGTGTGATCTCGAGATCCTTTCCCATCCTGGTCACCTTTCTCTATATACTCTCTAGCTTAGCACTAGCTTGCAGGAGCCTTCATCCCTGGGCCTTCACTCATGTGCTGGGTGCCTTCATCCTGAAAAAGCTCTTAGTACACTGTGGGCCCCTTGGGCTACTGGACTACTTTTCTCTTTTCTCTTTGATGCCAGATCATATCAACTTCCTCTATTTTCTTAGCACCTAGGCCCCCTTTAGTCTGGCTGCTGCCCTCAGAAGCGTGCCACTGAGTACTATCTCATCTCCAAGGCATCACCTCAACTCTAATTCTAGTCACAGTCATATACTTTCCTAGAGAATCAGGGCTCTTAACTTTTTATGTGTCTCATGTTAGTCTGGGAAAGTTCATGGACCCATTCTTAGGATCTTATTATTCAGTGAATAAAGTGAAATACATAGGATTACAAAGAATTCTATTGAACCACATTGTATTATATTAAACTACAGTTATCAAAAATATTTTTTGAAATCAAGTTCATGGTCCCCAAGTGGAGAAGCCTCATCTTAAGTATAGCTCTGTGAATCTCCATGCTAAAGTTTTAATAGAGATTTTTTTATTTATAAAAGCAAATTAGCTTTATTGAAGGGTTGATGATAACTCCAGGAGAAAAAAGTGCATGGCAGGACCTCGAGGGCGTAAAAGGTTTCATGTCTCCTTATGAGCCAATATTGTCACCTGATGGCAAATACCCTAAACTGCAGACTGCCAGTTGTCAGTTCCTAAAAAAGGGTCATCAATCCATCAATTAACCAAAACGGGCATTTATTAAACATCTATTATGTGCCAGACACTTTTTTTAGGTGTACATACAAAGAATGGAAGAGTCTACTCAGAATGAAATCAGGAGATCCATCCTGAATTTAGAGCTGGCACCTGGAAGGTGGTTATCTAGTCATAGCGGCAGCCAGGTGGAGCCACAGTGTATTGAGCCCCAGACCTGGAGTCAGGGAGACTCAAATTGCAATCCATCCTCAAACACATTCTACCTGTACCACCCTGGGCAAGTTACTTAGCTGCCGTCTGCCTCTGTTTCCTCATCTGTACAATGGGGATAATAATATCACCTCCCTCCCAGACTTGAGAGGATCGAATGAAATCACATTTGTAAAGTGTTTTGTGGAGCATTAAGTGCTACATAAATGCTAGCTATTATCATTAGTCCACCCTCCCCAATTGTACAGAGGAGAAAACTGAGACCCAGGGAGAGGAAGTGATTTGTCCAAGGTCTCAGCTCATGAGAGGGAGAGCTGGGATACCAACCCAAGCCCGTGGACTCCAAACCCATTTGTATCTACCATTTCCAGCAGAATTAACACTCCTTGGCGACTGCAGACTTCACATCTGGCATCGTGCCAATTTGCCTTCTCAATTGTAACCCAACATCTTTAAGGTCCCAACATCAAATCTCCATTTCACCCAGTTCTGTCAGTTCACTGTTCCCAAATGCTTCTTGCTTCCCTTCTGTGTTCCTCCTGTTGTTTTCATCTGCCCTTGTAATCCCTTCTTCCTCTGCTATCCATTTACCCAAATTCCACCCATCCTTCATTACTTAGGAGCACGTGGGTTTGGATCCCAACGAGCCCAAGACTCACTCATTGTGTGCCCAGCAACGTCTTTAAAACACTCAGGACCTCATTCTCCTCAGCAATAAAATGGAGCTTTTAGTAGCATTACCTTCATAGGGTTGTTGCAAAGACCAAAGGAGATCTGTGAAGTGACCTCAGCCTTCTGGGCCTCAGTTGTCTTATCTGTCAAATAAGAGAGTTTGACTTAGAAGATGACTTCAGGGTCTTTCCAGCTTGAAATCTTGGATCCTAGAGGACGTATACAGCTGGTAGCTATTTCTGCCACCATCAATGTCACTGCTGCTTCCCACAAGGCTGTCCCCACCTCCTCTTCTCATCTAGAGCCTTCACTTTCCTTCATCTACTTCCTTAGAGGGTTAGGTCATCATGCACTTCCAAAATGGAACCTCCTTTCAATAGACACTACATTTTATTATGTTCCATTCCCAAAGGCCTTAGTGCTTTGAATGTAGTGAGCACTCAGTTTTTTAAAAATGCATGTTGTCCCACCTGAGAAGCAGCAGAGTATGTGTTTGGGGTGCAAAAATTGCAATAGCCCCAGATTTCCGACACGCTCCCCCAAACTCTTGGTCTTCGGAGGGTGGAAGGAAGGACGTTGTCCTCCCAGGGATAGCTTTCCACTCCTTCCCACGTCCTAGCTTCTGACCAATAGCTCCAATGTGTTTGAGAGATTGTGTTGTCATCTTGTAAAAACATGGCAAAGACATTTAATTTAATGCCTAAAACTGCTATGGAGGGATGGATCAGATGAGAATATAGGCTCCCTGAGGACAGGGACAATGCTCATTTTGTCTTTAACATTGTCTCACATGAGGTAGAAGTCATGAAAGAAATGATTGAATCAGGACAAATGTAAGAATTATAAAAGAAATAATCTTCGCTGACCTGTAGTACTTTATATTTGCAAAGTGTTTTTTATCCGTTATCTCGTTTAGGTCTTGTGCCCTTTCCCCTCCCCTGTCCGGTCATTAGCCAGAGCTCAGCCTGAGAGGTTGGTATTTCCTGAGTTAAACTTGATCTCTCCATTTCATTTCAGGATTACTGTTCTCCCTCTGGGTACCTGGTAAGCAAGTACATCACGGTATTTTTTCCCAGGGGAGTGGGGCAGTGATCCCAGCCTGTTTGTAAGTTTGCTGTTCTGGCCTGGCACACTTTCATATGGCTTTTCACAACATCAGAAAGGCACAATTGCTCAATAGCTATAAGATCTTCCATGGGGCTTGTGCTCTGTAGTGGACCATAGGCTTATGGTTTCTGCTGGCTCTGTTTACTCTGAATCAGTTGATATCAGTCCATATAGAAATATTTTTTTGCAAATATACATTTCTTTAAGTATCTCTATTCCAAAGAACCCCTTTAATCTACCACTTCCTTTATTGCATAAAGGGAGAAAATAATTTGGGCAAATACCCAATTTATTTCTGACACACCCTTGAGACAGTCTGGAGACTCATTGCCAGAATGCTGTTGTTATTTGCCTCCAAATCTTCCCTTTTCTCCTTTCTCTCTGCTCCTTCTCCCATCTCTCCCTCTTCTTCTCCCTCTCACCCCCCTTCCTCTCTTCCTCCTTCCCTCCCTCTGTCTCCTTCCTTCCTTCCTCTCTTCTATCTCTTGCACTGCTCCATCTTCAGCCAACTCCCCACCCTGCTGGAATCCCTTTGGTTCTGTTACAATGCTTAGTCAGCATTGGCCGCCTTTGGAAAGTCAAACGGAGGACTCTTGTCTCTGTGGGAGCCAACCTAACGGGGAGTGATGGAGGCTCCACAAAACCCCACAGGGGCTGTATCTCTCTTCACCAAAGACAAATAAGTTTAGAGAGAACAGAATGATCCATTAGGCTGGAGATGAGGTAACTTTTCACATGTGACTAAGAGCTCTGAAAAACTGTGGAATGTCCCCTCCCTTACCCCATGGCCTCATCGCTCAGAGACCCAAGTTCCTGCTGCTACAGAGTCAGTTCTCTTTATCATAGACAGGCTCTCACCAGTCCCTATGTTAATGGATAGGGCAGGTTTTTTTTCTGTTATGGTGGAAGAGAACTGAACAGTGATGCTGGAAAGACAGGTTGAGGAAAGGTCAAGTGGCTACTAGGTGTCAGGCTCTGTGACTGGTCCTAGGGATAAAAATACTACCACCTCCAAGGCAAATAAAATCCTTGCCATGATCTCTACAGTCAAACAGCTGACATTGTTGAAGCAGAAGAGAGGCATGGGGAAGACCATCCTTAGTTAACAAGCAAGATGAGGAGGGACAAAAGGAGAGCAAATCACGGAAGCCAAGGGAAGAGAATGTGTCCAGAGGTGATGAAGTGACTGGTGGTCATACCATTAAAGGCTGCAAAAGCAGCATGCATTATGAAGATGGAGAGGAGACTGCTGGATGTGATGGTTTAGAAGTCATCAAGGAACTCTGAAATAAAGCAGTTTGAGTACAGTAGCACTGGAAGAGAAGCAAGATTGCAAAGGATGGAGGAGAAAATAGGAGATGAGGAGACCAGGAATACCGGTACAGATGCTTCTTAATGGGAGGTTTGGATTGTAAAAAGGTGTGTGGTTAGGAGAGGCTCTTTGTGTCATAATAGGGATGGCTATCATAGCAAATTGGACAAAATATCTGGCACCATCACCCAACTTAACAACAAGGGATTCTGAAGGTTTTCCTGTAGGTATAAAAAGTTTGATAAATATGGAGATGAGGGATGGCTTAAAATAGCTTGTCCCTTTTATAGATTACAGTGTAAAGCCTGGGAATGCAGTGATTTTGTTCAGCGATTCCAGCCAAGAATGACCCAGGCATGGGAGCATCAGCATCTGCTTTATTTAAATCACCTATCACTTCCCATTGTGCTGCTCTAAGGTCAGCCCCTTATCAACTGAGGGAGAATGATCTGTGAACTTCATTTCTGATGGGAAGAAAATGCCACATGGCAAAGGTGTCCAGGGTGGACAGTGATTCCCTGGGTTTACTTTTCTAAAGGTCAGAACGTCAGGATCCCTTGGGTTGGTTCAGCTTTTTCATTCCAGTGAAAACCCAGCCCTGTCAATCCCAAAGGACATTAAAAATGCATTCAGAACGTACACTGCCGATTCTAATGTCATTTTCCAGAGGCGATAGGACTGCCATCCTGATCTGGGGAATCACTCTAAGAACAGGGGTGGACATTCTTTATGACTTTGGCTCAGTAAGATGAACGGGGCTGCAGGTGCCAGTATCAGCCAACGTGCTGATGAATCTTATTAACACCTCAAGTCCGAGAATGGGCCATAGATAGATAGCATGTGTGTGTCAAGAAGAGCAAGGTGCTGTTAACACCTCTACTTATGCTGATGCGTCAATGCCTCAGGGACCAGCCCGTTTGTCAGTCTAGGAACTCTTGGTATGGAAACTTCCATCACCAATGCATATTGCAGCCCACCTCTAACATGAAGTTGAGATTGTTGCTTGAGGCTGACACAGGGAAACTGATTTGCTGAGGATCACATAGCAGTGAGTGTCTGAGAATACATGATGTTGTTAAGTTAGAAGAGAGATTCGAGGTTTGAACCCAGGTCTCTCTGACCCCTAGCCCAGCCCCATGTTGCATGGCCTCGCAGTATCTGTGCCCATTGTGTCCTTGGCATTTTAGCATTTTACATTTTACAAAATCACTTTTATATACAAGGGGGTCCCAAAAGTGCAGTGCTAAGCTTTAATGGCTTAAAAGTGCACTGAGACTTTTGGGAACAGATTTGTGAGGTCATTGCTATTATCCCCATTGAACAGATGAGGAAACTGAGGCTCAGGGAGGAAGATAAAATACTTGTCATGGTCCGACAAATATTAGAGATAGAATCTGAACCTATGTCATGGGAATTTAGTGTCAAGAGTGTAGAGCTGAAAGGGACACCAAGTCCAACCCCCCCTCCCCCCAGGAGCAAACCAAAAATAAGTGATTTTTTTTCCCTCCTCCCATTATTCCTCCCTCTTTCTCCCTCCCTCCCTCCACTCCTTCTTTCCTTCTAGAAAAGAAGTTAAATGCATTAGGAGCTGTCTAAGGCATTAACTCCACCCTGTTCTTAATGACTCCAAGTCCATTGCTTTGTCCACTACATAATATGTTGATATTTGTTCTTAGTTTCGGAATAAGGCTGGGAAAGTATGTAAATCAAACTGGGAGGGGGATGCATTATCTTATAGGGCCTCCAATACCATACACTAATTTTAGCTGTGAAGAAATACTCATTGTTTCTTGCTTTCCAGACTTAATGTACTTTATGCAGTGAGTTCCTTCCATTAACACCTCTTCTTTCCCTATTTCTTAGTGTCAAATTATTTCCACGTCCTCTGTACTCATAATTCTTGACTCATAAACTTTTCAAAAGCCACTTGTAATGATTAACCAGATACAAATCTTTCAAGCAATTTTGTCTCTGAGGAGAAAAATATCACATGCTGGACTTTACATTCAGCAAGAACTGGGCCACCATATTGGACTCAAATGTCTTCACAGTCTGAGCAGACTTAGGAAGACATTACCAGCAAGTTGTCCTTTATCCTCTATGGAGGTGTGCATGTGCGTGCGTGCGTGCGTGTATGTGTGTGTGTGTGTGTGTGTGTGTGTGTGTGTGTGTGTGTGTGTATGTATTGGGGGGAGCAAATCACTCTTAAAAAGTGTTTGATCGCATGATCTGAGTGGCTGGCTGAAAGATAACTGATCTAAGGTTGGTTTGGAGGTTGTCTCATTGACTCACTAAGTGGCCTAAAGTAAGTCCCTTAGTATCTCCATCTGGTTTCTATTTGGAAGGATAGATTTAATGCTGGAAGGGACCTCAGAGGCCAAGTAGTCCCACCCTGTCATTTTATAGATGAGGGAATTGAGGTTCAGAGAAAGAAGTGAGCACCAGAACCAGAATTCCAATGGAAGTCCCATGACTTCAAATCTGAAACATTTTGGATTTGCTGCTGCCCCAACCCAGGTCCATTATCTATTCTTAGTTTTGGAATAAGGCTGGGAAAGTATGTAAGTAAGTAGGTATTTGTTGTGTAGATGTGCTGGAAGAATAAATTATACAAAGCCCGTAGAAGTCTGTGGAGCACATAGAAAAAGGCACGCACATGAATGAAGATGGAAAAAGTACAAGGCCTTTTGAGGGACTGAGCTGAATGGCTCTGGAAATTCAGCAGTTCAGGGGGAGACAGAATTCTCAAATCTCAGAGTTGAAAAGGGCCTCAGAGACCATCAATGAACCCAATCAATCAGCGCACACTTATTAAACACCTTCTGTGTCCCAGGCCCTTTGGTAGGTGCTGGGGATTCAAGAACAAAGAATAAAACAGTCCCCACCCTCGAAGAACCTATATTCTAATAGAGGAGACACAATTACATATAAAAATAAATATAGCATAGATCTAAAGTGAAGAAATACACAGATATGCACAGTAATTAAAAACATGGTAATTTCAGTGAGAAGGTTGGGGGAATTGGAAAAAGCTTTGTGCAAAAAATGGTGTTGCAGCTGTATCTTAGAGGAGAAGAGAAAATCTATGAGCTGGGATAAGAAGGATGTGCATCCGAGGCATGGTGGATGGCCCCGAAGTGTGGGGTGTAAGGAACAAAGAGACAAGGCCACCCAATCCTCCCCAGGCCTGACTGAGAATCTCCTTTATGTCAGACTGGAAAAGGACTCATCTACCCTTTTCCTGAGCCCCACAGCAAGATGCCATGGTCTAGAACCACAGGGCAGTGAAAAGAGCACTCAATACATTGGCAGAAGTTATGGGTTCAAATCCTTGCTCCTCTGCTTACTAGCAAGGGGCTTAACCTCACTGGGGCTTCATTTCCTTACCTGTAAGATGAAGGGAATTGTACTAAACAATCTTTAACTGTCCTTGATGCTGTGAATCTAGAATTACTTCATTACTTTCAGAGAGCACTAATTTTTAGGAAGTTTATGGCCCTGTTCACCTTTACCCTCCAATGAAACTCTGAAGACATGGGGGTTGTGAACAGTGATGGTAATGGTGATAATAACTGCCATTTATAGAGGACTTTAAGATTTTCCAAACCTTTCTTCCCCTCAACAACACAGCGTACTCATAGTACTTTTATGTTTATATTCAGAATTTATCTCCTATTTGTCTAATCTCTGATTAGATTATAATCTCCATGAGGGTAGAGATCATACCTTATTTACAGGAGCACAGATTTATAGGTGAAAGGGACTCAGAGGGCATCACTTCCAATCCCCTCATTTTCCAAATAAGCAACAAGCCCAGAAAACTTAATTGACTTATGCAGGGTTACTCTAGGAGTAAGTATCAGGCTGGGTTTGAATCTAGGTCATCCCACTTCCCTATCTTGAAATTTCATGTCATACAATGTGGAGCTAAAGGAACCTAAGCAATCATCTAGTTATGCTCCTTTGTTCTATAAATGAGCAAACCGAGGCATAGATGGTTGGTCACTTTTTCCCAGGTCCTATAGTCCAGTAGAAGGAGAACTGACTGGGATTTGAACCCAAGGCATCTGAGGCCAATTTAACTAGTCCCCCTTCTACCCTACTGCACTGCCTCTTTAAGCATGGATTCCTCAATCATCAGTGCCTAGTACAATGCACTCTACATTCTAATGTTGTTAAATCTTGAATGAGTAAAGTCATTCCCATGCCATCTCCCTTCCTTTGGAATCACAGGACCTTGCTTCAAAACCTAGTTCTACTCCCTATTTGTTCTTTGACAAACTCTTTCCCCCTCTGGTCCTCAGTTTCCTCAAGTGTAAAATGAGAGGGTTAGACCAAATGACCTCTAGGGCCCCTTTTAAAAGACTTTAAATCCTTGATCGTAGGATGCAGTGCTAAAACTTCATTATTGATGGTGATGGTGTTGGTCCACAGTTGGCAGGGCTTACTTGAACAGCATGATGGAAAGGTGAAAGTGAATGAACCAGAATCCCTATAAAAGAGAGGAATGTAGATTTGGGAGCCCCAGTAAGTGACTGGGAAACAGAAGCCTTGAAGGAACCTCAAGTGGAAGTGTAATGTCCCAGCTTAATACCTTTGTGAAACAGGGGATGTGCCCTATCTACCCTGGGTTCTGTTTTTCCAAAGACAGTTACCAGGTTAAGGCATTCAATGCTGTGCTGCTGAAATAGGACAAAGGAAAAGCTCCAAAGACTGTGGCCCTGAGCCAGAGGGTGGGAGACATCATTCCTTTGGCCCCTTTTTTCTTCTTTCAGGAAAACTCAGGAAGACGATGTGAAGCTGATGGATCGTGTCATTTCTTGGCAGCCCTTCTCATGTATGACTTTCCATCTTTGTAGTCTGGGAAGTTATAACATTGTTTTTGAAAGACATTATCAGAACTCTCCACATAGCTCATACCTTGTCCATAGGTTCAAATTCCCCAGCACTGGCTCCCCATTTGTTGGTCCTGAATTCTTTAGGTTCCCTGCTCCCATCGAACCTTACTTTCATAAGACAGAGAACAGCCGTTGATGGATCTTGTGATTGGATTTATAAGTCAAAATGCCACAAAAGCCATCTAATTCTTCAGATGTGCAGGGAATCTCCTTGATCATATGACAAATGCTTTTTGCCTTTTCCCAAAATCCTCGCTTCCTCACCTCCTGGTCAGGTAACAGGGTTTTCTTGTGGACTAATCATGAGAGTTTGCTTTTTTCCCCCAAGATACCAGAATGTGTAATGTCATCGGTCCTCTTCTAAAATGAAGGACAAACAGAACAGACAGATGAAGTTAATATTAACAGAAAACAGACTTCAGTTAACCAAATATTCTGGGAGGGATGGCTTGGTAAAACTGAATAAAAAGAAAATGAAAGATTCCCATTATAGCAATGCAAAAGAAAAAAAAAGGAGTAACCTTACGAGACCAATGTGAATGTACAGATAAGTCATTTACTGAATGAGATTTTTTTTGAAAAGGGACATTTATGGAAGATAGCTAACTTGGGATAAACAACCTAAGCTATAAAATTCACACCACTAAAAAGGGGAAGAAAACACGATCAGATAACTTTCACAGCTATGGCGAGAGGATAATCATTAACCAAACAAGTAATAAGAGATAATAGCAACAAATAAAATAGATAATTTCAAAGACATGAAATTGAAAAGCTTACGAATGATTAAAATCAAAGCAACTAGGAACAAAATATCTAAAAATCTTTTTATCAAATATGAGAGCTCGCTTTCTTAAAAACTTAACTCTATCAATGGGCAGGGATCCAACAGTTCCTTCCATTGACCAGTTTCTGACTCTTAGGAGTATTTTTCTTTCCACTTAATTTGTCTGGGAGAGTCCCATCTCTCCCTTGACAGAATTTGTCCCCGCTTTCTTGTGGACCTACTCATCAGAGTTGCTGAGGGTGAAGGGCTCTTTTGCCAGGGCTAGGAACGGCACCGCAGAAGTTGCCAAGTGGCTCTTTGCCAAAATGCTTGATGTTAAGTCAATTTTGGTCCCGTTCTATTTTACCATGGTAGTAATAGATAAACCTGCTCCTGACCTAACTATCACTTTGTGCTGGAACACCTTATCAAAAAGATGGAAAATAACCCTTCTCAATGCCCAGACAAAATGATTATAAATTGGCCATTCTCCCATCTGCTCCTCATTTCAAAGGCTATTAAACCCATTTCTCAGCCCCTGGAAATCCACCACCTGGTGAAATGCTTTCACGCTTTTCTGTGGCTTCTAGGTTTGGTCGTGAACTCTTGTCTTACTTCCACTCCTGGGTCATTCTACAGCCAGAACTTAACTGTTTCCAAACCAAAGACACCTAGAATCCCCCCAAGAGGATGTGGGGCTCTTATTTGTACAGAAATCTATGCTTTCTCATCCCAAAAGGTGATGCTCTCCTTCTCAGCACTGTGCACAAGACCTCGCACAAAGCAGGCTTATAATACAGGTGGGTTGGCTCCAATTTGCTAAATTAACCTTGAAGTGAATTATAAATGCTGTCTGATTGTGACCAATGGATCATTTTGGCAAACTGTTCTGCTGAAGTGTTTCACTCTGTCGCTATTTTTAAGAAAGTCACCTTTGTGCCATCCAGAATAAATTTGGTTTCTCAGTGACTTGTGCAATCCTCTGCAGTGATATTCCTCAGAAGCCTCAAACTGGTGTGCTCACCCTGTTATCTGAGCAGGGCTGAAAATGCATTCAGTTTTTTAAATGAGTTGAGAGTCTCTCTGTCAAAGAATCTGCTCTTTATTCCTGGGAACTAGTGTCCTGACATTGAAAATCATCAGAATACTTTATCATAATTTTCAGACTGAGTCTCACTTGATCAGTGACTCTTCCACCAGAATTTCTAATCGTGCTTTGAATAAATTCCTCCTAACCCCCTTTCCCCCAGTTCAGTGAACATTGCAGTGCTGCAGCAGACAAACAGATTAAACCTGATGCAGCTGGTTCACAAGTCATGGTATATTTCATATGGGAAAGGTTTTAACCAGCATACAGGATGGATTTGGTGCTAGAAAGGAAAGGATGCCTTGGAAAACCAAGAGGGAAGAGCAGTCATTAGGAAATGTTGATAACAAAATACGATTTTATTTATGTAGCAAGTTTCTGGCGACGAACTTTCTCTATGAAGATAAATAGACACTTTTGCTCCAGTTTATTGTCATAGAAAGTTGCCTGCTGCTTAAGTGACTTGTCCAGGGTCATATATCTAAGAATATATGGGAGATGGGGACTTCAACTCATGTATTCTTGATTTTTATTAATTATCAGTAATAACAGTTAATGATAACTAACTTTCTATAATATGTATTGTAAAGCAAAGGGCCTTATAATACATTGTCTCCTTTGATCCTCACAACAACCTATCTTTTTTTGTTTTATTTCTGTTTTACAGTTGAGGAAACTGAGACTGGACAAAACTAAAACAAGCTTTGCATGGTCACTTAGCTAGTAAGCGTCAGGGGCAGGATTTGAACCTGGGCCAGTACTCTGTCCTCTCTATCATACTGCCTCTGGGATCATAATTAGAAATGTGTTTGCTTTTATTAGAACAGCTACTTCTTAGAGGGCTGGCAGAGCATCAAAAGATTCTTCCAATTAAGGTAGGGACAAAAGACTCATAAAACTACCTTTCCTGGCACCTGCCCATAAACAATGCTCTGGTCCATCATGGTGGTATGTTTGTTGTGCTTGTACTTTCAGAATGGATTTTAGGAGAGTTGGAAGTTTATGTGCAATTCTTTTCTTTTTTCCTTCTTATTTTACATAAATACTCTTCACATAAAAATTATTTTCAAGTCAGTGAAGACTATGAAAAATGGGAGAAAGTGTACAATTGTTAGGATGGATCTGCTGAAAAGTCCTTTCAAAACTCACATGATTTCTTGGGTCCCAGCTCACTCTGGCCTTCTCTGAATCTATACAAACCTTGGCTTCACCTCTGCCCTATCCCCCCTCCTCAAACACACACAAACTTTCCCATATTTTAGTCTTCTAGGGTCTTCCAGGCCCATGCGAATTACCTCCTTCCTGTACTCACTAGCAAATGCTCCGGTGTGGTTCTAGTTAACATCTCATAAATCTGTAATCTAATTAATTGCATCTCCCTTCAAGTTCACAATGAAAGGACTAGCATTAGCCAGGGTTCTGACGCTGTGTTCTGCTCTCCAATCAGCCTTATGGATCCAGACATTGCTGAAAACGATCATTTAGAGGGTGGCTGGAAACTGCTGAAAATAGTTAACTCCATCCCCCAAACTCAAATGTTTCCCACTTATTCCTCAATCAGAGGAAACTGAGAGTTCTAAAAAAAAATACACACACACACTTCACTCTGAATCTCATTTTCAGTTTCAAGACTCAACTTTAGCAAACTAGTGATTTTTATCTGGTAATGTGTAATACAAGCCTATAAATCAGAAGCTCAGGCCATAGTGGGGAATTCATTCTGTAAGGAACTTTGCATCCATGACCATCTATGCTTGGTTGGATGGATGACCATCCCTGCCTGGAGGCAGATATCATAGCATGTTGTTGGAGGCCTTTGCTACAGGTTCTATTGGGTCCAATGTGGTTTGCCTAATGAGCTATTTGTCTTGTCCCAGATGACATCTTGTTGCTTCAAACTGTAATGAGATGCCAGGCAGATTGACTTGATTGGCATTGATGGATGAGCTTGTTGAAATGTTGCCTTGCTCTCCTTCCTTTCAGGGCTCTGCGGGGAGTGTGGGGTTGGGGGCTTTGTCTCTCCTGGGCTGCCCAGCTGTAATCACATAAACAGAACGCTTCTGCCAGCCTCAGGTGTCAGCGGGATGTTCTCAGCTAATCCGGCCATTCGTCTTCAACGTCCAGAACTTGCGCTTAGTGTCACTCAGGGCCTTTGTTCACAACTTTGATCTCAGAGTGTGTGTCAGAAGCAGCAGTGTCTGTGCTGAGTTATGTGTGGAAGAGGGTAGGGGCCAGACTTCTGAGGCAGGTCCGGCTGTCTCCTCAGCATCTCTGGTCGGTCACTTGGCTGTGAGAGCAAAGGAGAAGATGGATTTCAGCTTCTCAGTTCGTGGGTGCATGCCCCCACCCCAATTCATAAGCCCCGTTAGTGGGGATGTTGATACGCCAGAGGTCGTTAGTACCCAGACACCTGGCCACTTATTGTTCACCACATGAATACATCAATTGTAATTAATGTTTGAAGCAAGATGGATTAAGGCACTGTTCAATTTTTTTTAAAGCAGTCTTTCTGTGGCTTTTCTGATGAAGAGAACTTGGAAGGATATAGATGACCGGACCATTATTTTCTGGGTGGATTCCATCTCAGTGATTGAATATCATACAGAGGGGGAATGCCTTCGAAGGATGGGGAGAGAATACAAGCATACGAGAAAATTCAATTTAAGTTAATTCCTTCAATCCAAAAACATTGATGAGGATGTATTATGGTGCAGACAGTGTACTAAACTCTGGAGCTCCAAAGACAAAAGGAAAGCAGTCTTTTCACTAAAAGTGCTTAGGTTCTACGGGGGAAAGTCACATTGAGACAAATAGGTAAAGATGAAATGTGAAGGGAAAGACTAGGGATTGTAGTTGGGGACTATTAGTGAGCCTTTGAGCCATGTGGAGAGTTTAAAAGAGTGGACTAGAGGAGGGAAAGTTGACCATCGGCCTTGGGAATTTCCCTAACAAAGATTTTATAATTTAACTGTCTTGAGAGGGTAGAACAGGGACATTGAACTGCATCCTCATCCAGCTGATGTCAATGGTCCCAACTCTCCTCTCTGGCCTTTCTCATCCAAGTTCCATGAGCTTCTGAAGCCTTCCTCAGTAAGAAAGCTTATCTTCCACCTCCTCTCAATTAATCCTGAATCTGCTCACTTATGTCATGTTGCTTTTTCCATTAGAATGTAAACTCCTGGAAGATTTTGTCTTTTATGTGTGCTTGCCCACTATTAGGATTTTGGTAAATGTTTAATGCCTGCCTACTTGATTTGAAATGCTTTTCCATGGCTTCAGATAGACTATGAGATTAATTCATTGCCTTCTTTCTCAGAACATCTCAAATGAATTTTTAAAAACTGAATAGCACTCCATCAGATTTCTAATGTGGCTTTTCTTTTAGAAAACGTACTTCTTTTTAAGTAGATTGTGAAATGGTGGATAGTAAACAGGCCCTTGAGTTGGAAGACCTGGATTCAAGAGCTGTGCCTAACATAGAGTGTAGTAGCTCTGAAATTGGAAGGGACTTTACTGGTCATCTGCTCTAACCCTCTCATTTTATAGATAGAGAGCAGAAGCCCAGGAATGCTAAATGACTAGTAAAAACTCACAGAGTTGGGAACCAAGTACTATAACTCCAGTAGCAGGGTTCCATTGGACTACCCTGCCTCTTTTGCTAGCTGGGTGACCCTGGAAAGGTCATTCAACCTTTCGCTGCCTTAAACAACTGAAGATTATAAATTGCATACTAGTTATCAAAGTGCATTGGTGAAAGGAGTTTCCATCCTGGGAATTCTTCACTCCGATGCAATAATCCTATTTTTGAGCATACACACACACACACACACACACACACACACACACACAGAAGTACATATGCATAAGCACATGTATACATTTGGTAGAATGTTTACCTAAGTTAAAGTTCACATTCTTTTGTTTTCCATTGTTGCCTGGTTTGGAATTAGTTCCAAGTAGCATCCAGGACACAGCCAAGGAAACTGAAGAAGTAAATAGTTCATTTTTCACACCTCTTTGAAAGAATATTTAACTTCTCATTCCAAGGAATCTAAAGGAGGTCTCAGATTTCTCAGCAGGCAGAATCAAAACTCCCAAGCCTAAAGACCTGATAATAGATGCAGTTTAAATGATCAGTCAGCAGAATGGAGGGATGGGTTTGAAGGGTGGACCTGTGGAAGGCATTCAAGTTGCTGAGAAGTCTGTTGGCTGTGATTCAGTGACTGCAAATCTGATGCATGTTTTATGACTAATAGCCAGGGAATTATAAATGTGGCTCGATAGGAAAGGACAGTTTATTTTTGATAGGCCTAATATATTAATGCTACTAACTAGCAGGTGACCAGCAAGCAAGAATTCCAGTCATGTCTCTAGGGTACCACTCTTGTATTGTTATGAAAGCAAACATAGACTTCCTGTGAGCTGGCAGACTGGGGTGCCATCAATCGGGGACTGAATTTCTCAGGCAGCCAAGTCACGTAAATGATATGCATACAAGTATGGACCAATGAATTATACATTCACCAGTCTGTGCATATTGAGAGAATATTGTCTTGTTTTGTGTGACTTTCTTTGTTGCTGTATGGATTTCAGTACAGTACAATTTTTACAAAATGAAGCTAGATGTCCCCCCCCTGAAAAAAAATAAATGCGAGATTAAATGCACATACCAATAAATGGCAGGGAAAGCCAACTTGCCACAGATGGGTAGATTTGGATAATCTAAAATTTTTCTCATGGATGTTTACTAGAATAAAGGAAACTTTAGACAGATCTTTCTCTAATTATAGATCTGTATTTAGGCACATGTGTTTACACACACATGCAATATGTTTGTGTACTCAGAACAATCTCTATCTATTTTGAAGTAAACATAAGACACTTATGAAAGCACAACCCACACCAAAACAAAACGAAAATCCCCCTCATTTTGGGGTGTCATGAACTGGTAATGTTGCTGCAGAGACCAAATAAAGCTTGCATGCATTGAATGGTATCTGTAGATTTGGAGTTTATTGTGTTCTTTTTTAACCCAAACTAAATCTCAAAGTCTGACCTTCATTTAATTCTATCCTAAGCTAAAGCTCATTAGTGGCTCTCTGCACACATCACTTCTGGGCAAGCATGACATTGAATCAAAGGCTTCTTTACAAGTGTTTTGTTTTGTTTTTTTCCTTAATCAAAACCTTAATTCATGCTAGAGGGAGAGATATTGGTATTTTTCTTATAAATGTTCTTGTGTTTTCTTAGTTTATATCGAGAACTTTCCAAATTCTATGTAGCCTCTGCCCCTCCTCCCCCCGACCACCTCATACTTGGATTCCTAGAAAAGCTTCCCTAATTTGAAGACAATCTGTGAGTCAGTCCTCCCTCCAAATCAAAGTTCATGACTCCTTTTGTTGAATCATTTGTTGATTTATTTATCAGCCAATATGCTGGACTTCGATTATTGAAACAAATCTAGGAAGGGTAATTAGAGAGATGGTTGGCTAATAGTTTGAAAAGGAAGCCAACATAGCTTCATCAAGAATTAGCATACAAGATGAATCTCATTTCCTTTTTCTGACAAGATTACTGAGCTAGGAAATATGGGGAATGCTATGAGTGTAGTTTACCTAGATTTTAACAAATCTTTGGACAAGTATCTCATGCTATTCTTGTGGAAAAAATGGAGACATATCAATTACATGATATGCGATGATACAGTCGGATGGCCCCAGAGCTGTTTGGGTGGCTGGATTCATTGGTTTCATGGCAATGTGAGAAGAGGTCCTCCTGCACTATCCTTAGCAGACCTCATGGAGAGTGTTATGTCCAATTCTGGCTGCCAGGATTTAAGAAAGACATTGATAAAATGGAGTGTTCAGAGGATGGTGAAGGACCAGCTGAAGGAACAGGTACATTTATCTGGGAGAAAAGAAGGCTCAGGACACATGACAGCTGTCTACAAGTATGGGGAAGTTAAAAAAGCTACAACAAAATTTAGATTGAATGTCGGGAAAAACTTCCTCATCATTAGAACCATGCCAAAGTGGGATGGGATGGCTACAGAGGTGGTGAGTTCCCCTTCCTTGGAGCTATTCAAACAGAGACTAAATGGCCACTTGTCTGGTATGTTAGAGTGGCATCCCTTCAGTGTATAGGATAAGCCAGAAGGCTCCTAAGCCCCTTTCGCCTCTCAAATTCTGGGATTCCATGATGAGAGGGAGGGGTGACATCCAGGGCACACAGATGACCAGGGAACAGTTCATGGCTGCATGGAGCTTGTGTGGCCAAGGGGCTGTGCATGGCTAGGGCCCCCTTTCTGTTTCACTCCAGGGCTACTGGATGTTGTGATGCTGTTACCTGAGGGTCTCATGTCTCCATCCCATACAGCACACATGCTTCGCTCATGATAGTAAAATTTGATGTTACCAGCTTATGAGTTTCATCTCTCTAGGACCACTACTGGCAATTTGTACTCCTCATTGCTAGAGTTGAGTGATTGGTCTCCCCCTAATATGCTTTTTGTTTTTGTGAGGCAGTTGGGGTTAAGTGACTTGCCCAGGGTCAAGTGTCTGAAGTGGGATTTGAACTCAGGTCCTTCTGACTAAAAGGCAGGTGGCAAACAGGATTAAGTGATATATGTTTGGTCATAGATAAAACTACCAGGCACCACCCTAAGCTAAGGGAGGAGGAAACAAAGGCCAGACCAAGGTTATCTTCTCTTTCAAGCTAAATCTCTTTGATCTTAAAGTTGTGCAGGACAGATTCTGTTAACTCTCATTTAAGCCCTTTGGAGTAGCCAGTTTCCCCTAAACCCACAGCTGGAGTCTCTGCCAAAGAAACCCCATAGGAGCGATGTGGAAGCTTGGGTTGAGGGGACCCCTTTGGCGTTTTGCCTACCAATGAAGTGAAGGGAGGACAAATGCTCAGCAAAGGAGGCAGAGCCTTTGACATCCTCCTGTCTGGTCCACATTTCTGCAGGAAAACCAGACAAAATAAACAATCAAAAACACATACTTGACTTCCCCCATCCACCCATATTTAGGCCAGTAGAAACCTCCATGTCTACCACATCTAGATGAATTTTCATTTTAGCAATAAATTGGATGTATATCACAAAACTTTCCAGACAAGACTCGCCACACCCGCAGGCATATTAGGTGGGCACGAGGGGTCGTCCTCATGAGAATAAGCATCGGTCTGCCTGTTTGGGCTAGTCCATTCAGATTCATTTCTAAGTTCTTACAATGAAAATGTATATCTGTGGGGATCTTTTCAAGATCATAGCACAATCCCGAGAGATCCTGTCAACTGAGCATCAGGTTGGCAGACGTAACAAAGAGACCCAGAATCAAAATGTACCTGGGTTGGAACGGGTGGGGGTCAACTGTGCTCTCTTACCCAGAGCAAGCCATTTGTCATCTGGGCATCCTTAGGGTAATTGATGATGCTCTTTACTGCCAGGGATAGGGCAATTTTGCAGAGCCAGAGCTCTGAATGGCCTCCCACTGTAGATCACAGAGGGAGATATTTGGAGGATTAAGAAGACAGAGATAAAACTGGGAGCAGCCTGTATGTTTTATTGGACAGATGGCAAATAAATCGCTTTCATCCTCCAGGGCTCTCTACTTTGCAAACAATTAGCTACATGTGTTTTTAAGAAAGATTAAATTTAGGCATTCAACCCTTTTCCATTCATTCATTCAGCAAGTAATTTTCGATTGCCTACTGTGTGCAAGGCATTGTACTTGGTGCTAGGGGCACAGAGATAAAAATGAAACAGTTCCCTTCCTCAAAGAGCTTACATTCTATTAAAAGAAAATATAGATATATATGCAAAAACCACTAAAAAGAGAGGCTTGTATTATAATTGATATGTGGACTGATATGAGGAAACTGCCTTAACTCATCATAATCAGTGCCTGCAGAAACAGAGGATGCAGAACGTGGCTAACTTTAGACCCCTAACTAAAGAATTTTGGGATGTGCTGAACATTCAGGGCACTTTACCTCTCAGTGCTCTAGATAAATCTTTGCACTATTGGATGGAGTTTCCTCTAGTGATGAAATCACAGGTTCTGCCATTATCCTTGGAGGAAGCTGGAAGAAAGGAGGAAGTCTATTCCAGGTATGGGGGAAGCCTTGTACTAAGGTGGGAGATGGCGTGTCCACATCAGCAGTGGCAAGAAGATCAGGTGGGCTAGAATATAGAAATGCTTAATGGGGAGTGGTGGATAGAAAGCAAGGCCAGCCAGACTGTGATAGACCTTCAGTACCTAAGAGAGGGAGGAGACTAGATTTTGGCCAAGTGATGGCAATCAAAATAGGATCTTTTGCTGGTTTTGTTTTAGTATAATCAAATGCCTGACTGAATCTTGCCTTTATCAATCAAGAGTCTCTACTAGGAGTAAAATACAGAAGAGAGTTTCTTTAACTAGAAACAATATATGTATTTGTATTGTTAATGTGATTAAAGATATTCCCCAACCATTAATGGGCCTTCCCATTAAGGGGAGTTTGATTAGGGAAGATTTGTAAAAACACAAGTAGCTTTTGTTAAGGAGATACTGGCTCCCGTGTTGGGATGCCCTCTGGCTCTAAAAAAGGTATAAATGCTCTGAGTTGAGGTTTTACTTCGGTGCTTAGCTTTTGGTGAGAAGGTTTGAGTGCTAGATGAGGACTCTGGGAAGCTGCTAAGGAGTCCCCCAACTTTGAGAACCCAGATGTTGTGATTTCCTCTCTGGTAACAATGGTCAGACAGTTGGGGTCCAACTGTCTGTTGAATTCAGGCACAGAAAGTCATGTCTATTGATCTTTTTATTTCTCTGTATTTTCTTTGAAATTCAGGGTGCTGACTCCCTGAACTAACCGAATAATATATGTACTTGATTAAAGTGATTGTTAACCCCTTGAAAATTAACCCCTTGAAAGTTGCTTTCCTTTTATGAACGCAGATCTAAGAATCTGTGTAGTAGGACCCCCTATCCATGTTGGGGTGCTTATTGCTATGGGCCCAGAGGCAACAATTCGAGATTTTTTAGCATGTACTAGGGATACTATGTACTAAAGAATGCTGAATATTGCTATGGCAGCTGCCTGAAGGACTTCCTTGGAAGTGAAGAGATGTGAGACAAGAGAATGCTTAGGAGGTTATTTGAGCAGCTCCTGATCTCTAGGAGCTTGGGAGTCTACTTTGGAGTATAAGAATCCTTTCTCCATGTTCCCTTTCTCACAAGAAATATTCTAGTCTCGCATTGTAGACAGTCTTTTGTCCCTCAGCTCAAAAATTCCTGGCTGTGTTCTTCAGACCTTTTACATTCTTAAGGGATCTACTAGGTGCCAAGGGATGCTCATTCTATGCAGCCTTCAGGATTTCTAACAAAGTAGCCTCAGTTCCCAGCCATGCTGTTCCCTATTCATGACAGTTATTATTTCTGGCATAAATTGTTCCCTAAAGGGAATTGAGTATTGGAGGAAAGAGGCCAAATCAGACAAGTCCTTCACACACTTGCAACCAAGAAAGGGGAGCCAAAGGAAGGAGGCTGTGGCTCTCAGATGAAATGGTGTTGCACAGAAATCCCTTTGTTACAAATGCCAGCATCACTAACTCACCTGACACATTGCCTCATGGCATCTGAGTAGCTTGAAAAGAACCAAAGGAAATAATAATGGAATACTGTGATGCCAAAGGTCATGTTAACCACCAGAAGGTACAGTGGACCGGGCTTATAATCAAGAAAATTTCGAGTCTTCCAATCCTACCTCAAACACTTGCAGTCCTAATCTGTACCTTCCCTTCTAGCTCCATGTCACTTTGTAGCAAGGGAATGTCCCCCATGTGTAGCATGCAGGTGGTGTCATGAGACTTGAAGAAAGGCAGACTAGACCTTTCCAGCCTCTTCTCCACCACCATTCTCTAAGGGACAAGTCAAGTCCCCTCCCTCTTCACTTTCTTATCTGTTAAATGGTGATAACAATCCCAACTCATAGGGTTCAAATAAAACTATATTTAAAGCCTTTACTTGACTTTGAAGAATTAGGTAAATGTTATTATTGCAAAAATCATTATAGAATCATAGATTTAGATCCCGGAGAGTCTTTAAAATCAGTCAGTAATCATTAAGCACCTCCTATGTGCCTGGCACTATGCTAAGAGCTGAGGATACAAAGAGAAGCTCTCAAGGAGCTCACTGGGGAGTGTGATGGTTTTACTTGGCCTTGATACCATAAAACTAGCCAGTTGCAAAGTCACTGAATGCTACAGATGTAGCAAGTATAGGTTACCAAGATGAGGTTTTTATTATCATCATATAATCCACCCCAAGACCTGGTGAAGTAATAATGATACTTAACAACAAGAGGGAGGAGGAGGAGAAAGAAGGAGAGAATAGTCTCCGGCTTCAAAGAGTTTACATTCAAATAGAGGAGGAGATGGTATATCGCTCCTTGTGTGACTGTGCTGAAGGTTTTTATTGTCACTTCCCCAAGGCTCTTTGTCTAGTGGATTCTACTGATAACAGTAATTGATCTTATTTCTAGAGGCATTGGAGACTTAGCCACACTTTCTCCAGACCAGTCATCTGAGGTGATGATAATATTCTGTATCTACTTCTATATGTATATCCCACCTCCTCCATGAGAATATAAACTGGAAGGCAAAGACTCTTCTTTTTTGCCTTTATGTCTCCCTGCTTATCACAGTACCTGACACATAGGAAATCCTTAGTATTGATTGATAGTAATAGCTAGCATTTATCCAGTGTTTTTTTGTTTGGAAAATATTTTGTATATTTTCTTGCCAAAAGTAACACAGGTCAGTGGCTGAGTCAGGATTTAAACTCAGGTCTCTGATTCCAAGCCCGGTACTCATAAATAAACAAGCTCAGAGTGGTGGAATGTCTTGCTTAGGGTCCTACAGTTAATAAGTGGCAGAGGTGTGATTTCTATTCCAGTCATAATAATTAAAAGTAGAAAAGAATCTTCTGACATTATCTCATCTAACCTACTTATTTTATAGGTGAGGAAACTGGGACTCTGATTTGCTCAAGTTTTTAAATAACCAAGATGAGATTCAAACAGAGTGGGATAGTAATGGGACAGTAGCAAAGAGCATTGACTCTGGACTCAGAGGACCTGCGTTCAAATCCCCCTTCTCTTGAGCTAGTCATCTAACCCCACTGGACCTCAGTTTCCTCATTAGTCAAAAAAAATTTAGTAAAATTACTTGGACCCAGTAACCTGTAAGGTTCCTTCCAGGTCTCAATCTATATACCCCATAACCCTACAAGGCTTCCAGCTATATTTTTTCTACTCTTTGAGGGTAGGGATAATTTTCTGTATCCCAAGTCCCTAGCAGAATTCTCCACACATAGTAGGTGCATAATAACTATCTGCTGATTGATTGAATTCTACCGTGCTGTGCCTCTCTCCAAAAGCTGACCTGAGTAAATGTTCCCAAATAGTATGACAATGAGTTTCTTCCCCAACTCCCAAATTTATACTGTTTGTGTGAACAGGGAAAGACAAATAACATCTACAAAATAAGGGAGTTGGTCTGGCTCACAATGCCATAGATCAAGGAATGGAAGGGACCCTAGAGACTATTGAGTCATAGGATGATAGACACATAAATTTAGAATGACGAGGGACCTTTGTTGCTCAGTTATTTCAATTATGTCTGCTTCTTTATGATCCCATGTAGAGTGTTCTTAGAAAAGATATTAGAGTGGTTGGCCATTTCCTTCTCCAGCTCATTTTATGGATGAAGAAACTGAAGCAAAGAGGGTTAAGTGACTTGCCAGGTTCACATGTCTAGTAAAGGACTGAGGCTGGATTTGAATTCAAGTATTCTTGCCTCCAGATTCCGTGCTATATCTATTACCCCACCTACCGGCCCAGAAGAGACCTTAGACACCATCAGATCCACACCCTATATTTTACAAATGAGAAAACTTAGGAACGTGTATATACATACATGCATACACATACATGCATGCACACATACATACATGTGTGTGCATGTATGTATGTATTTGTTAAATGACTAAGTGAAGGTAGAATTTGAACAGAGCTCTTCCTGACTGCCAATCTAGGGCTCAATCTGCCGTATTGTACTGCTTCTCAAATGTTGACTTGGAGGACTTGAATTTGTTTGACCCTTTGGTCCATTTTGGCTCTCAGTCTGAGATCCCATGACTCCTCCTACATCCATCCCATTCACTCCTTTCCTTTCAATGTCCTAAGCGAAAACAGTATGTTTCCTGCTGAAACTTTGTCAATAGCTTTGAATGCTACATTAGGATTGAAGGGGCAGCTGGGTGGTGCAGTGGATAGAGCGCCAGAGCAGGAGACAGGAGGACCTGAGTTCAAATCTCACCTCAGACATTTGACACTCACTAGCTGTGTGACCTTGGGCAAGTCACTTAACCCCAATTGTCTCATCCTGAGTCATCTCCAGTCATCCTGATGAATGTCTGGTCACTAGACTCAGATGGCTCCAGAGGAGAAGTGAGGCTGGTGACCTGCACAACCCTCCCTCACTCAAAACAAAGTCAAGTGCAACTCATGTCATTATTTCTCTGATGACATGGTCTTCTTCGGCAACAAAGGACCTACACACACACACACACACACACACACACACACACACACACACACACACACACATTAGAATCGAACAAAACTTAGGGCTAACCCTCCCTTGAGTGCTTCATCAAATACCTGAACTCTTCTTGAGGATAATGCCAAATCTTGTATTTCACTCTATCATTGGAACTGGGGGGAGCTCCAAGCTTTAAGCTTCTGCCTGAATCCTCAAAGCATGTTGGGTTGGGCGCCATGTTGGAACAGCTTTCTCCTGCAAGGCCAACTTCCCTCTCTCCTGATCCCCACCCCAGGGATCCCCAGGCATTTCCTGAGCCAAGTTAACAGTGCTGAAACACGATTTTCCTTTCCAGTTTTCAAAACAACTCAGGGGCAGCTCAAGCTTGTTTGGCTTTCCAATCAGAGACAAAAGTAGATTATATAGCAGCGGGTGGGGTGGGGACAAAGTGGGAACCAAAGGAGGGGATGGGCCAAGAGCTGCCTTTCTGGACACTTCCTCTCTGTCCTAATTCCAACTGTGTGGTAAAGCCTTTTTGTGTGGGTGTGCAGAAAAAAAATTAAAAATACAAATTTATTGTTTAAAAAGCTGTCCTACTGTATTTCAGAGAAGTTTAAACTGTATGAGAGAGGGTAACCAATCAATAACCTTTATCAGTAGGAAAACATGATTTCCTCGCAGTTCAAGGGAAATTAAGTTCTAAATTTCATCAAAAAAAATTGCATGGTGGCCGCCCCCAGCCTTCTGAGGCTCTGCAGATCCTGAGTAGAAAGAAATAAGATCATTGATGTAGAGCTGGAGAGGACCTTGAGGGCAGCTAGACTCCCCCATTTTACCTTAAAAAGCAAGGAAGTCAAGTGATTTTCCCAAAGACGTGCAAAGAGTCATAGACCTCCAGTCAGAAGAGGCCTCAGAAGTCATCTAGTTCAAACCCCTCGATTTACAAATGAGGAAACTCAGGACCAAGGAAGGAAAGTGATTTACTAAAGATCATTCAGGAAGTTGGCACAAAAGCTGGGATCTGAACTCAGATTCAATTTGATTCCAGAAGCATTTTTTTAAATTAGGTTTTTATTGATGTCTTTTGGTTTTATATAATCTAGATTTCCCTCTGCATCCTTTTCCTGTTCACTCCCATAAAACCACAAAATTTTTTTTTAAAGAAAGGAGGGAAGGAAGGAAAGAAAGGAAGAAAGAAACAATTGAATGGGAAAGGGAGGGGAGAAGGAAGGAAGGAAAAGAAAGAAAAATATAAAAGAGAGGAAGGGAGGGCAGAAGAGAAAGAATGAATGAAAAAGGGAGGAGAAGGGAAACGGGGTGGGAATCTAACATGTCATACTCTGTTCCACGCTTGTGGATCCCTGAGATGTGCAAAGCTGTGGAGGAACCTGCCCAGAAGCATTTATTAAGCTGTGTGCCAGTCACGATGCTGGGGAGGCAAAGACAAAGAAATAAAACAGCTCCTCTCTTCAAAGACCTTACAACACGTTGCTGAATAAGTGCTTGTGGATTGGTTGGCTTTTCTACTGGTGATAAACAGCAGGTAAAAAGATGAGAGTAAATGCAAAATAAAAGAAAATCTGGGCCTTTTGGAGGAAGTGGAAGATTCTGTGACTCCGGATTCAATTATTTCCCACTCCAGAGGTTTTGCATTGAAAGAGGAAGTGCCCTGGGGTTGGTTTTATTCAAGTATGTATGTCTAAAATATCTGCTTCTCATCCCCTTCAGCAATGGGAATTAAGAAGTTCAGCCAGGTGATGGATATATATACATGGCATTGTAGTTAGGGCGTGGGGTGTGTGTGTATGTGTATGTGTGTCTGTCTGTCTATGTGTGTGTCTGTGTGTTTGTCTATGTGTGTGTGTGTCTGTGAATGTGTTTGTGGGCATGTCTGTGAGTGTTTCTGTGGGTCTATGTGTGTCTGTCTGTGTATGTGTGTGTGTATTTTGTTCCCCCTGACTCTGAAAAGAGAAAACAACTCTCAACCTGTTACCAAGTAATGTAAATGATGTCATTTTCATGCTGGGCTAATATATTTTTAAGCCATACAAAGACAGACACATCATGGAATTGGTGCCCCTCCCCCCTGCCTCCCCACAGTTGTCATGCTTCCTGGGTAATTATGCAGACTGAGGGGGCTGGACTCTCTGCAGGTAGAAGTCTGTCCTGAAAGGTTGGCAGCAGTCATGGGAGTAGCTTTGTGTGCGTTTGTACGTGCATGTGCATGCATGTGTGTCTGTGCACGTGTGTGAATGTGTGCATGCATGTGCATGTGTGTGCACGCACCTGCGTGTGCATGCGTGTGCCTACATGTATGTTCGAGCACAGCATAAGGCACGGTCCTCAAGAGTGGAGCAGGTCATAGCTCACACATGTTTTCCAAGTGCCTTTATATGAGAAGCAAACTTGATCTTTCTGCCACCAGCATGTTTTGTGCTAATCCCAGCACCTTCACCTCCATTTCTTTCTAGTCCCCTCTCCCCCTTCAGGCTTGCATCCCTTCTGGATCTCTTAGACTCTTGCAATTCTCCCAGGGGGCCTCCTTCTTTTGGGTCCCTCCTAGGTCCAAGGCATCCTCCACACAGCTACCAAAATAATGCTCTAAAGGACAGCTCTGATCACACCACTCACCTCCCTCCTGCAGAATGGCAGCTCCTGGCAAACAGAAGCCATTGCCTTTGTATCCCCAGCATCTAGCATGACACCTAGCACATAGTAGGAACTCAGTAAATGCTAGGTCAGATATGGATGTTTTTGTGCTATAGAGCATGGCATGGCATAACGTGGGATTTGCTCAGATTCTTGGCTGTATCTGTTTGGGGACTCCCCTCAAGTACGTCAGTCTTCCTCAGTTCATCCTCCTTTACCTGCTTTGTCACCCCAGCACTAGTTCTCTTGCCCCCTTTGTACCTTGTATGTTTGCCTTTCCTGAGACAGCCCCAACTCTGGAGCCTGCCAGCCCAAAGTGGCCACTTCTCTCTTTGAGTCTGGGTTACCATGGGCGATTGGGAGTAAGGAATGAAGGAGCCCTTCTGGCTCACTAGTGTCAGGCACCCAAGTCCACCCTTTTTCTCCCTCCTTCTGTTCTCCTCTTTCCTTTTCCCTTCTCCTCTTGGGTCCCCTGGACCAAAAAGGGGCCTCTTATTGTTGTCCTGTTTCCCCAAGGATGCCATCATCCGGGACTTCTGAACCTCCCTGCACTGCCACATTTATCGTGCCCACCTTCATTACCTTTAAAATAATGGAGTAGGAAACAATTTGTGAATAGAAGAAAGGTGCTTATTTTTAGCATCCTGAGTCACAGTGGAAGAGCCATGGGGGAGGAGGCTGAGAGGGGAAGCCACAGAAGAGAGGCCTGAGCATGAGTAGTAGAGGCAGAGTGGGAGAACAGGGTGCCCCTCAGGTAGGGTCTTTGCTTCTTGAAGGGTAGAGGGAAGAGGGTTAGTGGAGAGAAGAGCTCGCATTTCTGTGGTTGTGGGCTGCAGTCAGTGTGTGCCTTCCTCAGGGAATTATTCAAGAGAGGATATGGTCTTGTATTTATTTTGGCCCTTAGTGAAAGTGACTCATATGTTCTCTCCATACAACAAATAATGCAGTTGTGTTTGAAAAATCAGCTATTTTTAGCTCTGTTTTCAGAAGGAAGAAAGACCTCACACAGAAGGGTTGGGGGGAAGAAAAGGAGGGAGGCCATGGGGAGTCAGTAAAGTGCTGAGCTCTGGAGAGCAGTCCCAGGTTTGACCAGGAGGCTTTACAGCCTTTGTGAGGAAGGGGCAGGGCTGCCTCTGGCTGGAGCTTAGGAGTGGGAAGGAGGGGGAGAGGAAGACTCCACTCCACTGAAAGTTCTCCATAGGTCCTGATAGTGAGGGGGATGGGAGGTTGACTTTTCCAAGTGACTTTAGGCCTCCTGAACTCCAGCTGAGGAGGCCAGTGTTTCTCAACCTGGTTTCCAACATGGTCTCTGATTGTGGAGTTCTAGGTCTTGACCACCGACCAATGTTTTCAATGACCTCACTCTTCTTTATTCCCACTGCCATCATCCTGAGTGACTCTGTATACATCTCCTTAATATCTCTCAGCCTCAGTGTCTCCATTTTTAAAATAGAGATGACAATACTTGCAAAAACAATCGGTTGAGTAAAGGTACTTTGTAAATCTTAGAGCACAATGGGAATATGCTCATGATACTCAAAAATAATCAAACTTATTGTTTTAATGAATATATTCCAACTCTTTCCTTTTGGGTCGCGATGGTTTTAGACTCTCTTTATCTGCAAACTTTAATAGCACAATACCATCATATGCTCTATAATCATGATTGTTAATATTTGCACACTGAGTACCTTGCACCTGTACCTCTATAAAACACTGTGCCGTTAGCTTCTTCTCTGTCCAGCTATTATGAGTATTAGGGTATTAGACCTAGAGCTGGGAAGGACTTCTAAGGCCATCTAGTCCATCAGATAATTTCTTTGCTCCAAAACAGTCATTGGGTCCACTTTCCTCATTCATGAGCCAGTGCATTTAACACATTCTGTAATCTGACTCTTCAGCCTATCTTGTAACCTTGGCTTTGACACTGGGATCTTGGAGAGGTCATTTACTTAACTAGGAGGTTACCTATGTAACTGCTTAGTAGAGGTTGATTCACCAACAGGTGAAACTCTTGGTTTTCTTGTTGAAAAACAACTGGATGAGACTGACTCTGTTCTAACCCAGTTTGTGTCATGGGCCCATTGGGTGTTTGGGGAAGCCTTTGGATTCCATCTCAGAGACACGCTTTTAAATGCATAACATAAAATATACAGGATTATTAAAAAAGACCAAAAAGCAAGATTAGTGAAAATAAAGATGTAGAGGATTTTTTCCCCATCTTAGTTTTTTAGACTCCCTAAAATCTGTACACAGATAGCCAGGTTCAAAACCTCTGAACTGGATGATGATAGCTCACAGTTTTATAAAGCTTCAAGGCTTATGAAGGACTTTGTTCAAAGAAAACCTTCCAAGGGAAGCTATTGAGAGTATTGTTCCTTTCAGAGATGATAAAACTCAGAGAAATTAAAGGAAGTCACTTAACCAGAAGGCAAGAGAACTTAGATCTAAACTCACTTTTCCTGGCTCCAAATCCCCCACTCCTTCCTCCACCACATGGTGACTCTAAGGCTCCCACCTAGATCTAATATCCTATGTCACCATTGCCTTTGCCTTACCTCCCACCAGTCTCCTGTAAAGATTCCCCTCCAACTCCCCCCACCTGTTTCCAATATGCTTGGCCCTGTCCAGTCCAACTCACATGAGTGACATTTCCTCTCTGTCATCCCCTTGAAGGCAGGCAGGGACTCTCTTGCGTTCTTGATCCTTTATTCACAGTACCCAGCATTATGCTAAAAGAATCCACATCCAACATCTTGACCAAGTACATGAAGACTTCCAGTGAAGAAGGAAGGGCATGCTCCATCCTAATCTGACTGCTCTTGTTAGGAAGTTCTTGGCATGTAGCCTAAATGTACCTGTTTTCTTAGTTCCAATCATTGCTAGTTCTTAAGTCTGTCCCAATTTCTTCATCTGTATAATGGGAGAAATAGTAGCAGCAACCTCTCAAGATTGTTGAAAGGATGAAATCAGATAATTTTTTTGTAAAGTACTTTGTAACTTTAAAGTCGTCTATAAAGCTAGATGTATTCATGTTATATTGTCTATGTCTGGGAACCTCTACGTCATCTAGTGACCCTCCTCTGGACGCTCTCCTGAAGGCTGGTGCTGAATTTTGGCTCAGATTCAATGCAGGGGGTCAAAGGATGGAGCAGAATATATTGTGCTTCAGCTCATGTAAGAAAGGCAGGAGTAGCAATCCTAATCTCAGACAAAGCGAAAGCAGAAATAGATCTAATCAAAAGGGATAAGGATGGAAACTATATCCTGCTAAAAGGCACCATAGACAATGAAGCAATATCATTACTAAACATGTATGCTCCAAGCGGTATAGCATCCAGATTCTTAGAGGAGAGGTTGGGGGAGTTGAAGGAAGAAATTGATAGCAAAACTATACTAGTGGGGGACCTCAACCTCCCCCTCTCTGAACTCGATAAATCCAACCTCAAAATAAACAAGAAAGAGGTTAAGGAGGTAAATAAAACTCTGGATAAGGTAGATATGATAGATCTTTGGAGAAAATTAAATGGGAATAGAAAGGAATATACCTTTTTCTCAGCGGTACATGGAACATTTACAAAAATTGACCATGTACTAGGACATAAAAATCTCACAATCCAGTGCAGAAAGGTAGAGATAATCAATGCATCCTTTTCAGATCATAATGCATTAAAAATTACATGTAATAAAAGGCCATGGAAAGAGAAACCAAAAATCAATTGGAAACTAAGTAATCTAATTCTAAAGAAGGGTTGGGTTAAAGAAGAAATCATAGAAACAATCAATGCAGGGGAGCTCCCAGAAGGGCCCCAGATCTCCAGGGACAGGCCCTGGTGGAATAGGATGATGTCAGTAGCATGGAGCGTTATCACTTGTCTTTGGGCAGCTCCTGCATGGTATTGCTGTAGATAAAGAAGATTGGATTATGTTATGGTTTCCTAGCTCACATCATGGTTTAAGACAGAACTTATCCACCACAGTGGCTGCCACTGGAGCCCCAGAAAGAAAGAAAAATACATATATGTACACACACATATACATAATGCACACATCTATGTGTGTATACACACACATACACAGGCATATATCTCCCATTTAAAAAGAATTCTCTCTGGTTTTCTGTTGGTGTCCATAAGGAGTGCATTGAGGTGACTTGTCTGTAGACTTGGGCAGACAAGAGCCTGCCCGACACCTGGGCACTAGCAGTCAGCAGAACACAAGTAACTTATTTGTCTTTAAGGTACTAGACATGTTTTGGTGAGTTCAAATTAGCCCATGGACAATAGAGGACAGGCTGTTCATTTAAAGCTGGACTTTGGGGGTTCCACGAGGGCTAATTTAGACTAGATTTCAAAAAGTAAATAAACAGCAGTCTGCCTTCCCATTAAAAAAGAAGGTGTTGGGTTTCTATGCACTTAAGTCTTTAAATAATGTCTGCTTAGCTCTTGCCAGGGGGGCCTGACGATCTTTAGGAAGGGGGCATCCTTCAGAAACACATGTTGCTTGTGGAAGGGAAGCTAAGCAGTGGGGTGCTCTTGTCTTTGTTACTGAAGATGACTCCTTATCAGCCTGTCTCATATGACATGATTATGGTCTGCAGGCCACATGAAGCCAGGAGAGACAGAAAACAAACTGATATAAAACAGGATTCAAAAAGATTTTGGCAAGCAAGGACTTTGGGACAAATTTAACCTAGAAATAAATGTAAAGTTTATTCTTTGACTCAAAAAATCAACTGCATCAGTAGAAGAGGATTGGGAGGTAGGGCTAGACAATAACTTGTCTGAAAAGAAGACATGTAGGCTTCAGTGGACAACAAATTCCACGAGTTAACAGTGTCATCCAGAATCCAAAAGAGCTAATATCGTTGACTTTAGGCATTTATAAAGGCATGGCATCCAAGAAGAAGAAGGTGATTTTTCCTCTATATACTAGCTCAGCCAGAGCACCTCTGGAGAAGGATGTGCACTTCAAGACACCACATATTAAGATATATATTGAAAAACTAGAGTATCCAGAGGAAAACCATCAGGATGGAGAAGATCCTTGAGTTGTGTGGCCATGGGACAAGTCATTTAACCTCTCACTGCCCTGGACAACTTTCTAAGACTTGAAATGACACATAAACTGCCAACCTGTATCTTTGTAGGTGCCTTTAGCAATGAAATCCCAGATCATTTGGGAAGGGAGTCCCACAGTTGGTATGAAAAATAGCCTAGATCTTAGGACCAGAAGACCCAGAAGAAGTTTTCCCAACACTGATTTTGATTGTGGATGAGACACCCTGACCACTCAAAGCTCAAAGTTCCTTTACCACAAAATAGAACAAGAGGTCCCTATATTCCTTGTCTCACATGGTTGTTATGAGGAAACTTTGTAAACCTTAAAGCACTGTAGAAATGAAAGGCCTGCCCAAGAATAAGAATATGTGGAATTGCACCAGCATCAGAGTTTCTGTGCCTGTGTCGGGGCAACATTAAAAGCTCTAGATCTTTCTCAAAAATCTTTCCTCTCTCTAAAGGGACCTTTGGGAACTGAACTCACAAACACTGAGAAGTCTAATTTGTGGTGGCAATTTCAGGTTTCCAATACACAGAATGTTTTTTAATCTAGCTATCAATAATTTAGAAGGCATCCCGTCTTTTGGGAAATAAGCTACATTAGAGAATGTTCTAGCAAAGTCTAGTTTTCTTTCCAAATACTTCCCAAATACCAATAATACTGACTCTGACCGACATTTTCAAAATATGTTGTACAACTGAAAATTCCTGGACTTGGAACCTGAGGGTTTAGCTCCATGTTCAGAAATAGGACTTGAACCTGGGTCTTCCTAATTTTCTGTGACCCTTTTTTGCCCCCCCTCCTCCAGACCTACAATTTTGTCAGCATGGGGGACTCCTGGCATAGCAAGCTTCAGTGTAGATTGGTAGCCATTTATAATTTATAAACGTAGAGAGTTGCCTTCAGCTCTGAGAGTTGAAGTGATTCATCCAGATTTCCACAGTCAGTATGTATCAGAGGCACACACTGGAAGACCATATTCAATTCTGGGCACCCCAGTTTAAGAAGGGTATTAATAAACAGGGGAATATCCAGAGGAAGGCAACTTCCTGCTAAAGGGACTTTGAGTCTGTGTCATATGAATCTGAAGGAACTAAAGACGTTTAGATTGGAGAAAAGATGACTCAGAGGGGACGTGAGAGCTGTCCTCAAAGATGTAAAGGGATGTCACGAGGAAGAGAGATTAACCTTGTTCTGTTTGGACTCAGAGGTGGAAAAATAGGGGGAAGTTGCTGAGCCCAATGTAGGTTTGATGTCAGGGGAAAGAGCAACAACATCCCCTTTAATAATTCAAGCTGTCTCTCAGTAGGGTGGGCTCCTTAGAGTTGTGGGTTCTTCTTCCTTTAAAGTCTCCCGGCAGAACCTGGATGACTTGTCAGGCAGTGAAATTCAGTGAATTTCTTGGAGTAGATGTTGGCCAATGAGGACACTTTCAATTCTTGGGTTCTCCAGTGAGCCTACAAATATTTGTACAAGTATGATCATACTTACTCACTCTATGAGAACATGGAAATGAGATGGAGGCAGAGGTTATTATCTACTATGGGAATTAAAGAAGCCTCTGAGAAAAGATGACCTTGAAGTTAGGCTTTAAAGGCTGGACAGTGCTTTTATGGTAGAGATGAGGAATGTGAATATTCTGGGAAGAATGTTCAGAGTTAATAAAAGCCTGATAGCTCTAAAGTAGATGTTGGCTTACCCCTAAGGCATAGACTGATATATTCTGTTCTAGATGCCACATTTTAAGAAAGTTGTTGATTAGCTAGAGATCATCCAGTGGAAGACGTCAATGGTTAAGGACCTTCATTTGATTGCTGGTGGGGGATCGCAATGTGTGACTTTACATGTTAGTCTTTCTAGAATCCAGCATCCTTTCTGGGTGAGTCATCTCTCCAATAGTGCTCCAATATCACTATTGCTTCACATCTTAGAAGATTGTCTGTGGAAACTCTGCCCCTCAAATCCAATTCCTGATTGCCAGTCCTCCAGTGATTAGACCCAAAAATCTCCATGTATCTCTGTACTTCAGTGAAGCTGGGCTCTCGATAGTCTATATTCCTCCTTCTCTGGGGAACAAGGACACTATCAATGACCTAAAAACCATATAGTTGTCTGTCTTATAAATAATTGTGGCCTTCACATTCAAATATGGAGGTGGCATGGGAAAAACATTGACACAGATAAGTGGGCATTAGTATAGTGAAGTAGAAAGGAAGTGCAAATTGGCAATCAAAGGACCTTAGGTCAAATCCCAGCTCTAGCATCTCATCAAGATCCTTCATTTCTCTGTTTCTCAATTTGCTCACCTGTAAAATGATAGGGTTGCACTTGATGGCCTCTCTGGTGCCTTCTAATTCTAGATTTGTATTCCTGTGCCCTTTCATAGGTGGGAGTCTTCCCTGCAGGAGCAGACTAAAAGCTAGGGCACCTGAAAAGGCTTTCTGTAAGGAAATGAGATCTTGACCACCCATCTTCAAAAATAGGTGCCACACTCGTCCCTTTCCCCCTCTGACTCTTCCCCAATTTTGACTTCTCTTTCCACTTCATGGTGGGAGAGGAGCCAATTTTCAGGGTAGAAATTGTAGACCATGAAATCTTGGGTTCCTATAAAATCATTTGACCTTGAAGTCCAAGGTCATTTGTACCCACTACCATTGGTAGTGACTTTTGGCCTGGCTCCATGTATCTTTTTTGGACCTCATCACATTTCCCTGTCTCTTAGGTTGGGGAAATGATGGCTTTGTCACAGGGACATGTGACTAGCTGCTTCCTCCTGCTCCGTTCCTTCCAGTCCAGGCTCATGATATTCCTGTTGTAGCCATCCTGTGGCAAGGCCAAACTAACACCTAGTGACCCTTCGGCTGCATTCCAGGGATTTTTAACCTGCATCCATAAACTCACTTTAAAAATACATATATTTTGATAAGTGTATTTCAATGTAATTGATTTCCTGTGTGATTATATGATTTTACTTTATGAATTCAAAATATTATTATGAGAAAGGGTCCATAGGCTTCAACAGACTGCCAAGGGGGTCCAGGACACAAACAGGGTAAAGAATTCTTGCACTGGTAGGAGTGCTGTCAGTTCAATGAGGCTACACACAACTTGGGTTCCATTTCATGAACACTTTTTTTTAAAAAAAGAGAGAGGAGGTGTTGTGGCTGAGCTCAGACCCCTTGGACTGTACATATTTCATCCCCGAGTAGATTTTTATGGGAGAGTCATAAACCCCTGCAAACGGGTTTATAATGGAAAATGCAACTTAACCCTCACTGGGGCTGTACCAGTGCACCTTACAAGGGCACATTTTGGAAACCCCTCAAATCCATGTTTCCCAAGGGCCACATCCTGGAGAGGAAGGAACGCTATAACCCTTTCATTTACTATAAATACCTTGCACAGTTTATGATGATTTGATTGGGTTAAAAAAATTTCCCTCCATCTCAATTTTAATAAAGCAACCTACTGGTATAAAAGGATTGCAGCTGGGGCTTCTTGGCCATGGCCCCCGGTCTCTGGGAGTGAAATGAGCAGCCCATATAACAGGCTTCAGTTTTTAGAAGCTGGTTAATAAAAAATAATTTCCTTCCCTTTGGGCTTGTACATGGGTCTGAGAAATCCCTCCCTAGGTCAGCGGGGAGACTGTCATCAAGGAACCAGAAGAAAGCTAGATGGAAAGGTGGGAAGCTGTGGTTTTCTCATCTAACATGCACTTGAAAGAATGGGTAGGGGAAGGAAATGTCTTCTCAGTCCTACAGAAAGAGGAATTCCCCTTCTCTATCTCCTTTCCTTTCCATAATCCTCGGATAGCATCCCTGATCCTGGCATAATCCTGGGATAAAAATTGGATAAAAGGAAAAGCTTATAGTACCATGTAGATATTGTCCGTTAAATATAGGCCTTGTCCTGTAGGGATGGCTCCAGAGGGCAGAATCAGAAACGAAGGTAGAAGAGGGAAAGAGAGAACGTATACTGAATAGCCACACAACTCCTGACATTTCCAGCTTTTCAAATATGAAACGAGCCTTCCTTCTTAGATGACAGTGTATCTCCCATCACTGAAAGTCTTCCCCAAGAAACTATCTGTCCTCCTCTTGGGTGTGTGGTAAAGGAGAATCTCATTCAGTTATGAGTTTGAAGCATCTGAGGGCCCTCTCAACTCAGAGACTGTGTGATTCCTTTCTCTCCCTTGTTAGAGGTGCTCAGGAAGAACATCCTTAAATGACCTATTGTCTTCCATCCCCAAGGGAAAACTCAGAAGGAAATTATAGGGGCATGGTGGGTGACTTAGGATGATAGAATGAGCAGGAAGCATGAATATTTTGTTAGATGGCATGATAAATATAATCCAAGACATCTTTGGGAGGGACAAACTGACCTTTGTTAGCAGAGCCTTATCTGAACCGCTGGTGAGGAGTGAAAAGTGAAGAGGCATTCTTGACATCAATAGGGAATATGGCCAGAGCCTCTCTGTCACGCTTTCTTCCTCCGCTCATTCACCATTTATTTCTGGAATCATTATACTGTGTCTTCTATAACTCATGTTTATGTTTTGTTTGTTGAGTAAAAATTGTGTCGATTTCTCAAATACTGCAATCATTTCTGAATATGCCTCATAACAGAAAAATAAACAGCTGAGCAAAAGCAAGAGAAGAGGACTTTGCCTGACTATAGAATATTTTGTCCCTGCAGCCCCTCCCCCTCCTCTGGCGACTATATGTCAAGGCAAGGTAGGTGAGTTTAGCTAACTGTTGTTGAGAACTCCAGTTGTCTGTGCTGAGTATTCAGAGATCCCCTTCTTTCTTTTAGCTTCCTTTTCCTTCAGAAAAGAGCATGTTGCTTTCCTGATCCTGTTTTGCTTTGAATCTGTTCACATCACTCTTCCATGTTTCTCTGAATTCCTCACATTTGCTATTGCCTACAACACAGTGACACCTGTTGGGTCCCATAATGCAGTCATGCCTCAGAGTTAGTAGGTGTCTCTTCTGTGTTTTTCAGAACAAATTTTCATAGAACTATGTTCATATTAAGGTTTTTTTTCCCTCTTGAGTTTCCTAAAATGGACTTGCATGAAAATATTTAAGGATCAGAGCAAAGTTTCTGCATCCAGCTGGACTTAGGACAGCCCCAGCATAAAGAATTCAATGAACAAGAGTGAACACTTTTTTTCTTGGATGCGATCCATGACTTCCCAAGTTTTTGGTAGATGAGGCCCTCTGGAGAAAGCTTATCTCTTGACTGAATTAGCTGACTTCAGCATTCATGACTTTCTGGGAAGGCATTTATTTGCGGGTAGATTAAAGCCTCTTGAGTATGGAGAGTGGTTTGGGTTGTGGTATTTCACTTTTTTTTTTGTCCTTTAAAGGATGGGAAGTTTTTTGTTGTTTTCAGAAGTTGTAAAGACTTATCTTTTGGATGTAAACCATGAATTTATCGCCAAAAGGAGGGAAGTAAGGCTGACTGTCTTCACCTCAAGGTATAAGAAAGGGGGATCCACAGAGAAAAGGAAGATCCTTACCTCCTCTCTGCCTCGGATATCTGTGGAGTAAATATTGTGCTTATCCCTAGGGGAAACTGAGGTGAGGCAGGATGATGTGATTTCGGGGGACCAGAAGGTACTCGTGCCTCTGCTCTAATCAGGCCAACTCCCACAAATAGCCAAGGCATGATGGTGTGTCCCTGCACCAAGGGTCAGTGCCAAACAGCTTCAGTATATGCAGTTCAGAATCAGGAGCACATGAGTTAGAATTCTGCCTCAGAAACTGACTGGCTTTGGGATCACTCCAGTCTCAGTTTCTTCAGCTATAGAATTGGGATAATAGTAGCACCTATGTTACAAGGTTCTTCGATTTAAATGAGTTCAAATATAAAACACTTTGCCAACCTCAAAGTACTCTATAAATCATTGTTATTATTATTAAAATCTCATTTTTATAACTCGTTGGGCTTAGGCTCCTAAGAGAAAATTTAAGGAGAGGGTATGTTAACTGTCTTCACATATCTGAAAGGCTAACTCTCAATGTTAGAATTAGGCTTTAATCTGTTCGTCCCCATTGGGGCTACTTTGCTATCTAGATACTGCTGAAAAAATGATGGGCAGGGGCCGTGGGAACTAGGTGAGTGGTTCCCACAGGGAGGATTCATGCAAGCAACGAACAAGCATTCCAGAGAATTGGAAACCAGGAATGGGCACTGCATTGTTGGAGGACATGCTCCCATCAAGGGGCTCACACACGTGTTCATGTATTTTGAAGAACAAGCCTGATTGCATTGTCCCTTTTCTAGGCCTCTGTACAAAATAATTGATTTATACTGTTGTGCAAAAAGTTTCCTTCACTTAAGATCTTAATAGGATCCCAAATCTAGAACTGAGGGAGCTCAGAGGCCATCTGGTACAACTCACTCATTTTACATATAAGGAAACTGAGGCCGAGGGAGGGAAAAGGGATTGGTCCATGATCATACAGGTAGAATCGATTCTATCACAGACAGTCTAAGACTTGTCTTATCCATTTAGCCCATATCCTTGCTTCTATACTGCGCACAATTTAGCACTCTACCCGGATGGCCTCTATGCTTAGAATGTGATTATAAAGAAATTATGGGAATAGAAAGTCAGACTGAGGCTGGTCCTAAGCAAGGTCTGCTTGTATGATGCTGGTGGCTCCCTGGGCACCCAGGGAAGCTGATCAAGTGACTGAATTGCTAGATGAGACCTGCATTAACTCTGGCATTTGCCTTTTAATTTACCATCAGGGAAGCTGGATCACTTCAGTCAAACAAAAAGAAGGGGGGAAAAAAGATTCCTCCTGTCTCAGTGGGATCTTAAAAACTGATTCCTTAATGTGGTAATAATTCCTAATGCACCAGACTGAGCTGGGCCTAAGACCAAGTTTTGAAAGTAACGGGCTACTTAGGGGTGCTTTTAACTTTGTCATCCCCTAGGAATGCAATAAACAGCGTTCACCACTGCAGTGAGAAGCGCAATGGCAGGATGCTTGGTTCCCGGTTAAGTACTATAGAGTTCCATATTTCTTAAGTGACCTGCCAGCAAAGAGCTTGAATATTTATCCAAGAATTCCAATGAAAGTCAAAATTAGCCCATTCAGTAAGGAGAATGCCCTCCAGTAAAGGTGCTTTTAAGAGTACATTGACTGGGGAGGAGGGTGAATTTTCTCTTGTGGAGTCACATTCCCATGTCAACTAGGGCTACCTCACTCACCTCAAGTAGTGCCACAGAAATCCAGGCTGGCTGTCCTGGGGAGGGGAGGCATGAACTTTTCAACCAAAGTTGCCCAATCAAGTTGGGAGCACATCCACCCCCAAGTTCATAGAGATCATGAAAGAACTTTCTTAGGTCATTTTTGATGTTTGAATTTCCAGAAACTCTATACCTTTCATAATGAGAGAGCTTGCTTTGGTTGGTACAGGCTGGGCTCTTTGGTGACCTCTCCCCTCACTATGAGGTATAATATCAGATGGGGGTCTGTGTGACCTTTCTAGAGATTTTGCCGCCCAGGTCTTAGAAGCAACAAACAAAATTAGGCAAAAGGTTGGAGCGCTCAAGTCCTTATTAATTGGCAGGTTAAACTTTTATGGGTTTCTGGTACCCTGGTGATACACGACTATTAAAATTTGCAGGTGGTTCAAGGGGTGGGAGATGTGAGTTCCTGTGCTACGAATATATCATAAAACTCTATATTTCATGTTGTGAAAGTGGAGACTTTAATACTTTTTCCTCATATAAGCTGATTAAGGAATCTTTATGGATCTCATTAACTCCATGGTGTGGTGGTGTTTTTTTTTTCATAGAATAGTGAAAAGTATAACACTTATCGAGAGAAGCCTAAAGTAGAATAATTAACCAACCCGATGATTCTCTCAGACTAATATATAAGACTCAACAGATCCTCCTACATGTGACCCCTCTTCCCACCCTCAGATCTCCACACCAATGGTTTGCCCTTGTGGAGGGAGTTGGGCTGATCCAATTATTTTCTTCAGACACTGGCAATTTCTGAGCTGTGTATTCACAGAGTAATTTTTGTTTGACCCATCATGCATCTGTGTTTATGGAGCAGCTGGGCTATTATTGAAATGGTCCTGGGTTTTATTATATGTTTCTCATCTTTCATCAGAAAATCAGAAGAGATGCACCATGCCATATTATGCTAGCTCATCTGTTGACTCTGGTTTGGAGACTCACTCTGGGAATATAATTTGGGAGAGGACTGACAGGAATATAGAACACTTTAAAATGGTCTTTTCATTTTTTTTAATGATAGCTAAATTAAGAATCCCCCACCAATTTAGGAACTGGCTGCTTCCAACTATCATAATGGATTTTTGTTTTGTACATAGGGAGATGTCAAAATGATCAGTTTCTCTTCATTAATTCTTTGTTAAGAAACTCTAGTTTTCTTTTTATCCCATGAAAGTGTTTTTATTTATCTGCTTAATGTCTGAATCTAAGTTTCTCCCTTGCCAATTTTCTCAGAAACAGAACAACACTGATTCTTACTCTCTGTGAATCAATCATGGTGGCAGGGTAAGTTGGGTTCTCCAAGGATGGCATGTTCAGAATGCCCTTTTTCTGTGGACTTTATTGCAGGAGGACCTGGGCTTCTTGATTGCCCATAATGCCATCCATTTATACCATGCTGTGGATGTAAGTCAGACATTTCCTTTGTTTTTTTCCAGTTTTTGAAATGACTAGTTTCTCACTGGCTTAAATCCTTGTTCAGTCCAGTCATTTTTCAGTTGTGTTTGACTCTTCATGACCCCATTTGGGGTTTTCTTGGCAAAGATACTGCAGTAATTTGCCATTTCCTTCTCTAGCTCATTTGACAAGTGAGGAAACTGAGGCAAGTAGGGTTAAATGACTTTCCCAGGATTGGTGTGACACAGCTAGTAAGTGTCTGAGACCAGATTTGAAATCAGGAAGATGAACTGGTTCATTTTAAAAAGTACTCCCCTTCCCTTCCCTGCCTCAGGATGCCTTTGGTTAAGAACTTCAGGTTACCAAAATTGTGAGTTTCTTTGTCCTAATAAGATACAAAATTGATATAAGAGATGGTAGGTATCCTGAGGAGCCTGGTCTCTCTAAAATCAGCATACCTGAAAATACCCCAAAGGAGTCTATGGACAGCCAAGGCAGCTTTAGGAAGATGGGGTGGCAGAGTTAGTTTTGGCAAAAATC